>NC_045967.1:49590379-50190379 GCF_010909765.2 Amblyraja radiata
GCTGCCCGCTGAGAATAGTTTGAGAACAGCATAACAGGCCTGTAAACAACACAGAAGGTCATGTAAAAGGAGCAGAATTAGGCCATTCGGCCCATTAAGTCTACTCCTCCATTCAATCATGGCTGATCTATCTCTCCCTCCAAACCGCATTTTCCTGCCTTCTCCCCATAGCCCCTGACACCCGCACTAATCAAGAATCTATCTGTCTCTGCTTTTAAAATATCCAATACACATGGATAATATATATAGTTTTGTTTAATGCAATATATTAATAACACCAATATTAGTGCAAAACAGCCCAAATTCCTTAACGCCACCATGACCAATCTAAAGTTCAAGGTTTCAAGGTCAGTTTATTGTCACACGTACCAATTAAGGTACAGAGAAATTTGAGTTATCATACAGCCATACTAAGTAAAAAGCAACAAGACAAACAGCCACATAAAATAAAAGTTAACATAAACATCCACCACAAGGTTCCCCGCAATCCTCACTGTGATTGAAGTTTATAAAGTCCAATCTTCTCCTTCTTTATTCTCCCGTGGTCGGGGCTGTCGACCCATCCGCAGTCAGGGCCATCAAAGCTCCCGCAGTCGGCGATCCAAAGCCTTAGCGACGGAGTGATCGACACTCCCGCATCAGGACAGTTGAAACACTCTGTGACTTGGGGTACCCGAATCAGTCTCGAACCAAGGACCGCGGGCTCCACAATGTTAAAGTCCACAGGTCCCCGGCAAAGGGATCGCAAGCTCCATGATGGTAAGTCCGCGCCACGCCCGCAGTTGGTCTCCAGGAAAGGCTGCGCCACTCCATAATGTTAGGCCGCAGTGGGGACGGAGATACAATACGGAAAAAAAGCGCACCTCCGTCAAGGGAAGAGATTGAAAAAAGTGTCCCACAGCCCCCACCTCCCCACATAAAACAAACCAATGAACACTAAAACATACTCTTTAACACGTACTTAAAATAACAAAATCAAAAGAAAGGACAGACAGACCATAGGCGAGGCACCCATTGCTGGCGCCACCTGTTGGCCAGACAAGTTCCTAGTTGTGGTCAGTGTTGTGTAGCCACAGAGAGTCATAGAGTGATACAGTATGGAAACAGGCCCTTCGGCCCCTCTTGCCCACACTGGACAACATATCCCAGCTACACTAGTCCCACCTGCGTGCGATTGGCCCATATCCCTCTAAACCTGTCCCATGTGTGTACCTGTCTAAATGTTTCGTAAACATTGCATAGCTACCGAACGTCGAGTGGTGTGCAAAAACCTGATGGCTGTTGACATGAAGCGATGTTTGGGACTGGTTGTCATTGCTTTCGGAGTCCTAAACCTCGCTAATCACTGTCTGTGAAGCCATCTTAAGAGACTTGTTAAGCATCAGAATGGGATTGAGAGGAAATGGGTATTAAAAGTCTCTACGGAACATTGTGCTTTGTGCCATTTACATGGTGCAACTGGTTAAAGATGTACTAGACAGGTTGTAAAGTTAGATTAATGTCCTGGGTTTGTGTGGAACAGACGTTCGGGTTGTTCTGCAGCAGATGTCTTAATCACCTCAGGACCTATCAAAGGGGCGGCATCTCATAGGGCTTGTGATACCCTTGGAGAACACACGTCTCTGTCATTTTTAACTTTGCATTGCATTAACAAAAAAAGCCTTGGGCTCCAATTCCTTTACTTATCAGGACCTGCTCCATGAATCCAGAGATACTTTGCTCTCAGCGTTCAGCCTGCTGACAGAGAGTAAATACAAGAACATAAGGCAACAGTGTCTCTGCACCAAGAATTATTCACAGCAATCGTCGTGTCAACAGCATGAATCTGATACCGAGATTTCCTGTTCACGTCGAAGATAGACACAAAGTGTCTTGTGGAGGTGCGGACAATCTTGAGAGGAATAGCTCGGGTGGATGAACAGAGTAAGGGAATCGATCAGACAACATAGGTTTAAATTGAAGGGGAAAAGATTTAATGGGAATCTGAAGAGCAGCCTTTTCACACAAAGGGTGGTGGGTGCATTGAACGAGCTGCCAGGGGAGGTAGTTGAGGTAGGGACTATGTTCGCAATGTTTAAGAAACAGTTCGACTACACCAACACCAACGCTCAATCAGAAATGGCATATCTGGAAGAAATGCGACTCCTAGCAGGGAAAGTAGACCAATTCTTAGTGAGTTGGTCTCCTTTTATCGACTTCTTACAAGAATATGGTGCAACACAACCATAGAAATAAAATGTTTTAGAATCAGGTGACGTGTGGCCTGGAACATAAAATAGGTATATCGCTTTCAATCTCCTTTTTTCCTTTTTTTCTTCTTTTTCTTTTCTCTTTTTCGTCTCTTTCTCTTTCTAATTCTTCTTCTTTCTTTTTTCGGCCTATCTTTCTATCTCACGCACCACTTTTCTATCTCCTCTTTTCTATTCTTTTCTTCCTTATTCCTGTTTTATTATTAAATGAAAAAAATAAGAAGTTGTATATGAAATGTAATATGTCAACAAGTATCAGGGACTGTGGTACCACATTCCTGTACTTACTTCTAACAAAAATAAATTTTAAAAAAGAAAAGAAAAAGAAACAGTTAGACAGGTACATGGTTAGGACAGGTTTGGAGGGATATGGCCCAAACGCAGGTAGGTGGAACTAGTGTGGATGGGTCTAGTTGGCCAGTGTAGACAAGTTGGACGGAAGGGCCTGTTTCCACACTATATGGCTCTATGACTAAGTGCTGGAGTAACTCAGCGGGTCAGACAGCATCTCTGGAGAAAAGGAATACTGTAGATGACGTTTCATCCTTCTTCAGACAGTTAATTCCTACACATTTCCTGTTGACGTGATGCTAAACGCTTTTTGATTAGACAATTCGAAATGCAGACAATCATCAAGTGAGGAGTCAAGAGAGTTTTATTGTCAACCACATGTGCAATATGCAGTTGATGCTTATTTATTCCAGAAGTTCACAGTGGAGTTTTAATAATGCATGAATTATTCACGAGCTATCATGTTGTAAATGCCTATTTAATGAATTACAAATTATTCAGCTATTTAACATATTTTTCGATTCTTTCTTAGTACACAGATAATAGTCATTTAATTTTAATGGGCTGGTTTGGGCTGGTTTGTGGACACAATCCATTAGCCCTGCAACTGCAGATTTACTTTCATTTACTTTCTGTAGATTTGCACCAGAATTTGTCATGAATTTTGGACTCGGCCCGAACTGAGAAGAACAGTCCTGAACTATTATTGATGTTTTAGAAGGAACTGCAGATGCTGGAAAATCGAAGATAGACAAAAGTGCTGGAGAAACTCAGTGGGTGCAGCAGCAGCTATGGAGCGAAGGAAATTGGCAACGTTTCGTGCCGAAACGTTGCCTATTTCCTTCGCTCCATAGACGCTGCTGCACCCACTGAGTTTCTCCAGTGCTAGTGTCTACCTTCTGAACTATTATTGACTTCATTGGAGACCCTCGGACTATCTTTGATCGGACTTTACTGGCCTTATCTTGCACTAAGCGTTATTCACTTTATTCCCTTTATCCTGCATCTGTACACTGTAGACTGAAGAAGGCTTTTTCTCCAGAGATGCTGCCTGACCCGCTGAGTTAATCCAGCACTTTGTGTCTATCAATGAACAGAGCTGGTTCTGAATCGGATCTTGTCAGAATATTGATTTTGGCATGCTAAATAAAGAGAGGAAAAGAGAGATTAGATGGAAAAGAAGGGGTTAAGGGAGACAAGAAGAAATATTTAAAATAAAGTTTAATTTTAAACATATTAATATCTGTGAGGAAAAACTGAGAGAGAATAGAAAAACTGAGAAAGGAATGAGTCTCTATAATTAATTTTAAGTCCTGGAGAGGTG
This sequence comes from Amblyraja radiata, assembly GCF_010909765.2. Classification (NCBI taxonomy): domain Eukaryota; kingdom Metazoa; phylum Chordata; class Chondrichthyes; order Rajiformes; family Rajidae; genus Amblyraja; species Amblyraja radiata. The sequence goes on from NC_045967.1 coordinate 49,594,244, forward strand.
TTCAGTAGCAATTTAACATTTCCATGGTGTTAGAAGATATATCTGTTGGGATTGTTTCTGGTCAGTTAGTCCAAGCACAAAAGATAAGCACAAAATTATTTGAATTTTGAATCAGTGGCAAAATGAATTTGAATTTCACTGTACCTTAATTGGTACACATGACAATAAACTGACCTTGACCCATGAACCTTGAAAATGCCATTTCAGGAAATCTTTTAGCAGAGCTCAGTATGTTGGTCAGCAACAATTGGATATCCATCCTTAACTTCACCAGATTGAAATATTGTCAAAGGCTTGGATAGAGTGGATGTGGAGAGGATGTGTCCACTGGTGGGAGGGTCTAGGACCAGACGTCATGGCCTCAGAATCAAAGGACGTTTGATAGACTCGGATAGACTCGGATAGACTCGGATAAGACTGGATAGACTCGGCTTGTACTCGCTAGAATTTAGAAGATTGAGGGGGGATCTTATTGAAACTTACAAAATTCTTAAGGGGTTGGACAGGAAGATTGTTCCCGATGTTGGGGAAGTCCAGGACAAGCGGTCACAGTTTGAGGATAATGGGGAATTCCTTTAAGACCAAGATGAGAAAAACATTTTTCACACAGAGTGGTGAATCTCTGGAACTCTCTGCCACAGAAGGTAGTTGAGGCCAATTCATTGGCTATATTTAAGAGTGAGTTAGATGTGGCCCTTGTGGCTAAAGGGATCAGGGGGTATGGAGAGAAGGCAGGTACAGGATACTGAGTTGGATGATCAGCCATGATCATATTGAATGGCGGTGCAGGCTCGAAGGGCCGAATGGCCTACTCCGGCACCTATTTTCTATGTTTCTATGTTTAGGAAGGAGACGAGGAGGAATTTAATTAGTCAGAGGGTGGTGAATTAGTGGAATTTATTGCCACAGACGGAACACATGGCCAATTAAGGTGCTGACCAACCCATAACCTGTTCTTTTGTTTAAGAAGGGCAATAAGAGGCAAACAAGGAAATTACAGGCTGGCGATAGGAAACTTATTGGAGAAGATTCTTATCGATAGGATATCGACACACATCTGGAAATCATTGACTTTTTAGGGATGGTCAGGGTGGCTTGGGCAAAGGAGGTCATACCCTATGATGAAGAAATAGGCCCTTCAACCAAATCCTCCCCGCCCGTCAATGGCCACTCTCTTGAGTCCCATGTTATTCCATTATTGCACCCTCCCTCTACACACTAGGGGTAATTTACTGCGGCCAATCAACCTACAGAACCCGCACATCTTTGGGACATGGAAGGAAACCAGAGCACCCTGAGCGGTCACAGGGGAAACATGCAAACTCCACACAGACAGCAGCTCTACCAGCTGTGCCACTGTGCTACTCCTCATGCATAGAACTACTAGCTAACCATTAAAATAATCCAGACTGGTACTGGAGCCTTGATGTCCAGCACCCCTTGAATTCTTCACAACTCCACTATTGTAGCATGGTACCCACTCCAACTAGAGCGGCACGGTGGCGCAGCGGTAGTGTTGCTGCCTTACAGCCCCAGAGACCCTGGTTCGCTCCTGACTACGGGTGCTGTCTATACGGAGTTTGTAAGTTGTCCCAGTGACCTGCGTGGGTTTTCTCCGAGACCTTCGGTTTCCTCCCACACTCCAAAGACATGTGGGTTTGTAGGCTAATTGGCATCTGCAAATTGTCCCTGCTTTGTATGATAGAGGAGGTGAGCGGGCATCGCTGGTCGGCACGCACTTGGTGGGCCGAAGGGCCTGTTTCCGCGCTGCCGTGAAGAGAGAGTGGACGCTGGCGCGCTTTGGCTGCCGCTGCTCTCTTTTCACACTGTGTTTTTGATTTTCTGTTTTTGGATTGAATTCTGTTTTTAATTTGTGTCACTGTGATGTCTTTAATTACTTGTTTTATTCCGATTATATGTTTTATTTCGATTACTATGTAAGGTGTCCTTGAGATGTATGAAAGGCGCCCATTAAATAAAATTTATTATTATTATTATTATCTCTAAAATGAACTGAACTAATACTGATATCGTTCAGCGTTGAATTTTACAGCTTGTTCTCTTCAGAAAACCCAGTGCAATGAAGGCTCTTCATAAAGGATCTCCCAAAGCTCGCTATCTCTATGTCAACAGGGCTGGGCCTGTCATGTTAACTGTGTAACTCGGAAAAAAATATATTGAAAACCATGTGGTAAATTGGTCCAGTTCCAATTACAATATTTCTTTTGGGTACAATTTGTTTGGAAATGCTTATATTTTTAGCTTCAAGTGACATTTGCTTGATCTTTTTTTGTGTTCCATCTTTGCTGAGTGCCGATCGAGTGATTCATCTTCTGTTATGTGGGAATAAATAAGTCGAGCTTTTATTTCATATGCCTTACTCAGTGATTTCCTCCCCTTTGCTGTAACTCTGGTGTTGCCACTTCACTGTTATTCAGTTCCATGGAGATTCGTCAAAAGGGCCTATTAGCAACGTGTTTCAGCAGACTATTCAACTGCAGAAGCCAGTGGCAGGAGATGGTGTCAATGGTTAGACAGGTACATGGATAGGACAGGTTTGGAGGGATATGGACCAAGTGCAGGCAGGTGGGACTAATGTAGCTGGGATATGTCGGCTGGTGTGGGCAAGGTGGACCGATGGGCCTGTTTCCACAATGTATCACTCTATGACTCTTATGACTAGGATTAGAAATAAAAGCTACAATGTTTATGTCAAGCAACAATGGCCGACGAAGACAAGATACAGTACTGAAACTAAATGGGTTAGATCGCAATGTGCCAAATTCACTGCCCAGAATTAACCTCCGCATGCTTCCACATAATGGGCCAAAACGCAGGCTTACCTAGACACAAGAAACTGCAGATGCTGGAATCATGAGCAAACCACAAAGTGCAGGAATAACTCAATGGGTCAGGCAGCATCTGTGGAGGGAATGGGGAGGTGAAATTTCCGGTCGGGCCCCTTCGTGCTGGAGGGCTTATCTCACTGGTTCTCAGCACCCTGGATTCTAGCAGTGTGGTCCATTACATGACTGGACACCAGGAGAAAAATACTTCACTCCTAAGAAAATAACATTGGCAATCTTTGACAACATGGGAGGTGAGACCTTGCTCTTTGTGAAGTTTTCAATTATTTCAACAATGTCTGTGAGATTTTTTTTTTTTTAAATAAACCTGAGATAAACATTTAAAAGTTTATGAAAACAAACAAAAATATAAAGTAACACTCTTGAAGGTGATTCTGTTGCAAAATGCTAGGCTTGGTAGTGGAGCATAAATTGATAGGTTTAGTCTTTTCATTGTCAGTGGTTATGGGAAGAAGGAAGTTTCCACTAGTGGGAGAGTTTAGGACCAGGGGTCATTAGGGTCTCGACCCGAAACGTCACCCACTCCTTCTCTCCAGAGATGCTGCCTGCCCTGCTGAGTTACTCCAGCTTTTTGTGTCTTTCTTCATCATTAAAGGACATTCCTTTAGGAAGGCAAAATTTCCTTAGTCAGAGGGTGGTGAATCTGTGAAATTCATTGCCACAGAAGGCTGTGGGGGCCAAGTCAAAAGATATTTTGAAGGCAGAGATAGATAGATTCTTGATTAACATGGGTGCCAGGGGTTATGGGGAGTAGGCAAAAGAATAGGTTTGAGAGGGGAAGATAGATCAGCCATGATTGAATGCCTAGTAGACTTGATGGGCCGAAAGGCCTAAATCGGCTCTGACAACTTCAGAAATATGAACTCAGTTGAAATCACTGCTAGAATTCAACAGAAGCTGAAAAACAAGATGGCTTCCATTATAATGGGGCTGAATTATACATAACAGACTAATTTTAGGCTCATTTGCCCGCAAATAGGAAGATTAGGGAAAAGAATGGGAAACTAATGTGATCTATCACTTCCCTCTAGTTTGTTTTCAGTTCTGTGGACCATTACTTTTGGCCATACACTTGGTAGATATGAGCTGCCTCCAGCCCTAGGAGAGTTTACTATCTAAGGCTGATAACTGACAGTTCAAACTCATTCTTCTTGATTTGGATAGTCTCAAAGGCACCGAGCAGAAGAAAAATTATTAACTTGTTGGTTATTTTCTTTCTCTTATACCCTCCTAAAGCTGAAGGTTGTGAATAGGAAGGGGGAATTTAAAACCGAAACTTGGAGCTTTCCCTTTCGAAAAATTAATGCCATGCATTATAGTTTTTAGTTAAGTTTTACTTTTAAAGCACAGCGCGGAAACAGGCCCTTCGGCCCACCGAGTCCGCTCCTGCCAGCAATCCGCATACGCTGGCACTGTCCCACACACACTACGGACAATTTACATTTTTACCAAGCCAATTAGCGTACAAACCTGCACTCCTTTGGAGTGTGGGAGGAAACCGGTGCGCCCGGAGAAAGCCCACGTGGTCACGGGGAGAACGTAATAACTCCGTACAGATGGCATTTGTAGTCACGATCGAATCCGGGTCTCTGACGCTGTAAGGCAGCAACTCCACCGTGCTGCTTCTGACATGCATTTACACTCACCATATTGGACAATTTTGTGAGATAATGAGGCGCCAATTAAGAAAAAGCCTGTGCTTAATTATCGACTGTTATAAATAATACTCCTGTTATAAATAATAAATGAATCTCGAGCCAGGGAGAGAGCAGGTAACTCAATGAGAAACTAACTAATGCAAAGCACCCTATAACTGCGCTCCTCCATTCCCTGTGCAATCTTTCCCAAACCACCTTGTATGGAAGAGAAGGAATAAATTATAACTGTTTAATTGGCAACTCTTGTTCAGCTAGAGGTAGCAGGCATCACTGCCGTCAGATACACAACCTGGCAGGAATTTTTACCTCTGGATAAATCCACAAAGTCGTTTAAGCACATTTCTTGATGATACAGAGGACCACAGACTGTTGAACCTTTTTAAAATAAAAGCTTGTATTTATACAGCATCTTTGATGTTCCATTGGAGTAATGTGCACAGTTTATGGGCCCTCATATCTGAGGAGGGCATCAAAGCTTACGGGGAGAAGGCAGGAGAAGGGGATTGTGCAGGATAGAGCAATCAGCCACGATTGAAACATAGAAACATAGAAAATAGGTGCAGGAGTAGGCCATTCGGCCCTTCGAGCCTGCACCGCCATTCAATATGATCATGGCTGATCATCCAACTCAGTATCCTGTACCTGCCTTCTTTCCATACCCCCTGATCCCTTTAGCCACAAGGGCCACATCTAACTTCCTCTTAAATATAGCCAATGAACTGGCCTCAACTACCTTCTGAGGCAGAGAATTCCAGGGATTCACCACTCTCTGTGTGAAAAATGTTTTCCTCATCTCGGTCCTAAAAGATTTCCCCCTTATCCTTAAACTGTGACCCCTTGTTCTGGACTTCCCCGACTTGAATGGCGGTGTAGGCTCGATGGGCCGAATGGCCTAATTCTGCTCCAATGACTTACAAACTTTCAGAAAATTCCAATTGACTCTCGAGTCAGTGAACTACTAGTGTAATACAAGTTATTTTTACAGTGGAGCAAATGTGGCAACTAATGGATTAGCAGCAAATCCTGTAAGAAACAATGCGATAAAGATCCGATGAGTCATTTCAGACATGACTTGAGGGATATCCGTCAGTGAGGGTACTGGGGATATGTCCCGGAAATTCGTGAAAATAGTGCAGAGGAATCTTCTACATCCATCTGAAAGGGTAAATGGAGCTCGATATATCACTCAAAACTCAGAGCTTCCAAAGGTGCAGCACTCCCTTCTGCCTCTGAGGTCAGTTTACCACCAACTGAAGTACAACTATGCTCACACACGCCTCACACAAGTTAACTGAGTTTGTCAGCCCTGCAAAACCTACAAAGAGAAAAAATGTGATTATGCAATACGATACGACATAATACGATATGATATGCTTGAACTTTATTTATCCCAGGAGGGAAATTGATCTGCCAACAGTCATAGAACACAAGATACATGGAACATGAAATTAACGTGACAAGTGGAAAGGATTGAGGATGTGCAAATATTGTGGGGAGGGGGGGAGGGAGTCAGTCTACCCCACGACAGAAGGGGGAGGAGTTGTACTGTTTGATAGCCGCAGGGAAGAAGGATCTCCTGTGGCATACTGTATCTGCATCTTGGTGGAACCAGTCTGTTGCTGAAGGTACTCCTCAGGTTGACCAGTGAGTCATGGAGGGGGTGAGCTGTATTGTCCAGGATGCTCCACAGTTCGAGGAGCATCCTCCCCTCCAAGACCATCTCCCATGAACCCAACTCCGCCCCCAGGATGGAGCCAGCCTTCCTGATGAGCTTGTTATGGATTCCAAAGGGAAGATTCGGAGATAACAAAATGGCTGAGAAAGAAAACATTGACTAATTTTAAAGAAATCACAGTTTTGAACTTACACAAATCATTTTTGTAAATTGGAGTTTGAAAGTTTTGTGGAGTTTGGAACAAACTAGTCTTGAATTCAGATCCGATCTCTCTTTTTGCCCTATAATCTAGAACGAGTACAATCGATTGCCTGTAAAATAAGTAAATAACTCATCATTGTACACAGAGACAAAAGCATTGAAAAATGAAAGGTTTCCGAGCTGAATTTTATATTATTGAATTTCTCGCAAACATTCTGATGACTGACTCATTCAAAACATTCTTTAAGTTATCAATCACTTCAAAATGTATAAAGAACAAAAATAGATCATACGTATGGGAAAGTCTTTAATCCTTGATTGCAGATTCTTGGAACCCATTTTATGTAGGTTCAAAGGTCTTGGATTTAAAATTATTTACTAATATTTCAGAGAGATCACAAAAACTTCTGGTACAATGAGCGATTTTTGAAACATAGTGAATGTTATTGATTAGATTTATTGCATCAACCGATTGATAAATAATAGAAAACAACAACATTGCAATAATTGAGAAGCTCACGTTCCTGGTAGTATTGCCTCAGGCAGACTTGTCAGCGAGGAAACTCTGATAGACAGGAGAAACAAAGAACTGCAGATGCTGGTTTATACCAAAGATAGACATAAAGTACTGGAGTAATTCTGTGGGCCAGGCAGCATCTCTGGAGATAAAGGATGGCTGACGTTTTGGGACGGGACCCTTCTTCGGACTCTTATCGGAGGGAGGAGGAGAACTTCTTCAAAGTAGGCATACCTTGAGGAGATTTTACAGAGGTGTAGGCCGAAATATAGAAACAAAGAACTGCAGATGCTGGTTTATACTGAAGATAGACACAAAGCGCTGAAGTAACTCAGCGTGTCAGGCATGATCTCTGAAGAAAAAGGATGGGTGACGATTCAGGTCGAGACCCTTCTTCAGACTGACTATTTCCCAATGAATCAGAAGAAGCTTTGAACCATTGGGACGACAGATGGCGCAATGGGACGACAGATGGCACAATGGGCTAAGTGTTCGGCTGGCAACCGGAAGGTAGCCGGTTCGAATCCCGCTTGGAGTGCATACTGTTGTTGTGTCCTTGGGCAAGACACTTCACCCACCTTTGCCTGTGTGTGAATGTGTGTGAGTGATTGGTGGTGGTCGGAGGGGCCGTAGGCGCAGATTGGCAGCCACGCTTCTGTCAGTCTGCCCCAGGGCAGCTGTGGCTACAGAAGTAGCTTACCACCACCGAGTGTGACTGAGGAGTGAATGAATAATGCGATGTAAAGCGCCTTGAGTATTAGAAAGGCGCTATATAAATCCCATCCATTATTATTATTGTTATTTTGTTCATGTTGCATCTGAAAGAGGACATCTTTGACCCCTCATCTTGAACACGTCTCAGCCTGAATGTAGGTTGTTGTTGCAAAAATCTTAAAGATACCATTAAATAGGCAGGGTTATTATACTTTAAAAAAAAGACACAAAATGCTGGAGTAACTCAGCTGGTCGGACAACATCTCTGGAGAACATCCCTACCTATGTCCACTGCTTCTGGTTTGTGTAAACCTGGGCACTCTCAGTCATTAGACTTAACTTTTATACTTTAGAGATACAGCGCGGAAACAGGCACTTGGGCATACCGAGTCCGTGCCGACCAGCGATCACCCCATACACCAGCACTATCCCACACACTAGGGACAATTTACAATTTTACCAAAGCCAATTCATTTACAAACTTGTACGTCTTTTGGAGTGTGGGAGGAAACCGGAGCACCCGGAGAAAACCCACATGGTCACAGGGAGAACATACAAACTCTGTACAGACGGCACCTGTGGTCAAGATCGAACCTTTAAGGCAGCAACTCTACCGCTGTACCACCATCCCGCCCCATAGAAAGATTAACCCGATTAATTTGAATGTGATCACCAATCCTCTGGAAAGAGTTAAGTATAGGTAACATTATTTTTGTAGTCATTAGTATATTATGGTGTTTTTAGTTCAATTTATCATAGGAGTCAATATGTGAGGGGGGACCTCATTGAAACTTACCAAATAGTGAAAGGCCTGGACGTGGATGTGGAGAGGATGTTTCCACTAGCGGGAGAATCTAGGACCTGAGGCCACAGCCTCAGAATAATAAGACATATCTTAAGAAAGGAGATGAGGAGGAATTTCTATATTCAAGGGGTGTTGAGTCTGCGGAATTCATTGTCGCAGAAGGCTCTGGAGGCTATCATTGAGTATATTTATCAAGTAAGTATATGAGTATATGACAATATAAGTATACTTATCTTGCCAAACACCCATTTCCTAGCATTTATAAGAATGAGCTGATGGCTTCTTCCATGTCACTGAATGTTATTTTAACCCGGGTGTGCACAGAAGTTTTGTTTCTTAATTGTAAGGAAAGTAGAGATTGATAGATTATTGATTAATATGGGTCAATGGCTATGGGGAGAAGGCAGGGGAATGGGGTTGAGAGTGAAAGATAGATAGTAGATACTATAGTAGACGAGACAGATAGTAGACTTGATGTTCAAGAAGGAACTGCAGATGCTGGAAAATCGAAGGTAGACAAAAGTGCTGGAGAAACTCAGCGGGTGAGGCAGCGTCTATGGTGCGAGGAAATAGGCAACCCTTCTTCAGACTTGATGGGCCGAATGACCTAATTCTGCTCCTATGACATATGAACATTAATTTAATTCAATTTAAATTACTTATAGTTGCTTGAATAGGTTTTGATCTGTCATTTTCACACAGTGCCCATCCATATCCCTAGTCCCCCTCTCCCCTGACTCTGTCTGAAGATGCCCCAACCATCATGGTCATTTTGAAAAATTGAAAGACATTAGTCAGCAGTTTTCCAGACCAGTGAACCAGCAGTAGATCACTTGAGGCTTTGTCCCTGCTCAGAGCTCACTCTACAACATCAACAGCGCTCTGGAGTGGAAGGTCAGCCTGTCGGGCCCACTGTATCTGGGAAGAGCCCAGATGGATTGAGACTATTGTCGCCGTATCTGCGAGACAGGCTGGCTGGGTTTCAGTATCATCCAACCCCTCTCATGCACAAGGCTATGACAGCCACTGGGGCTCACAGCTAGGGTTGCCAACTGTCCCGCATTAGCCGGGACATCCCATATTTTGGGCCACATTGGTTTGTCCCGTACAGGACCACCCTTGTCCCGTACTTGACTGCTACTACTCAGGTCAAGGAGACTGTCAGGTCGGAGCGCCGCGCCCGGCCCCGCCTCACCCGTCCCGAAGTAGTGCAGCCCATGGAGTGCAGCAGCAGCACCTCGCCCGTGGCCCCGTCAGTCGGCAGCCCGGCCAGCTGTCCGACCTTCGGACCTCTGCTTCCCACCGACACCACCACCCCTCCTTCTCATGGCCAATCATCGGTTCATAAGTTGGATGGGGTGCCGGACTTTGCGCGCCAGTGCGGGCCAAAACTCCTCAGCGGGCCCGCCGGCTGGGCTTTGTGTGCAGTCCAGCACCAACTCATCATTCACCCAGCCACGGCTGAGTCGGTCAACAAATTGCCGTCAGGAATTTGTCCTGTATTTTGACCTTTTGTCCCTTATTTGGGAATGAGAAAGTTGGCAACCCTACTCACAGCAGACCAAAGCAATTTGTCATATTGAACTGGATATTATCTTGGAGGATGGAAGGGAGGCGGTTTTGAAGGTGGCAAACACTGAAAAATATACTTCGCACAGGTACGTCCAAATTTAACAAGCAGCACTCGATTTTCACCTTCGCTCGGTCCGCCTGAACCTACCTGATCTCCCGGTTGCTAAACACTTTAATTCTCTTTCCCATTCCCACACTGACCTTTCTGTCCAAGGTCTCCTCCATTGTCAGAGTGAGGCTAAACGCAAATCGGAGGAACAGCATTTCATATTTCACTTGGGCAGCTTGCAGCCTAGTGGTATTAATATTGATTTATCTAACTCCAGGTAGCCCGGGCATTCCCTCTCTCTCTATCCTTCCCCCTACTCCTCCACCCAAGTCGCACTAGCTTCTCATTTTCACTCAACAAACAGCTGACAACGGCCTGTTTCCTCTATCACCGTTACTTTTTTGCCTATCTTACATTCATTGTTCTTTAACTCTCTACATCGTTGTCTATATCTCTCATTTCCCTAATCCCTCACCTGTCTGAAGAAGGGTCTCGACCCGAAACTTCACCCATTCCTTCTCTCTAGAGACGCTGCCTGTCCCGCTGAGTTACGCCAGCTTTTTTTTTTTTTTTATAAATTTTTATTAGAGGCATCTGCATATCATAATCCAAACCGGTACAGACTTTGTTTAACGGTTACATATCAAGTATCCAGGTTTCCAGGGACCCAGTTAACAAAGTAGCTGGGATCCTCCTTTAGCGGTTACATATTAACATTGCCTCTAATTATTTATTTATATTTATAGATAGAAAAAAAGAAAGAAAGAAAGAAAGAAATTAGAAAAATAGGATAAACTATCAATAATACAACTTAGGAGATAGGTCCATAGGTCAGAGATCATAACTATTCATCTAGTCCTGGGTTCAGGCTTCAGTCCCGCCTCCGTGCCGGTCCGATCTACCCCTTCAAGTAATCTATAAATGGAGATTATATTCTAATAAATAATTCTGGTTTGTCAATTAAGACATATCTAATTTTTTCCAAATGTTAGGTCTCCGACATCTCCATAATCCACATCTTGATTGTGGGGGTTGTTGGGCCTTTCCAAAATTTTAATATCAATTTTTTCCCAATTAATATACTGTAATCGCCAGCTTTTTGCGTCTATCTTCGGTTTTAACCAACATCTGCAGTTCCTTCCGACACATTTACACTTTTCATCTTTGCCTTCCAGAAAATCCCACTTTGAAAGTCAGACATATTACAGAATATGCAGATCTTTTAGGGTTGTCAACTCTCCCAGGTTGTAAAAGATTTCACAGTGGCGCAGCTGTGGAGCTTTGCCTTACAAAGCCAGAGACCCGGGTTCAATCTTGGCTACAGATGTTGTCTATACGGAGTTTGTACATTCTCCCTGTGACTGCGTGGGCTTTCTCCAGGTGATCAGTTTCCTCCCACATTTCAAAGACGTGCAAGTTTGCAGGTAAATTGGCTTCTGTAAATTGTCACTGTAAAGTGTGTAGGATGGGACTAGCGTATGAGTGACCATTGGTCGGCACGGACTCGTTGGGCCGAAAGGCCTGTTTCCCCAGCTGTACCTCTAAACTAAGGGTTCCCAACCTGGGGTAAAATTTACCTGCAGGGGTAAATTTGTTGATTCTGGATTTTTTCTCATTGACTGACTGTGTTTGGTTCTGGTATACCAGTATCCGTTCATCATTAGTTGTTCATAAGTAAGTGAAATAACGTTGTTATGTGGTATTAAAGTTGCATGGGGTAAACAGGCCAAAAAAGGTTGTGAACCCCTACTCTAAACTAAACTAAACTAAACTAAATCTTCAAATGCTATTCCTTTTTCACCAGACAGCCACAGGATGAAGGATTTGCTACCTTAAATACCCACTCAGTTGAACATGCAAATTCTTGAAACTTCTGAACATAGAACAGTACAGCACAAGAACAGGCCCTTCAGCCCACAATGTCTGTGCCGAACATGGTGCAGAGACCATTGTTTACATACTTGCAGACAATACATATCCTTCCATTCCCCCCACACCCATATTTGCTCTTAGTTAGTTATACCTACTGGAAGTTAGAAATAAAAAATAGAGAAAATGCTGTGAAAACTCTGCAGGTCTGGAGGATTCTGAAATAATTCTTTGTTTTCTAAGAACCGCACAATGCACTGCTTGATCCAAATTTTGATTTTAGTTTTTCAATCACCGACTTTTCTCTCTCTGACTGGCGAGGGATGGCTTGAAGGCAACCTCATGTAAATGAAATGAAATAAATATATGTGGCATTTCCCGGCCCTGCTTCGACTTGATTAGGCATCTTGGGACATTAATAGTTACAGGAAAATTGAAAATCTTGATTTATTTACTGGAATGTTGGCATGATTGGACATGTTCTGAAGCAAGTGACTGAATAACTTTACATCTCTTTACACTTCTCCTGAGAAATCAGGATGAAAATAAATTGGATGGAACGGCAAGCAAATCTCCCTCATGTCTGTGAGATTCTAATGCAGCAGACTGTATCGTTTTTAGGAAGCCTAAAATAAGGCATTCTAGAGAAGATAGAGGGTAATGTCAGCAGTGAGGAGCCATATTGCTCCTAGTATTTCCGCATAACTTAATTATCTCCGATTATCTGCTGGTGGTGCACATCATTCTGAAAATTATTAACCTCTCTTGTGGAAGGTCAAGGATTGCGATGAGGCAGTGGAGAATCTGATGATTGAATAATTGTACGGTCAAGCTGATATCTGGCCAACTTCTGAATTGTGCACTCTGCCAGTTCAGGTGTGCGGAAAAAAATCAGATGAGTTTAGAGATAACTGCACGGGAACTGGTCCTACTGTCTATCGAGTCAGTCCGACCAGCGATCCCCGTACGCCAACGCTATCCTACACACGAGGGACAATTTACAGTCTTTACCGAAGACAAATCACCAGAAAAAACCTGCATGTCTTTGGAGTGTGGGAGGAAAACCCACGCGGTCGCGGGGAGAACGTACAAACTCCGTACAGACAGCACCCGCAGTCAGGATGGAACGCGGGTCTCGGGCGCTCGAACGCAGCAACTCCATGCACTACCGTGCAGCTTAAAACACCAGATAATTTTGTTTCTGTATGGTTTTGTTTCTGCATTGGTTATGATGATCGCAAAGGATTGTGGCAGAAATGTCGGTTTCATTCTCTGAGGCAGCAGAGCTTATAAACTGGGCATTGCTTGGGGCATTGAATATATGAGACAGGAAATCAATATGCGACTCTCCAGGACTTTGGTTAGGCCACATTTAAAGTATTGCATGCTGTTCTGCCCACCCTGTTACAGGAAAGATGTGGAGACGTTGGAGAGGTTTATCAGAATGCAGCCTGGATTAGAAGGTTTCAGCTACAGGGAGATGTTGGATTGTCTTGAGAATGGGGCGGCTGGGCTTGTATACTCTGGAGTTTAGAAGCATGAGAGGGGATCTCATTGAAACATATAAGATTATTAAGGGTTTGGACACGCTAGAGGCAGAAAACATGTTCCTGATGTTGGGGGAGTCCAGAACCTGGGCACACAGTTTAAGAATAAGGAGTAAGCCATTTAGAACGGAGACGATGAAACACTTTTTCTCACAGTTGTGAGTCTGTGGAATTCTCTGCCTCAGAGGGCGGTGGAGGCAGGTTCTCTGGATGCTTTCAAGAGAGAGCTAGATAGGGCTTTTAAAAATAGCGGGGATATGGGGAGAAGGCAGGAACGGGGTACTGATTGGGGATGATCAGCCATGATCACATTGAATGGCGGTGCTGGCTCGAAGGGCCGAATGGCCTACTCCTGCACCTATTGTCTATTGCCTATTGTCTTGAATTGTTTTCTCTGGAACGTTGGAGGTTCAGGCGAGATTTGAAAGAAGTATATAAAATTATGAGAGGCACGGATGAGATAGACAGTCAGACCTTTGTTCTGAGGGTGGAATGTCCAACATGCGAGGCCTTAGCTATAAGGTGAGAAGGGGAACATTTAATGGAGATGTGTGTGTTTATTTTATTTACCCAGAGTGGTCAGGCCTGTTATGCAGTTCTGGGGTGGTGGTGCAAATATGCTCCTAAACCTTACCCCACTTAGTCTAGTTCAGTAAAACACTGAGTCAAGCACTGCACCATCTAAACTTTATTTTTGAACAAACAACAAATTCCCCTATACGATACCAAAACCACCGTGGGTTCGATCCTTGTCTCTGCCTGGCCTGGCCAAGCCCTTCACCTCATGCATGCAGACACTACCAAAACGTCATGCAGTCCCAAGCGCCCTTCCAGAAATCGACAACGACCCAAGTGGGGGCTACCTTTTATAGGTCAACGAACCCTGAGGGGCTGAACTACATAGGGGTGGCTCACCTTACAAGCCAATCACACATATCGATTACATTAAAGTATTATTGACTTTAATATTTTATTGACTTTAATAGTATTATTGACCCCAACCCAATTACAAAGAGTCCCACACCATGTTTCTACAGAAGCTTCTGGAAGGAAGTCAACTTAATAATGCAACATTTACCCTGGCAGTACAAACAATTCAGCCAGGGCTTCACAATTCAGCCAATCATCAAACAGCAGTGTAACTGTCCTGCAACATTATTAACACTATTTACAATCACTTTGCAGTAATCCAATCAAAACCATGCATCTACAACACCTTACAGTTTCTCTGCAAAAGTCCTCATACATATTATCAATTGAGAGCACATCTGGACCTCTCCTTATCTGATATATTGATCTGGGACCTAGACTTCCTGGCACCAGCTCGCAGCCTGTGGCTTCTTACACAGAAAAAGGCCAACATGCCTTGTAGATGCATACTCCTTTGCTTTATTTTAGCTCTGTTTTGGCTAGGATTTACAGTGGTAGAGGCAGATGTGATGGAGACATTTAAGAGGCTTCTAGATAGGTAGGCACATGGAAATGCAAGGAATAGAGTGATATGGGTGACATCTGTCTGGAAGTGGCATTTTTTAGGATGACTTAGCAAGAGCATTTCTTGTCTCCATTTTGGGAAAAATTAAGGTGTTCTTAAGATATAAGTGCAATTTCTTTTGGAGGATTAGATCTGTCTGCACCAGGCACACCTCTGGAGGATGAACCCAAGCTAATATATAGTTATTGGAACAGCAAGAACAACAAAGTTTAGAGCAATCAAATTTGCTTATGTAAAATATCATGGCCTTTCTAAGCCAATTGCATATTGATTGAAGACCAGAGGTGGCATATTGTGGGACACTTCAGGGGTCTATAGTTTAATCTAAAAGGTCTTCAAGAAGATGCAAATGTTCCACATTTCTATCAGCATCTCGGTGATATGTAACCTATTTAGAAAACTAAAACTGTGGTTCAAGTAGAACTTGCCTGTCATCATTTCTCAAACTCAACAGCGATAAGACAGAATTCCTCCTCATAGGCTCCAAAGCCACACTCAGCAAAATCAATAGCCCCACTCTCACCATCGACGGCACCACTGTCTCCCCATCTCCCCAGGCCCGCAACCTGGGCGTGATCTTTGATTCCACCCTCTCCCTTGAGCCTCACATCCGCCATGTCATTAAAACCTCCTTCTTTCATCTCCACAACATCGCCAAACTCAGACCCTCTCTCACACCGCCCGCTGCTGAAAGACTCATCCATGCCTTCATCTCCTCCCGACTGGACTATTGCAACTCACTTCTCCTTGGCATCAGCTCCACCTACATCAACCGACTCCAACTGGTCTAGAACGCAGCCGCCCGACTCATCACCCACACCAAATCCTGGCATCACATCACTCCAGTCCTCAAACAACTTCACTGGCTTCCCATCTCCCACCGAATCACCTACAAAATCCTGATCCTCACCTACAAAGCCCTCCACCATCTGGCCCCCCCCATATCTCACTGACCTCCTCTCCCCATCAGCCGCTCTCCTCTCCATCCACAAGTCCAACCTCCGCAGTTTTGGGGACAGAGCCTTCTCCAGGGCAGCTCCCAGGCTCTGGAACTCCCTCCCCCAACTGATCCGCAATTCCGTGTCCCTCACCATCTTCCAGTCCCGCCTCAAGACCCATCTCTTCACCTCTGCCTATCCTTAGCCCCACGTCCCCCTCCCTTTTCATCTGTGCATTAATTGCCTCATATTGTGTTTTGTATTGAATTCTGTCTTTACTTTGTGTACTAGTCATGTCTCTACTATTTATTTCATTCCCCTTACATGTTTTTCCTCTACCTGCTAAATTTTTGTAAGGTGTCCTTGAGACTCTTGAAAGGCACCCATAAATAAAATGTATTATTATTATTATTATCGTAAAATTGGGCAGCTTATAATCCAGCAGTATGAATATTCATTTCTCTAACTTCAAGTAACCCTTGCTTTCCCTCTCTCTCTGTCCGTCCCCCAACCTAGATCTCCGACTGGTTTCACTGTCCTCCTGATTAATTTTACTGTTTGTTTGCCTCTTTGTCACCTTCCCCTCAGCCAACAATGAACCATTCTACATTTCCTTAAACATCGTCTGCTTTGATATGTAGTTTTCACACCTTACCCATCCATATCTCAAGTCTCCCTCTCCCCTGACTCTCAGTCTGAAGAAGGGTTTCGAACCTAAACATCACCTATTCCTTCAATCCAGAGATGCTGTTACATCAGCAATTTGTTTCTACCATAATTATTCCTGTTCAGCTGTGTTAATTGTTTCATCAGTACTGCCTCTGGGGCAGTTTAAGAAAGTGACTTTTGCTTCTAAAATCAGCACCTGGCTCAAGTAATTTGGCCAGATTGTTCAAAGGGCTATAGATCTAATTCCAGGTGTACCACACCAGAGATGGGGCTGTTAACTATTTTAAGTCCAATAATTCGAGGAAGGTGAAAGTCAATCATGCTTTTAGTATCTTCCTTCAGCACAAATATTTGGTGGACATGAATGAGGCCTTCAACAGCAAATCCAGATCTTATTTATGAATAAGTTACTACCATTCACTATCTAGGAAAGAATAGTGTTCAGAAATTTAAATGCGCTGGCATTTTGAGGAGTAAGCATGTTCCTGAAATGGTGTGTGTGTGCGTGAGTGCATGTGTGAGTGTGTGCGTGGGTGAGTGTGCGAGTGTGTGAGTGTGAGTGCGAGAGTATATGGGAGAGAGATAGATGATAATGAGTGAGTGAGAGAGAGTTATGAAATTGGAGACTAGGTCAATGGATAGTTTTAAGATGGAGTTTGACAGATTCTTGATTAGTAAATGTGTCAGGGGCTATGGAGAGAAGGCAGGAGAATGGGGTTGAGAGGGAAAGATAGATCAGCCATGATTGAATGGCGGAGTATTGATGGACCAAATGGCCTAATTCTGCTCCTATCACTTATGATCTATAACATTATGAGAGACATAGTTGGGGTAGATAGTTTTATCCCAGATGGAAATGTCAAGGTTAAGAGGGAATAGCTTTAAGGTGAGAGGGACAAAGTTTAAAATAGATGCAGGTTTTTCGCATAGAGTGGTGGATGCCTGGAACGCACTGCCAACTATTGTTGTGAAGGCAAGAATCAAGAGTGTTTTATTGTCATATGTCCCAGATAGAACAATGAAATTCTTACTTGCAGCAGCACAACAGAATGTGTAAACATAGTAGGCTGTAAACAATATAATAAACTAGAGAGAGAAAAATAGTTTTGTGTGTATATATACACATACTCACAAATACACATATATATATATATAGATCAGATATATTAAATGTATTTATTTATTATATATATATATATATATATATATATATATATATATAATAAATGTAGATGTAGATGTGTATATATATATATATACACACATCTACACGCACACATATGTACACACAAAAAACAATAATAGTGCAATAATACGATTAATAGTCTATTTGCGTACAGTTTTGGTCTCCCAATCTGAGGAAAGACATTCTTGCCATAGAGGGAGTACAGAGAAGGTTCACCAGACTGATTCCTAGGATGTAAGGACTTTCATATGAAGAAAGATTGGATAGACTCGGCTTGTACTCGCTAGAATTTAGAAGATTGAGGGGGGGATCTTATAGAAACTTACAAAATTCGTAAGGGGTTGGACAGGCTAGATGCAGGAAGATTGTTCCCGATGTTGGGGAAGTCCAGAACCAGGGGTCACAGTTTAAGGATAAGAGGGAAATCTTTTAGGACCGAGATGAGGAAAACATTTTTCACACAGAGTGGTGAATCTCTGGAATTCTCTGCCACAGAAGGTAGTTGAGGCCAGTTCATTGGCTATATTTAAGAGGGAGTTAGATGTGGCCCTTGTGGCTAAAGGGATCAGGGAGTATGGAGAGAAGGCAGGTACAGGATACTGAGTTGGATGATCAGCCATGATCATATTGAATGACGGTGCAGGCTCGAAGGGCCAAATGGCCTACTCCTGCACCTACTTTCTATGTTTCAATGTTCTATGTAGTTCAGTGCTGTACTTGAACCTGGACGTTACAGTTTTCAGGCTCCTGTACCTTCCCAATGGCAGGGGTGAAATGGCCAGGGTCGTGTGGGTCTCTGATGATGCTGGCTGCCTTTTTGAGCCAGCGACTCCGGTAAATCCCTTCGATGGTGGGGAGGTCAGAGCCAGTGATGGACTGGGCAGTGTTCACAACTTTTTGCAGACATAATAGTGGCATGTAGGAGGCTTTTAGATGAGAACATGGATATGCAGGGACTGGCGGGATATGGATTACATTCAGATAGAGGAAATTAGTTTCATTTTGCATCATGTTTGGCGTAGATATTGTAAGCCGAATGGCCTGATCCTGTGCTGTCCTGTTCTATTGTCTATGTTCACTCCTTCTTGTACACAGCCTGCTCTGTTATCTCTATGAACGTTGTATTCCATAGGTTTCAGTAACTCCAAGAGAGCTGGAGAATAAATAAAATATCTGTCAGAGAAAACAAAAATAAAGTAATAATTGTCAGTTGTAGTGCGTGGGTCTCAAAAGGAAGCACGAAGTCCAGTGCTTTGAGAGGCACCTTTTATTATGTTCCTCCCGGTTGTAGGGAAGACCAAACAAGAGAAAGATGGCACCCAAACCCCTGCCTTTAAACCCTCTGGCTAAGGGCCGCCTCCGGACTGAACCACTCCCGTGCCGAGGGGTTCGACAGTATGATGGCACGACCCTTGGGAGCCGCCACACAATGATAATTATCACTTTTTCCTCTCCGAGTGTAAATGTAAATTAGATAACTGGATTTCAGTTTGGAGATAGTTATAGAGATGGAGATACAGGGCAGAAACAGGCCCTCTGGCCCACCGAGCCCACACCGACCAGAGATCCCTGCACACTATAAGGGGCCTGTCCCACTTAGGCAACTCTTTCAGCAACTGCCAGGGACTAGTTTTAATAGAATTCACCTACAACACCTGGCGACAACCTACGACAACACCTATGACAACCTACGACAACGTACAACAGCAAAAATTGACACCACTGTCGCTGAAAAATGTTCAACATGTTGAAAATGTTGTGGCAGTCGCCTGTAATCGCCTAAGTGGGACAGGCCCATAATAGTGTGCAGGGATCGCTGGTCGGTGTGGGCTCGGTGGGCCAAAGGGCCTCATTTCCAGAATTTGTTTCCCCTCTACACACTAGGGACAATTTTCCATTCATACCAAGCCAATTAACCTACAAACCTGTAAGTCTTTGGAGTTTGGGAGGAAACCAAGGATCTCATAGAAACACATGCAGGTCAAGGGGAGAACATACATACTTTGTACAGACAGCACCCATAGTCAGTATCGAACCCGGGTCTCTGGCGCTGTAAGACAGTAGCTCTACCCCTACGCCACCGTGCCACCCTTTCTTAGAGTTCTAGGAGATGAATTTCTTCCAAAATTATTCAAAGTAAATCATGACAAAAGGTCGTTCAAATATTGGTCCGAGGATAAATATTGTTGCAGTTTTCTTAGGATTCTCATTCCACGGACATTCTGAACAAACAAGAAACATAATCTAATTGTTAGAATAATACATTACTTGCCTTGTGCTTCAGTAATTCAAATGGAAATAGATTCTATTGAATCTGAATTACCACAATGGGTTATTTATAACAAATTGGCTAACATGTAAATTTAAAGTCTCACTCCGTGACTTTAACACTTATTAGCCATTCAAAGCCGACGGACTAACAACTTAAGAAAATCATGGAATTGTGTGTGATTGCAATATAAGTATCACATGGGAGGATTTGGATCTGCTAATTGTCAGACAAGATTGGACATCAAGATGATTGAACAATTCACAGAAGAGAAATGAGACAATAATGAGACGTCGGTGATAAGGAGACATGACAGTTGGAAAATGTTGTCTCCAGGAGAAAATAAATCTAAAATTCCCTCAAGGCGTGCGCATGATGGTTGAGGATTAGTGGCAGTTTACACGGGGGGGGTTTGGTGTGAGGAGGCATATGCTGGCATACTTAGCAACTCGTTTCCAGAATTTGTTTCACCTCAGAGACCGCACTGTGGCACAGCGGTAGAGTTGCTGCCCTACAGCATTTGAGACCCGGCTTCGAGTGTACGGAGTGTGTACGTTCTCCCCGTGATCTGCTTGGGGTTTCTCCGGGGAGCTCTGGTTTCCTCACACACTCCAAAGACATGCAGGTTTGTAGGCTCACAAAAATGCTGGAGAAACTCAGCGGGTGCAGCAGCATCTATGGAGCGAAGGAAATCTATTTCCTTCGCTCCATAGATGCTGCTGCACCCGCTGAGTTTCTCCAGCATTTTTGTGTACCTTCGATTTTCCAGCATCTGCAGTTCCTTCTTAAACAGGTTTGTAGGCTGATTGGCTTGATATCATTGTAAATTGTCCCTAATGTGTGTAGGATAGTGTTAATATACGGGGATCATTGGTCGGCACAGACTCGGTGGGCAGAAGGGCCTGTCTCCACGCTGTTTCTCTATATTAACCGAAGGAGATGTAATGGAATTTCGTTGCACAGTATTGTGCAATGACAATAAACGTATTCATTCATTCATTCATTCATTCATTCATTCATTCATTCATTCATTCATTCATTCATTCATTCATTCATTCATTCATTCATTCATTCATTCTGTTTCTCTATATTAAGCTAAACTAGTGAGGTTGATGGCTGTTATATTCAAGTCTATATCAAGTTCCCAGTTTTATTTCTGTAAAGTCCAGCCATAAACTCCACACTAGTGATCAATAAGTTTGAGAAATGTTAGCTTTTCTTTTGCTAGTACCTCGAGACCCCACACCGTATCTCTAAATTAAACTCAATTAAACTGGTGGAAAATCTACCTGGTAACAAACAGTGGAAACTCATTGAGTCATACAGCATGGAAACAGCCCCATCAGCCCAATTTCTACACACTTACTACTAGCCCTGTCCCACGGTACGAGTTCATTCCAAGAGCTCTCCCGAGTTTTAAAAAAATCAAACTCGTGGTGAGCACGGAGATTGAACGTAGCAGGTACGTCGGAGCTCGGGGACGTCTCTTAGTGGCTCGTAACGCTAACGGCAGGTACTCGGGAAGACTTGCTAACGGCAGGTAAGCTCGGGAAGACTCGTGAAGATTTTTCAACATGTTGAAAAATGTCCATGAGAACCCCGAGTACCGACGAGTGGCCATTACCGTAAATCTCCGAGTTCGAATCAGGGCAAACTCGGGAGAGCTCTTGGAATGAACTCGTACCATAGGACAGGGCTTTAACATACCCCATCTCCACTAGTCCCATCTGCCTGCATTTAGCCCATATCCCCCTAAACCTGTTGTATCCATGTACCTGTTTTAAAAGTTGTGATAGGCCAAGCGAGTACCACAAAGCGAGGTACCCTAATGCCTTATCTATAACCCCATGCATTTTCTTCTTGACCAGCAAGATAATTTATGTTTAAAGCAGCAGTGGGCGTTTAGGCCTCCAACCCAGACATGGGGCCTAAATTTACTTGTCTAAAGACTGGTAGACAAAAAGTCATGCAAGTTGAGTTGACTTGAGTTGTTAAGTTGAACCTTATTTCTCATATCTTAGATATGAACCTTATGTCTGCTACAAGAGTGTAACAGGTGCAGATCGACATACTGAAGGTGTGCTGTGATGAATAATATTTATAACACATGTTCCTTGCCTGCTCAGAACCACAACGTCATCACCATTACAATATCATTTGATTTAAAGCTCAAATATAAAAAGGGACATGTATGAATGAAAAGCAAACTGAAACATTTTTTTCACCTTAAAACAATAGATATGGTAAATCTCGATGGATTCTGTCAGTTTCCTGATGTATATTTTGTGGCAGACAGATGGAAATGTGTGTCAAACACTGTAGACCTAATAGCATCAGCTGTCTCATAAAACACAGGACAAGGCAGTACAGCATAGGAACATGCTCATTGACCCCCAATGTCTGTGCTGAGCATGATGGCATTCATAAGCGATAGGAGCGGAATTAGGCCATTCAGCCCATCAAGTCTATTCTGCCATTCAATCATGGCTGACCTATCTTTCCCTCTCAACCCCATTCTCCTGCCTTCTCCCCACAGCCCGTGACACCCGTTAAACTACTCTCCTCTGCCTGCACGTGATCCACATCCCTCCATAGCCACATGCCTATCCAAACGCCACTAACGCTACTATCGTCTCTGCTCCAGGCACTCACCGACCTCTATGTAAAGATAATTGGCCACGCATCCTCTTTTAAGTTTTTGACAGGCAGATAGTTGGAACAAAGGCCAGAGATTGATAGATTCATGATTAGTGCGGGTGTCAGGGGTTACGAGGAGAATCTAATCTGAGGAAAGACATTCTTGCCCTAGAGGGAGTACAGAGAAGGTTCACCAGACTGATTCCTGGGATGTCAGGACTTTCATATGAAGAAAGACTGGATAGACTTGGCTTTTACTCGCTAGAATTTAGAAGATTGAGGGGGGATCTTATAGAAACTTACAAAATTCTTAAGTGGTTGGACAGGCTAGATGCAGGAAGATTGTTCCCGATGTTGGGGAAGTCCAGAACAAGGGGTCACAGTTTAAGGATAAGGGGGAAATCCTTTAGGACCGAGATGAGGAAAACATTTTTCACACAGAGAGTGGTGAATCTCTGGAATTCTCTGCCATAGAAGGTAGTTGAGGCCAATTCATTGGCCATATTTAAAAGGGAGTTAGATGTGGCCCTTGTGGCTAAAGGGAGAGAAGGCAGGTACAGGATACTGAGTTGGATGATCAGCCATGATCATATTGAATGGCGGTGCAGGGCCGAATGGCCTACTCCTGCACCTATTTTCTATGTTTCTATGAGAAGGCAGGAAAATGGGGTTAAGAGGGAAAGATAGATCAGCCATGATTTACCATATCTATATTTTTAAGGTGAAATTAAATCTCTTTCAGATTACTTTTTACTCATACATGTCCCACTTTATATTTAAGCTTTAAATCTAATGATACTTTAAAAGTGTGCATTTATCGGAAGGTGTTTTTTATTCTGAGCAAGCAAGGAAAACGTGTTATAAATATTATTAATCACAGCACACCTACGTACAGGATATCTCCACCTGTCATACACTTGTAGCAGGAATAAGGTTCATATCTAAGATAGACACAAAATGCTGGACAGTCAACATCTCTGCAGAGAAGGAATGGGTGACATTTCGGGTCAAGACCCTTCTTCAGACTGAGAGTCAGGGGAGAGGAAGGCACAGAGATAAGGAAGTGTAAAGTGTGAAAACGAGACATCAAAGGGGATGAGATCAAATTAAATGTAGAAAAATTCATTGTCATCTCGGAGAAGGTGACAACAAAGCATACGGAGATCGAATTCAGTCAGGGGGACAGTCAGACTGGTCGGAGAACTAGGAAGGGGGAGGGATGAAGAGAGAGGGAAAGCAAAGGTTACTTGAAGTTA
This sequence comes from Amblyraja radiata, assembly GCF_010909765.2. NCBI lineage: Eukaryota > Metazoa > Chordata > Chondrichthyes > Rajiformes > Rajidae > Amblyraja > Amblyraja radiata. The sequence continues at coordinate 49,618,168 of NC_045967.1, forward strand.
GAGAAGTCAATATTCATAGCGCTGGGGTGTAAGCTGCCCAAGCCCATATCTGATGAATTTGTCTAATTTTGTCATTTTTACTCTCAAGGGGAACTACATATTAATCCCTTCTACCTTTAGTTTAATTTAGAGATACAGCACGGAAACACAGAGTCCGCACCGACCAGCGATCACCTCGTACGCTAACACTATCCTACACACGAGGGACAATTTATAATTTTTACCAAAGCCAAATTAATTTACAAATTTGTACGCTTTTGGAGTGTGGGAGGAAACCGGAGCACCCGGAGAAACCCCACATGGGAGAATATACAAATTCCATACAGACAGCACCCATGGTCAGGATCGAACCCGGGTCTCTGGCGCTGCAAGGCAGCAACTCTACCGCAGCACCACCATATCTCATAGGTAAATGAAAACAAATGTGGGAAAATAAAATGAAATGGTGCAATGTTTTAGTGATTATTGCCTCTACTTCCCTAAAAGGCTTAGGAAGTCTGGCATGTCCCCTACAATTCTCACCAACTTCTACAGATGCTCCATAGAAAGCATTTTATCGAGATGCATCACAGCTTGGTTTGGGAACAGCTCCATCCAAGACCACAAGAAATTGCAGCGAATTCTGGACAAAGCCCAGACCATCGCACAAACCAACCTCCGATCTATTGACTCCATTTATGCATCACGCTGCCTCGTCAAGGCCAGCAGTATAATCAAGGATGAGTTACACCCTCTCCCAGCAGGAAAAAGGAATAGAAGTGTGAAAACGCACACAACCAGATTTGGGGACAGTTTCTTCCCAGCTGTTATCGGGCAACTGAATCATCCTACCACAACCAGAGAGCAGAGCTAAACTATTATCTACTGAACTCTTTGGTGACCCTCGGACTATCGTTGTTTGGACTTAGCTGGCTTCACCTTGCACTAAACGTTATTCCCTTATCATCTACCTATACACTGTAAAGGAATCGATTGTAATCATGTATTGTCTTTCTGCTGACTGGTTAGCACGCAACAAATGCTTGTCCCTGTACCTCGGTACATGTGACAATAAACTAAACTGAATTGAACTGAACATACATTTGGAGCATTATTGGGTGTCATGGTGGCATAGCGGGTAGAGCTACTGCCTCACAGCGCCAGAGACGCGGGTTCGATCCTGACTACGGGTGCTTGCCTGTACGGATTTTGTACGTTCTCCCCTTGACCTGCGTGGGTTTTCTCTGAGATCTTTGGCTTCCTCCCACACGCCAAAGATGTACAGGTTTGCAGGTTAATTGTCTCTGGTAAAAATTGTAAATTGTCCCTAGTGTGTGTAGGATAGTGTTAGTGTGCGGGGATCGCTGGTTGATGTGGACCCGGTGGGCCGAAGAACCTGTTTCTGTATTGTATCTCTAAACTAAACTAAACTAACATAGGCAGAGTGACCAGTGAGGGCAGCAGCAATCTAGATCTAAGCTGTCATTGCCCATTGTGTCGGGGCTGCTCCATCAGTTTTCAATCTTAATAACTTAATCTGTAAATCTATATAGTTTTTCATTCCAGCTCTGCAGTGCCACCTGTCCCCGTTCTAAACCTTGTTGCAGAATCTGCCAGATCTGACGCAGCCCAGATCTTTAATTATAATTCAGGTTTTTTGCATATAAATTGGATTTGAACATTAAGCGTCTTGGTTTTGAAAGACTGCGGCGCAGTGAGAGCACACATCCCACTGAGGGGGATCCCAGCGCACCGCATCGAGTCACTCTCGTCTGGGAATTTGGGTCATCAATTGTGGCTCTCACATTAATGCCAGGAATATAATGAATTACTGAGAGACAAAGAGAACTGGTAAAACACTTCATAGAGTCGTAGACTGATACAGTGTGGAAACAGGCCCTTCAGCCCAACCTGCCCACACTGACTAACATGTCCCAGCTACACTAGCCCATGTGTGGTCCATATCCCTCCAAACCTTTCCTATCCATGTACCTGTCTAACAGTTTTTTTTAAATTTTGGGATAGTCCCTGCCTCAACTACCTCCTCTCCCAGCTTGTTCCATATACCCACCACCCTCTGTGTGAAAAATGTACCCCTCAGATTCCTATCAATTATTTTCTGCTTCACCTTAAACCTATGTCCTCTGGTCCTCGATTCACCTTATTTATTCCACTTTCTCCGACCACACTCTGTACGCATGTTTCTATAATACATACATCGCACTATCTCTGAGAATATGAGAATGGGCAGTACGGTGGAGCCACTGCCTTGTAGCGCCAGAGACTCGGGTTCGATCCCAACTACGGGTGCTGCCTGTGTGGAGTTTGCACGTTTTCCCCGTGACCTGCGTGGGTTTTCTCCGATATCTTCGGTTTCCTCCCACACTCCAAAGACGTACAGGTTTGCAGGTTAATTGGCTTGGTATAAACGTAAATTGTCCCTAGTCTGTGTGTATGTAGGATAGTGTTTGTGTGCAAATGATAGTGTTTGTGACAAGTGGAAAGGATCGGGGATGTACAAAGATTGGGGTGAGGGGAGTCAGTCGACCCCACGACAGAAGGGGGGGGAGTTGTACAGTTTGATAGCCACAGGGAAGAAGGATCTCCTGTGGCGTTCTGTGTTGCATCTTGGTGGAACAAGTCTGTTGCTGAAGTTGCTCCTCAGGTTGACCAGTGTGTCATGGATGGGGTGAGCTGTATTGTCCAAAACGCTCCACAGTTTGAGAAGCAACCTCCCCTCCAAGACCACCTCCCACGAATCCAACTCTGCCCCTAGGACGGAGACGGCCTTCCTGATGAGTTTATTAATCCTGTCGGAGTCCGCAGCCTTCTCCCTGCTGCCCCAGCACACGACAGCGAAGAAGATGGCACTGGCTACCACCGATTGTTAGAACTTCTGCAGCATCTTACTGCAAACGTTGAAGGACCGGAGCCTTCTGAAAATGTACAGCCGGCTCTGTCCCTTCTTGTACACGGCCTAGGCGTTCCTGGACCAGAACTGTGGAGCTGGTGAAATGACGAGGGTGGAGGAAACAGGCAAGGAGGGAGTGGAGGGGTTGTCATTGTCCATCAGGTAGCATCTCTGGATAGCATGGACCCTGGATATGAGTAGGGCACACATAGGGGACCAAGCACAGGGAACCTTATGTTTTGCAAACAAAAGACTCAAAGTGCTGGAGTAACTCAATGAGTCAGGCCGCAGGTAGGAACAAAGAACTACAGATGCTGGTTTATACCAAAGATAGACAAATGGTGCTGGAATAACTCAATGGGTCAAACAGCATCTCTGGAGGAAAAGGATAGGAGAAGTTTTGGGTCGGGACCCTTCTTCAGATTGAATGGAGGGGTGGGAGGGGTGAAGAGCTTGAAGCGAGGAAATATCAAGACCAAATGTCCTGAGGCAGGGTATTGTCTGGTAGGTCCATTGCTGGATAGGGAAAGTGTGATCTAAAGAGAGAAGCGGGGGAGTGCAGCGGAGCTGGTAAAACGACTAGGGTGGAGGAAACAGGCGGAGGGAAGGGGTTAGTCACTACGCTTCAGGTTGCGTCTCTGGGCAACATGGATAGGTGACTTTCAGTTGACGAAGGGTCTCGGCCATGTGTGACCATAAATTCCACAAACTCATCACTGTGTCACCATCCAAAGTTCAACAGGGGGTCTCAAACTCAGTAACATTGTAAATCAAACGCCATGTCTGAAGAAGGGTTTTGGCTGGAAACACCGCCCATTCTGTCTCTCCATACATGCTGCCTCACACTCTGAGTTACTCCAGCATTTGATTTAAACCAGCGTCTGCAGTTCTTTCTTACACAGGCAGGCAATAGGAGTTGTTGACGGGCAGATGTTTGGTCAAAAGCCAGCGATAAAAAAGACAAAATGGGAGAAAAGGATAGATGTGAAAAGTGTGAATTGTGAAGCCAGAGGATTAACTTTGGAAGCTGACAATGGGGGGGAGGAGAAAATGGTTGCATTTCCAGATGGGGCACAGGGAAGAGAGGGGGCTCCAAAGAGGGGGGTGGGGGGGGGTTATTTATGCTTTATTTGTTATATGTGGCAAGGTTCCGTGTAATTCATTGTCGTATACAGTTCAGTACAAGTATCACTTTTCAGAAGCAATTAGCTACATCTTAGATAAGCATCTCAGATACAGTGCAAGTGCGTGGGCTGTTGTTTTGTAGGTTAGCTAGTGAGGAAAAAACAGTCAATTGAATCTTTCCCTTATCCCTCAAGTTGCAAAGGAAACCCGAGAACAAGGTGAATAAATGTAACTTTAAAAGATTTTGTAAAATAACTGGAACTCAGAGGCAGTAAATTGCTCACTGTGAAATAGGATTCAACTAGCAGGGGACGTGAATTAAATCATTTGGAAATTAGAAGTAAATGGGGAAGTTATGCACTATTTTATTTTCATCTAAGAACAATGCAACGATGGGACAAGCGATGCAGATAAAGTCAATGAAATGAGTAATATAAGTTCAGTCAAGAGATAATGAGATGCTGTTTTTGCTATTGTAGGGACAGGGCAATTTAGTTTGAAGATGAGTTCCTCTAATAGTATTTGAATAATTAAAACCGGACGAAATTCTAATAAATGGCTTAGACTATCTTTTGACAATTTACTCAGGCAAAAATCCTTCCAGTTTGATATGGATCAGGAACATCCGATATGTTCTGGAGAAATTTTGATTGGAATAAACTTTGCAGCATACAGGGCGGCACGGTGGCACAGCGGTAGAGTCGCTGCCTTACAGCGCCAGAGACCCGGGTTCAATCCTGACCACGGGTGCTGCCTGTACGGAGTTTGTACGCTCTCCTCGTGACCTGCGTGGGGTTTTCACCAGGTATCTCCGCTTTCCTCCCACACTCCAAAGACGTACAGGTTTGCAGGCTAATTGGCTTTGGTAACATTGTAAATTGTCCCCAGTGTGTGTAGGATAGTGTCGGTCCACTCTTTCTCACCTTGGCAGCCAGAAGGGAGGGTTATGTGAGGATGCTGTTCATTGATTTCAGTTCAGCTTTCAATACCATAGTCCTCACCCGATTTGCTGAGAAGCTGCTGGAACTGGAGCTGAACACTCCCCTGTGTGCCTGGGTCCTGGACTTTCTCACCGCCAGGCCCCAGGGGGACAAGATAGGGGACGATCAGCCATGAACACTGCCCAGTCCATCATCGGCTCTGACCTTCCTTCCATCGAGGGGATTTATCGCAGTCGCTGCCTCAAAAAGGCTGGCAGTATCATCAAAGACCTTCACCATCCTGGCCACACACTCATCTCCCTGCTACCTTCAGGTAGAAGGTACAGGAGCCTGAAGACTGCAACAACCAGGTTCAGGAATAGCTACTTCCCCTCAGCCGTCAGGCTATTAAACCTGGCTCGGACAAAACTCTGATTATTAGCAACCACTTTCTGTTATTTGCACTACCAGTTTATTTATTCATGTGTGTATATATTTATATCATGGTATATGGACACATTTATCTGTTTTGTAGTAAATGCCTACTATTTTCTGTGTGCTTAAGCAAAGCAAGAATTTCATTGTCCTATACAGGGACACATGACAATAAACTCACTTGAACTTGAACTTGATCACAATGAATGGCGGTGCTGGCTCAAAGGGCCGAATGGCCTCCTCTTGCACCTATTTTCTATGTTTCTATAAGATGGGGAGATATACATCCAACCCCCTCACCCTGAACACAGGATCCCCCCAGGGTTGCGTCCTCAGCCCCCTACTGTACTCCCTGTACACACATGACTGTGTGGCCAGGTTCAGCTGCAACTCCATCATCAAGTTTGCTGATGACACTGTGGTGGTGGGCCTGATCTCCGATAACGATGAGAAGGCCTACCGGGAGGAGGTGGCTGATCTGGCACTCTGGTGTCAGAACAACAGCCTCCTCTTGAATGTCACAAAAACTAAAGATTGTGGACTGGAAGGGCTCAACATCCGAGGACGTACACGCCACTGGGGATAAATGGGACTACTGTGGATAGGGTGAGCAGCTTTAAATACCTGGGAGTCCACATCACAGAGGATCTGACATGGACAACACACACTGCCGCACTGGTGAATAAGGCAGTGCCTTTACCACCTCAGGCAGCTGAGGAAATTCAGAGTCTCTCTGAGGATCCTTCAGTGCTTTACTGTAGAGGATCCTCCTTTCTCCTTTCTTCTCCCCGCCCCCCCCGCCCCCCTTCAGTCTGAAGAAGGGTTTCGGCCCGAAACGTTGCCTATTTCCTTCGCTCCATAAATGCTGCTGCACCCGCTGAGTTTCTCCAGCTTTTTTGTGTAACATCTCAATCTGGTTTGGGAACAGCACTGCCCAGGACAGGAATGTTCTGCAGAGAGTAGTGCGTTTGGCCGAACGTACTATGGGAACTTCACTCAACCCCCTGCAGGATTTATACACCAGGAGGTGCAGAATCCAGAGCCAGCAACATTATGGGGGACCCCTTCCACCCCAGCAACGGACTGTTCCAGCTGCTACGGTCAGGCAAACACCTCCGCTATCACGCTGTGAAAACAGAGAGGATGAGACGGAATTTCTTCCCACAGGCCGTCAGGACTGTAAACTCTTATCTCACCAGGGACTAATTTACTGTTGTGATGCGTCTTTTTAATTTTTTTTTTCCAAAATGTAAATACTGGTTCTATTCTGTTATGTTGTTCTGTTGTTTTTGCACAATCCGCAGGCATTGCCACTTTCATTCCACTGCACATCGTGTATGTGTATGTGACAAATAAAGTTGACTTGACTTGACTTGGATTCGCTGGTCGGCGAGGACTCGGTGGGCCGAAGGGCCTGTTTCCAGGCTGTGTCTCTAAACTAAACTAGGCTCATAAACGGTGTGATGAAAATTTCCAGGGAGATTCTAACACCTGGCACTTGCTATAAGACCAGCACTGTGTTTCCTTTATGACCAATGGAATATGCAATTATGTATTGAATAATGCTGCTGGGAGCTCATCGCAATGAGTCTAGAAGCTTTTAGTGCTGACAAACTTCTACGGTGATTTTCCTCACTGTCTGGTGTAATGCTGTCAGTAAGTTGTTATGTAATAGGGTCATTCTGAAGTATGAGCAAGTCAGGCAGCTCTTAACGCGGATAAGATGATATATTTTAAAATTAATTTGTAGGTTATTAGGATTGTTAATTGGTCTTGCAGGCTATGCAATTTCTGAGCGCTAATTAAAAGTTAATTGTCTTGAAGCTGTCTTGAAGGGTCTGAAAATATGCCAGATTCCAGACAGCAGTAGATTGCCGTACACAAGCTCAGCGGGAAGGCTGGGAGTGGAGATTTGTGGGAGGTGGTCTTGGAGGGGAGGATGCTCCTTAAACTGCGGAGCATCCTGGAGCACAATGCAACTCACCCCCTCCATGACACACTGGTTAACCTGAGGAGCACCTTCAGCAAATGGCAGGTTCCACCAAGATGCAGGACAGAACGCCACAGGAGATCCTTCTTCCCAGTGGCTATCAAACTGTACAACCCCTCCCCCTTCTGGGGTAGACTGATTCCTCCACCCACCCGACCCCCCCCCCCAATCTTTGCACATCCCCAATCCTGGACTTTCCACACACCACTTTAATTTCATGTTTCATGTGTTTTATGATGGTTGGCGGACCAATTTTACTGGCAGTTTGTTATGTTAAAGGAGGAGACTTGATTGTCGAGGTGGACTGTGAGGCGTAAAAGATGGGGGAGTAAAGGTTCGATGAATGCAAGAGGAATATTGTGGAAGTGCAGCCAGGAATATGGAGAGAAGCTGAATGTGAAGTTAATGAGAAGAAAACCTCCACAAGGGATTGGTAGAAGAGATGCTGAGGAGATGAAGATTATATCAGGGAGAACGTACAAACTCCGTACAGACAGCAGCTGGAGTTAGGATTGAACCCGGGTCTCCTAATCTGAGGAAAGACATTCTTGCCATAGAGGGAGTACTGAGAATGTTCACCAGACTGATTCCTGGGATGTCAGGACTTTCATATGAAGAAAGACTGGATAGACTCGGCTTGTACTCGCTAGAATTTAGAAGATTGAGGGGGGATCTTATAGAAACTTACAAAATTCTTAAGGGGTTGGACAGGCTAGATGCAGGAAGATTATTCCCGATGTTGGGGAAGTCCAGAACAAGGGGTCACAGTTTAAGGATAAAGGGGAAATCTTTTAGGACTGAGATGAGGAACACATTTTTCACACAGAGAGTGGTGAATCTCTGGAATTCTCTGCCACAGAATGTAGTTGAGGCCAGTTCATTGGCTATATTTAAGAGGTAGTTAGATGTGGCCCTTGTGGCTAAAGGGATTAGGGGGTATGGAGAGAAGGCAGGTACAGGATACTGAGTTGGATGATCAGCCGTGATCATATTGAATGGCGGTGCAGGCTCGAAGGGCCGAATGGCCTACTCCTGCACCTATTTTCTATGTTTCTATATTTCTACGCTGTAAGGCAGCAACTCTACCACTGTGCCACCGTGCCTCAACTCTCATAATGCATTGGTATCATTTAAAACGTATTCATCACCATTATGTTCCATTTTTCCGTAAGATGTTGAGTTTTAGTTTAGATATACAGCGCGAAAACAGGCCCTTTCAGCCCTTTCAGCCCACTGGGTCCGCGCCGACCAGCGATCCCCGCACATTAACACTATCCTACACCCACTAGGGGCAATTTTTAGATTTACCAAGCCAATTAACCTACAAGCCCGTACGTCTTTGGAGTGCGGGAGGAAACCGAAGATCTCTGAGAAAACCCACGCAGGTCACGGGGTGAACGAACCAACTCTGTACAGACAGCACCCGTAGTCAGGATCGAACCCGGGTCTCCGGCGCTGCATTTGCTGTAAGGCAGAAACTCTACCGCTGCGCCGACGTTGCTGTTAAGTGTCTTTCAGTTTCTGAGATATTTATTGCACTTCATGGTAAGCGAGAACCAACTAATGTTTATCTTCAGAGAAAGACACAATAATTTTAGCAACACCGAGGCTACTTGGACTTGAATAGGTGTATAAAGGTGAAGGATCCAATGGATAGACTGACTTGGCAGTTGCCAGAAGACCAGACTGAATAAATATTGACTCTAGAATTGCAAGGCGATCCTGCTACTTATTATCCTTTCACTCATGAAGAAGACCTTCACGCATGAAGTATCATACAATTTCCCACGCAGTAAATGTGCACTCAGGAGTTTGAGAGGTTTTGCAACGGTGGTGCTTTGCTATTGTAAATTTGTTAACCACCTGGTACCCAACTCTTATGACCTGTTTGATAGATTGTCCTGGCACTGTAATCTGTACCTCTGCCTTCTGTGGCTTCAACCTCTTATTGAGGTGGAAAGAAACAACATTTTAAAACTCAATGAAGATTAAGACCATGCAAATCTGCTATACACCATGCAGTTTAGAAAACAACATTTTCCTCATCTGGGGCAGAACAAAATGCTGGTGAAACTCAACAGGTGAGGCAGCATCTTTGGACCGAAGAAAATAGGCGACGTTTCGGGTTGAACAAAGGTCTTGACCTGAAACGTCGCCTATTTCCTTCACTCCATAGATGCTGCCTCACCCACCGAGTTTCTCCAGCATTTTTGTGTACCTTCGATTTTCCAGCATCTGCAGTTCCTGCTTAAACTTTTCCTCATCTGGGAATGCTGTAACTATATGAACTAGATCTCCTTTATGTTTGATAACAGAGCACCTGCAAAATGTTGGAATAAAATTGTAAAGCACAAGATAAATATGGCTTTGTTTAAGAAGGAACTGCAGATGCTGGAAAAAAGGTAGACAAAAGTGCTGGAGAAACTTAGCTGGGGTGAGGCAGCATCTATGCAGCGAAGGAAATAGGCAACGTTTCGGGCCAAAACCCTTCTTCAGACATGGCGTTTGATTTACAATGTTACCAAGTTTGAGACCCCTGTTTAACTTTGGATAGATGCACAGAGTGGTGTGTTTGTGGAAATCATTGTCATGCACGGCCATGGAGACCAAATCTTCGGGTTTTTTTTATGTTAAGATTGATTCTTAATTAATTGATTAGGTTCTTGAATAGCAAGGGTGTCAAAGGTTATAGCCATAGCCTCAGGATAAAAGGAGATGAGGAGGAATTTATTTTGTCAGAGGGTGGTGAATCTCTGGACTTCATTGTCACAGACGGCTGTGGAGGCCAAGTCAATGGATATTTTTAAGGCGGAGATTGACAGATTCTTGGTTAGAATGGGTGTCAGGGGTTGTGGGGAGGAGGCAGGAGCATGGGGTTGGGAGGGAAAGATAGATCAGCCATGATTGAATGGTGGAGTGGACTCGATGGGCCGAATGGCCTCATTCTACTCCTATGAGCTATGAAGATTAATATGATGCGTGCTCTTGCTAATCTCATTTTTGTAAAGGCAACTATTATTTTACTAATATAAATTAACTTATGATTGGGAAAATAGTTCTCAAAGGTTGCTGACAATTTACTTCAGCCAGAATGGCTGCATAATAAATTCCCTTTTGACTGAATGGATATACGTGGAATGGATGGATATTGATCATGTGCCTGCAGATGAGTTTATCCTGATCGGTACAGACATTGTGGGCCGAAGGGCCTGTTCCTGCTCTACACTGTTCGATGATTGTGAGCAATTTTGGACAACATATCTGAGGAAGGATATACTGGCTCTGGAGAGGGTCCTGAGGAGGTTTACACGAATGATCCCAAAAATGAGTAGGTTAACATATGATTGTTTAAGAAGGAACTGCAGATGCTGGAAAATCAAAGGTAGACAAAAATGCTGGAGAAACTCAGCGGGTGAGGCAGCATCTATGGAGCGAAGGAAATAGGCAACGTTTCAGGTTAAGACCCTTCTTCAGATGATGAGCGTTTGACAGCACTGGATCTATATTTGCTGCAGTTTAGAAGAATGAGGGGGTACCTCATTGAAATGTACAGAATAATGAAAGGCTTGGATAGAGTGGATATGGAGGGGATGTTTCCACTAGTAGGAGAGTCTAGTAATAGAGGTCATGGCCTCAGAATTAAAGGACGTTCTTTTAAGATGGAGATGAGGAAGAATTTGTGGAATTCTTTGCCACAGAAGGCTGTGGAGGCAGTCGGTGGATATTTTTAAGGCAGAGAAAGATACATTCTTGTTTAGTACGGGTGTCAGAGGTTATGGGGAGAAGGCAGGAGAATGGGGTTAGGAGGGGGGGGGGGGGATAGATCAGCCATGATTGAAAGGCGGGGTAGACTTGATGGGCCGAATGTCGTAATTCTACTCCTATCACTTATGATCTTATGATATTCTATGTTCAATTCATTAGGGTCCTGCTGTCAAATGTTATAAGATATATAAGGATGTGAATAATGGAAGGAAATTTCAATCAAATAAATGCCTCACACGTGTTGTTGCAAACTTGCTCATTAAGTTGACATGAAAATTTAGCCTCCTGTTGAATTAGCAGAGTTAGTATCACAATTTAATGGAAATGTTTCACGATTTAAAAAAAAATCGAATCACATCTTCTCACAGTATAATAATCGCATTCCATTTCCATCTACATCTATTGACAGAATGGGGGTTGACAGTTCAACTATTTTGTATGTGAACAATGTGGCCTTCAGATTGTAAATAGGTTAGTTTTTCATGTCATCTGCCTTCTTTCATGCTTATCACAAAGTACAATTTCCACAGGCAGATTTATAACCCTTAATTTCTATAAGACGCACAGAGTCATAGAAACATAGAACATAGAAAACAGGTGCAGGAGTAGGCCATTCGGCCCTTCGAGCCTGCACCGCCATTCAATACGATCATGGCTGATCATCTAACTCAGTATCCTGTACCTGCCCTCTCTCCATACCCCCTGATCCCTTTAGCCACAAGGGTCACATCTAACTCGAGTCTCTTGCCCAGAGTAAGTGCATCGAGGACCAAAGGACATAGGTTTAAGGTGAAGGGAAAATTATTTAATAGGAACCTGAGGGGTAACATTTTCACACAAAGGGTGGTGGGTGTATGGAACAAGCCGCCAGAAGAGGTAGTTGAGGCTGGGACTATCCCTACATTTAAGAAACATTTAGACAGGTACATGGATAGGAGGATTATGGACAAAATGCGGGCAGGCGGGACTAGTGTTCCTGGGACATGTTGGCTGATGTGGGCAAGTTGGACCGAAGGGCCTGTATCCAATGTCTATGACTCTAACCCACAATGGTACAGTTGCTACCTTACAATGCCAGAGACCCGGGTTTGATCCTGACTTTGGGTGCTGTTTGTCCGGAGTTTGTACATTCTCCCCGTGTCCTGCGTGGGTTTTCTCTGGGAGCTTCGATTTTTTTGTTTAGTTTAGGAAGCAGGCCCTTCAACCCACCGAATCCGCACCAACCAGCGACCCCCACACTATCCCACACACAATAGAGAAAATTTACATTGATACCAAACCAATTAACCAACATACCTGTACGTCTTTGGAGTGTGGAAGGAAACCGAAGATCTCGGAGAATGCCCACGCAGGTCACGGGGAGAATGTACAAATTCAGTACAGATAGCACCTGTAGTCGGGATCGAACCCGTGTCTGTAAGGCTTCAACCCTACCGCTGCACAGACCATGCCACCCTTAATTGGCTTGGTATAATTGTAAATTGTCCCTGGTGCGTGTAGATAGCGTCAGTGTGCATGGATCGCTGGTCAGCGCGGACCCGGTGGGCCGAAGGGCCTGTTTCTGCGCCATATCTCCAAACTGAACTGAACTAGTCTGAATTCAAGCCTCAAAGACTTGGCAGTTTCTGCAGAGAGAGCTGCTCTCTGACTGAGACCCGCTGCTGACAGGTGCTGGGTTAATAGGTTCCTTGGCACCCAGCAACTGTGAGGTTAACAAGCTGCTTGAGCAGATAATCATATTGAAGCCTTCTGACAGGCAGCAGACCAGAAGGCAAACAGTTCCTATTTTAATCATTTTTTTTAAAAACACTTTACCAGGTCCTCAATAAAAATTGGAAACTGCTTTGCAGATTAAGGATGGAGTATTATAAATAAACTTAGATTTTTTTAATACATCTTAAAATCCCTTATATTTTGAAATATTTATGGGAGGCGATTACAATACTCTACCATGAAATTATTTTTATATGGCCAGATAGTTTGCTGAGCATCTATTATGGCTTAGTATATCATTCAAAGCTCACTTAAACCTTATGTCACATTTTCTGTGATTTCAGGGTATTTCACAGTGAGTATTTTATAGCTTATTTAAATTCACATCAGTTCATGTGATTTCCCTGGATTATGTTGGTAAATACTGGGAAAAGCGGAGCCTGTGGAGAGGTGTTAAATTATTGACGGTAAATTTGAGATTTACTTGGGAAATCTTGAAACTGCTGTCGTTCTCACAAAGTCACATTGCCGAACGGTAATAGATTTCATTTTCATTGTTGCCGCAAAATCTGGCAATTATGTTGTTCATACTAACTTCAAAAAAAAAAATTTTCATTCATTCTATTTGTATTTTTATCATGGCAGGGTCAAATCTGTATTCCATTCTCCCGTATTCTCAATATCCTTTGCGTCATGTGGAAGCTGTGATTTACTTGCTCACAGGTGAACACTGGGAGGCATAAGTGATAGGAGAAGAACTTGGCCATTCGGCCCATCAAGCCTACTCCACCATTCAATCATGGCAGATCTATCTCTCCCTCCTTACCCCATTCTCCTGCCTTCTCCCCATAACCTCTCACACCCGCACTAATCAAGAATCTATCTATCTCTGCCTTAAAAATATCCACTGACGTGGCCTCCACAGCCTTCTGTGGCAAAGAATTCCACAGATTCATCACCCTATGACTAAATAAATTTTACCTCATCTCCTTCCTGAAAGAACATCTTTCAATTCTGAGGCCTAGACTCTCGCGGTAGTGGAAACATCCTCTCCACACTCACTCTATCCAAACCATTTCACCATTCTGTATGTTTCAATGAGGTCCCCCCCCCCCCTCATTCTTCTTAACCCCAGCGAGTACAGGCCCACTGCTGACAAGCGCTCATCATAGGTAAGCCTACTCAGTCCTGGGATTATTCTTGTAAACCTCCTCTGGGCCCTCTCCAGAGCCAGCACATCCAAAGCTGCTCACAATATTCCAAATGCGGCCTTACCAGCGGTGGCGCAGCGGTAGAGTTTCCGCCTTACAACGCCAGGGACCCGGGTTCAATCCTGACTAAAGGTGCTGTTGGTACCGAGTTTGTACGTTCTCCCCATGTACTGAGTTTTCCCGGGGAGCTCCTTTTTCGTTCAAAGACGTGCAGGTTTGTAGGTTAATTGGCTTCTGTGAATTTCCCCTAGTGTGTAGAATAGTGCTAGTGTATGGGTGATCTATAGTCGTCCTGGACTCGGTGGGCCAGACAGCCTGTTTCCATGCTGGGTCTCTAAACTAAACTAAACAGAGGCACTGACTGCAATTAACTGCCCTTGATAACCATTTTACTGCTTTTGTGCTGAAGAAAGCCAAATAAAACATAACAACGCCAGAGGATGGTCCACCTGAAATTTGGGTTTAGGTTAGTGAAACAACCTGGAAGCAGGCCCTTTGGCCCACCGAGTCCGCGTCGACCTGTACACTAGTTCTATACTATCCCACTTTCGCATCCTACACACTAGGGGCAATTTACAGAAGCCTATTAACCCGCATGTCTTTGGAATGTGGGCAGAAACCAAAGCACCCGGAGAAAACCCACGCGGTCATAGGGAGAACGTACAACCTCTGTACAGACAGCACCCGGAGTCAGAATCGAACCTGGGCCTCTGCCGCTGTACGTTCTCAAACTCAGCATCAACGTTTTACAATGGGTCATCTTTACTTTCCAGCTTTTACATGTCACAAGAGATGAAAGCTGGAACTTCATTAGCTTTGAAGTGCTGTCCTTGGTGTTCTGTGAACCAATGTCCCCAAGTCCCTCTGCTCTTTCTGAATACAGAGTCTATTTCCATTAAATATAATTACTGTTCTTTTTTACCTGAATGCATCACCACACAACAATACTAAAATTATTTTACTCACTTCTTAGCCCATTTTCTGTTTGTAAATGCTCCTTTGAAGTGCTTTGGGATGTCATAGTTACACTAAAGGTATTATATAAATGGAAGCCATTTTTATTATCGGCTCTAACTTCTCAGATCTGTGTGGTTGGAGATGGGGATGAGATCATCTTTGGCAGTGACTTAAGTTTGGATCTTTCACCACTGGGGCTTTTATTTAAATCGTGCCAAAAGTAAAGCAATCAAAATCTCTATCTTTAATTGCAAAGATTTTAAGATGTTTTTTTTATCGGGAGGGAGGGAGCTGATCTGGGCATTGCTGGTAAGGCCAGCATTTGTTTTTTTGTTTTTTTGAATTAATTTTATTGGAAACAATTGTACAGGAATAAGGCAATCGACATAACAGTTATACAATTATTGTACAGCTTCATTTTTACCATTGAAACCTAAATCAAAAAGAAAAAAAAAGGAGAGATTGAAAAAAAATAAGTAAAATAAAGGAAAGGAAAGAAAAGAAAAGACCCCTAAACTACCAAAGAAGTGCAAGAGGAAAGTAAGGAAGTAAGAAAAGAGAAGATGGAGATATACCCCCCCCCCCCCCCCCCCTCCCGCCCCCCGCCCTCACCCATCCCTGGCATCGGTTTTAAATTTGTGTTTAACCATTCTGTTGTTGCAGAAATTCAGTGAAAAGCGACCATGTTTTAAGAAATTGATCTGCTTTTTCAGCCAAAACTAGCCTAATGTTTTCTAAATGTAGTGTCTTGGACATATCAGTTTTCCACATCTTCACTGTGGGGACTGTTGTCTTTTTCCAAAATTTGAGTATTAGTTTTTTCGCCGTTATTAGGCCGTAGTCAAGGAAACGTCTTTAAAATATCGTTAGCTTTGAACAGGCCTCTGACATACCTAATGTGATCAGTTTTATATCTGGTTCCAATTTAATTTTAAGTAGTTTAAAGAAGTTATCAAATATTCCGCTCCAGAAGTTTTGTAATTTTATACAGGAAGCAAAAGAATGGGTTATGGTCGCTTCTTGGAGGTGGCATTTATCACAAATAGGGATGGTTGGGAAGTAGGCCAGCATTTGTTTACTAGAAGATAGACACAAAATGCTGGAGTAACTCAACGGGACAGGCAACATCTCTGAAGGGACCCTTCTTCAGACAATTATTAACTAGGTGTGGTTTTCCTCAAGAAGATGGTTGTGAGCAGCCTTCTGGAAACATTGCAGTTTAGTTTAGTGATACAGCATGGAAACAGGCCTTTCGGCCCACTCAGTCCACACCGACCATCGATCTCCGGTTCACATTAGTTCTATGTGTAGGAAGGAACTGCAGAAGCTGGCTTCAACCAAAGATCAAACACAAAATGCTGGAGTAACTCAACAGGACAGGCAGCAATTTACATTGGGATGTGGGAGGAAACCAGAGCACCCAGAGGAAACCCACACGGTCACAGGGAGAAGGTGCAAACTCCACACAGGCAGCACCCAAGGTCAGTATTGAACCAGGGTCTCTGACGCCATGAGGCAGCAACTCCACCAGTATGTTAATCAGCAGTTAACCAGCAATATTTCTCAAAGATATGGAGTGCCGGAGGCTAAAGGGCCATCTCATAGAGGTTTACCAAATCATGTGAGGAATAGAACTTCCCCCCTCTCACGTTATAACTCTGCCCTCTAGTGGTGGATATTTCCAACCTGAGAAAAAGGTTCTGGCTGTCTACCCTATCTATGTCTCTCATAATCTTATATACTTTTATCTACTTGACTTGATGATATTCGATGTCTTATAGGAAAACTGTTTTATTTATTATTTATGCTAAGACTCCTCACAGTTGATAATCAAAATAGAAAGGGACTCAATCTGGTAAATTACAAATGTGTCCACTTTTTCACTGGCTTGCTGGCACTCAGGGTTGAGGCAAGACTCAATGATACTGCAACCCACCTCTGAGTTTGGATGATAGACAAAAAATGCTGGAGTAACTCAGCGGGACAGGCAGCTTGCTCTCTGTATGCAAGGAATGGGTGACGTTTCAGGTTGAATCGTTTCTTCAGCGTTTGGACGTCCTGGGTTCAAGTTCTTCCAGGCGATGAGCATACCCTCAATGGCTGTTTTGAATGATTTTAGAAGTTCAATCTTCTGGAAGTTGCACTAAATGTTATTCCCTTTATCATCGAAGATAGACAAAAAATGCTGGAGTAAATCAGCAGGACAGGCAGCATCTCTGGAGCGAAGGAATGCTCTTGACTCATCCCTTTCTGTCCCGCTGCCTGTCCCGTTGAGTTATTCCAGCATTTTTTGTCTATCTTTGATTTAAACCAGCATCTGCAGTTCTTTCCTACACATTCCCTTTATCATATTTAGTTTAGTTTAGAGACACAGCGCGGAAACGTGCCCTTCGACCCACTGTGTCTGCGCAAACCAGCGATTCCCACACACTACGCTATCCTACACAC
This sequence comes from Amblyraja radiata, assembly GCF_010909765.2. Lineage (NCBI taxonomy): Eukaryota > Metazoa > Chordata > Chondrichthyes > Rajiformes > Rajidae > Amblyraja > Amblyraja radiata. The sequence goes on from NC_045967.1 coordinate 49,635,622, forward strand.
CAGGGACAAATTATAATCCTTTTACCGAAGCTAATTAACCTACAAACCTGTACGTCTTTGGAGTGTTGGATAAACCACCAGAGTACCAGGGGAAAACATACGTGGTCACGGAGGGAATGTACAAACTCCATACAGACTGCACCCATAGTCAGGATCGAACCCGGGCCTCTGGCGTTATAAGGCAGCAACTCTACTGCTGCACCACTGGGCTGCCCACTGTGTTCTTGCACTATACACCATTCCCGTTATCATGTATCTATACACTGTGGATGGCTCGATTGTAATCGAGTATAGTCTTTCTGCTGACTGGTTAGCACTCCACAAAAAGCATAAAGCTTTTCACTGTCCCTCGGTACACGTGATAACAAACTAAACTGAACTAAAGTCATGTAAAACTGTCAGGGGTGCGTGCATAAATTGTAATGGCAGTATTTGAAAGAGAGTTCTGACTAAAATATTCCCTCAATTAAAGTAAAAGTAAACCACAAAAGCAGAATAGTTTGTTTTATTGCTGTTTGTGAGATTTATCCATGTGTTGAATTGCAGTTTATGACAACACTGGCTTTATCTCAAAGGATTTAATTGGAAATAAAGAGCTTATATATGTCCTGAAGTCATAGGAGCTGCTACACAAATGGAGGTTAATCTTCTATGACGTTCTCGTGGTGGTACTAGTCTGGACTATGTGAAAACAAGATTTGATTTTCCTCTATTCCCTGACAAGGGCACTTTCAACTGTTGCAATTGTGCCTTTGAGGTTTTTTTTTTGTTGCATATAATCTCATTATTTTGGTATGTATATTTCTCAATTTTCAATGTGCAAATTAAAATGGCTTTTCAAAAACACTGGCACGGATGAAAAAGATAACTGAGCGGTCACGGCTCAATAACGTTATACAATTAATTTTTAATATTTCATGACAGCAGTGTGTTCGCCGGAGATGATGGTGTCTGATGAATTCACTGCTTTGAATTAATTTCTTTGGTTTAATCTACATGGTCAGTGTCTGTGTTCTTCTTATTATTAAAGCACATTGGATTAATCAAAAATAGTCTTGTTGGGGTCACCTTCAGGAGAAGAATAAAGTGATAACTTTGACATAAAAGATTGAAATCAACTTGAAACAAAATAGCAAAATCAAATGACACCTTTGGTAACTGAAGATTAGACTAATTGTCTGACATCACACCAACGATGCCAGGATATGTAAACTTGCTGCATCAAGCAAGCTTACATATCAGCTATTTATGTACCTTATGTATCAGTTATTTCGATATGACTTCCATCCTAAGTTTCAACCAAAGCAACAGAAAAATTACACTTCAGGTGCAGCAGAAATTTGTTCAACTAGCACTCTTTAGAGCGGAGACGAGGAAACGCTTTTTCACACAGAGAGTTGTGAGTGGAATTCTCTGCCTCAGAGGCTGCTTCTCTGGCTACTTTCAAGAGAGAGCTAGATAGGGCTCTTAAAGATAGCGGAGTCAGGGGATAGGGGGAGAAGGCAGGAACGGGATACTGATTGGGGATGATCAGCCATGATCACACTCAATGGCCTACTCCTGCACCTATTGTCCATTGCTTTTTTCTTTCCTGGTTGGAGTTATGTTCTCAGCCCAATATAGCCATTCCATTTCTCCTGCCTGAACGAAAAATAGTTTTGGTTAAAGTGTATGTTTGTATTGATTGAAAGATGAAGTAATTTGACGTTGCTGTCTGTACGTGGAATTTGCACATTCTCACCATGACCTCGTGGGTTCATAAGTTCATAAGTGATAGGAGCAGAATTAGACCATTTGCCCCATCAAGTCTACTCTGCCATTCAATCATGGCTGATATATTTTCCCCTCTCAATTCCATTCTCCTGCCTTCTTCCTATAACCCCTGACACCATACTAATCAAGAATCCATTTATCTCCACATTAAAAATATCCATTGACTTGGCCTCCACGGCCTTCTGTGGCAATTAATTACATAATGTCATAGTAATGTGGCAGTGTTTGTGATTATACTGGGAGATTAGAAACATTGACAATTGGGGCTCAAGGACATACTTTGGGTTTGGGTTTAGTACATTGATGCTTGGTTTATCTTTGCTGAGGCAAAGAGGAAGATCTTGCTGATATGCAGATATTCCCCGATTTTCGACTTACGACATTTCGACTTTACACTGGTGCGAAAGCTGGGCAACGGCAGCAAGCCACAGCTCGCTTTCCGGTCACGTGATCACGTGTATTAAATGCATTTTCGACTTACGATATTTTCGATTTACGATGGCTTTATGGGAACGTAACCCTATCGTAGGTCAAGGAGCAATGATAATGCCCAGAGTTAAGAAACAAGAGAATTGCATTGTGCATGCCTGTCCACTGAAGTACATGTTCACCTGGTCCATAAGGTAAACTAAATGGTAGGAAGGTGCCATTAATCATTTGTAGACCCTAAGCAATCTTCTTGTTCATAAATCATCCGAGGCATCATAAAATCTCCCATTTAGCAAATCCGATACAACACTGTTGCAAGTAGTCTGTCAAAGTACTAGCATCTGCTTAGTCAACACACCTAACCATCCATGAAGGCCCATGAGACACCATGAACAGCAGATGCTGAAGCCAGAATAACGTTGATGATGTCTTGCCTGAAGAATCAAGATCCCAACCTGACCTCTCCGTGACGCAGTCTTGATTAGGGGATTCTTCTTCCCAGCGAAAACAGTCTGCGAAAAAAAATCGAGTTACTGTCGTGTGACAGAGGCACAGCTGGTAAAACTGCTGCCTCACAGCGCCGGATTCTATCCTGACCTCGGATGCTGTCTGTGTGGAGTTTGCATATTCTCCCACATCCCAAAGAGAAGTGGTGTTTTGGGGTATTCGGCCTCTGTAAATTGTCACTAGTGTGTAGGGAGCGGATGAGAAAGTGTGAGAACATCGAGCTAGTCATAGTCGTACAGCGTGGAAACAGGCTCTTCGGCCCAACTTGTCCACATTGGCCAACATGTCCCAGCTACACTAGACCCACCTGCCTGCATTTGGCCCATCATGAGAGGAACAGATCGGGTAGATGCACAGAGTCTCTTGCCCAGAGTAGGGGAGTAGAGGACCATAGGTTCAGGTGAAGGGGAAACAATTTAATGGGAATCTGAGGGGTGACTTTTTCACAAAAAGAATGGTGGGTGTATGGAACAAGCTGCCAGACGAGGTAGTTGAGGCTGGGACTACCCCAACATTTAAGAAACAGTTAGACAGGTTAGGACAGGTTTGGAGGGATATGGACCAAGCGCAGGCTGGTGGGACTCATGTAGCTGGGACATGTTGGCCGGTGTGGGCAAGTTGAGCCGAAGGGCCAATTTCCACACTGTATCACTCTATGACTATCCCTCCAAACCTGTTCTATCTAAAACAGTACAATCAAATGTAGCAAATCTTTAGTCTGAGGGTAGTTAATCTGTGGAAAGTAGATATTTTTCAAGGCAGAGATAGACAAATTCTTGATTAGAACGGGTGTCAAGGGTTATTGGGAGAAGGCAGGAGAATGGGATTAGGAGGCAGAGATCAGCCATGATTGAACGGCGGAGTAGACTCGATGGGCTGAATGGCCTAATTCTATCCCTATAACATGAACTTGTACAACATTCTGAATTTACCGTCATCAGAACCCTGCCCACTCTTGCCCTCCTGAACAATTTAATCTTAGTTTAGTTTAGGGGCACAGCATGGAAACAGACCTTTCAGCCCACTGGTTCTGCGCCGACCAGCAATCACCCCGTACACGGCCACTATCTTAGTCCTAAACAGCTCACCAAACATGTGCTGCAACTCGGATTGTAGAAGTGGTTATGGGGAGAAGGCAGGAGAATGGGGTTAAGATTGGGTGAGATAGATCAGCCATGCTCGGTTCATAAGTGATAGGAGCAGAATGAGGCCAGTCGGCCCATCAATTCTACTCCGCCATACAATCATGGATGATCTATCTTTCCCTCTTAACCCCATTCTCCTGCCTTCTTGGATTGGATGGCAGTGTAGACTTGATGGGGCCGAACGGCCTCATTCTGCTCCTATCGCTTATGAACTTTTGGACTTCTGAAGTATTTTCCAATGTTTTAGTCTGATTTAGGCAGTGAAACAACTAAATGATCAAGGACTCCCAGATATCGCCAGCCGGCACCTAGCCAGAGCATATCCACATCCACACAGCTTTGCAAACGGAATATTCATTTGAATTCTTAGTCTTTTATGTTGCTGAGCTGCAAAGAGTGGTGAGGAAAAGCAAAGTGCCCCTGCTGTGCTTTCTCTTGGACTTAATAACACAGCATGTGAGCATGACACTGATTTGCAGTAGATTGCGACTTAGAATCAAACTCAGTTCACATAAAAGTCTGCAACGCACTTCCGTTTCGATTTCAGAAAACGTTAACAACAATATTTTAAACTGCAGCTCGAGGCAATATCGTTTGAAAAGTAATTATTTAGTTTAGTTTTAGAATATGGCGCGGAAACAGTCCCTTCCACCCACCAAGTCCACGCGGACCAGCGAACCCCATACACTAGCACTCTCCTATGCACTAGGGACCGAAGCCAATTAACCTACAAACCTGCCTGTCTTGGGAGTGTGAGAGGAAACCAGAGCACCCGGGGACACGCACGCAGGAACGAACAAACTACATACAGACGGCCCCCGTGGTCAGGATCGAACCTGGGCCGCTGACACTGTAATGGGCCTATCACAGTTAGGCAATTTTTCAGGTGACTGCCAAGTTGCCGGCAGTCGTATGAAAAAATGGCAACTGGAACGGCGACTGTCAGAGTGGAACACGCACACACATCGCTTCCTTCACCAGCCCGTTATGCAGGCGGGGGACAGGGCAAGCGGGGGGAGCGCTGTCTGAGTGAAATTCACACGGTGCAAAGCCAAGGTGATACAGACACACACCGCGATGAATAGGAAGGTTGGCGCTGTAATTAAGACGGCTAAAGCACAGTGTATGGTAAGTCTTTTAATAGAGGAGGAGAGGTGGGGGGGGAGAGGGTGGGGGGGCGGAGAAGGGAGGAGGAGTGGAGACAACTTTTAAGAAGCCAGAGATACACGGCTGTGAAGCTCGGCGGACATTTAACATTACCGGTCGGTTATCCTTGGGACTGAAAACTACTGCTTACCTTTTTTTTCCCAATGAGCCAATAAAATTCACCGGTCAGCACCGGCTACAATCTACGAGAACTTACAAGAACCTTCGACCTCCTGGCAACCCACTAGTACCCCCTGGCGACCCACCTGCAGCACGAGAACTCTCGCTTCTCTCCATGGCGGCTTCATTTTGGTCGTCGCTAATTTTTCAACGTGTTGAAAAATTCGCGGCGACCAAAATGAGGCCGCAACTAGTTCCCCGAATGCGGGAACTCCTCACGAGCATGAAGGCGACTCCCCAGCAACCTCCCGCGATCATGTGGCGACCATGTGGTGACTGCAGTTGCCTAAGTGGGACAAGCCCATATGGCAGCAACTCTGGCCACTTTGCCACATGCCAAAGACTTACAGGTTTGTAGGTTAATTGGCTTTGGTAAAAATTATAAATCATCTCTCGCGTGTAGGATAGTGCTGGTGTACAGGATGATCGCTGACTCGATGGGCCGAAGGGTCTGTTCCTGTGCTGTACCTCTAAAGTCTAAAGCTTGTAATTGTTCATAAGGCATAAGGAAAGGTCATTTGATGGAGTCAGAAGAGGAAGTGGCTTGTAAACTAACCATTCCCTTGCATACATTAAATTGCCATCCTCGAGAGATTGTGCGTGAGAGATCTTTCAGATGGAGAATCATGGAGTCATATAGTGATATAGTGTGGAAACACTGGCCAACAATGTCCTGGCTACACTAGTCCAACTTGCCTGTACTTGGTCCATATCCCTCCAAACCTGTCCTATCCATGTACGTGTCTAACCGTTTCTTAAATGATGGGATAGTCCCAACTACCTCCACTGGCAGCTTGTTCCATACACTCACCACCCTTTGTGTGAAAAAGTTACCCCTCAGATTCCTATTAAAACTTTTTCCCTTCACCTTGAACCTACGTCCTCTGGTCCTCGATTCCCCTACTCTGGGCAAAAGACTCTGTGCATCTACCCGATCTATTCTTCTCTTGATCTTATACACCTCTATAAGATCACTCCTTAACCTTCTGCGCTCCATAGAATAGAGACCCAGCCCACTAAACCTCTCCCTATAGCTCTGGATGCTTCCAAGAGAGAGTTGGAGCTCTTAAAGATAGCAAAGTCTAGGGATATGGGGAGAAGGTAGGAACGGGGTACTGATTGTGGATGTTCAGCCATGATCACAGTGAATGGCGGAGCTGGTTCAAAGGGCCAAATGGCCTACACCTGCACCTATTATCTGTTGTCTATTGTCTCACACCCTCTAGTCCTGGCAACAACCTTGTAAATCCTTCCTGAAGCCTTTCAAGTTTGACAATATCTTTCTTATAACATGGTGCCCAGAACTGAACACAATATTCTAAATGCGGTCACATCAACGTCTGATACAACTGCAACATGACCTCCTAACTTCTATACTCAATACTCAGACTGATGAAGGCCAAAGTGCCAAAAGCCTTTTTGACCATCTTACCTACCTGCGACTCCACCTTCAAGGAACCACGCACTTGTACTCCTAGATCCCTCTGCTCCACAACACTACCCGGAAGCCTACCATTTACTGTGTAGGTCCTGCCCTTGTTCGATGCCCCAAAATGCAACACCTCACACTTGTCTGTATTAAATTCCATCAACCATTCCTCTGCCCACCTGGCCAATCGATCCAGATCCTGCTGCAATCGTTCACAACCATCTTCACTCTCTGCAAAACCACTAACTTTTGTATCAACGAACTTGCAAATCTTGCCCTGTACAGTGCCCTCCATAATGCATAGTAGCCAACTCTCACGCATTGAGCGTGAGACTCACGTATTTCGCCCAATTCTCATGCTCTCGAGCTGATCACAGAATTTCAAAACTAATATTAATTGCTTATGTGCGCTTCTGTTGACAAGACGGCAGCATTCTTATTCTCTGTTATTCTCACTTGACCGAACCGTCACACACCTTCAAACCATGTCCCCATGCAAATTTACATTGAAAGACACGGACCGGGCAGTGAATGAGTTGCACCCAGCGCAGCAAGTAAGGCCATGTCCTGCTCCCGGCGGCAGTCGGAATTTAAGGATTTGCGGGAAGCGGCTGACAAGAGCGAGGCGGGTGAGATCCAGGAGAGAGATGTTCACATGGGACGTGGAACCGGGGGGGACGGATGCTGGGGGGGCTTTGGACAAGGCGTTGCTGGAGAGCCAGGGGGGGAGGAAGGGATGGAAGCAGAAGCAGCAGCGGGGGAAGATGCGGACGGGGAGTCGGGGCTGGCGAGTGTTTGCCGGGCTGGCGAGTGTTTGCCGGGCTGGCGAGTGTTTGCCGGGCTGGCGAGTGTTTGCCGGGCTGGCGAGTCGCTTGCTGCAGCTCTGACCATGGACCAGCATCAGTGCAACAGTCCAGGGCCGTCAGAGGCGTCGGAAGCATTACGCTGCGGCCGTGAGAGACTCTGTGCCGAATTCCTAGTGACCGGCATGGACAACGCTGCGGCTCGGTGCATCCTGGAGGACGACCAGTGGCTGATGGAAGTAGATACCAAGCATTGGGTAGAAACGGTGGAAGATAGTGGCCTTCAAATGGGGGTTGTTGGAGAAAGAAAGCATCATCTTGCTTGCTAGATTTACACTTACTATAACTGCAGGAAAAATGTTCCCGATGTTGGGGGAGTTCAGAACCAGGGGTCACAGTTTAAGAATAAGGGGCAGGCCATTTAGTACTGAGATGAGGAAAAACTTTCTTCACCCAGAGTGTGAATCTGTGGAATTCTCTGCCACAGAAGGCTGTGGAGGCCAATTCACTGGATGTTTTCAAGAGAAAGTTAGATTTTCTTGGGGCTAGCAAAATCAAGGGATATGGGGAAAAAACAGGAAAGATGTACTTTTTTTAGATAAACAGGCATGATCATATTGAATGGTAGAGTTGGCTCGATGGGATAAGTATCAGCTATCAGCAAACATCTATCTGCTCACCCAGAGGGGGCATTTATTGTTGCGGGTGATTTCAACCACTCCGACCTTAAAACTGTACTCCCCAGGTTCCATCAGCATGTTTCCTGCCCAACCAGAGGAAACAATATTCTGGACTTAGTTTACACTAATATTACTGAAGCCTACAAAGCCCTCCCCCTCCCCCACCTTGGTCAGTCTGACCACCTCTCTCTGTTCCTGCTCCCCAAATACACACCTCTGATCAGACGTGTGAAACCTACCACAGGACAGTGAAGGTCTGGCCTGAGGGGGCTGTCTCTGTTTTACAGCAGCAGTTTCAGCAGACAGACTGGAGTCTGTTTGCTACCCAGTCCACCTTCAATTCACAAGTGGACATCAACTCATACACCTCAACAGTTATGGACTATATAAAATTCTGCACCGATAATGTCACTACCCACAAAGAAATAAAGACCTTCCCTAACCAGAAGCCGTGGATGAGCAGGGAGGTCAGACTCCTACTGAAGGCTCGCGATGCCGCTTTCAGATCTGGTGACGCTGAGGGATACAGCTCATCCAGGGCCAATCTGAAAATGGGAATTAGGAATGCTAAACTCAATCACAAACGGCGGATTGAGGAGCACTTCCAAAACAACTCTGACCCCAGGCGCATGTGACAAGGAATCAAATCCCTTGCCGATTACCAGAAAGTTAACACCCCTCCCCCAGACAACGCCACCCTTCCTGACGAACTAAACCATTTCTATGCTCGCTTTGACCGAGATAACAAAACCCCAGCCATCAAAGTTGCTCCACCCCCAAATGAACAACCCCTCAGTCTCTCCACCTCTGCTGTACAAGATGCACTGAGAAAGGTGAATGAGCGCAAAGCTGCCGGTCCCGATGGCATCCCTGGCCGGGTGCTTAGGGCATGTGCTGGACAACTATCCCCAGTCTTTACCGACATTTTCAATCTCTCACTGGCCTAGGGTGTTGTCCCCACTTGCCTCAAGACATCAACCATCGTGCCAGTGCCCAAACAGTCAGCCACAGGGAGCCTCAACGATTTCCGCCCAGTGGCACTCACCCCTGTCATTGCTAAGTGCTTTGAGCGGCTGATCTTGGCTCACCTCAAAGCCAGCCTCCCCCCCACACTGGACCCCCATCAGTTTGCCTACCGGGCCAACAGGTCTACAGAGGACGCCATATCGGCGGCCCTACACTCTGCCCTGACCCACCTGGACAACAACAACTCCTAGATCAGGTTGCTGTTCATTGATTTCAGCTCCGCTTTCAACACTGTCATCCCCGCCAGCTTGATCACCAAACTCAGCGGGCTTGGCATCTCCACCTCCCTCTGCAAATGGACACTGGATTTCCTCACCAACAGACCACAGTCTGTTAGGGTCAACAACCTCACCTCCACCACTATAACACTGAACACCGGCGTTCCACAGGGCTGTGTGCTCAGCCCTCTCCTCTACTCCCTCTTCACCCACGACTGCATCCCTAAGTACGGATCCAACGCCATCATTAAGTTTGCTGACGACACCACGGTGGACTGATCAGTGACAACGATGAGTCAGCCTACAGAGAGGAGGTCCAGCACCTGACAACCTGGTGTGCCAATAATAACCTCGTCCTCAACTCCAAGAAGACGAAGGAACTCATTGTCGACTTCAGGAAGGTCAGAGGGGGCAGACATAGAAAATATTATGTACTCTCAAGATCACATTAAATAGAATATTATTGCTTAAATATATATTGTTATTGGACTCTGCATTTTGGAAAAGTCCCAGCTGAGAGGAAGACAGTAAAATACTGAAAATATTGGGGGTGAAAATGACTTCAGGACAGTTTGTTAGGAAAATGAAGGAAATGGTAACAGAATACTTATACAGCTGAGTGAGTATAATTTTATGGATGAGAAATTGTGTTCAACCAATTGATGACTTCTTTGACAAAGTAACTAGCATGTTAGATAACAAGGAAGCCAATCGATGTAGCAAATTTTGTTATACAAAATTTGGTCTGTGAATTGCCCCATAAAAGATTAATGCATTAGATAAGCACCTGTGGACTTGAACGTAATAGGTTAAGTTCAGGGGGGTCAGATATGGGGCTTTATGTGTGGGCCAGATATATTGTCAGTGCAGAGTTGCTAGGAGCAAGGCCAAGTGTGCATCCAGAGTCAAGGTCTGGAATAGTACTAGGTGTGCAGTCAAAGCTGGGACAATGGGAGTGTTCAGCACTGGGAACCTAAGCAGGTAAGCAGCTATGATCAGGGTAGAATAGGGGGCCAAGTGTAAGGCTGGACTCAGGGTCAGGAATGAGAGAAGGTATGCAACTGGAATCAGGGTCAGGAGTAGTACCAGGTGTGCAGTGAGACCCAGGTTGGTCAACATGGGCCAAGTGCTTGATTATAATCTGATTTCCATACATGAATACATTAAGATCATTCATGTGCTGCACCTGTTGATCAGAACCTGGCTCTGCTGTGGAATGTAATTAGGAATGTAATTTAGCCTAATCTTATTCATAGCTAATCCAATTTGAAGCATAAATATTGCATTCAAGTATAAGTTAAAAGACTTGCTACATTATGCACCAGATTGTACAATTTCAAGCTGAAAATGCAAATGTTCCATACCAATGTTGGCAGCCCTGATGCTGTTTGGGACAAAGACCCATCATTTATTTATTTGCCTCTGTACACCACAACTTTTACCATCCTCCAGTCTTCCGGCACCTCTCCTATATTTAAGGACGACTCGTAAATTTCAACCAGGCCTCCCACAATTTCCTCTCTAGTTTCCCACAATGTCCTCAGATATATCAGATCAGGCCCTGGAGATTCGTGTAGCTTCAAACACGACTACCTTCAGTACTTCTTCGACAGTAACCCTGACTGCTCTCAAGACACTTCCAGTTACTGCTCCAATTTCCTCCATCCTACTGTCTTTCTCCTCGGTAAATACAGAGGAGAAATACTCATTTAGGACCTTGCCCATCTCCTGTGGCTCCACACAGACGTGACCGCTGAATCCTGAGAGGTTCAACTCTCTCCAGTTATCCTTTCCCCCTTATGTATTTATAAAATATTTTGGGATTGTCCTTCATGCTACCCACCAGAGCTATCTCCTGGCCCCTTTTTGCTCTTCTGGAACTTAAACCTCTGCTAATAATCTTTACTATGTTGTGTCACTCACCAAAACGATCAGCAGGACATCTCAGAATGTATTACTGTCAAATAACGACTAAGAGCTTTTCACTAAACCACTCAAGAAGTGTTTATATTAGGTTTGTAAAAATGCATATAGTGCTGAGTTGAAGCATTTAATGGAATATAGCCATGGCAACATCAGTTATAATTACTTCAGCCCACCAAACCATCATTGGCATCGTTCCTTGTGAATGACCCTGCAAAGTATTGAAAGAGCAATCTAGCATCCTTCCTAATAGCTCTTATTAAACTTCAGTTTGAAGTTGTGCAAGAACAAATGGATGTAATTGTCTGCCTTGGGAATTGTTTCGAGATTCTACTACTGATTTTGCTTCAAAGAAAAGTTCCCTGCACAAAGCCAAATGGACACAAAGTGTTGGAGCAACTCAACGGGTCGAGCAACTTCTCTGGAGAACATGGACAAGTGATGTTTCAGGTCGGGACTCTTCTTCAGTCTGAAAAGGAGTCCGATACGTCGCCTATCCATGTTCTACAGGGATGCTGCCTGACCCGTTGAGTTACTCCAGCACTTTGTGTCCTTTTCTGTGAACCAGCATCTGCAGTTCCTTGTTTGTACTTTTTTTTCTGCAAAATTAATTTTAGTTCCTAAAATGTAGTTATAGATTTCTAATGGTTGACTGTATATAGAGAGAACATTCAGAGCTGGTAAGCCTAATTTTCCCTCCATCACTTGCAGTATTTCTATTCCACAGATTTTACCAGTCAGTATTGGATTATAAATGCCCTAACAACTGCACATGTTTCCATTAGAGTCATACAAAGTGGACACAGGCCCTTCAGTCCAACTTGCCCAGTCCGTCCAGCATCTCCCATCCTTACTTGTCCCATTTGCCTATGTTTGGTCTATACCCCTCTAAACCTGTCCTATTCATGTGCCTGTCTAAATGTTTCTTAAGCAATCCTATTATTTCTCCCCCCCTCACCTAAATCCTTTGTCCTCTGGTTTGCGATCCCCCTACACTGGGCAAAAGACTGTGCGCTTACCCAATCAATTCCTCTCATGATTTTGTATACCTCTATGATCACCCTTCATCATCCGGAGCTCCAAGGAATAGAGTCCCAGCCTGCTCAACCTCTCCCTATATCTCAGGCTCTCGAGTCCTGGCAAAATCCTCGAAATTCTTCTCGGCACCTTTGCCAGCTTGACGGAATCTTTCCTCTAATGTGGTGACCAAAACTGAGCGCAATAATCTATACAATACTCTATTGTGTACACAATACATTATTTAAATACTATTTAGCAACTTTTGGTAGTAAATGTGCAGCTCGTTGCAACAACAGCAGATGTCTCCGTGCAACCCCTCTAACCTGAATCACTGCAGGGAATGTCAGGACACCCACATAAATAATGACTGTGCACCAGCTTCCACACTGACTGCTGACAGATACGTTGCATGTTGCTCATCAGCCTCATCAGCAGTCAATACCTGCGGGGCTGGTGGATTGAAGAGGAGAATTGACTGAATAAGACTAAATAATGCAAGCTGTGTTACGTAATTCAGGTGCAAAAGTAGCTCTAGGAGGTGACCTTACATCCTTTCAGCTTCACGATCTCCGCAGTGCAATATCAACCCGAAAGGAGACTTTAAAGGGGCTTCCTGTCACTTTAATTTTCCTTTATAATTGGCAGAGAATTCACATAGCGCAGCGGGAGAGTTCCTGCTCACACAGCGCCAGAGACCCAGGTTCGTTCCTGGCTACGGGTGCCGTCTGTACCGAGTTTGCACGTTATCCCTGTGACCTGCGTGGGTTTTCCGGTGGGGAGAGGGCCCATTTCCATGCTGTACCTTTTAATCCATCAAACTATGGATACTTTGCACCCTCTTCAGTCCAGTGATTTAAATCCGTGTTCTGGCTATAATCTTACTAACTATCTTCATACATCTCTCTTTCTCTTATTCATCGAAACAAAGAAACATACACAATAGGTGCAGGAGGAGGCCATTCAGCCCTTCGAGCCTGCACCGCCATTCAATATGATCATGGCTGATCATCCAACTCAGTATCCTGTACCTGCCTTCTCTCCATACCCCCTGATACGTTTAGCCACAAGGTCCACATCTAATTCCCTCTTAAATATAGCCAATGAACTGGCCTCAACTATCTTCTGTGGCAGAGAGTTCCAAAGATTCACCACTCTCTGTGTGAAAAATGTTTTTCTCATCTCGGTCCTAAAAGATTTCCCCCTTATCCTTAAACTGTGACCCCTTGTTCTGGACTTCCCCAACATCGGGAACAATCTTTCTGCATCTAGCCTGTCGAACCCCTTAAGAATTTTGTACGTTTCTATAAGATCCCCCCTCAACCTTCTAAATTCTAGCAAGTACAAGCCGAGTCTATCCAGTCTTTCTTCATATGAAAGTCCTGACATCCCAGGAATCAGTCTGGTGAACCTTCTCTGTACTCCCTCTATGGCAAGAATGTCTTTCCTCAGATTAGGAGACCAAAACTGTACGCAATACTCCAGGTGTGGTCTCACCAAGACCCTGTACAACTGCAGTAGAACCTCCCTGCTCCTATACTCAAATCCTTTTGCTATGAATGCCAACATTCTTTTCCATTTCCTGGCTGCTCCGGGTTTCCTCCCACATCCCAAACACTTACGGGTTTTTGTAGGTTAATGGGCTACAATAGGCTAGTACTGTGTAGGATAGAACTAGTGTACGGGTGATCGCTGGTTGGCCCGGTCTCGGTGGGCCGAAGGACACGTTTCCACGCTGTATCTCTACACTAAACTAAACTAATCCACATTTTTTGACATGACCAGTAATCATTATCTTATTATTTATCCCAGAAACTGTGATTAATCTGAAACATATTATTAGTTTAGAAATACGAGAGTTGAGCTCAAAGCCATTTCCAAAATATAATCTTCAAAAAAGGATCGCCAGTCCTAAATTCTAAGGGTTATAATCCTGTTATCTCAGTTTGCGTCACTATCCTTGGTGATCATTGGATCTGTTTCCACACTGCATCTCTAAAAAAACAAATGTCTAATGTTGCAGGTGCTTGGAGCAATGAACCTGCAGTCTCTGTGATAGCCATGGGACATGAATTCCAGCCCAACACTCCCACCCAACACTTATTACAGCCCCTTACTTTCCTGTGATTTGTTTTTATTGCGGAATACAGTCCAGAGGCTGAACCCTATTGGCTGCAGGAGTGATATACAACTTTTCCAGACCCTTTGGGAAAGCTTTGATGAAGGGATTTTTTATGAGTGCTGAAAGCTCTTGACAGCCACAAAAACAAGGGACAACTCATCTTTCCATCATCTCTCCGCTGCCACAGCACACGTCAAAGTTTTGATAAGAACTCTCAAATGACCTTGTATGTTAAAGATGTACTAACCCACACTTCCAAAGGCAATGAGTTGTCAATTTCTTTATTCCTTCCCTTTTGAAGGGAAGTAATTCTGTTTTATTCCTTTGTGCGTAAAGTCTTTGCCTTTTCTACGTGAAATAACATTCACTAATGTTCAAACAGATTTTATTCTCTTCATACTTGGTTCACACTAAAGTGCATTTTTCCAGTTACCTAGAAAATGCTGAAATAAATCCCACGTTTTTGGTGACTGATCTTTGAAGAATACTGACGGAAAGAAACATCTGAGCCTTGAAATGTATAATGAGACATTTTTCAGATAGGCCCATCTTGTCTGATCTATTAATGGAATTACCTAGTCAAATGTCTTTACAACAAGATCTCTTGGGAACAACTTCCTTTTTTATTTTAGAAAAGTCTGCTGAGTTGCTATATCAGAATGATGAGGAAAATAATTGAACATTATTTAATCCTAATTTTTTTTTTTTAATAGTCCACAGTGATCTAGTTCCAAATAGTCAAGTTTTCTTTTAGTTTAGTTTAGTTTAGTTTAGAGATACAGTGCGGAAACAGGCCCTTCGGCCCACTGAGTCCGCGCCGACCAGCGATCCCCGTACATTAGCACTATCCTACATCTAGGGGCAATTTATAGTTTTTTGTTACCAAAACTGATTAACCTACAAACCTGGAATGTGGGAGGAAAGCAGAGATCCCGGAGAAAACCCACGCAGGTCACGGGGGAGAACGCACAAACTCCATACAGACAAGCACCTGTAGTCAGGATCAAACCCTGGTCTCTGGTGCTGTAAGGTAACAACTCTACTGCTGTGCCAGCATGCCGTCTTGTTCTTCGTGTTTAGTGAGCCAATCCAAAAATGTTCCTAATTTGAGGCAGACTATGTGAAATCTTATATAGTTTAGTTTAGAGAAACAGCGTGGAAACAGGCCCTTCGGCCCACCAGGTCTGCATCAACCAACGATCCCTGCCCATTAACACAAGCCTACACACACTAGGGACAATTTACACATGTACCAAGTATACAAACCCAAGCCAATTAACCTAAAAACATATAAATCTCTGGATTGTGGGAGGAAACCGAAGAACTCTGAGGAAACCCACGTAGTCATGGGGAGAACGTAAAAACTCCGTACAGACTACACCCGTAGTCAGGATCGAAGCCAGGTCTCTGGCGCTGTAAGGCTGCAACTCTACCGCTGTGCCACCATGCCGCCTGCATTACCATAGAAATTTAGAAGCAAGGAACTGCAGATGCTGCTTTACACAAGAAGACACGTAGTGCTGGAGTAACTCAGTGGGTCAGGCAGCATCTCTGGAGAACATGGATATGTGACGTTTTGGATCAGGACACTTCTTCAGACTAAGTCACTGATTCATCACCCATCCTTGGTCTCCAGAGATGCTGCCTGACCCGCTGAGTTACTCCAACACTTCTTGTCCTCTGAGGTTTTACATATTGGATATTGCGCTTCTGGACTATTCACGATCTGTATCTCACCACCACAAGTCTATCCGCTCCCCGTCCCAACATCATCGATTCAATAATGCTCTCATCTTCCACACCCGGGGAAAGGCAAGTTTTCTTTGAATTTATTTCCCTGCCAATCCTATGCGATTGGTATTCCCCACCACTGACACCATCACATTACTCTTTGCCCACCAGGTTAATAAATGATGGTCTCATCTATTCACTCCAAAAGGAACACTGAACAAGGGGAGAGGTTGATTTCAGTAACTTCAGCATCTTGAGTTCCTAATGGGCCTGTCCTACTTAGGTGATTTTTAGGTGCTGCCGGCGACTGTCATGGTTGTAGCAGGTCGCCGAAAAATCGGCGGCGTTAGGCGATTTTGTAGGTAACTGCCGGCAAATACGACAATGGAATTCACCGAAGTCAGCACCAGCGACAACCTTCATCACCTGGCGACAACCTATGACACCCTGGCAACAACTTACATTACTCTGGCGACAATCTATGACAGCACCTATGTCAAGCTACGCTCATTGGCGTCAAACTCACGGTCGCCTAATTTTCAACATGTTTAAAATCCAACGGCGACCAGAAAGATGCTACGATTCTTTGGGCGATTGAGGAGACTACTCACGACCATACAGGCGACACCCCGGTAACCACCAGCGACCAGGTGGCGACAGCCTATTCACCTGTAGTCGCCTAAAATATCACCTCAGTGGGACAAAGAAAGAGACATTTGGAATATCTGTAAATTCAGAAGATAGACACAAAAAGCTGGAGTAACTCAACGGGTCAGACAGCATCTCTGGAGAACATAGATAGGTGATGTTTCGGGGTCGGGACTCTTCTTCACACCCAAAAAGGCACCTATTCCTTTTTTCCAGAAATGCTGTCTGACTCACTGAATTACTCCAGCTTCTTGTGTCTATCTTCGGTTTAAATTAGCATCTCTAGTTCCTTCCTGCACATCTGTAAATTCAGAATAACAGCAACAGTTGAATTTAAGTAAAAGGAATGGAAATACGCAAAACCAAAATACCCCTGCATATTTTCATAGAAAAATAGGCCAGTCGGCCCTTTGGGCCAGCACCGCCATTCAATATGATCATGGCTGATCATCTAAAATCAATACCCCGTTCCTGCTTTTTCCCCATATCCCTTGATTCCTTCAGCCCTAAGAGATAAATCTAACTCCAACATTTCACAATATGAACGCTCCACAAATTCAGAACTTGACCTAATGATAGTAATAGATATCAAGTAAATGCACAGTCACTTGCCCTGAGTAGGGGAATCAAGAACCAGAGAATATATGTTTAAGGCGAGGGGGGAAAGATTTAATAGGAACCTGAGGGGTAACATTTTCACACATAGGGTGGCGGGTGTATGGAATAAGCTGCTGGAGGAGGGAGTTGAGGCAGGTACTATTGCAATGTTTAAGAAACAATTAGACAGGTACATGGATAAGAGGTTTGGAGGGATATGGGCCAAACACAGGCAGGTGGGACTAGTATAGATGAGACATGTTGGCCGGTGCGGGCAAGTTGGGCTGATGGGCCTGTTTCCACACTGTATGACTCTGTGACTCTATGAATCTTTAAGAAGAAGTTTGAAAGCTCCAGAACGTAACTAAATCAGAGAATATTCACTGTTGTTTTTAAAAAAGAAAAGAGAGTTTGCTTTGATTTGTTCGTGGCATACATCTGTCTCTACCGCACTCAATCACCTGCATATGGCATTTCTGTGGGACTGGACTATGTAACGGTGGATTATTCATTTCCTATGCTCTTTCACATTTCTAGTTAACCCATCTTCTCATCACCTCAGCATCCAATTAGTTTCTGTTTAAACAACGGTTCCTCCGATTGATTTGAGTCTTGGCTTCTCATCAGGTAGGTTCATAGTTTTTGCAATTTGTCAAGAAAGTTGCGCTAAGATAGATTTGATTTTTGTCCAGTGAACACAAGCTGACTAAATTTACACGGCAAACAATGATGTTCCTCTGAGAACATTTTGGATTAGACTAGAAATCCTGTGGAGGATGGAACTGCAAATGCTGGACAGGCAGCATCTCTGGAGAGAAAGAATGGGTGACCTTTCGGGTCGAGACCTTTCTTCAGACTAGTCAGGGGAAACAGAAGTGATAGATATAGACAGGGATGTAGAGAGATATAGAACATATGAATGAAAGATATGCAAGAAAGAAACAATGATAAAGGAAACGGGCCATTGTTATCTGTGTACTAGGGAACGGGAACCTTGTAAGACTTGGGTGGGGGAGGGATGGCGAGAGAGGGAATGCAGGGGTTTCTTGAAGTTAGAGAAAACATATTTTTTACCACTGCTCAAGCAAAAAATGAGATGCTGTTCCTCCAATTTGTGACTAGCCTTCTCTCTGACAATGGAGGAGGCCTAGGACAGAAAGGTCCGTGTGGGAATGGGAAGGGGAATGAAAGTGTTTGCCAACCAGAAGTCCTTGAAATCCTGTGAAATTTGTTTCTTAAACTTGTCCGCACACAAAAGTCATGAATTCAAGTCGTATCCAATATAGCCACTGATCCCAAAACTTATTGAGGCAAACAGAGTGAATTGCACGTTTTTTGTGGCAAAGCCCATGAATGTATTGTCTTTCTCGCCTTATTCCCAGTTCACTTCTTTCCGTTTGCTTTTCATGGCTGAGGGATTTGCAATTCAAACATTCTGCAGATTGGAAGGCAATGAAAGTTGGAAATGCCCCCATCCTCTGCTGCTGTGAGGTAGCAGCTCTACCAGCTGTGTCACCCACAGACTCTATCTGATCTGAGGACACAAAGTGCTGGAGTAACTCAGCGGGATAAGCAGCATCTCTGGAGAACATAGATAGGTGATGTTTTGGGTGGGAACCGTTCTTCTGACTGATAAAGGTGGGAGGGGGGCTAGAGGTGAGACAAGACCCGAACAACTCAGGGCTGGCACGTGTGGTAAGGATCGAACCCGGATCTCTGGTGCTGTAAGGCAGTGACTTTACCACTGCTCCACTCTGCTGCACCAGTGTGCAATTTAAATTGGCATCCTGCTCAGCAAAGTCTGTTCCTAGTCTGTACTGTTCTATGTTCCAAGCAATTATTTCTTGGCTACAATTTTGTTTTACCCCTGAATTTGCAAGAGAAATACTGCAGGCATAATTTCTGCTGAGCATTGTTATTGCAGGTCAGGTCAGGTCGGGGGGAGTTCCCACCCCCCGCCACCATTACCATGTAATCACGTGCTACCTGCTCCATGGTCGGATAGTCGGCGACTAAACCGTCTCCCCCACCTGGTTTGCCAGGTGAGGAGGGGGCTGCGGACCCCCAGCAGGACCAAAAACAAGACCAGTCAAAGGGCGGATGAGCTCCTAGCGAGCCAACGGCTATCCACACTTCAGTAGAAGTTGCGATCACTGTCGTACACGGCATTGTGAGGCATCTTATCCATTGATGTTTCATCGATGATGATGATGATTGTTATTTGAAACAGGCCCTTCGGCCCAACTTGCCCACTCCGGCCAACATATCCCAGCTACACTAGTCCCACCTGCCTGAGCTTGGCCCATATCCCTCCAAACCTGTCCTAACCATGTACATGTCTAACTGCTTCTTAAATGTGGGGATAGTCCCTGCCTCAACTACCTCATCTGGCTGCTTGTTCCATACACCCACCACCCTCTGTGTGAAAAAGTTACCCCTCCGATTCCTATTAAATCTTTTCCCCTTCACCTTAAACCTATGTCCTCTGGCCCTGAATTCAAATTCTCTTCCTTTTTAACATTATTATATGTTCAGTCATGATCTTTTATTATATATTTCTTCATATTTAATTTAAATTATTATTAATCAGCTTTTGTCATTATCTTTTGCCCCGAATCCTCCGACATAATGTGACCCATAAAAATATTAATTTCCTTTTTGATCTAATACCTCTTTTGTTATCCTTTCTTGTGTTATATAAAAAATAAAATGTTAATTTGTGATGAATTTTGAAGTAGTTCCCTGCCCTCTGCCTTCTCTGCCTCTGGCTTTATCTCACACTAAACGTTATCCACATTATTCACTTTATCCCTGCATCTGTACCCTGTGGACAGCTCGATTGTACTCATGAATTTTCTTTCCGCTGACTAGTTAGCACACAACAAAAGCCTTTCACTGTACCTCAGTTCACATGACAATAAACTAAATTAAACCAAGCTCAAGGTAATGTGTACATCACACCTATAGGTGTATAAAATCATGAGAGGAATAGATCGGGTAGATGCAGAGATTCTCTTGCCCAGTGTCTCTTGCCCAGAGTATGTGAATCGAGGGCCAGAGGACATACTGTAGGTTTAAGGTGAAACATAGAAACATAGAAAATAGGTGCAGGAGTAGGCCATTCGGCCCTTCGAGCCTGCACCGCCATTCAATATGATCATGGCTGATCATCCAACTCAGTATCCTGTACCTGCCTTCTCTCCATATCCCCTGATCCCTTTAGCCTCAAGGGCCACATCTAACTCCCTCTTAAATATAGATAATGAACTGGCCTCAACTACCTTCTGCGGCAGAGAATTCCAGAGATTCACCACTCTCTGTGTGAAAAAAGTTTTCCTCATCTCGGTCCTAAAAGGTTTCCCCCTTATCCTTAAACTGTGACCCCTTGTTCTGGACTTTCCCAACATCGGGAACAATCTTCCTGCATCTAGCCTGTCCAACCCCTTAAGAATTTTGTAAGTTTCTATAAGATCCCCCCTCAATCTTCTAAATTCTAGCGAGTACAAACCGAGTCTATCCAGTCTTTCTTCATATGAAAGTCCTGACATCCCAGGAATCAGTCTGGTGAACCTTCTCTGTACTCCCTCTATGGCAAGAATGTCCTTCCTCAGATTAGGAGACCAAAACTGTACACAATACTCCAGGTGTGGTCTCACCAAGACCCTGTACATACAACTGCAGTAGAACCTCCCTGCTCCTATACTCAAATCCTTTTGCTATGAATGCTAACATACCATTCGCCTTCTTCACTGCCTGCTGCACCTGCATGCCTACTTTTAATGACTGGTGTACCATGACACCCAGGTCTCGTTGCATCTCCCCCTTTCCTAATCGGCCACCATTCAGATAATAATCTACTTTCCTGTTTTTGCCACCAAAGTGGATAACCTCACATTTATCCACATTATACTGCATCTGCCATGCATTTGCCCACTCACCCAGCCTATCCAAGTCACCTTGCAGCCTCCTAGCATCCTCCTCACAGCTAACACTGCCCCCCAGCTTCGTGTCATCCGCAAACTTGGAGATGTTGCATTCAATTCCCTCGTCCAAATCATTAATATATATTGTAAATAGCTGGGGTTCCAGAACTGAGCCTTGCGGTACCCCACCAATCACTGCCTGCCATTGTGAAAAGGACCCGTTTACTCCTACTCTTTGCTTCCTGTCTGCCAACCAGTTCTCTATCCACATCAATACTGAACCCCCAATACTGTGTGCTTTAAGTTTGTATACTAATCTCTTATGTGGGACCTTGTCGAAAGCCTTCTGAAAGTCTAGATACACCACATCCACTGGTTCTCCCTTATCCACTCTACTAGTTACATCCTCGAAAAATTCTATAAGATTCGTCAGACATGATTTACCCTTCATAAATCCATGCTGACTTTGTCCAATGATTTCACCACTTTCCAAATGTGCTGCTATCCCATCTTTAATAACTGATTCTAGCATTTCCCCACTACCGACGTTAGACTAACTGGTCTGTAATTCCCCGTTTTCTCTCTCCCTCCCTTTTTAAAAAGTGGTGTTACATTAGCTACCCTCCAATCCTCAGGAACTACTCCAGACTACTACTGAAGGGGAAAAGATTTAATAGGAATCTGAGGGGTAACCTTTTCACACAAAGGGTGGTGGGTGTATGGAACGAGCTGCCAGAGGAGGTAGTTGAGTCAGGGACTATCCCAAAGTTTAAGAAACAGTTGAACAAGTACATGGATAGGACAGGTTTGGAGGGATATGGGCAGGTGGGACATGTGGCTGGGACATGTTGGCCGGTGTGGGCAAGATGGGCCGAAGGGCTTTCCACGCTGTATCACTCTATGACTCTATAACTGGCTTTATCTATTTATTTCAAGAATTTACAGTAGTTTCTGACTGCCTTTGTGTGTCCCGAACTGAGGAACTGTGTCGCATTCTAACTGAATTCTAACGATCTATCAAATTGCAATCTCTCTCCCCTGAAACATTGCTCGCCATGAAAGAACTGATTAGCCCTTTCCAGATTACATAAAGTCTTATTGATACCCCTAGACATAAATTCCACTGGTGCTCCTTTTAATTGTACCCATCACAAGGTATCAGTCGTCTTCTGGCTGGAACTGTAAATTTAAACTTTATTTTATTTCAGTTCTTTGTATCTTGCTCCAACTGATGCAATTACGGAAACAATCACTTGTAGTCTCTATGGAGTGTGTCAGTGCCTTGATAATTTAAGATACTCTCATACATGGTTAAGTCACATTAATCTTTTCGCATCACTTTAAACTAGAACGGTTGGGGCGAGGGACTCAAATAGAGAAAGCTAGTAGACAGAATGGGAGGCAGGAAGCAGAAAAGGGAAGCACTCGGGCACAAGAGGAGAAAGAAAAAAAAGGAAATAAACAGAGAATAAGAGGCGGGGGGTTTCTTAAATGTGCATATTTTAATGCTAGGAGCATTGTAAGAAAGGTGGATGAGCTTAGAGTCTGGATAGACACCTGGAAGTATGATGTTGTGGTGATCAGTGAAACATGGTTGCAGAAGGGCTGTGATTGGAAACTAAATATTCCAGGATTTTGTTGCTTCAGGTGTGATAGAATTGGAGGGGCAAGAGGTGGAGGTGTTGCATTACTAGTTAGGGAAGATATTACAGCAGTGCTTTGGCAGGATAGATTGGAGGGCTCATCTAGGGAGGCTATTTGGGTGGAACTGAGAAGTGGGAAAGGGGTAGCAACACTTATAGGGGTGTATTATAGACCGCCAAATGGGGATCGGGAATTGGCAGAGCAAATATGTAAGGAGATTGCAGATATTAGTAGTAAGCACAAAGTAGTGATTGTGGGAGATTTCAACTTTCCACACATAGACTGGGAAACACATTCGGTAAATGGGCTGGATGGTTTGGAGTTTGTAAAATGTGTGCAGGATAGTTTTTTGCAGCAATACATAGAGGTACCTACTAGAGGAGGGCAGTGTTGGACCTCCTGTTAGGAAATGAGACGGGACAGGTGGCGGAGGTATGCGTTGGGGAGCACTTCGGGTCCAGTGATCACAATACCATTAGTTTCAATATAATTATGGAGAGGGTCAGAACTGGACCTAGGGTTGAGATTTTTGATTGGAGAAAGACTAACTTTGATGAGATGCAAATTGATTTAAAAGGAGTAAACTGGGACATTTTGTTTTATGGGAAGGATGTAGAAGAGAAATGGAGGACATTTAAAGGGGAAATTTTAAGAGTACAGAATCTTTATGTTCCTGTTCGGTTGAAAGGAAACAGTAAAAAGTGGAAAGAGCCCTGGTTTTCAAGGGAAATTGGACATCTTGTTCGGAAAAAGAGGGAGATCTACAATAATTATAGGCAGCATTAAGTAAATGACGTGCTTGAGGAGTATAAGGAATGTAAAAAGAATCTTAAGAAAGATTAGAAAAGCTAAAAGAAGACATGAGGTTGCTTTGGCAAGTAAGGTGAAAGTAAATCCAAAGGGTTTCTACAGCTATATTAATAGCAAAAGGATAACGAGGGATAAAATTGGTCCATTGGAGAGACGGAGTGGACAGCTATCTGCAGAGCCAAAAGAGATGGGGGAGATAATAATAATAATAATGGATGGAATTTATATAGCGCCTTTCTAATACTCAAGGCGCTTTACATCGCATTATTCATTCACTCCTCAGTCATACTCGGTGGTGGTAAGCTACTTCTGTAGCCACAGCTGCCCTGGGGCAGACTGATGGAAGCGTGGCTGCCAATCTGCGCCTACGGCCCCTCCGACCACCACCAATCACTCACACACATTCACACACATTCACACACAAGTGAGATATTCAACAATTTCTTTTCTTCGGTATTCACCAAGGAGAAGGATATTGAATTATGTGAGGTAAGGGAAACTAGTAGAGTAGCTATGGATACTATGAGTTTCAAAGTAAAAGAAGTACTGACACTTTTGAAAAATATAAAAGTGGATAAGTCTCCAGGTCCTGACAGGGTATTCCCTAGGACATTGAGGGAAGTTAGTGTAGAAATAGCCGGGGCTATGACAGACATATTTCAAATGTCATTAGAAACGGGAATAGTCCCCGAGGATTGGCGTACTGCGCATGTTGTTCCATTGTTTAAAAAGGGTTCTAAGAGTAAACCTAGCAATTATAGGCCTGTTAGTTTGACTTCAGTGGTGGGCAAATTAATGGAAAAGATACTTAGAGATAATATATATAAGCATCTGGATAAACAGGGTCTGATTAGGAACAGTCAGCATGGATTTGTGCCTGGAAGGTCATGGTTGACTAATCTTCTTGAATTTTTTGAAGAGGTTACTAGGGAAATTGACGAGGGTAAAGCAGTGGATGTTGTCTATATGGACTTTAGTAAGGCCTTTGACAAGGTTCCTCATGGAAGGTTGGTTAAGAAGGTTCAACTGTTGGGTATAAATGCAGGAGTAGCAAGATGGATTCAACAGTGGCTGAATGGGAGAAGCCAGAGGGTAATGGTAGATGGTTGTTTGTTGGGTTGGAGGCAGGTGACTAGTGGGGTGCCTCAGGGATCGGAGTTGGGTCCTTTGTTGTTTGTCATGTACATCAATGATCTGGATGAAGGTGTGGTAAATTGGATTAGTAAGTATGCAGATGATACCAAGATAGGGGTGTTGTGGATAATGAAGAGGATTTCCGAAGTCTACAGAGTGATTTAGGCCATTTAGAAGAATGGGCTGAAAGATGGCAGATGGAGTTTAATGCTGATAAATGTGAGGTGCTACACCTTGGCAGGACAAATCAAAATAGGACGTACATGGTAAATGGTAGGGAATTGAAGAATACAGTTGAACAGAGGGATCTGGGAATAACCGTGCATTGTTCCTTGAAGGTGGAATCTCATATAGATAGGGTGGTAAAGAAAGCTTTTGGTATGCTAGCCTTTATAAATCAGAGCATTGAGTATAGAAGCTGGGATGTAATGTTAAAATTGTACAAGGCATTGGTGAGACCAAATCTGGAGTATGGTGTACAATTTTGGTCGCCCAATTATAGGAAGGATGTCAACAAAATAGAGAGAGTACAGAGGAGATTTACTAGAATGTTGCCTGGGTTTCAACAACTAAGTTACAGAGAAAGGTTGAATAAGTTAGGTCTTTATTCTCTGGAGCGCAGAAGGTTAAGGGGGGACATGATAGAGGTCTTTAAAATGATGAGAGGGATAGACAGAGTTGATGTGGATCAGCTTTTCCCTTTGAGAAAAGGGAAGATTCAAACAAGAGGACATGACTTCAGAATTAAGGGACAGAAGTTTAGGGGTAACATGAGGGGGAACTTCTTTACTCAGAGAGTGGTAGCGGTGTGGAATGAGCTTCCAGTGGAAGTGGTGGAGGCAGGTTCGTTGGTATCATTTAAAAATAAATTGGATAGGCATATGGATGAGAAGGGAATGGAGGGTTATGGTATGAGTGCAGGCAGGTGGGACTAAGGGGAAAAAGTTATTCGGCACGGACTTGTAGGGCCGAGATGGCCTGTTTCCGTGCTGTAATTGTTATATGGTTATATGGTTATTGTGCCGTCTTAAGGTAACACTGCCATGTAGAAAACCCGTCCTTCAATGCAGTTCACGGTGTATTGTGACATACTGGTTACAGAGAACTAATCATCCTGGCATTTGCTGTAGTATCACGATACCCGGCCACATATGTTTAGTTTGGTTTAGTTTTAGTTCAGAGACACAGATCGCAAACAGGCCCTTCGGCCCATCGAGTCCGCGCTGAACAGCAATCCCCGCACATTAACATTATCCGACGCTATCCCACACACTAGGGACAATTTACAGTTTTAACAAGC
Organism: Amblyraja radiata; assembly: GCF_010909765.2. Lineage (NCBI taxonomy): Eukaryota > Metazoa > Chordata > Chondrichthyes > Rajiformes > Rajidae > Amblyraja > Amblyraja radiata. The sequence continues at coordinate 49,661,807 of NC_045967.1, forward strand.
CAATCGACCTACAAACCTGTACGTCTTTGGAGTGTGGGAATGAAACCGGAGCTCCCAGAGAAAACCCACGCAGTTCACGGGGAGGATGTACAATCTCCATACAGCGAGCACCCCTAGTCATGATCGAAGCCGGGTCTCTGGCGCTGTAAGGCAGCAACTCTACCGCTGTGCCACCCTAGTCACAATCCTTCTGTACCCACATGATCTTACCAATGATTTGATGGCTTTCGTCTCCTTGCTTCGAATGCATCAAAAGTGGACACCTAATCAAATTCTTAAAATAAATATACTCAGAGGCAAGAACTCTGCATTGTTGCAGGAAGGTTGCCAAACTATCTTAATTATGCTCCCCAGTCTCCTTTGAACTCTGCATCTCTGCATCTGCATATCTTCCAATCAGCTAGATAACTGGAACTCAAACACAATTATTTGTGATTTCACAGCCTTTGTTTTACATTATCCCCCAATCACCACGAAAATACTTTAATTTTTAAAGTGCCTAGGGACGTTATCACTATTCCAGAGTATTTTAATGACCAGTAGCACAATGAATATACATCGATACAGGCTTTTACCGAAGGTAGAGGTATCAAAAACAAGGGGACATAAGTTTGAAGTGAGTGGGGCAAGATTTATTAAAAACCTAAGGGGCAATCTTTTCACAGTTGGGTCATAAGATCATAAGAGATAGGAGCAGAATTAGGCCATTCGACCCATAATATCTAATCCACCATTTAATCGTGGCTGATCTATCTCTCCCTCCTAACCCCATTCGACGACAGATGGCACAATGGGCTAAGTGTTCGGCTGGCAACCGGAAGGTAGCCGGTTCGAATCCCGCTTGGAGTGCATACTGTCGTTGTGTCCTTGGGCAAGACACTTCACCCACCTTTGCCTGTGTGTGAATGTGTGTGAGTGATTGGTGGTGGTCGGAGGGGCCGTAGGCGCAGATTGGCAGCCACGCTTCCGTCAGTCTGCCCCGGTGCAGCTGTGGCTACAGAAGTAGCTTACCACCACCGAGTGTGACTGAGGAGTGAATGAATAATGCGATGTAAAGCGCCTTGAGTATTAGAAAGGCGCTATATAAATCCCATCCATTATTCTCCTGCCTTCTCCCCATAAACTCTGACACCGTACTAATCAAGAATCTATCTATCTCCGCTTTAAATATATCCATTGACTTGGCCTCCACAGCCTTCAGTGGCAAAGAATTCCACAGATTCACCACCCCCTGACTTAAGAAATTTCTCCTCATCTCCTTCCTATAAGAATGTCCTTTAATTCTGAGGCTATGACCTCTAGTCCTAGACTCTCCCACTAGTGGCAACATCCTCTCCACATCCAAACTATCCAAGCCTTTCATTATTCTGTACATTTCAATCGGGTCCCCCCTAGATATATGGGATATGGAAATATATGGATATATGGGTAAATGGAACGAGCTGCCAGAACAGGTAGTTGAGACCGATCTTATAACAGCATTTGCACCACACTTGTTTTTTAGGTTTGTAGGTTAATTAGTAATTTCTGTAAATTGCCCCTAGTGTGTAGGTTATTAAAGTGGGATAACTTAGAACTAATGTACGGGTTGTCGATGGGCAGTGTGGACTCGGAGGGCAGACGGGCCTGTTTCCATGCGGTGCCTCTAAGCTAAACTAAACTAAACTAAACTAATGATGAATATAAACTGGGATAGACTAGTAGGCTGTGTGACGACATGTCCTCTTTAAGGTCCACTCCCACCTCAGCAACGGACAAACAAGCCACAGCTGAATGAGATTAAAGGTTGTTGGACCAATTAACCTGATCCATGTCATATGGTCATAAGTAATAGAGGCAGAATTAGGCCATTCGGCCCATCAAGTCCTCTCTGCCATTCAACCATAGCTGATCTATCTCTCCCTCCAAATCCCATTCTCCTGCTTTCTCCCTAATAACCTCTGACACCTGCATCACAGATAGAGGAAGACTGAAATAAGACGAAAAATGCTGAAACGACTCAGGCGGCATCTGTGGAGCGAGAACATTTTAATGCACCACGTCTTTCATCAGACCCAGGAAAAGTCGGAGATAAAGCGAGCTTTAAGTTGCCGGGAATGGGAGGCAGGTGGGGAGAACAAAAGAGGCTTGGGGTGGGATGGTGAGCAGGAGGGAATGAATGAGAGGAATGGGATTAGACCGGATTCTAACTAAACAGAAGCTGAAACAAAGTGATACTGAGAAAGAAAGAGAGAGATAGACACAAACAGCTGGAGTAACACAGCGGGCCAGGCAGCATCTCTGGAGAAAAGGAATGGGTGAGGTTTCGTATCGAGACCCTTCTTCAGACTGGGAGTCAGGGGAGAGGGAAACTAGAGGGTACCGAATGGGTTAAAACATGGTTGGGGAGCATGAGGAATCACAGAGGGGGAACAGCGAGAGAGGATGGTGCAAAACTCTCGTTGGATATTTTAATTTGCTCTTTGTAGGAACAAATTGCAGATATTGGTTTAAATTGAAGATGAACACAAAAATGCTGGAGTAACTCAGTGGGACAGGCAGCATCTCTGGAGAAAAGGAATGGGTGGCGTTTCTGGTCGAGAGCCTTCTTCAGACTCTTTGCTCTTTCAGGTGAGGGTCATGCTGCTGAAGAAATCGCCATTTTATGTACAGTCCGTGACGAAGGCGCGAATTATATCAGAATTTGCATCTGGTCAGACGAGTGTTTATTTAGACATTCTGATGAAGGGTCTCGACCCGAAACATCACCCGTTCCTTCTCTCCAGAGATGCTGCCTGTCCCGCTGAGTTACTCCAGCATTGTGAGTCTATCTTCTGGTTAAGACCCGCAGTTCGTTCCTGCACGACACTGAGAGAGTGTCATCCCGCTGTAACTGCACTGACGAGCAGTCATTTCATTTCAATTACATCCAGAGTCCCTGTGTTGATCCAAGACAGGATATATCTTTGTGTTCATTGAAACCAGCAGAGATTTGAAGCTTTGGTGCCATGAGTTTTGTTCGCTGAAAGATGCTGTGAGAATCTGTTAGGAATAACAGCGGCACAGTGGCGCAGCGGGAGAATTGCTGTCTTCCAGCGCTTGCAGCGCCGGAGACCCCGGTTCGATCCTGACTATGGGTGCTGTTTGTAGGGAGTTTTAACGTTCTCCCCTTGACCACGTGGGTTTTCTCCGAGATCTTCGGTTTCCGCCCACATTCCAAAGATGTACAGTTATGTAGGTAAATTGTCTTGGGAAATGTAAAAATTGTCCCTAGTGTGTGTTAATATGCGTGGATTGCTGATCGGCACAGACCCAGTGGGCCGAAGGGCCTGTTTTCGGGCTGTGCACCTCTGAAACTATGAAACTAAATATGGCTATGTTCATAGTGACGATATTCTTGTTTTAGAAAGCACATTATGTAAAGCAGAAATGTGTGCTTCATTGCCAACAGTGTTTCGTTTAACAATATATTCTGGAATTAAACTTGAAATATTTGAAGTAAAGACAATGATTGAAAATGAATGTGTAGGAAGGAGCTGCCGATGCTGGTTTAAACTGAAGATAGACACACAAAGCTGGAGAAACCCATCTCTGGAGAGAAGGAGCGGGTGACATTTCGGGTCGAGACCCTTCTTGAGACTCGTTAGGGATAAGGGAAATGGGAGATACAGACGATGATGTAGAGAGATAAAGAACAATGAATGAAAGATATGCAACAAGGTAATGATGATCAAGGAAACAGGCCATTGTTAGCTGTTTGTTGGGTGAAAATGAGAAGCTGGTACTACTTGGGTGGGGGAGGGATAGACAGAGAGGGAATGCCAGGGCTACTTGAAGTTAGAGGAATCAATATTCATACCACTCGGCCGTAAGCTGCCCAAGCAATATATGACATGCTGCACCTCCAATTTGCATTCAGCCTCAATCTGACAATGGAGGAGACCTAGGACAGTAAGGTCAGTGTGGGAATGGGAAGGAGAATTAAAGTGTTTAGCAACCAGGAGATCAGGTAGGTTCAGGTGGACTGTGCGGTTCTCGTTTCATCTCGCCGATGTATAAGAGTCTGTTTAGCTTTGGGGATCTGATTGTATGGTCAGGCAGAATGGCAGCTGAAGTGGCCTCACCATGCTTGTGTTTGCTTATATAATTCCAATGTTAAACCAGGCTTTGTTTACGGCATTGGATCTTGGAAATTTGTAAAAGAGGATAGAGTTGCTGTCTTACAGCGTCAGAGACCCGGGTTAGATCCTGACTACAGGTGCTGCTTGTACGGTATTTGTACGTTCTCCCCGTGACCGTGTGGGCTTTCTCTGGGTGCTCCCTTTTCTTCATACACTCATAAGACGTGCAGGTTTGTAAGTTAATTGGCTTCAGTAAAATTGTAAATTGTCTTTAGTGTGGAGGATCGTGCAAGTGTATCGTTGGTCAGCGCGGACCTGGTGGGCCAAATAGCCTGTTTCAGCGCTGTATTTCTAAAGAGTTAAATGCAAGGTCAATGAAATGGAATGAGATGTAAATCTTCCCACAAATTGACTCATCTTAATTGAGTTTTAAAAAAAACACACAAAGTGCTTGAGTAACTCTGCGGGTCAGAGATGTGGGTCTCAATCTCTGGAGAACATGGATAAAGAAAAGTTTCTGTTTGGGACCCTTTTTCAGACTTCTTGATTCTTCTCAACGCAATCAAACTTGATTGGGTTCAGATTACTGAACAATGTTCTTCAACTTAAATATTTAATAACGTCAAATGCACACGTCAAAAAAAACCCCACTATGCCAATTTGTGATAAAATTTGAAAATTAGCCTTCTAAGGCCCAAAATGAACTCTAATTTTCTTGTTTACTAGTGCTTGATCTTTACACGGGTTAGATGCACAAATTAGCAATAGTAGAGAGAATTGTCATCAAATTAAAAAAAACATTTACATCCAACATGAAAAACAGCACAGAGAGGTCACAAATGTCACAGTGAATAGGGATACATGAGAGCAGAATTAGGCCATTCGGCCCATCAAGTCCACTCCTCCATTCAATCATGGCTGATCTATCTTTCCCTCTTAACCCGATTCTCCTGCCTTCTCCTCATAACCCCTGACACCTGTAGTAATCAATAATCTATCTATCTCTGTCTTAAAAATATCCATTGACTTGGCCTCCACAGCCTTCCATGGCAATGACTCCCACAGATTCACCACCTTCTGACAAAATAAATGTCTCCTAATTTCCTTCCTAAAGTAACTTTCTTTAATTCTAAGGCTATGACCTCTGGTCCTGGACTCTCCCACTAGTGGAAACATCCTCTCCACATCCACTCTATCCAGGCCTTTAGTTGGTTAATAACTTAATATGAATTATCTGTTGGACAGCACGTGTTGTTGTTGAGATAATGCCCACATTTAAGAAATATTCTTAGAGATGTTCTTCAGACAAATCCTGCTGGATAGCCAAGTCCCAGGGCATCTGATCAAGGTTTTTTGCCATTCGCAAAGCTCATCAATTTTTCTGTTTGAGATCTGACTAACCTCCTGCGCTCTTCCAACAGTTTCTGTTTTTATTCAGCACTTAAGTCATAATGGAATTTTAAAATGGCATTCCTGCCGCCACCTGTGAGTTTCAAGAAAGGCAGTTTTAAGGTTAGTGCTCATTCGGATAGAATGAATGTGCATTTATATTACACCTTCCCTGGTCAAGCTACAACACCAGCCCTGACGTATGTTTGGTACAGAACCAATACATGAAAGCGCCTTGGCCGGTTTCTCCTTTTAACTCTGTTTGAATTAATTAATTAATTAACACGCTTATTGGCCAAGTATTCACATACAAGGAATTTGCCTTTAAAAGGAATTGGAAAAGTTTGGTTTCCTTCTTACTTTTTTCTGCAAATTAAGCAGCGTTGAAAGAAAATGCCGATCTGTAATTTTTGTCAATTTGGATTCTTTTTTGTTTAGTTTAGAGATGCAGCGTGGAAGCAGGCCCTTTGGCCCACTGTGTCAATAGACACTACACAATAGGTGCAGGAGTAGGCCATTTGGCCCTTCGAGCCAGCACCGCCATTCAATGTGATCATGGCTGATCATCTCCCATCAGTACCCCGTTCCTGCCTTCTCCCCATATCCCCTGACTCCGCAATTTTTAAGAGCCCTATCCACCTCTCTCTTGAAAGCATCCAGAGAACCTGCCTCCACTGCTCTCTGAGGCAGAGAATTCCACAGACTCACCACTCTCTGTGAGAAAAAGTGTTTCCTCGTCTCCATTCGAAATGGCTTATTCCTTATTCTTAAACTGTGACCTCTGGTTCTGGACTCCCCCAACATCAGGAACATTGTTCCTGCCTCTAGCATGTCCAAGCCCTTAACAATTTTATATGTTTCAATGAGATCCCCTCTCATCCTTCTAAACTCCAGAGTGTACAAGCCCAGCTGCTCCATTCTCTCAGCTTATGACAGTCCCGCCATCCCAGGAATTAGCCTTGTAAACCTACACTGCACTCCCTCAATAGCAAGAATGTCCTTCCTCAAATTAGGGGACTAAAACGGCACACAATACTTCAGGTGTGGTCTCACTAGGGCTCTGTAAAACTGCAGAAGGACCTCTTTGCTCCTATATTCGATTCATAGAAACATAGACATAGAAAATAGGTGCAGGAGTAGGCCATTCAGCCCTTCGAGCCTGCACCGCCATTCAATATGATCAAGGCTGATCATCCAACTCAGTATCCTGTACCTGCCTTCTCTCCATACCGCCTGATCCCTTTAGCCACAAGGGCCACATCTAACTCACTCTTAAATATAGCCAATGGACTGGCCTCAACTACCTTCTGTGGCAGAGAATTCCGGAGATTCACCACTCTCTCTGTGAAAAATGTTTTCCTCATCTCGGTCCTAAAAGATTTCCCCCTTATCCTTAAACTGTGACCCCTTGTTCTGGACTTCCCCAACATCGGGAACAATCTTCCTGCATCTAGCCTGTCCAACCCCTTAAGAATTTTGTAAGTTTCTATAAGATACCCCCTCAATCTTCGAAATTCTAGTGAGTACAAACCGAGTATCCAGTCTTTCTTCATATGAAAGTCCTGACATCCCAGGAATCAGTCTGGTGAACCTTCTCTGTACTCCCCCTATGGCAAGAATGTCCTTCCTCAGATTAGGAGACCAAAACTGTACGCAATACTCCAGGTGTGGTCTCACCAAGACCCTGTACAACTACAGTAGAACCTCCCTGCTCCTATACTGAAATCCTTTTGCTATGAATGCTAACATACCATTTGCCTTCTTCACTGCCTGCTGCATCTGCATGCCTACTTTTCCTCTTGTTATAAAGGCCAACATGCCATTCACTTTCTTCACTGCCTCCTGTACCTGCAAGCTTACTTTCATAGACTGATGAACAAGGACCCCCGGATCCTGTTGTACGTCCCCTTTTCCCAACTTGACGCCATTTAGATAGTAATCTGCCTTCCTGTTTTTGCTACCAAAGTGGATAACCTCACATTTGTGTCGCTGTCCATACTAACCAGCAATCACCCGTACACCAGTTCTATCTTGCGCACTGCGGACAAATTTCTAAAGCCAATTAACGGACAAATACAAACCTACAAGGCCTGGATTGAGTGGATGTGGAGAGGAAGTTTCCACTGGTGGGAGAATTAAGGACCAGAGGTCATAGCCTCAGAATTATAGGATGCTTTTTTTTTGGAAGGAGATGAGGAGAAATTTCTTTAGTCAGAGGTTGGTGAATCTGTGGAATTCTTTGTCACAGAAGGATTTGGAGGCCAAGTCAATGGATTTTTTTAAGGCTGAGATAGAGAGATTCTTGATTTGTAAGGGTGTCAGGGGTTATGGGGAGAAGGCAGGAGAATGGGGTTAGGAGGAAGAGATAGATCAGCCATGTTTGAATGGCAGAGTAGGCTTGATGGGCTGAAGGGCCCAATTCTGTTCCTGTCATTTATGAACTTATGAACAAACCTGCACATCTTTGGAGCGTGGGAGGAAACTGAAGATCCCGGAGAAAACCCACGCGGTCACGGGGCGAACGTACAAACTCCGCACAGACAGCACCCGTAGTCGGGATCGAACCCGGGTCTCTACCGCTACGCCACCGTGCCGCCCTAATTATTCAGGTTATCTCCAAAACAAAATAGTCTGAGTTTGTAGATGGCTCTGAAATAGAAGAGGAATGAAAGCAGCAAAAACAGGAAAGATTCAGACAGACTGTCAATGGTGTGAGATGTCTTTTCAAACGTAAAATGATTAATCAGTAAAACATTCACTTAGATGTTTGTGGAGCGAAGGATCAGAACAGCGTGTTGACGTCAGCATCTTGTGTGACTTATCAACAACATTTACAACAATATTTCTAGACATTTCGATGAATAATGAATCCTCATGTCAAACAACAGCAAAGAAACATCGAGTCATACAGCATGGAAGGAAACATGCCCTTCGGCCCAGCTTGCCCACACTGACCAGCATGTCCCATCTACACAACACCTACACATTCAATTTGGCTGCGTTTTAGTGTTTTTTGAAATGTTACATTGTCGTGTTTCATGCTTTCGACAATGGCAGGAGGAATCTTAAATACCACCACCTCCGGCATCTCTTCCAAGAGACATATCCTCCTGACTTGGAATTACATGATGTGCTTCCTTCATTGTTGGGTCAAAATCTTGGCAAATGATTTAACATACCCTACTGCTCCGAATCTGGGCAATTTCTAATGCTAGTGCAAATATTTCTGCTACTGATCAAAGTCAAGATAAATTATGAGTTTAGATTAGCGATACAATACAGAAACAGGCCACTCGGCCCACCAAATCCGTGCCAACCTGCGATCACTCCATACACTGACACTATCATGTCCTAGCACACGGGACAATCTACAGCCTTTATCAAAGCCAATCAACCTACAAACCTGAACGTCTCTGACCCACTCCTTCTCTCCAGAGATGCTGCCTGACCCGCAGAGTTACTCCAGCATTTTGTGTCTATCTTTAGTTTAGTTTAGATATACAGCATGGAAACAGGCCCTTCGGCCCAACGAGTCCACGCCGACCAGCGATCACCCGATATCCTGCACACCTTAGGGACAATTTATAATTTTACCGAAGCCAATTAACCTACAAACCTGTGCGTCTTTGGAGTGTGGGAGGAAACTGGAGCACCTGGAGAAAACCCACCCAGTTACGGGGAGAACGTACTAACTTTATACAGACAACACCCGTAGACACGGTCAAATCCAGGTCATAGCATGGTTGCGCAGCGGTAGAGTTGCTGCCTTTCAGCGAATGCAGCGCCGGAGAACCAGGTTCGATCCGGACTACGGGCGCTGTCTGTACGGAGTTTGTACGTTCTCCCCGTGACCTGCGTGGGTTTTCTCCGAGAACTTCGGTTACCTTCCACACTCCAAAGATGTAGAGGTAGGTAGGTTATTTGGCTTGGTAAATGTAAAAATTGTTCCTCGTAGGTATAGGATAGTGTTAACGTGCGGGGATCGCTAGTTGGCGCGGACCCGGTGGGCCGAAATGGCCTGTTTCCGCGCGGCATCTCTAAAACTTCAAAAAAACATTGTAACCAGCAACTCTACCGCTGCGCCACCATGCCGCCCCTTGTAAAAATTATATTCTGACTAATTGCTTCACACGTTTTGTTGTCTGTGGAACAAAATACAAAATACAATATACATCTAAAGTCACTGCAGAGTGTAATGAGACTGCCAGGGATTCATTTTAATGGAATTCACCTATGACACTTGGCGACAACCTTCGACAGCAAAAATTGTCGCCGCTGTCGTCGAAAATGTTATAACATGTTGAAAATTTTGTGGTAGTCGCCCAAAAAATCACCTAAGTGGGACAAGTCCAGATCTCTTTCACCTGCTTTATTCAAAATTAGTCTCTAAAGTGAAAATAAATCACTGAGGTTTTTAACGTTAAAGTTTTCAAACCGTTAAACATAATTGAAAAGGAGAACCAACAGCTGTTGGGAATCAAAAATAGTTGAGACAAAAATAATTTCCATAATTCTGTGACTTTTTTTTCCAAAGGACCATTTTCATTAGCATTTTCTGGTTTTATATGTCTCAATGTTCGGCAGTTCTGATGAAGATCCATTGGACTATAAATGCATCTCTACGTATCTCCTCACAAATGCTGTTTGACCATTTGAGAATGTTTAGCTCTTTCTGATTTAACCTCAGCTTTCCAGTTTTAGTTTAGTTTAATTTAGTTTAGAGATACAGCGTGGAAACAGGCCGTTCAGCCCACCGTGTCCGTGCCGCTCTCCACACATTTATACTATCCTACACACACTAGGGACAATTTATATTTATAGAAAGCCAAATAACCTACAAACCTGCATGTCTTTGGAGTGTGGGAGGAAACCGAAGATCTCCACGCGGTCACGGGGAGAACGTACAAACACCGTACAGACAGCACCCGTAGTCGGGATTGAACCGGGGTCTCTGGAGCTGAAAGCGATGCAAGGCAGCAACTCTACCGCTGCGCCAACGTGCCCATCTCCCTGATTTATCTTCTTGCTTTAAATTGAAATTAAAATGGCATCTAGTTTGCAGATTTCCACTTTTGGCATTGAATTTTCAGAATGCATCATTTTTGAGCCATTTATTTCTGGTAAATCCTTCGATCAGTTGTTCACTCGGTGCAACAATGAGTTGCGCCTGTAATCTTTAATAAGAATACATGTTTTCAACCAGCAATGACTGATTACCATTTGATTTCCCAGTGCTTTTTAGAAGATAAATATAAGCATGTGTACATGGGGTTTGCATGTCAACAGTGTTTCATTTATCCTGATTTACATCCCCATAGATCACATTCTGTTACATTCCCTATTCTGCAAGATGACATTTACTTTTAATTAGAGATGCAAGCACAGGAAATATGTCCAGCTAAAAAGGATAACTGATTTGGTTCCTGCTGTGCCCATTAACCATGCAACAAGGCGGCACGGTGAAGCAGCCCGGGTTCGATCCAGACCTTGGGTGCTGTCTGTGTAGAGTTTACACGTCCCCTTCCTGTGACAGCGTGGGTTTTCTCTGGCTGCTCCGGTTTTTCTCCCACATCCCTATGATGTGTAGATTTGTAGTTCAATTGGGCCTCTGTGAAAATAGCCCCTCAGGTGCATGGAGCAGATGCAAGAGTGGAATAACATAGAAGTGGGGCAGCACAGTGGTGCAGCAGTAGGGTTGCTGCCTTTCAGTGCTTGCAGCAGCCGGGTTCCATCCCGACTACGGGTGCTGTCTGTACGGAGTTTGTACGTTCTCCCCCGTGACCTGCATAACTTTTCTCCGAGATCTTTGAGTTCCTCTCACACTCCAAAGACGTGCAGGCATGTTCGGTAAATTGACTTTGTATAATTCTAAATTGTCCCTAGTGTGTGTAGGATAGTGTTAATCACTAATTGGAGTGGACTCAAAGGTATCAAAGGTATTTTATTGGTCACATTCACATACACCTAGGTGTAGTGAAGTGAAATGCTTCTTGCCATTTTGCAGCACATAAAGAAGGAATACAGACATAACATTAATAAGAGTTTTAAACATAAAGAACATCCCCCCACAATGGTTCCCATTATGAGGGAAGGCACAAAGTCCAGACCCCAACCCCAGTTCACCCATAGTCGGGCCTATTGAGGCCTCCACAGTTGCCTCTACGGAGGCCCGATGTTCCTGGCCGTTCTCGCCGGGTGATGTTGCTCCGGCGTCGGGAGAGTCCTCTCAGCAGCTTGGGAACCCTGGAACGGCCGCTTCCGTACTGGAGGCCGAGGCTTCCAAAGCCGACAAGGCCGCGCCGGTTGGAGCTCCACCACTGGCGATCTCATCTAGAGATCCCAGGCTCCCGGTGTAAAGTCAGCGCCGCCGCTCGCAGCTGGTCGCTCCACAGTCCCGCAGCTCCGTGATGTTTTCCTCAGCGATCTTCAGCTCACCGGAGCTCCAGCGCGGCGACCCAGGTAAGGCATCGCCCGCTCCGCGATAGCGCTCCAGCGCTCCAGCGCTGTGCCGCCGCCGAAGCCGAGGTTCTGGGCGGTCCCCGACAGGAAACGCCGCTCCAGGCCCGCTGGTAGGCCGCGAGGACGGGTCGAAGCTGCAGCCCGGAGAAAAGTTGCCTCTCCGACCAGGTAGGGATCCTGAAAGGTAGTTTCCCCCTTTCCCCCCCCCCCCCCACATTAAAAAGTCTAGACCTCCAAACAAAACACTTAACTAACTAAAATAAAAAATAAAAAGATGAAAAGACAGACAGCTGCTGGCTGGGCAGCCGTGCACAGGACAGCGCCCCCTCATGGGCCAAAGGACCTGTTTCTGCTCTGTATCTCTAACCTAAACTAAACTAACTGGTCCAAATGGTTGGTGTGGTCTTGATGGACTGAAGGACTGGTTTCCATGCTGTAACTTTCAATATATTAATCAAAATATATCTACGTTCACTTGCTACTGATACCTGCATGTCAGGGTTTGGTGGTTGTAGCAGGGAAGTTTCTTGGGTGATAGCTACATTAAAACTGTGCTCTAAACTGTGTGTAGTCATTTTTTACCAGCATGTAACATCATTAAGTGTCAATTAGGAGTTGATTCCAATTATTCCTGGGAAATGTAAGCAGAGAAAGTTAGCACAGAGAGGTTAGCACGCAACAAAAGCTTTCCACTGTACCTAGCGTTAAACTAAATAAAACTAAATTCAAATATAGTGCTGGACAATGCATTGGTGAAGTATGGTTAATAGATACCCCAATCTCAATGGCAACACAGCCGAAGAAGGAAATAAACAAAGTGAAGGGTTTTCATGCTTGTTCATTCAAAGATTCGGTTTAGTATAGTTTAGAGGTACAGCGCGGAAATACCACTATGTCCACACCGACCAGCGGTCCCCATACACGAGCACTATCCCACGTACATTACCATCACCAATTAACCTACAAACCCGCACGCCTATATAGTGTGGGAGGAAACCAGGGCACTGGAGAAAACTTAAGAGAGTTCTTAGCTAGTAATTCTTCTTCATGAGATCATCAGATCATGTGCTGGGAGTAGAATTAGGCCGTTCGGCCCATCAAGTCTACTCCGCCATTCAATCGTAGTTGATCTATCTCTCCCTCCTAACCCCATTCTCCTGCCTTCTCCCCACATCCTCTGATGCCCGTACTAAGTACTTCTTGGTCTCCTCTTGAACTTCCCACCATCAGAGTTGCCTTAAGCCAGTGATTTAATTGACATGGCATCACGCCCTTTGGATTCGGCAGGGCTGACTTACATTACTTGAGAGGTTTTAAGCGAAAAGGCTCATCAAGCCAGTGCCTGTGGATTGTGACTTCATCACGGATTCCTCCTTTACAAGCCTGCCTGAGGCAGCCGGCTTCAGTATTTGTTTGAATCCTGCTGGTTGGAGGTTTCTGTCACTTTTTAGTCATTTTGTTTATTTGGATTTGGTGTCTTTTGTTCCCAGGCAGCGAAACCTGGCGTCAGTGAGACAACTTTTAATCTGGTGGTATTTCACTCCGCGCTCAATCCGTCCACGTTGTGGACGTGTTTGGAATATTGAAAATGTATCAAGTTGTTGCCATCACATTGTTCAACCTAGGGTTTCCCTTTTGCCAATTTAATTACTTCACGGGAGTCTGGGGCTTCCAGACTTCCTGGTTTTGGACTGATTTATTGAACTGGTACCCAGTCAGCCTTGGAGATGGAGTTTAATATCAGGCAAAAAACCCCATCATCCTCACTGCTGGATAAAGAATTATTCTTTATCAAGCAGTGTTTATTGTGCTGCTTTCATATGAGTAATAGCCAGTGCTAACTCTCTCCACTAGTCCGTGATTTTAAAATATTTCCTTATCAGCTCCTTGCAATTATACACAGTTTTATTCTTGTAATAGCAAGTCTTAACTTATTGCCATGTCTGAGTTTGTTATGCTTGTTTTTGATGCCCCCTTGCCATGCCTCCTATCCTCTGATATTTGGTGGACTTCATAAGTTGACTAAAATGACTAAAAAGTTAATAGGAGCAGAATTAGACCTTTCTGCCCATCAAGTCTCACTCTGCCATTCAATCATGGCTGATCTGTCTCTCCTTCTGAACTGCATTCTCCTGCCTTCTCCGCATAATCCCGTACTAATCAAGAATCTATCTATCTCTGCCTTAAAAATATCCATTGACATCCTCCACAGCCTTCTGCGGCAATGAATTCCTCAGATTCACCATCCTCTGACTAAAGAAATTCCTTCCTAAAGGAACGTCCTTTAATTCTGAGGCTACCACCACTGGTCCTGGACTCTCCCACTAGTGGAAACACCCTCTTCACATCCACTCTATCCAGGCCTTACACTATTCAGTCTTCCATGGTCTGAAACTGAGATGGTGCTGCAAGGATTGCCCATAGTAAATTGGATCATGTAGTTTTAATGAACCATCTCCACAGCTCCTAAGTACAGACCAACGCAAAATAAATTACTTATGAGCTCATTTTAACGGTAAAATCTTACTGTGGTTCAATTGATTTAAATCGTAAGTGAAATCTCAGGTGCTGCCTGGACTGAAGTGAGGTGATCCTGATTGGACATCAGTTCTGGGAACGTTGCTGTTTGCTTGGGTTGTTGGGTCATCATAGGAACAGGCACGTATTATGTAAACTATAATTGTGCTTTTCAACATTCACTTTACCAACTCGAGCGTCTCCAAATGCAAATCCGTGCAGTTGCGTATAATTCTATATCAGAATTTAATCACACACAATATTTCACGCTTTGGAAGAATTCCAACTTTTTTTTTAACAATCTGGGAATTTTGCACTTTAATGATGAAAAAATGATGGTTGAGATTTTTTTGTTATGTTTAATTTGTGAATAGTTCTGAGTTTTGCATCGATTAAAATGTGGCATATTTCACCTCCCATCACTATTTTTTGACATTCTCTATGTTAATATTCCCTTATTGTCAAAATAGCCAGCACGGGCAGCATTAGAGTTGCTGCCTTACAGCACCCGGGTTCGATCCCGACTATGGGTGCTTGTCTGTGCGGTGTTCATACGTTCTCCCCATGATCTGCGTGGGTTTCCTCCGGATGCTCTGGTTTCCTCCCACACTCCAAAGGCGTGTGTGGGTTAATTGGCTTCGATAAAAGGTTTGTGGGTTAATTGGCTTCGATAAAATTGTAAATTGTCCCTAAAGTGTGCAGGATAGTGTTAGTGTGCGGGTGATCGCTGGTTGGCTCGGTGGGCCGAAGGGCCTTTTTCCATGCAGTATCTATAAACTAAAGATAAACACAAAATGCTGTCAGTGGGACAGGCAGGATCTCTGGAGAGAAGGAATGAGTGATGTTTCTAGTTGACACCCTTCTTCGCAGGGGGCCGCGGAGCGTTTTTGAAAGTGGGGGAGCTGAGCGATCACTGACCACTGGCCTTCGGGGTACCCGGTGTGGGAGGGGAGCGACTGAGTGGGGGGAGGGTGTAGGGACTTTTGAAATTTTATGTATTAAAATCATGTTTTGGTGCATTGTAGAAGTATGATTTCAATGTTTCTCGTTTGAAGTATTTTTAAGATAATGTGGGGCCTACATGAGAGATAGGGGCAGGTGATTATTATTTTTGTTATTGCTCGTCCTCCAAAAAATGGGGGATAATAATACAAGCCACCCCCACCTCAAAAAGTGGGGGTTATATCCCCCATCCCCCCCCCCCCCCCCCAATCAACGGCAGTACCTTCCACGGTACTGAAAATTTGACAAAAAATATTTTAAATGTGTCATAATTTCAAGTGGTATTTTTATTGTTTGTAGTTGGAAAAAGTGACAAGAAATAATCATAACATTTCCTGATTTTGCAAATTCATACAAATTATGTTTTGCCCGGGGAAAAAAATCTGAGAATTTTGAAAGTATGTGTTCTCCTATTCTTCCTATTGAGGGAGTGCAGCGTAGGTTTACAAGGTTAATTCCTGAGATGGCTGGACTGTCATATGCTGAGAGAATGAAGCAGCTGGGCTTGTACACTCTGGAGTTTAGAAGGATGAGAGGGTATCTCATTGAAGCATATAAGATTGTTAAGGGCTTGGACAAACTAGTGGCAGGAAACGTTCCCGATGTTGGGAGAGTCCTGAACCAGGGGCCACAGTTTAAGAATAAGGAGTAAGCCACTTAGAACGGAGACGAGGAAACACTTTTACTCACTGAGAGTGGTGAGTCTGTGGAATTCTCTGCCTCAGAGGGCGGTGGAGGCAGGTTCTCTGGATTCTTTAAGAGAGAGCTAGATAGGGCTCTTAAAAATAGCGGAGTCAGGGGATATGGGGAGAAGGCAGGAATGGGGTACTGATTGGGGATGATCAGCCATGATCACATTGAATGGCTGTGCTGGCTCGAAGGGCCAAATGGCCTACTCCTGCAACTATTGTCTATTGTCTTTTTGACGTATATTTCATTTTGATTTGAATTTAGAACCATCAAACCATGACATTAATAAAGGGGGTATATGTTTGTGGAAACGTTACTTTTTTTAAAGTAAGACTTTCGAGAAATCTAAAATGCATTCGAAATATACATTTCAATGCACTGAGTCTCTTGCCCAGAGTAGGTGAATCGAGAACCAGAGGACAGATTTAAGATGAAGGGGAAAAGATTTCATTGGAATCTGAGGGATAACTTTTTCCACACAAAGGGTGGTGGGTGTATGGAACAAGCTGCCAGAGAAGTAGTTGAGGCAGGGTCTATCTAAACATTTAAGAAACTGTTAGACTGATACACGGATAGGACAGGTTTGGAGGGATATGGACCAAAAGCAGGTAGTATAACTGGGACATGTTGGTGGGTGTAGGCAAGTTGGGCCGAAGGGCCTGTTTTCACACTGTATCACTCTATGACTACATTATACCTCCACCATGCATGAATGCTTCAAAATCAAGTGGTCGAGTTTTATTGCCATATACTCAAGCGTAGAAACATAGAAAATAGATGCAGAAATAGGCCATTCGGCCCTTCGAGCCAGCACTGCCATTCAACATGATCATGGCTGTTCATCTAAAATCAGCACCCCTTTCCTGTTTTCCCCATATCCCTTGATTTTGCCAGCCCCAAGAGCTAAATGTAACTCTCACTTGAAAACATCCAGTGAATTGCCCTCCACTGCCTTCTGTGGCAGAGAATTCCACAGATTCACAACTCTCTGGGTGAAGAAAGTTTGTCCTCATCTCAGTCCTAAATGTCCTACCCCTTATTCTTAACTGTGACCCCTGGTTCTGGACCCCCCCCCCCCCCCCCCCAAACATTGGGACCATTTTTCCTGCAGTTACAGTAAGTGAAAATCTAACAGGCAAGCAGGATGCTTTCACCAACCACTTCCATTTGAAGTCCACTATCTTCCACTGCTTCTACCCAGTGCTTGGTACCTACTTCCAGCAGCCACTGGTTATCCTCCAGGATGCACCAAGCCACAGCATGGTCCATGCCGGTCACCAGGGCAAAATCGGCGCAGAGACTCTCATGGCAGCGGCGCAACGCTTGCGACGCCTCCGACGGCCCGGGACTCTTGCACTGAGGCTGCTCCATGGCCAGAGCTGCAGCGAGCAACTCACCAGTCTGGCAAACACTCGCCAGCCCCGGCTCCCCGTCCGCATCTGTCCCCCGCCGCTGCTTCTGCTTCCATCCCTCCCTCCGACCCGGCTCCCCAACACTCACAACCAGGTTGCTCAGAGCACAGCAGCGCCTCGTCCAAAGCCGGAGACATTGAAACATGTCTAGCCAAAAAAGTGGGGGGGGCTGCAGCCCTCCCAGTCCCCTGCTTCCACGGCCCATGCTTCAGACTGGTCAGGGGAAAAGAGAGATATAGACAGTGATATCGAGAGATACAGAACAAAGCCCCTTATCTGGTTTCATCAGGGATGTAGATTCACCCTTAAGGCTGATAATAGTGTTCAAGTTTGTCGTACTGATTTGAAAGTACCTCAGCATTTAAAGGTTCCTCAGCATACCTTTTACATACCTTTTACATACATTTGAGCATTGCTCTTGCAGCAATTCAAAACCAAATGATTAAAATGGTTTGGATTCAGTCGCGCTGGAGCGTGCCATGTACGGCAGCTAATGGGCCGTGTTTCAGAATGGTGAGAACATTCCCAGATAGCGAGCTTGCAATTACAGGCAAGGCTGTCTGGGAAGGTACAGAGTGAAACTGACGTGATTTCCCACAAGACCAGTCGAGTAAATTGAAATGGTGTGCACCATCCATTTACAGAATGGGCTTGTCTGGATGCTGGTGATTGGCGTGTCACCAATGATGGGGGTGGAGCACAAGATGCCATCACTCACAGCAGAGAACATTGGGGGGGGGAGAGAACAAACGCTTGTAACTAAAACAAATCCACTCACATTAAAACACTGAAATGGAGGTATCTTTAATTAAGAAACAAAACAAAGTATATTTATAATTAAAAGTACAATTAGGTGGATGGATAGGTGGATAAATGAATGAATGAATATGTAGATAAACAAATAAATGAATAGCTAGGTGTTGTGTTTCGACTGTTGTAAATAACTGGAGACTTACACCAAGGTAAAGGTCCAAAGACTTTATTAACTACATAGCAAATATGACTTCACACTTGCACGTCTCTCTAATTCTAAAGGAAACCAGGCAGGGAGGGTTGCTGTAGAGCTAGTGGGCGTAACTACAAAAGCATGACTCATGACATGAGGTACACTGATCTACATCCACCCTCTGAAAGAATCAACATCAGTACAAACCCATAAACTAAGTAAGGCATGCATAGCAATCGATGATAAACTGGAGGAAAGTCAAACATAGCCAGGGTACTTCACAACCGGTCTACAAACACGGCCAGCACGTGTACGATAGAGACCATCTCTGGTCTTTTCCCCCTGATCTACAATAGGTAAATAGATAAATAAGGTCATAAGTGGTAGGAGTAGAATTAGGCAACTCCGCCATTCAATCATGGCTGATCTATCTCTCCCTCCTAACTCCATTCTCCTGCCTTCTCCCCATCACCTCTGACATAGGTAGAATATATAGGTGGATAGTTAAATAAACCGAAGGATTCATTGCCACAGACAGCTATGGAGGCCGTCAATGGCTATTTTTAGAGCAGAGATTGACAGGTTCTCGATTAGTAAGGGTGTCAAGAATTATGCGGAGAAGGCAGGAGAATGGGGTTGAGAAGGAAGGATGGACCAGCCATGATTGACTGGTGGAGTTGGCTCGGTGGCCTGAAGGGCCAAAGGGAATTTGGAAGCCATACAATAAACTGTATGCAGAGGCATCAATCTAGGCCGTCAATTACTGACTGGCAGAGCATGTCAGCAGGATTTGTAATTGTAATTAATTTATTAGCCAAGTATGTAAAAGCATACAAAGAATTATTTTTGCCATACAGTGACACCAACAAAGCAACAGGACACTCAACTACATAAAAGTTAACACAAACATTCCCAACATTCTCCACTGTGGAGAAGGCAATAAAGACATCTTCTTTCCTCCTTATTCTCCGCGGATGGGGCAGTCGAACCATCTGCAGTCGGGGCGATCGAAGCTCCTGCAGCCGGCGATCGAGCCCCCGCGTTGGGACGATCAAAGCTCCCACGATCGGTGTGGTCGAAGCTCCTGCGGCTTGGAGCTCCCGAAGTGGGTCCCTAACCAAGGCACCGCGAGCTCCATGATGTTAAAGTCCGCCGGCTCCCGCGGTTGGAGCTCCCAAAGTCGATTCCCAGCAAGAGGCCGCCTGCTCCTCGATGTTAGGCCGCAGTGCGGAGGGAGATACGATACGGAAAAAGTCGCATCTCCTTTGAGGAAAGAGATTTTATAAATTTCCCCCACGTAATACAAAACTAAAGATGCACTAAAACATACTAAAACATACAAAATATACTAAAACATACATTTAACAACAGACTAAAGACAAAAGAAGAAAAGGACAAGACAGATAGTTGGCGAGGCTGCCATCGTACGGCGCCACCTGGTGGATGTGTAACTATTTCAAAGCTGGTATTATTTCAAGCTGTTTTAAAGAATGCTCGAATGCAAGCCAGCCCAGTGGATGCCAGCCAGTTTTAAGTAGTCCCTGTGGGCACAACCATGACTACCCTTTTTCTACACACTAGGGGGACAATGTATAGGCATGTGGAGGCCTAGTCATTGGGTATCAGTCTGAAGAAGGGTCTTGACCTGAAACTTCACCCATTCCTTCTCTCCAGAGATGCTGCCTGTCCCGCTGAATTACTCTGGCATTTTGTGTCTATTTTCTATTTAAACCGGCATCTGCAGTTCCTTTCCTCGCAGAGCAAAGTAAAATATCCGACGAGAGTTTTTAAGGTGCAGATTGCCAGATTCTTGATTATTACGGGTGTCTGGGGTTATGGGGAGAAGGCAGGAGGATGGTGTTGAGAGGGAAAGATAGATCAGCCATGGTTGAATGACGGATGGGCTGAATGGCATAATTCTGCTGCGATAATTTTGAACGTGAATGTAAACGTAGTCGATTAACCGTTGATCACCCGTTCACCCTCGTGCTATGTCTTCCCACTCTCGCATCCATTCTCTACGCACAAGGGGCAGTTTACAGAGACCCAATAAACCTACCAGCCTGCGAGTCTTTGGGACGTGGGGCAATCCCACGCGGTGACAGGGAGTATATATTTATATCATGGTATATGGACACACATATCTGTTCTGTAGTAAATGCCTACTATGTTCTGTGTGCTGAAGCAAGGCAAGAATTTCATTGTCCTATACAGGGACACATGACAATAAACTCACTTGAACTTGAACTTGAGTACGTGCGAGCTCTGCACAGGTAGCACCCGAGGTCAAGATCGAACCTGACTCTCTGGCGCTCCGAGGCAGGAGCGTGACCATTTGCGCCACTGCGCCGCCCAAAGCTATCGTAACGCATTAAACTCTCTTGCAAACCCGCGACCAGATGAAGACCGTATAGTTTTTTAAAAGAAAATATCGCTCTGCATCTCCGCTGCCAGCTGAACAAGCTGCGATCAGTTGCTTCCTGCCCTGGGACCACATTCTTTCTTCCAACATGGTCCCAGGCCCAGCCATCCACAGGAGGCCAGCTCTCATCTCACTGGCACAGCCCAGTTCAAGTGCTGGCCGCACTCCCCGCCAGCTGACATGATCCTTACCACAGGCTCACAGCTTGTCAAAGCTGTCGCATAAATCATAAGCTCCAAAAACATGACGCAATTCTTTTTAAAAAATATACACATTTAAAGAAAATAAACATTTTCTCTGAACCAAAACTAAAAACACACGTAAAAATGCAGGTTAATTTAATGTAATCAAAATAAATCAAATAGAGAATCTATTTAGAGATGCAGCGATAGAGTTGCTACCTCACAGCGCCAGAGAGCCAGGTTCGATCCTGACTACGGGTGCAGTCTGTACAGAATTTGTACGTTCTCCCCCTGACCAGGTGGGTTTTCTCCAGGTGCTCCAGTTTCCTCCCACACTCCAAAGACGTGCAGGTTGATTATCTTCTGTAAAATTGTAGATTCTCCCTAGTATGTGGGATAGTGCTAGTGTGCGGCGATCGCTGGTCGGCAAGGGCTCAGTGGGCCAAAGGGACTGTTTCTGCGCTGTATTTCTAAAGTTTAAAGTAAAGTATAGATTTAAGTGACAGATGTCTCATCATGAAAGCTTCCTCCCTATTTTATGCTTCGAAACTGCCAAATCTATAAGGACCAATTGATCCCAATATATTTTAAACGGTAGACTTGCATTAATATAAAGCATTTTATAATCTCAAGATTTTCCGGTCAATTAAGTATTTCTAAGACACTGCTGCTATTATACTGCAGGAAATATGCAGCAAATTTTCACATAGTAACTCACAGTCCCTGCTATTTTTTTTTTGTGCGTCTGCTTTTTTCCAAGTCTCTCTTTCAAAAGAAAGCAGGGTAGGAATTGAAAGCAAGCAGTCTATTTCACCAGGTTCTCTGCAAGAGTCTCGCCTGTGATTTGAAGGACTCTACCCCACACTTTGATGAAATTAACATCGTCATTTGTCAGCCTCTAGGTGAACATGTTATAGATTTGTAAAGAAAGCAGAAAGGCCTCGTTTTTCAACTGAGAGGCATTTATGTTACGTCCAACAGAAGCCTCTTCTCGCTCACATTTGCTGTGTGTAATAGATAATAGGTGCAGGAGTAGGCCATTCGGCCCTTCGAGCCAGCACCGCCATTAAATGTGATCATGGCTGATCATCCCCAATCAGTACCCCATTCCTGCCTTCTCCCCATATCCCCTGACTCCACTATCTTTAAGAGCCCTATCTAGCGCTCTCTTGAAAGTATCCAGAGAACGGGCCTCCACCTGAGGCAGAGAATTCCACAGACTCACAACTCTCTGTGTGAAAAAGTGTTTCCTCAACACCGTTCTAAATGGCCTACCCCTTATTCTTAAACTGTGGCCCCTGGTTCTGGACTCCCCCAACGTCGGGAGCATGTTTCCTGCCTCTAGCGTGTCCCAACCCTTAATGATCTTATTAAGATCCCCTCTCAACCTTCTAAATTCCAGAGTATACAAGCCCAGCCGTTCCATTCTCTCAGCATATGACAGTTCCGCCATCCCGGGAATTAACCTTGTTATAATAATGCGATCATGTTGCGTGTGTATTCCACTTTAGCTCGTTAATAGCCCACGGTTTAACATTCCTATTCCTGTACGAGGGTTTAACTTGATTTAGTACCCGCTTTTCATGGGTAGCACAACCCATCGGAACACACACAGAGTTTCTTGGCTTGTTCTGACATTTAGATTCCGTGTCTTATTCACGTGGTAGAAATTATGTAGCGAATAAAATGTAAATGAAAAAGTAAACAGCGGTGATTTTTTTGTCAGATTCAGGCGTGCATTTACACATTAAATGGCCAAATGTTATGTCCTGTCACAGGCTGTGTGATGGGGGGGTCATCAGCTGCTGTCATATTGTTAGCCAAAATGTCAAGCTTGATGATGGTATGACCTTAACAGCTCGACACTGAATGCTATATTACCATTACAGAGCAGGATGTGTGTGGGGAACCATACTGTTTCTTCTTTCATCCTCGTTTGATTACTAATTAACGCGGATAGGCGATGGTTCGCTGGGAGCAACAGAGTCATTCATTTAGCACTGAGTTTCAGCCGAGAATCACGCAGATTAAAAAAAGACCATTAAACTTTGAGGACAGATGTCCAGGAAAAAAAGGCAATCATCTTAAAAGGATATTTATTGACAAAATGCCCCAATTTAAAATTAAAGCTGTTGATTCTCCATCTTCAAGGCAAAGTTATCATAGGATTAGATCTCTGAAGCACTAATTAAAATGGTATAACATTGATAATATATTTTTTGACTTTATTAAATGATGGTTCAACACCTATTACAGCCAGAGCAGAATTTGGCAGCAAGTTGATGTGAGCTAAAATGGACACAAAGTACTGGAGTAATGCCCCTGTCCCACTTAGGAAGCCTGAACGGAAACCTCTGGAGACTTTGCGCCCCACCCAAGGTTTCCGTGCGGTTCCCGGAGGTTTTTGTCAGTCTCCCTACCTGCTTCCACTACCTGCAACCTCCGGCAACCACCTGCAACCTCCAGGAACCGCACGGAAACCTTGGCGTGTGGCGCAAAGTCTCTGGAGGTTTCCGTTCAGGTTTCTTAAGTGGGACAGGGGCTTAACTCGGCAGGTCAGACAGCATCTCTCGGGAGCACATGAATATGCTGAAGATAGACACAAAATGCTGGAGTAACTCAGCGGGACAGGCAGCATCTCTGGAGAAAAGGAATGGGTGACGTTTCGGGTCGAGACCCTTCTTCAAACTGAGAGTCAGTAGAGAGGGAAACTACCAGGTGGAGCTGAAAGACATCTAAGCAACTAAGGTGTGAAAAGGACAGATCAAAGCAGAAACTTGCGGACATGTAGTGAGGTGCAGATACAATGAAAATCTTGTTTGTATCAGCGTCACAGAGACACACACAGACTAAACTAAACTAAGCTGAACTAAAAGACCCACTGCAATGGAAGAAACAAGTCAACGTTCCCACACACGAACAGAAGCTTGCCGTTCCCCCGAGCAGTGTTTTTATTTATTTTAACTTTCCAGTCTTGCTAGTGAGCAGACACAAAATGCTGGAGTAACTCAATGGGCGACATTTCGGGTTAAGACCCTTCTTCAGACTTGCTAGTGAGCAATACCTCTAATACTGGGAACATTTATAATAATGGGATTTCTGATAGATTCTCTTAGTGTAGAGATGCTTCCAATTGGGAGCAAATTGTGAAAGAAATTACCCCGTATAAAATTGATATAAGGGTGTGTTGGCAGCATGCTTTTTTATAACCATAACTGATCAGATTTCTTGGCTGTAATGATGTCCAAACTAACAATGTTTAACGTGTTACTCCAGGCGGCTAGTTTTGGATTTCTATAAATCCATATTTTAATGCAGGAGATATTAGCGGCCATTATAATACCATTCTTCTCTGCAGGCTGCCATCTTGCAGCTTTGTTTCCCCTGGTCCCGTTGGCAAAAATGTTCAGGCGTTTACAACTAATCTCAGCGCAAAGTGTTCTTCTTTAGTAAGAGCGTCAAAGGTTAGGGGGAGAAGGCCAGAGAATGGGGTTGAGAGGGAAAGATGGATCAGCCATGATGGGATGGTGGAGCAGACACAATGGCCTAATTCGGCTCCTGTGTCTTATGGTTTAAAATAGCCTGATAATGGTTGACACCTTATTACATGAGATCTGTGACTTTCTAAGCATTGCATGGTGAGCTCAGTCATTGAAAGAGAATATACTGAATTAAGTTTAAGAAGCAATTAGACAGGTACATGGATAGGACAGGTTTAGAGTGATATGGGCCAAACGCAGGCAGGTGGGACATGTTGGTCAGTGTGGGCAAGTTGGGCTGAAGGGCCTGTTTCCACATTGTATGAATCTATGACACTCATTGACAATTTGTAATAAAATCATTAAAACATATATTAATATATATTCAATTTTAAATATAGAAAATTGCATAAATAATGTTTATAATATGTTCACAAGGTTTACCTTAATATTATTCTATCAATTTCATTTGGTGCCTCTGCACTGTTTGCATACAGTACACAAAAGCGTCACCACATTACTGGCGCTGAGTATGTTACACGTACTCATTAGAATCGTCTGAAGAAGAGTCTCGACCTGAAACGTCGCCCAACCCTTCTCTCCACACATGCTGCCTGTCCCGCTGAGTTACTCCAGCTTTTTGTGTCTTTCTTATCATTAGAGTCATGTTGGTCACTCTTCGATCTCCCCACCGGGTCACTCTTTGTTCTGCAAGTGTTTGCATTTTGGCAAAAATATTGTGCATTTTCCTCCTCATTTTATGACTTGTTAGGATTCTTTACGGTGACGTGCTCCTCAGCTGGCTTGATTTTTATCAAATGGCAACATAACATAATCAGGGCACCCCATCAGCTGATACTTAGTGGCAATCAGCGTCAAAGCGACCTGTCCATTTTACACATGTCGGTGTCAGCTTGCTTTGAAGTCATCACTGGCTGCCTTTGGTCGACTGCTGACCATGAAGTTCAGGCCAACGTTATTTGAAACTTAAGTGTTCTATCTCCAAATCAAAATCAAATCTCACTGCATTGTTTCCGGTTCCAACTTATTCTATTCCTGACCTGCATCAGGTCAGGAATAGAATAAGTTGGAACCGGAAACAATGCAGTGAGATTTGATTTTGATTTGGAGATAGAACACTTAAGTTTCAAATAACGTTGGCCTGAACTTCATAGTAGAAATAATAGAAATTCATAATAGAAATTTTGCATTTCTTTAACCTCGTCAGAAAATCTAGCAAATCCAGAGGCTTTTCTAACCCAAGCCTAAAGTCCAATTCCGTGCAACCTTATTGGCATATGTATCTGGGTACAGTGAAGTTCTTTGTTATTGCATCCAATACACAATGTACACAAAAGAGTCACGTTGGTTCCTCTTTGTTCTCTGCGTCCCCCACCCCACCAGTGCCTGTTTGGTCTCGACAGTGTGGCCCGACCACCTCTCAGCGGCATGCCCTTGACTCGACTGCCTCTCCAAATGATCCTCAAATGATCTGAGGCATCATAAGATCGTCCAATTGTAATGGCACAAATGAAGACTATTAACCCCATCAAATTTTGTGTCAATTTTCGGTGAAGCCATCTCATCAGTCCTAATCCTCCTCACTTTCTATATTACCTTCCAAATTACTCTAATTTTCTTCTGTCCACCCCCCCCCCCCCCTCCCACCCCCCCCCCCCCCCCCCCCCTTTGGAAGCACTGATTACATCTATTTCCACGATCCTCAAACCTGCATGTTTCCACCTCCCTAATGCCCCTGTCCCACTTAGGAAACCTGAACGGAAACCTCTGGAGACTTTGCGCCCCACCCAAGGCTTCCGTGCGGTTCCCGGAGGTTGCAGGTGGTTGCCGGAGGTGGCAGGTAGTGGATGCAGGTAGGGAGACTGACAAAAACCTCCGGGAACCGCACAGAATCATTGGGTGGGGCGCAAAGTCTCCAGAGGTTTCCGTTCAGGTTTCCTAAGTGGGACAGGGGCATTACAATGCTTCAATGGCTCTATTTGTCACACGTACCGAGGTACAGTGAAATTCATTTTTGTTTACAGTTCAGTGCAAGCATCACTATGCAGAAGCGCTTAGATACATCTTAGATAAGCATCTCCGATACAGTGTGAGTGTGTGGTAGTAGTACACTGAGACAGTATACAGAGTCCCCAGATTTGGTGCTATTTGTTATTGGTGTAGAGATCTAAATCATAGTCTCTGTAAAACTAGCTGTTCGGCAGATGCCTCGCTATCTTTCTCCCTCCTTCACCTCCCCTTCCCAGCTCTCCCAAAGCCCACTCTCTCCACCTCTTCCCTTCTTCTTCCCGCCCCCCCCCCCCCCCCCCCACATCAGTCTGAAGAAGGGTCTCGACCCGAAACGTCACCTATTCCTTCGCTCCATAGATGCTGCCTCACCCGCTGAGTTTCCCCGGCATTTTTGTCTACCCTCTCTCTCTTCAGCTTATTACTTTGAATTTAATCGTATCTTCGGGCAGCACAGTGGCGCAGCGGTAGAGTAGCTGCCCTACAGTGCCAGAGACCCAGGTTCGATCCTGACTACGGGTGCCTGTCTGTACGGTGTATGTACGTTCTCCCCGTGACCACGTGGGTTTTCTCCGGGTGCCCCGGTTTCCACCCGCACTCCAGAGATGTACAGGTTTTGTAGGTGAATTGGCTTCTGTAAACTGTACTGGTGCATGTCATTACTGTGGTGTTGTTGCCATCAGCCTTGTGTTTCTTTGTTATCCACAGGACCCCTTCCATCATCATAAACACAGACTTAGAACAAAATATTTGGAGGAAATCAATGGGAGTGGAGGACCAGGGAGTTTCGAGTGTCGGTCCGCAAATCTTTACAGATAGCAGATCGAATCAATAACTTTGTTTTCCTTCATTAGCCGAGGCATAGAATATATGAGCAGCAGGTTATTCTGCAGTTGTACACAACACTGGTTAGGTCACAGCTTGAGCATTGTACGCAGTTCTTTCCATTGTATTTACAGTAAAGATGTGATTACACTGGAGAGTTCAGCGAGAGAGTTATGAAGATGTTGCCAAGGCTGGTAGCTGTGAGACCCAGTAGAATAGGCTAAGGCTATTTCCTTTGTTACAGAGGAGGCTGAGGCTAGATAGATTCATTAGGAAGAACCTATTCCTTAGAAGAGAAGTAAAAAATCCATGGGCATTGATTTTAAAATAATTGGTAGAATAATTGGGGGGAAGATAAGTGTTTGGTTTTGGGGCTGCATGGGATAGAGTTGCTGCCTTACAGCACCAGAGACCTGGGTTCCATCTTGTCTATGGGTGATCTCTGTATGGAGTTTGTACGTTCTCCCCTTGACCTGCATGAGTTTTCTCCGGGTGCTCCGATTTCCTCCCACTCTCCAAAGACGTGTAGATTTGGAGATAAGTGTAGACGTGTAGATAAGGTAAAATTATAAATTGTCCCTAGTGTGAAAAGGATAGTATTAGTGTGCAGGGATCCCTGGTTGGCGTGGACTTGGTAGGCCAAAGGGTCTGTTTCCTGAGCTGTATCTCAAAACTAAACAAAATAAGCAATGTTTAATATCTATGAGAGGAAACAAAAGCTTTTCACTGCACCTTGTTATATATGTGACAACAAACTAAACTCAAACTCTTGCTCAAACTCATACTGCAAGCAGGGGTCTAGAACTCACCATCAGAAAGGGTGGTAGAAATGTAAACTCTCATCATGTTTAAAAGTCCTTTGTTATGAACTTAGGACCTTCTTGGATACTTCTCCACACAAGACGGGAGGATTAGGTTGGATAGCTCTTTATCGATCAACATAAACGCAGTGGGCTAGAGGGACCCCTTTTATGTTGTAAACCTTCTATGCTTCTGTTTCCTTTTACATCTTTGACCACAGACTATTCATTCTTGTGCCAAGGAAATGAGGCATCCTTATTCACCATGTCCAACAACCAGAGGACATAGGACATTGGGACGACAGATGGCACAATGGGCTAAGTGTTCGGCTGGCAACCGGAAGGTAGCCGGTTCGAACCCCGCTTGGAGTGCATACTGTCGTTGTGTCCTTGGGCAAGACACTTCACCCACCTTTGCCTGTGTGTGAATGTGTGTGAATGTGTGTGAGTGATTGGTGGTGGTCGGAGGGGCCGTAGGCGCAGATAGGCAGCCACGCTTCCGTCAGTCTGCCCCAGGGCAGCTGTGGCTACAGAAGTAGCTTACCACCACCGAGTGTGACTGAGGAGTGAATGAATAATGCGATGTAAAGCGCCTTGAGTATTAGAAAGGCGCTATATAAATCCCATCCATTATTATTATTATTAAAGGTGAGGGGGGAATGATTTAATAGGTACCCGAAGCATAACTTTTTTTGCACAAAGGGTGGAGGTTGGGTGGAACAAGCTGCCGGAGGAGGTAGTTGAGGCAGGTACTATTGCGACGTTTAAGAAACATGAAGACAGGGACATGGATAGAGTAGGTTTGGAGGGATACGGGCCAAACACAAGCAGGTGGGACTAATGTAGATGGGGCATGTTGGTCGGCATGGGCAAGTTGGGTCGAAGGGCCTGTTTCCATGCTGTATGACTCTATGACTCTATGATTCAATGACTCCATAGCTTCTCGTAATCCTACACAATGTCTTGCCAGTTTTATTTCCACTTCAAATGCCATTTGGATTCTCCTCTGTCGCCCAGACATGGGTTTTGATGTTTTGTTTGGATGGAATGAAAAAATCCACAGGGTTTTGTTTTTAATCCAGCGTGATAAATGATAGAGCGTGTGTAATTTCTGTAGGAAAGAGACAGCTGGGAACAAAGCACAGATAGCGGATGATTCAATTTCCAATTGATAAGGAGCAAACAGAAAGACTAGTCCACCATTTCCTTCTGTAGAAGTCTCTCCGCAGTTCAGCTCAAGAGAGCCTGTTGCAACATCAGGGTTGCTGTAGCAACTAAATGTTTTTTACAGATTGCACACTGTCTCGCAGTGAAAGGAAGGGAAGGAAATAACGCTTTGAATTAAAGGGATGAAGATTGCTTACCGTGCCATGTCTTTCCTATAGAAAAATCCCGGAATGCTCCTACCAATATCCATCCTTGCGATCAATATCTTCTAGCGGGGTGGGAATCAAGAGGTGTTAGGATGGTGATTTCAGCATAAAACAGAGTGTTTCATTTTCTCCCGCAAGCTTTTTTCTAGCTACAGAGTGCAACCTCTGACACAGTCTCTCCCATGCCGATCGCCTTTTCCCGTATATCATAAAATAGAACAACACAAAGAGGGAGGGAAGGAAGAGCAGGAGATTTGGGTCTCGACCCGAAAGGCCCCCCCCCCCTGTTCCTTTTCTCCAGAGATGCTGTCTGACCCGCTGAGTTACTCCAGTTTTTTTTTTTTGTCTATCGTCAATACAAAAGAGGGGAAGCAGAGAAAGGGGAAGCACATCAAAGCACTGTGGTGAGAGGGGATGACATCGGATGCATGCTGACGAGAAGAGGAAGAAGCATTGTATAGACAACAAAGGCAGTAATGCATGAGGGAACCTGTGTTCTCAGGCTCTCTCTGTACAACATTGCAGAATTGCAACTGGTGAAAAATAGTCTTCCTGAAAAGCTTAAAAGGCGGTCACTGTGGCGCAGCGGTAGAGTTGCTGCCTTACAGCGAATGCAGCGCCGGAGACCCGGGTTCGATCCCGACTCCGGGTGCTGTCTGTACGGGGTTTGCACGTTCTCCCCGTGACCTGCGTGGATTTTCTCCGAGATCTTCGGTTTCCTCCCACACGTACAGGTTTGTTGGCTTGGTAAATGTAAACAAATTGTCCCTAGTGGGTGTAGGAGAGTGTTAATGTGTGGGGATCGCT
This sequence comes from Amblyraja radiata, assembly GCF_010909765.2. Taxonomy (NCBI): domain Eukaryota; kingdom Metazoa; phylum Chordata; class Chondrichthyes; order Rajiformes; family Rajidae; genus Amblyraja; species Amblyraja radiata. The sequence goes on from NC_045967.1 coordinate 49,692,238, forward strand.
GGTCAGCACGGACCCAGTGGGCCGAAGGGCCTGTTTTCACACCGTATCTCTAAGCTACTGTGGTCAGAGAGTTATAGAGCATGGAAACAGGCCCTTCAGCCCGACTTGCCCATGCCAACCAACATGCCCCATCAACACTAATAATAATAATACATTTTATTTAATGGGCGCCTTTCAGACATCTCAAGGACACCTTACATAGTAATCGGAATAACATATAATCGGAATATAACAAGTAATAAAGACATCACAGAGACACAAATTAAAAACAGAATTCAATCCAAAAACAGAAAATCAAATACACAGTGTGAAGAGAGAGCAGCGGCAGCCAAAGCGCGCTAGCGTCCACTGTCTCTTCATGGCAGCCATCTTGGACACAGACCTACAGGACTACAAATTAGACAAAAAAATCATCCCCCCACAGTGGATAGCACTGTGGAGGAAGGCACAATGTCCAGTCCCCACCCCATGTTCACCCCAAAGTCAGGCCTATTGAGGCCACCGCAATTGCCTCTACGGAGGCCCGATGTCCCTGGCCGTTCTCACTGGGTGGTCTTGCCCCGGCGTCGGGAGAGTCCTCTCGGCGGCTGGGCCACCTGGAACGGCCGCTTCCTGGTTGGATCCCGCAGCTGCCGAAGCCGACAAGGCCGCGCCGGTTTGGAGCTCCCAGGCTCCCGATGATAAAGTCGGCGCCGCTACTAGTCCCACCTGCCTGTGTTTGGTACATATCTCTCTAAACCTATGAGATCTATGTACCTGCCCAAATGTTTGTAAACGTTGTGATGGTATCTGCCTTAACTACCACATCTGGCAGCTCGTTCCATACACCTACCACCCTTTGTGTGCCCCCTCAAAAATAAGTTGCCACTCAGGTTCCCATTAAACGTTTCCCCATTCACCTTAAACCTATGTCCTCTGGTCCTTGGTCATTTTTAACATTTGGCGGCAATAGAATCAGCCTAGACCGGGAATTAACGTCAACTTGTATTTTTTATAGTTTTTGCAGTAAACCATCACACATCTTGTCAGCTCGACACTTAGATATTAAGACTGAAAAATAAAAGTGTGCTTAGGTTTTAAACGAGAACAGAATGAAGACGTCTTGAGAGATTTAGAAAGGGAAATGATGGGAGACTGCGTGTGTTTTCCTCCAAAACCGGTGCTCCGGTTTCCTCCAAAATTCCAAAGACGTGTCGGTTTGTAGGTTCATTGGCTTCTGTAAATTGTCCCTAGTGTGTAGGATAACACCAGTGTACGGGGGATCCTTGGTCGGCACGGACCCGGTGGGCCAAAGGGCCTGTTTTGTTTGCTGATAATAAAAAATGGTTTTGAATATAGTTTTGAGACGTGCGTCTCAAAACTATATTCAAAACCATTTTTTATTATCAACAAACAATCCAGCAGTATTCCTGTCAGTAGCGGCGTCTACCCTATGAATTTCTTTCCTTTCATATGATCAGTCTTAAAACATTTCACTGAGGTGAAAATAATATAAGAAATGGCACCTGTGTGTATAGATTTTACATGTAAACCTCTAATATATTCAGAATACACCGTGTGAAAATGAAAATGGGTCTTTCAATCTCCACTTTAGTCTCTTCCTATTCTTCCGCTTCCAAGGATCAAAACTATAACCGTTCATAATTTTTAAAGCATCTACGGGGTGACCCTTCAGTCTTCCTTTTTCAATGAAGAAGAGACCTAGCCTGTTCAACCTCTCCTAATAGGCTATTTGATTTCATTGAGCTGAATTGCTGTTCTTGCCAGCGAGTCCTGGGAAAATTGACACTTATTGCCTTTATATCAAGCTTCCTGACAAGGGTAAAGAGGACTTATATGAGTGGGATCTGCGGGCTACCTTCCACAGAGTTAAGTACTTTACCTGCACCAGTAGGCTCAGTCAGTCAAGCCACGTTCCTTAATCTGCTCCTACTGTCTGGAGATGCATCTGTCTTAAGTCATTTGATCTTACTGTTATCCCAACAAACCTTCGGTGGCATACGGAGACAATGTGCACCTTTATCACAATGACTGGTGTAGGAGGATGAAACACTTGAAGGCCCATGACCGCTGATGGACTTTGACTAATGTGTTCTGTTCCCCCACATTCCCAATTGCTAATGGAATGAGGTTTACAATGATGGACTTTTATTCCACAGGGACAGCAACCCTCTCGAAGGTCACTCATATTACCTACAACAGCAATCCAATATAAATCTCCTCTCATTCCGTTCTGTATGCAGAGGTGGTGGACCCATGCTGTTCCCACGTGCGATTAACTCATAACCAGCCAGGTGTTAGTGTAGATAGACACAGAGCGCTGGTGTAACTCAGCGGGGCAGGCAGCATCGCCAGAGAGAAGGAATGGTTGATGTTTCAGGTCGAGACCCTTCTTCAGACTGAGAGTCAGGGGAGAGGGAAATGAGAGATGTGGAAGGGGGAAGGCGTGAAAGCGAGAGATCTAAGGGGACGAAGTTCAAGGAACATGTGGAATAGATCATCGTTTGCAAGGGGAAGGTGACAACGAAGCATAGAAAATAAAATGTAATCAGGATGGCAGTCAAACCAGTCAGAGAACGAGGATGGGGGAGAGATGGAGAGAGAGGGAAAGCAAGGGTTCATTGAAGTTAGAGAAGTCAATATTCATACTGCTGGGTTGTAAGCTGCCCAAGCAGACCATGTGGCAAGCTGCTTCTGGAAAACATTCAACAATCTAGAAAAGGACAGAAAGTGTTTTCCATACGTTCATGAATTCAGTAGAAATATCCTCTCCACATCTAAGTCACTCAGCAGGTCAGGCAGCATCTCTGGAGAACATGGATAAGTGATGTTTTGATTTTGGATCATTCTTCAGACTTTGTGACCTTTTCTATATTAACCAGCACCTGCGATTCTTTCTTTCTACGTTCCAACTTAATCTTGAGCTGTTTTCACCCCGGTAATTCCTTCTTCTCACTGCAGACAGAAGATACAAAAGCCTAAACACACATCAGTATCAGTATATCTTTATTGTCATTTCCTGAGTCCTCACATACCCAGAGGAAACAAAAAAACGTTGCTCAACCAGTGTCCATTCAGTGTGCAGTACAAATAACAACAAATAACTAGAAATAAAAAACATATATCATGAACAAATTAAATTAAACACTCTACTCTCTACTAAACATCAACAGGCGTTCCGATCGACAGCTGCTGCAGTGTGTCCAGGTTGATGGTTGGTGCGCGATACTTTGGCAGGGGGCTAAGTCCGTTTATCAGTCTTATAGCCTGCGGGAAGAAGCTGAGGAGCATCCTGCTGGTTTTGCAGCTAATGCTCCTGTACCTCTTCCCAGATGGCAGGATGGAGAATATGTGATGCGATGGGTGGTAGGGGTCTTTGATGATGGAGATGGCTCTGTTGATACATCTCTTCCTGTTATACATACTACCAGACTCAGGAACAACTACTTCCCTTCTGTTACCAGCCCGGTGACAGTCCTTTCATAAGCTAGGGTACATCCTCCAGCCAACCTCATTACAGACATTGGACTTTTTTCTCTGGAACTGTAATGCTTTAATGATGTCACACTATATTCTGCACTTGATAGTTTCCCTTTGTTCTACCTGTTGCACTTGTATTGTTTTGCATTTTTGCATAATATTATCTGATCAGATGGGACTGGTGTAACGAGGCCATGTTGGGCGGTGTGAGCAAGTTGGGCAGAGGGGCCTGTTTCAATGCTCTATGACTATGATGCGATGAGATAGCACGCATACAAAACCTTTCCACTCTCTCTTGGTACAGGCGACCATAATAAACCAGCACCAATACCAGTCTGATTGTCCACGGTTAAGAATGTCCCTGGGCAGAATAGTACAGAAACATCTTCAACATGGAGTAAGCATTTCATATTCAAAATTCTGCAATTTTGCACCGAGAAAAGCTGTCAGATGGTCCAGGGTCACCTACTTGATTTCATGTTGTACCACTTGATCCAAGATCGGGTGATTCAGGACAATTAGGCCTATCACTGGTTAGTTTGGCCTTGGGATGAGTGAGTTTTGTTTTAGTTTAGTATTGTCACGCATATCGAGATGGAGTGAAAGGCTTTTTGCGTGCTATCCAATCAAAAAAAAGAATGATGACAGTCTAGCCATCCAAAGTCTATGGTTAGAGGTGAAGGGTACAGCATTTAGTGCAAGGTAAAGGCCCAATTAAAAATAGTTCAAAGATCTCCAAAGAGGTCAAAACCTCACTATAGATGGTGAGAAGACAGTTCATTTGTTTGATAACGGCTGGGAAGAAACTCTCCCAAAGGGACGCGTTTTCAAACATCTGGAGTTGCTCGGAGAGGGGAGAAGAGGGAGAAGAGGGAGTGACCGGGTGAGATTGGTCCTTGATTATGCTGCTGGCCTTGCCGCGGCAGCGTGCAGTCAATGGAAGGGGGGTTGCTTTGCGTGATGGTCTGGGCTGCTTCTGCAATTTCTTGCGGTCTGGATGGAGCCCGCCCCAAACTATGCTGCGATGCATCCTGATAAAATACTTTCTGAGGCGCATCTGTGGAAATTGACTTTGAGTGAGATTAACCAGGGGGGGCTCAATCATGAATGACTAAACCCAAAGCCTGTATATAGCAGCATTTCAACTTGACCTTGGGTGCAAGGACATAGACACAAACTGCTGGAGTAGCTCAGCGGGCCAGGCAGCATCTCTGGCGAAAAATGGATTTCCGGTTGGGACCCTTATGCCCCTGTCCCACTTAGGAAACCTGAACGGAAACCTCTGGAGACTTTGCGCCCCACCCAAGGTTTCCGTGCGGTTCCCGGAGGTTGCAGGTGGTTGCAGGTAGTGGAAGCAGGTAGGGAGACTGACAAAAACCTCCGGGAACTTCCGGGAACCGCACGGAAACCTTGGGTGGGGCACAAAGTCTCCAGAGGTTTCCATTAAGGTTTCCTAAGTGGGACAGGGGCATTACTCTGAGTTACTCCAGCACTTTGTGTTTATATTCAGTATATACCAGCATCTGCAGTTCTTTTCTACACATGAGTATAGGATTATTGCCCTTTGAGTTGACCTTCAATGGAGGACATCACTGTGCCTCACTTCTGACTCAGCACCGGTCAGGTATAATGGTTTTAACAATACATGGGTGCCATCTACTGGCATTTGGAATACATTCCGTGCCAGGTTGTTCACTGATAACTCTACTTCACAGGGGGCACATGTCCCCTTTCTTGATACAGCTGCAGAACCTCCTGGCTGATGTGGCATATGTCACCGCTCTGACTGTGTAACCGTTCCTTCTGTGATGCATGTGGTGTAGTGGTTAACCTCCCAGAGATGCCAGCCTGGCACCTCAATCACAGACACACTGACGACATGCCCAGGAAGAAAGGCTGCACTCTACAAATTGATCCTCCGCAGAGAACAGATGTGAACATGACACCGTATCCGTCACGACTCTGGCATTTTCGTCCATTTAATCTTGTCTTTTCCATTGTAAGTTATTGAGTTATACAGAGCCCACTATGGCTTGACACCCCAAACAACGTTCGTACTGTTTCATTTAAACTAGGAATTAGAAGGATTGTAAATAAAGACTTTCTTTAAATTTAGAGATAAAGTGTAGAAACATGCCCCTTCGGCCCACCGAGTCGGCACTGACCAGCGATCCACGCACACTAACACTATCCTACACACACCAGGGACAATTCACAATTGATACCAAGCCAATTAACCTAAAAACCTGTACGTCTTTGGAATGTGGGAGGAAACCGGAGCACCTGGAGAAAACCCACGCAGTCACAGAGAGAACGTACAAACTCCGTACAGACTGCACCCGTGGTCAGGATTGAACCCTGGTCTCTGGTGCTGTAATGCAGCAACTCTACCGCTGCGCCACCGTGCTGCCCGAAAAGCTTCTGAAAACAAAACCTTGAAATCCTTAGAAAAATAGTAGCCCAAAAATCTACCCATTGTCATTAGTAAATGGGAAATACATTAAACTGTTTAATATCTCACGCTAAACATCAAATTAGAAAAATGTACAAAACACAATCTGTCTTTGCTGTTAATTCAAAGTGATATTGACAATACCCATTCTTTTTCACATTAAAATCCATCAATTTGGGTGAAAGTTCTGTCTGATATCTCCATCATTCGATCAGGGTTTGTTCTGCATGGCCATGTCTTCATGAAGCATGTGAGTCGATATATATATACAATACAATACAATACAATACAAATTTATTGTCATTTGAGCCCCAGTGAGACTCAAACAAAATTCAGTTTCCACAGCCATACAAACAAAGACAATTTCCTACAGACATACACACAATTAAATTCACACAAACATCTATCACAGTGAACCCACTGTGATGGAAGGCAAAGTATTTTCTCTCCCCTGCTCTCAATTTCTCTCCCGATGTCCAAGCCCCAGGCCGGCGATGATAAGTCCCTAGGCTGTGCCGGGCGATTTACGGCCCCGCTCCCGGTCTAAAAGTCACTATGTTGGAACCCCGGCGGGCGCTGGAATGTCCCACGGCCATGAAGCCGCGCCGGGCGATGTACGGCCCCGCTCCGGGTCGTTCCAACCCCGCGACACGGGCTGGAGAAGTCGCGTTGCGGGAGCTCCGGGAAGCGGTCTCTCTCTCCCCCCAGACCTGCGAGCTCCCGATGTCCCAGTCCACCGGACCTGCGGCTGCGTTGCTGGAGCCTCCGAGCCCCAGGAGTCGAGTCGCAGCAGCAGCGAGTCACCACCGCTCCCCACGCTCCGAGGCCGGCCAGCCCCACGATGGTGAGTAGTCCGCAGCTCCGCAGTCTCCTGAGCCCCCGGGTCGTTCAGGTTGGAGGCCGCTCCACGGTGCTAGGCCCCAACGACAACGGAGACCCGACAGGGAAAAGGTCGGGTCTCCCGGACAGGGAAGAGATTTTAAACAGTTCCCCCCCCCTCCCCGCCCCCCACATATACACATTTAAAACCAGTATTAAAAAACACCAAACACTACATTTAACTAGACAAAAAATAAAAAAAAGACAGACAGGCTGTAGGGGCCGCTGCAACGGGTGAGTCGCGCCGCCAATGGCATAGACAATAATATGCATAGACAAAGCAAATTATGAATTGAAATATGAAATAAAAGTCAATCAATATGGTAAATGCACCTCCAATGTATTGTAATAAATGGAAATTATAAACACATCAGATTGATAAGAAAGAATAATTACTAAAAGGAGAGAGAGAGAGAGAGAGAGAGAGAGAGAGAGAGAGAGAGAGAGAGAGAGAGAGAGAGAGAGAGAGAGAGAGAGAGAGAGAGAGAGAGAGAGAGAGCGCTCTACTTCCATTCGTAGGAGTGAACACTTGTACATACGTAAGATGTTTAATTTTAATAACATAAGAAAACTCACAGGTATGTAGGGGATTCAAAACCCTCTATATTTCCAGTACAAATAAATCCTGTATTTATACTCAGGATACATTTTCTTTCCATCGCTCAGTGTAGGTTCATAAGTTCTTGGTCCATTCGGCCCATCAAGTCAACTCCGCCATTCAATCATGGCTGGTCTATCCTTCCCTCTCATCCCCTTTCTCCTGCCTTCTCCCCATAACCTCTGACACCCGCACTAATCAAGAATCGGTCAATCTCCTCCTTAAAAATATCCATTGGTTTGGCCTCCACAGCTTTCTGTGGCAATGAATTCCACAGATTCACCACCCTCTGACAAGAAAAATTCCTTGCTCTATGTGCAAAAAATGGAGGGGAAAAAACCAGTGCCATTGACATAAGTATTGCTAACTCCTCAGAGATTTGTCTGATGTAGCCACAGCTGTTGTTACACCAGAATTTCAGCTTATTGAATTGTAATCAAATGTATTGACTAAATTATTAGTACATTTTGAATCATTATTTATACCCTCCATTTCAACTTTATTCCCTGAAAGCATTCATAGATTACTTGAGAACATTGTGTCGCAATGTTATCAATTTATTTTATGAAATCTAAAATTAAACTATCAGCAGCATTGTCAATAATCAGTTTCGTTAAAAGGTTATTGAATTTTGTACTGTGTTTCAATGGTTTCTTATTTCTAAACCCTGAAACTGCACGTATTAAGAACTTAAATGTTGTCGGGCAACTGAGCGGTCCTCTCATCAGCTAGAGTGTGGTTCTGACCTCACATCTACCTCAATGGAGATTTTGAATTATCTTTAATCTGACTTTATCGGGCTTCAATGGATTCAGGGACAGTTTCTTCCCAGCTGTTATCAAGCAACTGAACCATCTTGCCAACAACCAGAGAGTAGTCCTGAGCTACTCTCCCGCATTGGAGACCATTGGACTATCTTTGATCGGACCTTTCTGGACTTTATCTTGCACTAAATGATATTCACGTTATTCCCTTTAACATGTACCTATGGTGTGGATGGGTCGATTGTAATCATGTATTGTCTTTCTGCTGACTGCTTAGCATGAAACAAAAGTTTTTCACTGTACATAGAAACATAGAAAATAGGTGCAGGAGTAGGCCATTCGGCCCTTCGAGCCTACACCGCCATTCAATATGATCATGGCTGATCATCCAACTCAGTATCCTGTACCTGCCTTCTCTCCATTACCCCCTGATCCCTTTAGTCACAAGGGGACACAATTTATACCCTCCTTAAACATGGAGGGGACGGGGGACACCATTTTTTGGCGGCCGCGCGCGCATGCGCACACTCACACACACGCGCGAGGCTTCGGAGACTCAATCCAGCGCTAAATGCAGCTCAACTGCCTGTCTCACCGGGTTAACTAACAGCAATGTCTGGACTGATGGGCGCTGGCCATATTCCCGTAAGCCCAGGCAGGTTAACCTGGCAGGGATGTCGCCCATCTCTCAAAACATGGGGGGGGGGACGTGTCCCCTCTGGCCCCCCCGGGTTTTCCGCCCCTGGCCTCAACTACCTTCTGTGGCAGAGAATTCCAGAGATTCACCACTCTCTGTGTGAAAAAAAAATTCTCATCTCGGTCCTAAAAGATTTCCCCCTTATCCTTAAACTGTGACCCCTTGTTCTAGACTTCCCCAACATCGGGAACAATCTTCCTGCACCTAGCCTGTCCAACCCCTTAAGAATTTTGTAAGTTTCTATAAGATCCCCCCTCAATCTTCTAAATTCCTTGGTACACGTGACAATAAACTAAACAAACTCATCTTTGCACTAAAATGTTCTACCCTTTATCCTTAATCTGTGCACTGCGCACGGCTCGGTTGCATTCATGTATAGTCAGTCTTTCTTTGAATGAATGAATGAATGAATGAATGAATGAATGAATGAATGAATGAATACTTTATTGTCCCATGTGACAAGTCACAGTGAAATTCTTTGTTTTGTCTATTCAAGGTATGTAAATAGTCGCCACATAAAGGGCACCGACAGTTACAAAGTATCCATGCCAGGTCCTCCTTTGTCCCCCCCCCCCCTTCTCAATAGACAATAGACAATAGATGCAGGAGTAGGCCATTTGGCGCTTTGAGCCAGCACTGCCATTCAACGTGATCATGGCGGATCATCCACAATCAGTACCCCGTTCCTGCCTTCTCCCCATATCCCCTGACTCTGCTATTTCACCTCCCACATGGTGGTTCCCCCCATGCCAAGTCTTCCTTTGTTCTCCCTCCCCCCCCCCCAAACACACAACTTTCTTGACTGGTTAACATGCAAACAAAAACTTTTCGCTGTACATCGGTATACAGTACGTGACAATAATCAACAAAAACTAAATATAAACTATGTTGGCTCACACCAGTGCCTTTCATCCCCATAGAAAGTATTCATTCAATTTTGAGACTTTATATATTCTTGGTATATTGCTTCGTGACACTCTAACTTACATCCTGCAGGTCACTTGAACCAAATTGATTTGGAGTGGAAATAGTAAAGTGGTGCAAAAAATCAAAGGTGAAAATAGGATCCATTTACACCCTTGCTTGTAGACAGTTTGTCTTTTGATTAACTGACAAGCCATCACATATCGGGAAAACAGCCCTCTGTAGCCCGTGACTTCCCCTCAACAAGCAGCAGACTGCAGGAAATGAGGTTAATGTTAAGCAGCACTAAGATATTCCCTGTTGGCAGGGCAAAGCACAAGACTGCCTGCTCACCAAAACAAATGGCGATATTTCTCATTCCACCGACATTGTAGCTCCAGGCTACAATAAAGTGAATTGTTAAATATTGTAATTGTTACACTCTAGATTGCAAGTATGGATTAGAACAATGTAAATGTCAGAATTTACTGTTCTGGAAATTAAACATAATTATAAACACTCTAGAATTATTGAACCATGCATGCATTTACATTATTAGTGAGAGGCAGAAGGGGGAACAGGCTGTTTGTTTAGTATGGGAGATCTGGCTTCTTAATCACAACACTGGCGGCACAGCGGTAGCACAACTGCCTTACAGCATCGGAGACCCGGGTCCGGTCCTGACTACCGGTGCTTGTCTTACGTTCTCCCCGTCTCCGGGATCTTCGTTTTCATCCCACACTCCAAAGGTGCACAAGTTTGTAGGTTCATTGGCTTGGAATCAATGTACAAATGTAAAATTGTGCCTAGTGTGTGTAGGGTAGTGTTAATATGCGGGGATCGGCGAGCGTTCGATGGGCCGAAGGGTCTGCTTCCAGGCTGTATCTCGAAACTAAACTGCTCAGCTGATATTTGAACATACCTGCTTTCATAATCATCATCATCATAATCATATTTTATCGGCCAAGAATGTTGTGAAATATACGAGGAATTTGATTTGCCATACAGTCATACTTATAAAAAGCAACAGAACACACAAAATATCCACCACAGTGACTCCTCCGCATTCCTCACTGTGATGGAAGGTGAGAAAAAGTTCAATCTCTCCCTTCTTTGTCCTCCAGCAGTCAGGGGGCTCTAACCATCCGTTGACGGGATGATCTTACTCCCTTAGCCGGCAGTGGACCTCCTCGTCGGGGCGCTCAAGCTCCTGCATCGGGGGGGACTCTCGGCTCCCCCGCGCCGGGCGACCTAACCCCGGGTCGGGGCCAGAATTATTTTGTTAGCTGAAGGTCAGATGAGGAGATCTGGTGCAGGGAGTGTTCCTTTCGCTGTGCCATTTTTGATGCCGTTGGGAGGATGACTCTCATGGTGAATGGGCTTCATTAACAGTCCGAACAAAGGCATCAGGTCTGGCTCTGACTGAACAGCAAAGTCGGGCTTCAGTCCACAGGGAGTCTGTCGTCAGGGGCACAGACTAGGTATTTCTGTGGCTGCGAGCGAGACTCCAGGAAGTCATGTGTCGGAAGGAACTGCAGATGCTGGTTAAAACCGAAGATAGACACAAAATGCTGGAGTCACTCAGTGGAACAGGCAGCATCTCTGGAGAGAAGGAATGGGTGACGTTTCGGGTCGAGATCCTTCTTCAGACCCTTGAAAGGTCTCGACCCGAAACGTCACCCGTTCCTTCTCTCTAGAGATGCTGCCTGCCTCGTTGAGTTACTCCAGCGTTTTGTGTGCATCTCCAGGATGAGGTGTTGACTCCCTGGTGCCAGGGTCAAGCATGCTTCGGAGAGCGCACAGGATATCCTGAGAGAGGAAGATGAGCTGCCAGAGATCATGGTCCATGTTTGCCAAGGATGTAGGTAGGAAGGGAGATGAGGTCAAGGAGAATTAAGGTAGCCACAGTGATGCAGCAGGAGAGATGCTCCCTTACAGCACCAAAGACACAGGTTCAATCCTGACTATGGGTGCTGTCTGTATGGAGTTTGCATGTTCACCCTATGATGGCGTGGGTTTTCTCTGGGTGCTCTGGTTTCCTCCCACATTCCAAAAAAGTACAAATTTGTATGTTGGTAGACACAGAATGCTGGAGTAACTCAGCGGGTGAGGCAGCATCTATGGGGAGAAGGAATTGGCGACGTTTTGGGTCGAGACCCTTCTTCAGACTGATGTCAGGGGAGGGGGCAGGACAAAGAAAGAATGTCAAATTTGTAGGTTAATTGGCTTCTGTAAACATTGTCCCCAGTGTGTTTAGGGTAGTGCCAGTGTACGGGGTGATCGCCGGATGCCGCAGACTCGGTAGGCCGAAGTGCCTGTTTCCGCTCTGTATTTCTAAAGTCAAAAGTCTAAAGAGTCAGGTTGGAGGTTAAAAAGTGGGAGCTCCGGAGTTGTAATCACAGGATTTCTCCCTGCACCATGGAGCTGCTGAGCCAAGAAGTAGAAAGGTGGTGTAGGTCAAAGTATGGACAAGAACCTCATCATCGGTCCCGGCAACATCTCATCGGGCCAGCTGCATATCTGGTGAAAGGGAATGGGTGATGTTTCGAGAGGAGACCCAAATATTGATGAGTATTGATTTCTCTCGTCTCAAGTAACCTCTGCATTCCTCTTCTCTCCGCCTCTTCTCCACCCTAGTTGTCCCGCCTGTTCCACTTTTCATATCGCTATATCTGCTCATTATCATCTCTTCCACAGCCAACAATGGACCATTGTGGGCTCCACATTTCCTTGGTTATCTGTGCCGGCTCTGATTTGTTCTGAACATTTTCACACCTCTAGTTCCCTCCCCCCCCCCCCCCCCCCCCCCCCCCCGACTCTTAGTCTGAAGAAAGGTCTCGTCCCGAAACGTCACCTATTCCTTTTCCCCAGAGATGCTGCCTGTCCCGCTGAGTTACTCCGGCATTTCATAACCAGCGTCTGCAGTTCCTTCCTACAGATTTTCTTTTAGGATGTCGATCCTTCCGTTTAGCGAGTTCCATTTCCCTCCAGGATTCCAAGACACTTAAGGGCCTGTCCCACTTGGCGATTGTTTGGACGACGTATCAGTCGCCAAAAGATTTTGAACATTTCAACATCCAGCGGCGACAAAATAAAATGTTGCGACTCTTGAAAAAACGAGTAACTCTACCGCCGTTGCCTCATCGACTCATAGCCTCAGAAATATCCCACATGTGCTTTATAATCAATGATTTACTTTTAAGGTCCAGTCATTGTTACAGTCTAAGCGAATGAAGCAGAGAAAATTGCGCAGGCTAAGATGTTATGAAGAGTAGATAGGTTGAATGATCGATCACAAGTAAATGATGGCACATAACACTCACAAAACCCTTAAATCAAAATTAAGTTCTGACAGTTATGAGATGCATATGGCATTCCATAAGGTTTTATATCAACTGTAGTCTCTTGCAGAAAGCCGCAACTTCTCAGCTCAATGCTGACATTAGTTTAGTTTAGTTTAAAGATACAGCACAGATAAAAGGCCCTTCAGCCCACCGAGTCCGTGCCGACCAGTGATCCCCGCACATTAACACTACCCTACACACACTTGTTTTACAATTTTACAATTATACCAAACCAATTAACTTACAAGCCTGTATGTCTTTGTAGTGTGGGAGGAAACCGGAGATCCTGGAGAAAACCCACGCAGGCCATGGAGAGAACGTACAAACTCTATACAGACAGCACCCGTCGTCAGGATCGAACCCGGGTCTCTGGCGCTGTAAGGCAGCAACTCTATCCCTGCGCCACTGTGCCGTCCCTTAATTTAGTTTAGAGATACAACATTGAAACAGGCCCTTCGGCCCTCTGGGTCCATGCAGACCATCAATCACCCATTCACACTAGTTCTATGTTATCCCACTCCGTACACACTAGGGACAATTCTACATGGGGGCAATTAACCTGCAAACCCGCACGACTGGGATGTGGGAGGAAACTGGAGCACCCAAAAGAAACGCACGTGGTCACAGAGAGAGTGCGCAAACTCCACACAGACAGCATCCAAAGTAGGGATCGAACCCAGGTCTTTGGCACTGTGAGGCAGCAGCTCCACCAGTCAAGAGTTAAGAGAGTTTTATTGTCATGTGTCCCGGATAGGACAATGAAATTCTTACTTGCTGCAGCACAACAGAATATGTAAACATAATACAGAACAGGAGATAAAAGTTCAGTGTGTCTATAGACCATAGACCATATATATACACAATAAATAAACAGATAAAGTGCAATAGTAATAATAAATTGTTATTGTTCAGAGCTTATATGATGTTGTGTTTAATAACCTGATGGCCGTGGGGAAGTAGCTATTCCTGAACATGGATGTTCCAGATTTCAAGCTCCTGTACCTTTTTCCCGATGGCAACGGAGAGATGAGTGCGTGGCCAGGATGGTGTGGGTCTTTGACGATGTTGGCTGCCTTTTTGAGGCAGCGACTGCGATGGATCCCTTCGATGGTGGGGAGGTCAGAGCCGATGAGGGGCTGGGCAGCTGCGCCACCGTGCCGGAAATGAGTCCAAAGTGTGGGGGAATAAAATCAATTTCCTGCATTGACATCCCTCATCTTGATAGCGGCACAATTCAAAATGATTGAAATGATTAATTCCCTTTATTTAATAGTTGATCTCTGCCCAATTCAGGTCAGCTCTAACACAGCAACAGTGAAAATGAAGGCAACTGCCTTCTTTCAAAGATCAGGTGCAATATCAGTGGCTTGAAGGCTCACTGATTCTGCCATGACAATCCTGCTCTAATTATAGTTCATTTTGAATGTTATCCCACAGGCTCTTCTTGAAGGTATTAAGCACGTGGAAAAAATTATTCCTTGCGGTAAATTATTTACATTTTCTCAGCCTTAGAATATATATTTTTCGGGACGACAGATGGCACAATGGGCTAAGTGTTCGGCTGGCAACCGGAAGGTAGCCAGTTCGAACCCCGCTTGGAGTGCATACTGTCGTTGTGTCCTTGGGCAAGACACTTCACCCACCTTTGCCTGTGTGTGAATGTGTGTGAGTGATTGGTGGTGGTCGGAGGGGCCGTAGGCGCAGATTGGCAGCCACGCTTCCGTCAGTCTGCCCCAGGGCAGCTGTGGCTACAGAAGTAGCTTACCACCACCGAGTGTGACTGAGGAGTGAATGAATAATGCGATGTAAAGCGCCTTGAGTATTAGAAAGGCGCTATATAAATCCCATCCATTATTATTATTAATATATGGGACCATGAGTATTTTCTTAATTTTGCTTCAGATAATATGTATCCCAACATTAATCTTAGCACATGTTGTGGGTTGGTTTCATTTCTGATATATAAATTTGGGTGGCAGGGTGATAGAGTTACAGCGCCAGAGACCCGCGTTCGATCCTGACTACGGTTACTGTCTGAACGGAGTTTATACATTCTCCCCGTGACTGTGTGGGGCTTTTCTCCAGGTGCTCCTGTTTCCCCCCACACTCCAAATACGTACAGGTTCGTAGATTGATTGGTTTGGGGAAAAATTCTAAATGATCCCCAGTGTGTAGGATAGTGCTAGTGTACGGGGTGACCCCTGGTCGGAATGGACCCAGTGGGCCGAAGGACCTGTTTCCACACTCTATCTCTAAAATGTAAAGTAAACTCTAAATCTACTCAATAGTAACTTGCAGTCTCTCTGGTCTAGCTTTGATCACTGAAGAGGAGACACGGACATTATTAGGACTATAGAAATTAATCAAGTTCTGTTTCCTCTATCAGAATGGCTGTTCAAAAGCACGGTACAATAGCATCGGTAAGACCATCAGCATAGTGGCACAAATGGACTGCAACATTTTTTTTTTTTTTTTTTTTTAAATTAGAAGTACGGTAAATTACAATACTACACATATGTCTTAATACATTTTTTTGTACCGCTTCATTTTTTGAGCTTTAAGAAAAAGATAGAAGTAAAGAAAGTAAAGACAGTGCGCAAGAGTCGTGAAGGTGCAAGAGAGTGTTGAGAAAAGAAAGCCCCTTAGAAAAGAAGTTAGAGAAGGAAGTAAAGAAAGAAAGTAGACCCTAGAAAAGAAGGAAAAAGAAAGGAGAAACAATCGCTCTATTATAACATTAAACTCCGCGGAAAGGGGAGGACTGCAACATTTCAAAGTCACTTTGTGATAAAACAGTTTTGTCCATCGATGATCTTTGCAGGCCTCTGTGTGCATTTTTGCACATTTCAAAGCAAGCAAGATTCCAGAGGGAGCTGGCCCAACCATGTCCTTGGGCAGTCAATGCTCTCTCCATTCCATTTGCATAACTCAGAGCTGGATGTGAATTCATGTTTCAAATATACGCACTGTCCTCTTCCTCCGACAAACCAACCTTTGGAACATGCGGACGCTGGGCACAAAATTCTGGAGTAACTCAGCGGGACAGGCAGCACCTCTGGAGAGAAGGAATGGGTGACATTTCGGATCGAGACCCTTCTTCAGACTCTGAGGCTGTCGCCAGTTCTACATCTCACTATCACCATCTATATCTGTCCGTTCCCTCTCCCCTGACTCTCAGTCTGAGGAAGGGTCTCGACCCGAAACGCCACCCATTCCTTCTCTCCAGAGATGCTGCCTGTCCCGCTGAGTTACTCCAGCATTTTGTGTCTACCTTCGGTGTAAACCAGCATCTGCAGTTCCCACTGGAATATGAGAGTTATTTTAGCAATATTAGTCAATCACTGATATAAATGATCATGAAGTACCTTCCACATTTTCAATTGCCATCTCATCACCGCTGTAATGGTTATTTAGCACTTCTTCCACACTGATTTTCTGCGCTCCTCTGTAATGGAAACTCTCACAGGAATAAAATCCTGTGGACGCCTCTCGTTCTTCCTGTATTAAACAAAATAATGTGTATTAACCAGGTTATTGAGCCATTGAGGTCTCGTATCAAGATTCTCACTCGATACCTGGATAAGCTGGAATGAAAAAGTCTATTAGCATGAACTTCCCGGAATGAGTCCCTGGTTAAGCTGACTGCGTTTCATAAGTTTCATAAGTGATAGGTGTAGAATTAGACCAGTCGGCCCATCAAGTCTACTCCGCCATTCAATCTGGCTGATCTATCTCTCCCTCTCAACCCCATTCTCCTGCCTTCTCCCCGTTACCCCTAACACCGGTACTAATCAAGAATTTGTCAATCTCTGCCTTAAAAAGATCCATTGACTTGACCCAATGAATTCCACAGATTCACAACCTTCTGACTAAAGAAATTCCTCCTCATCTCCTTCCTATAGGAATGTCCTTTTAGGACATTATCTGAGGCTATGACCTTTTTTTCCCCCTTTTCTGAAACCAATGGGAGTGCTCTGCCTTTACATTGACTGAAATTCCAGGGTTCAGCCACATCTCTCACTTACCCCACCTTTTCTTTCCCTCTCTGTGCTCCATGGCATTAGAGAAGAACTGTAACCAGTGGACTAATAGAGAGCCTTGTGCAAAATGATCTGGCTTGCAATATTTTCAATAAGCAGAGAGGCTTAGTTTGGAGATACAGCACAGAAACAGGCCCTTCGGTCCTCCGAGTCCGCGCTGACCAGCAATGAATTAGAACAACTCAGGAATAGTCTTCCTTGTGTTTTTCCCCATCACCATTGCATTTTCAATCACACAGGCCACACAGTTCCAGCAGCAGTGACAAGCCCCACAGGAGATACTTGTCACCCGATATAAGTGTGATTATCAATGTTCAGTGGCACTGATTCAGGAGAGGATGTTGGCTTGGACAGTAGGGCTCGATCCTTTGCTTACGTAACATCCCCATAGACAGGGGCCAATGACCAGCCCCACATCCCAGCTGCTACTTTGGCTGTTAGCTGGCTCTCTATGACTGGGACTCAAGCCTAAGTCTGCAGCTTGTGACAATACAGTGTTGTTTAGTTTATTTAGTTTAGTTTAGTTTAGTTTAGTGTTACAGCGCAGAAACAGGCCCCTCAGCCCACTGCATCTGCACTGAACAGTGATCCCCGCACACAAACACTATCCTACACACACATTTCGCACACATCACACATATGTAAACGCCTATTCGGACTGTAAACGCCTATCTCACCAAGGACTAACTCTACTGGACGTTTTTCCTTCCATTATTTATTATGTAAAGGTATATGTGTGTTATGATTGTGTTTATAGTTTGTTTGGTTGTTTGTCTTTTTGCACAAAAGTCCGCGAGCATTGCCACTTTCATTTCACTGCACATCTCGTATCTGTATGTGACAAATAGACTTGACTTGACAAGGGACAATTTACAATTCTAGCGAAACCAATTTGCCTGCAAGCCGGCACGTCTTTGGAGTGTGGGAGGTAACCGAAGCACCCGGAGAGAACTCACGCAGGTCAGAGGGAGATTGAAATAGAGGGAGTACAGAGAAGGTTCACCAGACTGATTCCTGGGATGTCAGGACTTTCTATGAAGAAAGACTGGATAGACTCGGCTTGCACTCGCTAGAATTTAGGAGATTGAGGGGGGATCTTATAGAAACTTACAAAATTCTTAAGGGGTTGGACAGGCTAAATGCAGGAAGATTATTCCCGATATTCGGGAAGTCCAGGACAAGGGGTCACAGTTTAAGGATAAGGGGGAAATCCTTTGGGACCGAGATGAGAAAAGCATTTTTCACACAGAGAGTGGTGAATCTCTGGAATTCTCTGCCGCAGAAGGTAGTTGAGGCCAGTTCATTGGCTATATTTAAGAGGGAGTTAGATGTGGCCCTTGTGGCTAAAGGGATCAGGGGGTATGGAGATAAGGCAGGTACAGGATACTGAGTTGGATGATCAGCCATGATCATATTGAATGGCGTTGCAGGCTCGAAGGGCCGAATGGCCTACTCCTGCACCTATTTTCTATGAATCTGTTAATCTATGAACAAACTCTGTACAGACAGCCCCCTTAGTCAGGATCGAACCCGGGTCTCTGGGGCTGTAAGGCAGCAACTCTACCATGTCGCCTGTGTTGTCTGAGCCACTGTATTATTTGAAGGAGAAATGTTCTCAAGATATTTTTTTTTGTGTTTGTCCTTTTTGGAATTGTGTGGCTAATAGTTTTACTTTTTCTGGTCTCATTTATAAACAACCGATCCACATAAAGAAAATAGAATTCTACCTCAGTCCCAGGACAAGACATTGTTATTCACCTTGATTAACACTTCAAAGAATTAATGGAATCAATATGAAATGGTTTAATTACTGACGTCCTGGTCCCAGAACATAGATGTAATCGTGAGGATGACACCTCACATCTACTTTAATTTAAAAAAGATGTGGCATGCCGCAGAATCCTTTAAGAAACTTCTGTAGATGCACTGTGGAATGTATCCTGACTGTTCATAAGTTCATAAGTTCCAGGAGCAGAATTAGGCCACTCGGCCAGTCAGGTTTACTCCACCATTCAATTATCTCTCCATCCCAACCTCATTCTCCTGCCTTCTCCCCGTAACCCCTGACACCAGTACTGGTTGCATCATGGCGTGATGCAATGCACAGGAATGCCGGAGGTTGTAGGTTCAGTCTGGGCCATCACCTCACAGCCCTCCCCACCATTGAAATCATCGACGCAAAGTGCAACCTCAAGAAGGCGGCGCGCTGATCTCCACTTTGTCGCATGTACCAGAGCTGCCAACTCTCACGCATTGAGCGTCAGAATCACGCATTTGGCCCAATTCTCACGCTCTCACGTAGATCACAAATTTCTCACGCTCTGTCGTGAGAAATTCTGTGATCAACGAGAATTTCAAAACTAATATCAACCGGGTGCCGCGGGTGTTGGAGAGCCGGGGTGGAGGGAGCGAGGGAGGGAAGGAGGGAAGGAGGGATGGAGGGAGGGAGTGATGGAAGCAGACGCAGCGGCGGCGGCTGATGCGGACGGGGAGTCGGGGCTGGTTGGGGACATTTCTATTCAACCTGTCAAAGGAATTTGGGGGTGGGGGGGTGGGAGGGGATATTGGGGGGAAGGGAGGTGAGGGGAAGGGGACATTGAGGGAGGGAGGGGTCTGAGGGGAGGGAAGGGTTGGGGAGGGGACAGGATGAGGGGAGGGGTGAGGGGGGGACATTGAGATGGACGGGATATTGAGGGGGAGGGGAGGGGGAGTGGACGGGAGGGGAGAAGGGGTTACAGAAGGGCAAAATATAGCGTACAACTGATGCGCATAAGGGGGCCTGTGGTTGGATCCCCATTTACAGGTGCCCTCCCCTAATCCCATACATTTACTGGTGCCCTCCCCTAATCCCACACATTTACTGGTGCCCTCCCCTAATCCCACACATTTACTGGTGCCCTCCTCTAAATCCCTTTTTATAGGTGCCCTCCTCTAATTCACCTTTTGCAGGTGCCCTCCTCTAAATGCCATTTACAGGTACCCTTCCCTAATTCACCATTTAAAAGAGGATCACACAAAATATAAATTAGATAATATTATTTTATTGTTCTGATAATAATAGTTGATTAGTAGAGATTCGGGTCGAGACCCTTCTTCAGACTGAAAGTCACGGGAGAGATATGGATGAGATGTAAAGAACAATGAATAAAAGATATGCAAAAATGTAACATGTAAATGATAAAGGAAACAGGCCATTGTTGGGTTAGAACGAGCTGGTGTGTGAGAGAGGGGGAATGCCGGGGCTACCTGAAGTGAGCAATCTCCGCACACTAACACTATCCTGAAATTCCTATTTGCAGTAGTACTGAGTAAACACAGCACTGACACTCACACACACACCCTCACACATACACTCACACACACACACAGACACACCCTCACACACACACTGACACACACTCTCACACACTGACACACCCTCACATACACTCACACACACTCTCACACACACTCTCACACACACACTCTCACACACACTCTCACACACACTCACACACACTCTCACACACACTCTCACACACACTCTCACACACACACACTCTCACACACACTCACACACACTCTCACACACACTCTCACACACACTCTCACACACACTCTCACACGCTCTCACACACACGCACGCACACACACATACACTCTCACACACTGACACACTCACACACACTCTCATACATACTGACACGCTCTTGCACACACTCTCACACACACACACTCTCACACACACACACTCATGCACACACTCTCACACACACACACTCACACACTCTCACACACACACACTCTCACACACACACTCTCACACACACTCTCACACACACTCACACACACACTCACACACACTCTCACACACACACCCTCGCACACACCCTCACCCACACTGATACACACTTGCACTCATGAGTTTGACACCCCTGGTTTAAAGTGAGAGAGGAACGATTTAATAGGAACCTGAGGGACAACATTTTCACGCAGAGGATGGTGGGCATGTGGAACGAGCTGCCAGGTGAAGTATGCAGGTAAAATGACAGCATTTAAAAGACATTTGGACAGGTACGTGGACAGGAAAGGTTTAAAGGGATATTGGCCAAATGCGGATAAATGGGACTAGTTTAGATCGGGCATCTTGACCTTCAGGAAAAGTTGGGATGAAGGGCCTGTTTTCATACTGTAAGACTATGACATATTGTAGAAAGGGTGCAATTGCTCTGGAGAGGATCCAGGGGCGAAAATAAGTTCCAAGTCCTTCCCTTGTTGTTCTTCCTTGGTCGTGAGAAGATTGATACGTTGAAGAATATTAAAATATTGTTCTAATATTCTAATATTCTAATATAATATTCTAATATTATAAGTAAGAAAAAATACAACAAATACACAGCTCCTTAATGAGCATTTGTTGCAGGATTGTTATGTGAAATGCCAATCAATTCTCTGTTGGCTTCTGAAGGCCTGTGAGGCATTGCCAATATTCCTATTTATTGCAGTTAGCATAGCTATTCCCTTTTGCTTCTCGATCAGTCCAGCATTATCCTCCCCAGAAGGCAGAGAGAGTGTTTTGCTCCGTCAGATTTCACAGTGAATTAGAAATGATCCTTCATGCTACTTTCTCCCACTCCTGCATGTCATAAGGTCATAAGGTCATAAGGAACACGTATAGAATTAGGCCATTCGTCCCATCAAGTCTACCCTGCCATTTAATCATGGCTGATCTATCTCTCCCTCCTAAATCCACCCTCATGCCTTCTCCCCACAACCTCTGACACCTGTACTAATCAAGAATCTATCTATCTCTTCCTTAAAAACATCCACTAACCTGGCCTCCACAGCCTTCTGTGGCAAAGAATTACACAGATTCTCCACCCTCTGATTAAAGAAAATTCTCCTCATCTTCTTTCTGAAAGAATGTCCTTTAATTCTGAGGCTGTGACCTCTAGTCCCAGACTCTCCCACTAGTGGAAACATCCTCTGCACATCGACTCTATTCAAGCCTTTCATTATTCTGTACGCTTCAATGAGGTCTCCCCTCATTCTTCTAAACTCCAGCAAGTGCAGGCCCAGTGCCGACAAATGCTCATCATAGGTTAACCTACTCTGTCACAAGAGGATGACCCTGGAACCGAGTGTGCATCGTGCTGTTCCAGCATTATTCCAGCCCTGTGGAACATCCGTTAGTTAATTTAAATTCAGTTACAATCAGGAAAGCTACCAAAATAGATGTGTGGAGATGAACTGCAGATGCTGATTTCCACCAAAGATTGACACAAAATGCTGGAGTAACTCAGCGGGTCAAGCAGCACATCTGGAGAGATGGAATGGGTGAGGTTTTGGGTCGAAACCCTTCTTCTGCCACAGAATGTAGTTGAGGCCAGTTCACTGGCTATATTTCCGTGCTGTAATTGTTATATGGTTATATGGTTATATTTAAGAGGGAGTTAGATGTGGCTCTTGTGGCTAAAGGGATCAGGGGGTATGGAGAGAAAGCAGGTACAGGATACTGAGTTGGATGATCAGCCATGATCATATTGAATGGCGGTGCAGACTCGAAGGGCCAAATGGCGTACTCCTGCACCTATTGTCTATGTTTCTATGTTTCTATGTTTCAGACTAAAATAGATGTACTAACTACCACGTTAATATTAGGTCCAGAATTGAAGTTGACAATAACTTGATCGGTTTCCTTTTATTCAAACATGACCTTATACTCTTCGACAATGGGTGCCTGCCATGCATTGCTTCCTGACATTGTTTACTTATTTTCATTATTATGGGAAGTCTAAAGAAGGGTCTCAACCCGAAACATCACCCATTCCTTCTCTCCAGAGTTGCTGCCTGCCCTGCTTAGTTACTCCAGATTTTTGTGACTATCTTATGTTTATTTATTGTTCTTTGTTAGTGGCCAGAGATGCATTGCATTCCAACAGAATGAAATACGAAGACTTAATTGAGGTAAAGTGCAAACATGTGTTTAGCTTGCTGCAGTCACAACACATTCATAGATTTATGGTGACAATGGCACTCTACCTTTGTGCTGAGTGTGTACATTTTCAGATATAATCAACCCTGAGAAACCAAAGATAGACCTGTTTCCTGCCAGGCTTTGCCATTAACTCTCTCTTCCAGCTTTCTTCCCTCCCCTCCATAATCAGTCTGAAGAATTGTCCCAGTCCAAATCGTCGCCTGTTCGTGCTCTCCAGAGATACTGCCCGACCCGTTGAGTTACTCGCGCACTTTGTGTCCATTTGCCTAAACCACCATCTGCAGTTCCTTGTTTAGAGGGATATGGACCACACACAGGGAATAGTGCAGGGGCATGTTCACCGATGTGGGCAAGTTGGGCCTGTTTCCACGCTGTAAGACTCCTTGCCTCGAAAAGAGAAAAAGTCTGAGTTAAATGCAATTTAAGACGCTTGGATATGCAGGGAATGGAGGACTATGGATCACGTGCGAATCAGTTGAGATTATTTTACATTGGCATCATGCCCAACAGGGACACTATGGGCTGAAGTGCCTCTTCCAATGCTGCACTTTTTTATGGTCTATGGCAGACCTGTAGTTAAACTCGATAGAAGTTCTAATTAAAGTATTTACTGTAAGAACCAAGCCGTTCATCTTATATCAATTGTCTTCTTTATTAGGTGCCATAACATTGCTATACATAAATAAATATTGTGTTAATTTAAATTTTTCTTTGTTGTGCCTAAATGAATTACGGAAAGCATGTACGTTGATAAAGTTATTCATTTGTCACCTTGGTGAGAATCCGACATGTGAAGCAGTCAACACGTCTCAAAGATGCGCGGGCTTGTAGGTTAATTGGGATAACATAGAGCTGGTGAGAACGGGTGATCGATGGTCGGTGTGGACCTGCTAGGCTGCAGGGCCTGTTTCTATGCTGTATCTCTAAACGTTGCACAGAATGTAAGGGCCAGTTGGATACAGTGGTAGAGAGGAGTGTGTCTCTTTCGCTACTTGGACGTGTTTACAATAACCGAAAATGGATCTGCACGCTAATGACCATGTGATAAGGTTATAAATTTGAGATCTTATCAATGTCAGCAGAATGTCAGCAGTCTTATAGAAACTTACAAAATTCTTAAGGGGTTGGACAGGCTAGATACAGGAAGATTGTTCCTGATGTTGGGGAAGTCCAGAACAAGGGGTCACAGTTTAAGGATAAAGGGGAAATCTTTTAGGACGGAGATGAGAAAAACATTTTTTACACAGAAAGTGAGGAATCTCTGGAATTCTCTGCCACAGAATGTAGTTGAGGCCAGTTTATTGGCTATATTTAAGAGGGAGTTAGATGTGGCCCTTGTGGCTAAAGGGATCAGGGGGTATGGAGAGAAGGCAGGTACAGGATACTGAGTTGGATGATCAGCCATGATCGTATTGAATGGCGGTGCAGGCTCGAAGGGCCGAATGGCCTACTCCTGCACCTATTTTCTATGTTTCTAATACACTAATTAAACCCATGGGGGGGGTGCGGGGCTTGGGGGCAGGTGGGAGGGGGGGGGGGGGGGGGGGGGAGGAGGACTTAATTGACCAAACAGTGAAAGACCAAGACTAAGTGGATGTGGAGAAGATGTTTCCACTAGTGGGAGAGTCCAGGACAAGAGACCAGAGCCTCAGAATACCTTTAGAAAGGAGATGAGGAGGAATTTCTTTAGTCATAGGGGGGTGAAGCCATGGAATTCATTGCCGCCGATGACTGTGGAGGCCAAGTAAATGGATATTTTATTATCAGTGGATATTTTTAAAGTGAAGATTGACAGATTCTTGATTAGTGAGCGTGTCATAGGTTATGGGGAGAAGGCAGGAGAATTGGGTTGTGAGGAAAAGATAGATCAGCCATGGTGGATTGAATGGTGGAGCAGACTCGATGGGCTGAATGTCATAATTCTGCTCCTATGTTTCATGAACTTATGAACTGCTATGTATAACTACCGCCCACTCTCTGTAACGTTTCACTATATACGCTAAGTGCATAATGAAAGCATTGCAAAATGAGTAAGTGACACATATGATTATGGCCGTGCTGTTGAGATTACATGCTCCAAGGAGAATGTTAATATCATTCAGAGGTGTCACAGTGACATTCATGAAAGGGTAACCGAACTGTCCACAAAGCAGAATGACAGTGTCTTATTCCCAGGAGAATGTAACAAGGCAGGTTGTACAGCGATTTATAGATCCACTACAGATTTATTTGTAGCACCTGGCTCTATAATTAACCCAATAAAGTATTTATTTATGTATAGGAAGAAACTGCAGATGCTGGTTGATACCACAGATAGGCAACAAATATTGGAGTAACTCAGCGGGTCAGGCAGCATCTCTGGAGAAAAGGAATAGGTGGCGTTTCGGGTCGGAAACCTTCTTCAGACTGAAAGACAGGGAAGGCCAGAACAAAACAGGGTCAACAGCAGATGACCTCAGGAGGGGTGGAGCCCACAATGGCCCATTGTTGGCTGGGCAAGAAGTGCTAACGAGAGGGACACAATGATAGGGACAGTGGAACTAGTGGGACGTCTAGGGTGGGGGAGGGGAGCAGAGAGAAGGGGGGAAGGGAATGCAGGTTGTTCAAGAAGGAACTGCAGATGCTGGTTTAAACCGAAGATAGACACAAAATGCTGGAGTAATTCAGCGGGACATTCCAGAGATTCCAGAGATTCACCACTCTCTGTGTGAAATTTTTTTTTTCTCATCTCTGTCCTAAAAGATTTCCCCCTTATCCTTAAACTGTGACCCCTTGAGGGGGGGATCTTATAGAAACTTACAAAATTCTTAAGGGGTTGGACAGGCTTTATGCAGGAAGATTGTTCCCAATGTTGGGGAAGTCCAGGACAAGGGGTCACAGTTTAAGGATAAAGGGGAAATCCTTTAGGACCGAGATGAGAAAAACATTTTTCACACAGAGAGTGGTGAATCTCTGGAACTCTCTGCCACAGAAGGTAGTTGAGGCCAGTTCATTGGCTATATTTAAGAGGGAGTTAGATGTGGCCCTTGTGGCTAAAGGGATCAGGGGGTATGGAGAGAAGGCAGGTAGAGGATACTGAGTTGGATGATCAGCCATGATCATATTGAATGGCGGTGCAGGCTCGAAGGGCCGAATGGCCTACTCCTGCACCTATTTTCTATGTTTCTATGTTAAATTCCTTCACGATCTCTGGTTGGAAAAGTGCCCTTTCTCTGTCAAGAAATGCAGAAGCGCTTTTATCTGCAATCTGATAATGCTTTACTGCAGCAGTAGATTGAGGAATATCGATTGACACTTGGATCTCATCGTGAATGAGTATCAAATTTCATTGTGGCATGGGTCTTGTTTCCTGATGTATCATAACTGCAGAGTGGCCAACAAGCAAATTGCACTTCAGCCAACCCAGCCTGCATCTCTAAATGTGTAGGAAGGAACTGCAGACGCTGGTTTAAACTGAATATAGACACAAAAAGCTGGAGTAACTCAGCGGGTCAGGCAGCATCTCTGGAGAGAAGGAACTAGGTGACGTTTCAGGTCGAGATCCTTCTTCAGACTTCTTCTGACCCTTCTTCTGAAGAGGGTCTCAACCCGAAAATTCACCTATTCCTTTTAGTTTTAGTTTTTAGTTTTAGAGATACAGTGCGGAAACAGGCCCTTCGGCCCATCGACTCCGCACCAACTTTCGATCCCCACACAATAACACTATCCTACACACACTAGGGACAATTCACATTTATACCAAGCCAAACCTGTACGTCTTTGGAGTGTGGGAGGAAACCGAAGATCTCTAGGAAAACCCCTGAGGGTCACGGTGAGAATGTGCAAACTCCGTACAGACAAGGACCCATAGTCAGGATCAAACCCGGGTCTCTGGCGCTGTAAGGCAGCAACTCTACCGCTGCATTACCATGTCGTCCTGCCTCTATGACTAGCCAGGATGTACAATAAGCAATGAAGTAGTATATGACTAAGGATCCACTGTAATAACAAATATAGTTAGTATTGGTTTGTAAAATTCTTGTTCAGCATCTTAGTAATTGTCTTTTCCTCAGCATTCGAAGTATGGTATATTTCAATGCATATTTTCATTGTTTCTTCACCGACAGTGGTTGTTATTTCACTTATAGCCTTGGCTGGCCATGCAGTTGATAATTAAGCTCCCACTTTTCAGTGATCAGGAGCAAGATTTTTTCATCAACTGCTCCTATGCACAACAGGAAATTAATTGTGCAATTTTGTAACACAAGGGAAGAGGTCTGAAGTGGTCCTGGACACGTCTTCTGTCCACTTCCCTCCACTGATGCTGCCTGACTGCTGTGTTCCCTCCAGCTTTAGAATATTTGTTCAAAATTCCAACATCTGCAATCTCTTGGTGTCTCCAGAATTTTCTCACTATTTCTGTCCACTCCCAAAACTTCTTCCACTGTTTCTTTTACACAAAGGAAATCTACGCCAACCTCATCATGTTTAGTTTAGATTTAGTTTAGTTCAGAGATATAGCACAGTAGGCACTTCGGCCCATCGACTGCACGGCGACCAGCGATCCCCGCGCACCAGCACAATCCTACACACACGAGGCACAACTTACATTTGTACCAAGCCGATTAACCTACAAACCCGTACGTCTTTGGAGTGTGGGAGGAAACCAAAGATCTCGGAGAAAACCCACGCAGGTCACGGGGAGAACGTACGAACGTCTCTGGTGCTGTAAGGCAATAGCTCTACCGCTACCGTGTTCTCATCTCATAAATATAATTCTCCAATCCTCACAACATCCGGATTATTCTCTGCACCTTGTTCAATGTTCACACCCTCTTTCTATGGTACGGTTACTGTACACAGTATTGTAGTGCTGTCTAATTATTGTTTTATACGCTATTGGTTGTCTAAATATGTCAAGTGTTCAACGAGTCCGTTTAAATGCCTTATCTCCTTGTCAGACAATAGACAATAGACAATAGACAATAGGTGCAGGAGTAGGCCATTCGGCCCCGAGCCAGCACCGCCATTCAACGTGATCATGGCTGATCATCCCCAATCAGTACCCCGTTTCTGCCTTCTCCCCATATCCCCTGACTCTGCTATCTTTAAGATCCCTATCTAGCTCTCTCTTGAAAGTATCCAGAGGAATGGCCACAAAAGTGGGATAACATTAGCTACCCTCCAATCCACAGGAATTGATCCTGAATCTACAGAACATTGGAAAATTATCACCAATGCATCCTCGATTTCTAGAGCCACTTCATTAAGTAAACTGGGATGCAGACCATCAGGCCCTGGGGACTTATCAGCCTTCAGTCTGCCCAACACCATTTCCTGCCTAATGTGGATTTCTTTCAGTTCCTCGGTCACCCCAGATCCTCTGGTCACTAGTATATCAGGAAGATTAGATTAGAATTAGAATTAGAATTAGAATTGTGTCCTCCTTAGTAAAGACAGATCCAAAGTACCTGTTCAACTCATCTGACATTTCCTTGTTCCCCATAATGAATTCACCTTTTTCAGTCTAGGGAGTCCCAGGGGGAACGTAAAACTCCGTACAGACAAGCACCCATAGCCGGGATCGAACCCGGGTCTCTGACGCTGCAAGCGTTGTAAGGCACCACTCTACCGCCACGCCACCGTGTCGCCCTATTTAGTGCAAGCAGCCAGAGCAGAGCAAGTCTCGTTTAAAACATCAAGTTTTGTCTTTGAGAGGTGAAAGTAGTTTTTGTTGTCCGCTAATTTTTCACGTGACATTGTTGGTGACTCACCCTATTCCACAAATGAATGTAGCTTTCATTCCAGGGTCCATTATTCATAGAAACATAGAAAATAGAAACATAGAAAATAGGTGCAGGAGTAGGCCATTCGGCCCTTCGAGCCTGCACCGCCATTCAATATGATCATGGCTGATCATCCAACTCAGTATCCCATACCTGCCTTCTCTCCATACCCCCTGATCCCTTTAGCCACAAGGGCCACATCTAACTCCCTCTTAAATATAGTCAATGAACTGGCCTCAACTGCCTTCTGTGGCAGAGAATTCCACAGATTCGCCACTCTCTGTGTAAAAAATGATTTTCTCATCTCGGTCCTAAAAGACTTCCCTCTTATCCTTAAACTGTGACCCCTTGTTCTGGACTTCCCCAACATCGGGAATAATGTTCCTGCATCTAGCCTGTCCAACCCTTTAAGAATTTTGTAAGTTTCTATAAGATCCCCCTCAATCTTCTAAATTCTAGCGTGTACAAGCCGAGTCTATCCAGTCTTTCTTCATATGAAAGTCCTGTCATCCCAGGAATCAGATTAGGAGACCAAAACTGTACGTAATACTCCAGGTGTGGTCTCACCAAGACCCTGTAAAACTGCAGTAGAACCTCCCTGCTCTTATACTCAAATCCTTTTCCTATGAATGCTAACATATCATTCGCTTTCTTCATCACTATAATGTGGGATAGTAAGTAGCCACAAGGGCACTGAAATATGGAAAGATTCAGTGATAGGCAACTTCAACGTCAAAATTTTCCATCAAGTTTCTGTGTGATTTGGTACGGTTGTCAGAAGTTATGGGGAGAATATTTGATTTGATTTGATTTGATTTGATTATACCTTTAATAATCCTTTACAGGAAATTACAGTGCCACGACAGCTTCAAGACAGACATAACACCACACATTTCCTCAAATGGCTTCCATACTTAACAAGTTAAAATACAAGTTAAAATACAAGTTAAAATACAATTAATTTAAAAAAAGTGCAGTTATTTATGCGCATTATATAACCTTATAGCAGCTGGTAAACAGGACTTCCTATGTCTCTCAGTTTTGCACATTGGTGCAATCAGCCTCTGACTGAAGATGCTGCTCTTGATCACCTTCAGGGCATGGAGTGGGTGAGTGGGGTTGGTCATTATTGAACCCAGTTTGTTCAGAGTTCTGGCCTCTGCCACCTGCTGGACCGTTCGTTGCTCAGCCCCGACCACTGAGCCGGCCGGAGACAGGAGAAGGCAGGAGAATGGGGTTAGGAAGGAAAGATAGATCAGCCATGATTGAATGGCAGAGAAGACTTGATGGGCCGAATGGCCTAATTCTGCTCCAATCACTTATGATCTTATGATTTGCACTGTGCCAGAGATGTCACCAACAGACTGTCAGAATGCTCAATAAGAAAGAAAGAAGATTTTAGTATGAGGGATTTTGCCCTAATTTAAGATTTCCTCAGAATCTATGCCCATAAGTGGGCGGCATAGTGGCGCAGTGGTATAGTTGCTGTCCTACAGCGCCAGAGACCCAGTTTCGATCCAGACTACGGGTGCTTGTCTGTACGGAGTTTGCACGTTTTCCCTGTGACCACGTGGGTTTCCTCCGGGTGCTCCGGTTTCCTCCCACATTCCAACGAGGTGCAGTTTTGCAGGTTAATTGGCTTCTGTAAATCGCCCCAAGTGTGTAAGATAGAACTGGTGTACGAGTGATTGTTGGTTGGCTCGGACTCGGTGGGCCAAAGGGTCTATTTCTAGACAGTATTTTTTCTGTATAAACTAATCTAATCCACATTTGTTTGACAGGACCAGGGAACATTATCTTTTTCTGCTAAGGCTGTAGTCCCAGAACTGTGATAAATCTGAAACATAATATTAGTTTAGATATACCAGAGTTGAGTTCAAAGCCATTTCCAAAATATAATCTTCAATAAGAATTGCCAGTAATAAATTCTAAGGGTTATAATCCTGTTATATCAGTTTGCATCACTATCAAAATTGCTTTGGCTTTTTTTTGATGCATACATTGCAGTAGCTCATACCAATATTGCAGGGTGAAGTGAGATTAACTGATAAAGCATTTTCACATCAGAAAACTATAGTTTTTGCATCAGCTACAATTTATCGTCCTTCATTGCTGAGGAAATCATTAAATATTGCAAAATCCTTCATTCGAAAATCTTCTCTCATCAGCACATTGTGCATTCTGTTCGTCTTTGGTAGCACGATGCAAATCCGACAATATACAGAAACAAAATACTGGAGTAACTCGACAAATAGGAGATTCCTCTCAAAGGAATAGGTGGCGTTTTGGGTCGGAAACCCTTCTTCAGACCCTTCACCAGTCTGAAGAAGGGTTCCGACCCCGAAAAGCCACCTATTCCTTTTCTCCAGAGGTGCTGCCTGACCCGCTGAGTTACTCCACCATTCAGTGTTTATCTTCCGTATAAAGCAGCATCTGTAGTTCCTTCCTATACAAATCTAACAGTCTGAAGAAGGGTTTCGGCCCGAAACGTTGCCTATTTCCTTCACTCCATAGATGCTGCTGCACCCGCTGAGTTTCTCCAGCACTTTTGTGGACCTAACAGTATCCAACTTGGTTGTAGCTTTGTCCTTCCCCAAAACTGCACTACCCTTATTATTAACATGCAAAGTATGTTGATTTTGGACTTGTTGCTCAGAATCCTCATAGCTGTATTAATTGTTTTTATTTTCTTAATGAGAAGTTTGACTTCAGAGGACCTGCTAATGGGGACATCATGCCTGTGCCTAAGGGTTAATAATGATAGGGCATGACGATATTTGTAAATAAAATGTATTTTACGGTACTCCATTAAAAGCTGCCGTGCTCTTGAAGTAAATTGTCCTATAATTGTTTGCGCTCGTAGTAATTAAATGATTATCAAAAAATGCTATGCTCAATTGAATTTAATTTACTTCATTATGTTTACTAATTGAAGCTGTCAAATATATGGTGATGGGAAGCCACTGAAGGGGGATGTTGTTCTCTTCAGAGTGAAAAAAAAATATTATTTCGAAGCAGCAATGTTAGTAATTTAACTACTTACAAAACTGGCATGGTATCATGATTCAAATGCATTGTATAGAACTAAAGATTAAGTGTGTGAGGTCACAACCAGGTCATTATTTACGACACTGCTGGTGATATTGTGTAATTCCTACACGATTATAAAAACATGCTTCCACATAAAACATTGGCATTGCAATGGGTGACGTTTCAGGTTGAGGCCCTTCTTCAGTCTGAAGAAGGGTCTCGACCCGAAGCGTCACCCATTACTTCTCTCCGGAAATGCTGCCTGTCCTGCTGAGTTACTCCAGCATTTTGTGGTGTAAACCAGCATCTGCAGTTCCATCCTACACAATGATATTACAATGTTAAGTGACTGAATTGTTAAATAGTGCACATATAATAGAAGTACACCTATGCTCAATGTTCTAATAGAAGGGCAAAAAGCTAATTGAGATGACTAAGCTGGTTAATGCAGTAGACGTCTTGTAAACTCGTGCTGTGTAGGCAGACAATGGGCAGAATTCTGCAGACCTTACTAAAGCTTAGTGTTTGCTGCCAACATTGGAGGAAGTTGCCCGTGAAAAATCTAATGTTCTCTTTGATGTGGAGTTCTTGATGTTGGTTGCTGCTAGGTGTTGGTTTAATGGGATTCCTGTCATTCAGCAACTGTGACGTTAACGCATCTGGTTCAATACAAGTGCAGGAAGGAACAGCGGATGCTGGTTTAAACCAAAGATAGACACAAAAAGCTGGAGTAACTCAATGGGTCAGAGAGCATGGAGAGAAGGAATAGGTGACGTTTCGGGTCGAGACCCTTCTTCAGACTGCGAGTCAGGGGAATAAATTTGCTAAAAAAACACATGCTGTGATGAATATCTTTCAGGGCCACCAAACCAGGAAATGGAAATGGAAAACATGGAAAATGGAAATGGAAAACATAATTTTTAATTAATTTTTTTAAAACATTTTACATTGCACAGATTGGAACTTGCATATAAGATTAAGAAATAAATTGCAATCTAGTTAAAAAAAGAGAAATTTTAGTCAAATAATATCCAAAATCAATTAAGTTTTGAAGTCTGGAAACAAGGAATTGCAGTTGCTGGTTTATAAAAGAAGACACAGAGTGCTGGAGTAACTCAGGAGGCCAGGCAGCATCTCTGGAGAGCATGGATAGATGACCTTTAGGCTTAGAAGAAGGGTACCGACTTGAAACATCACCTACCCATGTTCTCCAGAGATGCTGCCTGACCCATTGAGTTACAGCACTCTTTTTTTTCCTCCCTTGTTTATTGTATTGTTTGCAGAGTACTATGTTTACATATTCTGTTGTGCTGTAGCTAGTAAGAATTTCATTGTTCTATCTAGGACATATGACAATAAAACTCTCTTGACTATATGTACGTTTGTGTATATATACACAATATACACATACTGATTTTTTTATTCTCATTTATTATATTGTTTACAGTGCACTATAGTTGAGTACACAGTACTGAGTCCGAAGAAGGGTCTTGAAAACAAAATCTCACCTATTCCTTTTCTCCAGATATGCTGTCTGACCCGCTGAGTTACTCCAGCTTTTTTTGTCTGTCTTCGATTTAAACCAGCATCTGCAGTTCCTTAACACGCACTGTGTTTGCATATTCTATTGTGCTGCTGCTAGTAAGAATTTCTTTGTTCTATCTGGGACATATGACAATAAAATGCTCTTGACTCTCACTAAATGGTGGGCTTCTGGGTAGTGCTGTGGAGCAGAGGGATCTAGGAGTACAGGTGCATGGTTCCTTGAAGGTCAAAAAGGCTTTTGGCACTTTGGCCTTCATCAGTTAGAGTATTAAGTATAGAAGTTGGGAGGTCATGTTGCAGTTGTATAAGACGTTGGTGAGACAGCATTTAGAATATTGTGTTCAGTTCTGGGCACCATGTTATAGGAAAGATATTGTCAAGCTTGAAAGGGATCAGAAAAGATTTACGAGGATGTTGCCAGACCTAGAGGGTGTGAGCTATTGGGAGAGGTTGAGTAGGCTGGGTCTCTATTCCATGGAGCGCAGGAGGATGAGGGGGTGATCTTATAGAGGTGTACAAAATCATGAGAGGAATAGATCGGGTAGATGCACAGAATCTCTTGCCCAGAGGAGGGGAATCGAGGACCAGAGGACATAAGTTCAAGGTAAAGGGTAAAAGATTTAATAGGAATCCGAGGGGGTACATTTCTCACACAAAGGGTGGTGGGTGTATGGAACAAGCTGCCAGAGGAGGTAGTTGAGGCAGGGCCTATCCCATTGTTTAATAAACAGTTAAGCCAGGTACATAGATAGAACAGATTTGGAGGGATATGGACCAAGCGCAAGCAAGTGGAACTTGTGTAGCAAGGACATTGTTGGCCAGTGTGGGCAAGTTGGGCCGAAGGACCTGTTTCTGCATTGTATCACTCAATGACTCTCTAGGACTCTATCAGCGTAGGGAAGAATTACTGACAGGAGATCCTGGGCACACATCTTGGCCAGAATTAAAGGACATTCTTTTAGGAAGGTGATGAGGAGAAATTTCTTCAGTCAGAGGGTAGTGAATCTGTGGAATTATTTGCCATAGAAGGCTGTGGAGGCCAAGTCAGTGGATAATTTTAAGGCAGAGATAGATAGATTCTTGATTAGTACGGGTGTCAGAGGTTATGGGGAGAAGGCAGGAGAATGGGGATAGGAGGGAGAGATAGATCAGCCACAATTGAATAGCGGAATAGACTTGATGGGCCAAATGGCCTAATTCTACTCCTATTCCTTATGACCGTATGACTTCCACGTGTAACTAAACATTTATCTCCGTCTTGACCCAAAACGCCACCCATTCCTTCTCTCCAGAGATGCTGCCCGTCCCGCTGAGTAACTCCAGCTTTTTGTGTCTATCTTCGGATTAAATCTGCAGTTCCTTCCTACACATTTATCTCCACCAGATGTTGCACAATGTGACAATGGCAAACACTGGCAATCAGAAGCACACAACGCCCACCACTGGGTGAGTGCAGTCCCCTTGTTCGAATTACCCTGTCCTCTGAAGTTGGGCAGATTGATTGATCAGAGGTTAACTTGCAAAGGGCCCGAGGCAACTTATAATGGACCGACTGCTTTGTGTGAATTTATAAGTTGCTTTAAAGTGCTTTTGCAATTAATTTGGATAATAGCGTTTCATGTATGTGGGTGGATAGGCTTGGGGTATACTGAGCATGCAATCCATTAGGTGGACATCATTGTGAAAATATGTATATACAAAGCATATGTATATTCAAAATAATGTGTAGACATATACACGGAAAGCTGGAGTAACTTAGCAGGACAGGCAGCATCTCTGGAGAGAAGGAATGGGTGACGTTTTGGGTCGAGACCCTTCTTCAGATGGAAGAAATATTGGCAGAACCAAAGCAGCACACAGTCTCAATAGTTTTACTTTCCATTTCTACCTCTTTCTAGGTAGAAGAAAGACTGGAAAGACTCGGCTTGTACTCGCTAGAATTTAGAAGATTGAGGGGGGATCTTATAGAAACTTACAAAATTCTTAAGGGGTTGGACAGGCTAGACGCAGGAAGATTGTTCCCGATGTTGGGGAAGTCCAGGGCAAGGGGTCACAGTTTAAGGATAAAGGGGAAGTCCTTTAGGACCGAGATGAGAAAAACATTTTTCACACAGAGAGTGGTGAATCTCTGGAACTCTCTGCCACAGAAGGTAGTTGAGGCCAGTTCATTGGTTATATTTAAGAGGGAGTTAGATGTGGCCCTTTTGGCTAAAGGGATCAGGGGGTATGGAGAGAAGGCAGGTACAGGATACTGAGTTGGATGATCAGCCATGATCATATTGAATGGCGATGCTGGCTCAAAGGGCCGAATGGCCTACTCCTGCACCTATTTTCTATATTTCTATGTTTCTAAGGATGCAATGTCGCTCAATTTCTACCAGAAAATGTCACAAGAAGTTAAATGTTTTCTTTTTTCCAACACCATTGCTTCTTGCTAAGATTTCCACAGTGTTTTACTCCTGTGTCTATTCGTTAGCACATTGGTGCTTCTTTTATGGTGGGTTGGTCACTCTAAGTTTTCCCTGACTCCGATACTTGACCAGAATAATTGAGGGGTGTAGGAATGAACTGCAGATGCTGGTTTAAAGCGAATGTAGACACAAAAAGCTGGAGTAACTCAGCAGGGCAGGCAGCATTTCTGGAGAGAAGGAATGGGTGACGTTTCGAGTCGAGGAGAAGAAGGGTCTCAACCTGAAATCTCATCAATTCCTTCTCTCTAGAGATGCTTCCCGTTCTGCTGAGTTACTCCAACTTTTGTGTCTATCTTCGGATGAATTGAGGGGTAGGGCTGAGAAGGAGTTCATAAGAATATGAGGAAGAATAGATAACAGGAAGTGGGAGAACTTTGTGTAATCTATTGTAGAAAGTTCTTTCTCTTCCTCCAATCTGTTTTTGATGGGTGTGATGGATTTGTTTAGTTTAGTTTGGAGATACAGCGTGGAAACAGGCCTTTCAGTCCACCAAGACCACACTGGCCTGCGATCCCTGCTTACTAACACTGTCCTACACACAATAGGGACAATTTACAATTTTACCCAGCTAATTAATCTACAAGCCTGTACCTCTTTGGAATGTGGGAGGGAACCAGAGCTCCTGGAGAAAACCCATGCAGGTCCCGGGGAAAATGTACAAACTCCGTACAGACAGCACCGGTAGTCAGGATCGAGCCCGGGTCTCTGGAGCTGTAGGGCAGCACTCTACCGCTGTGCCACCGTGCCTCTGGTTGTGATCTGAGAATAGGCATGAACCTAGTGGGCCAAATGGCCTCATTCTATGTCATAAGGAAATATGAGATGTGAGGGGAAAATATGCAGAGATATGGAGAGAGGGAGAGAGCAGGTAGTGGACTAACTTCTTGCATGGGCCTACCATGGAACTGCATGTAGGTGAACTACCTTGTGTGTTGTTATTCCATCATTCAATGAATCTTGTTACAATGGTACGGTTTATTTTCACTGAATATGTAGCCATGTCTACACAGCTGAATCCTGAGAGAAAATCCTGTTTCCTCATTGAATGAATCTTTGTCACGATTAGTTAATATTTATTTAGAGTGAACTTCCCGACAACCCTTGAAGTGAAGGCCAGGTCAGGTGTGTGAAATAATCTCATCTTTTTCATTCACAAATATTCAGTGGATGCAATTATTTCAGAACTGAATTGAACAAAGAAGAACGAACCACTCAATGTTAAAAATAACGGCATTAGAAAAAAAAATTTCAGTTGTAGTTCAGCAGTTATCTTGTGTAGTTTCTTCTTAGAATAAATACCTGAGTAATAAGATCCTAGTTCTGTCCATGGCAGTTTCGTTTACTGATTGAGCAATGATAAGTCGCAGATAGGCACAAAAATGCTGGAGTAACTCAGAGGGTCAAGCAGCCTCTCGGGGGAAATGGAATAGGTGACGTTTCGGGCCAAGACCCTTCTTCAGACCATCACCGCCTCCCCGGGGCCATCGCTGCTGCCACCGACCTTCACAGTCTCCCCTCAGTCCAAAGAAGGGCCTCGACCCGAAACATCACCTATTTCTTTTCTCCAGAGATGCAGTTTTTTGTGTCTATCTTCGGTTTAAACCAGCACCTGCAGTTCCTTCCAACACAACGATAAATTGTAGTCCCGAAGAAGTCCATTCCTTCCACAGATTCACAAACACAGTTTCTTCCTATCTGTTATCAGGCAACTGAACCATCCTACTAACAACTCGAGAGCAGTCCTGAACTACTATCTACCTCATTGGAGACCCTAGCACTATCTTTGATCAAACTTCACTGGCTTTATCTTACACAAAATATCATTCACATTATTCCCTTCATCGTGTTAATGAATTCAAAAGTGATTCTTGGTTCTTCTTGGTTCTTGGTTTCTTGGTCCTCCAAAATATTCCAAATGGAATTTAAACTGGAGGTGATGAAGGGAGGGCTTAAGCCAGAAAGGGTTATTGGGAAGAAAGAGCTGATAGGAGCAGAATTAGGCCATTCGGCCCATCAAGTCCACTCCACCATTCGATCGTGGATGATCTATCTCTCCCTCCTAACCCCATTCTCCTGCCTTCTCCCCATAACCCCTGACACCCATGCTAATGAAGAATCTATCTATCTCTGCCTTAAAAATATCCATTGACTTGACCTCCACAGTCTTCTGTGGTGCAATGTACCCGTATCATGTATCTGTACACGTGGACAGCTCGATTATAATCATGTATTGTCTTTCCGCTGACTGGTTAGCACACAACAAAAGCTTTTCACTGTACATTGGTACACATGACAATAAACTAAACTAAACTAGATGTTGCCTGACTCACTAAGTTACTCCAGAACTTTGTGTTTAGCTCATAAAAATAATTATCTGACTGCCGTTATGTGTTGGAACAATGTTACGCAAACATGTTTGTGGGACATTGTTGTATTAAATTAGCAACTACCTCCCATCCATCATCACACATCATATTGGTTGAATACTATGTAGAAACGAGGAACTGCAGATGCCGGTTTGCCAAAAAAGACACAAAGTGCCGGAGTAACTCAACTCAGTTACTCCAGCACTTTGTGCCCTTGATCGGCTGCATATTTCAAGTCTGTGGAAGGTTCTGGACAATTGCAAGTTGTGCTATCTTCCCTTATGCATGAGTGCTGAAAAAGTGATTACCGGTAACTTGGTTGAAGATTTTGGGATGCAAATGAAATGAGAGGACTATAACTTGTCACATTGGCCTGAAGGCCAAAAATGTTCAAACTCAGAGCTGAGGCTCAGATTACCAAAGTTGCTAATATAAACTTATCTTCAACTGTTGTACTATAAAAATATGCTGAAGCCATTTCAAAGCAATAGCCTTCTCAGAAAATATTCTTACCTTTAGATTTCAACTCATGACTGTTTCGCTAAGACATAAAATAGCTTCAGATTATGAAGGCATTGATCTCATCCTTGCAGAGTATAACCCCCCCCACCATCTCTCAATGGTAGCTTTTAGATGTTTTAGTAATAAGCACAGTGCTTTGGCAGCAAAGCCTGGAGAACATCCCAGCATCGATCTCCCACCACATGAAGAAATACCAATTTAGCTTCCCTCCATCCATCCAAATTACTGAACAAACCTTTGCGTCAATACACTCTTTGCTGTTCAGGTTGCATCTCAGTTGTCGGGTAATCGCCTTTTGTTGAAATAACTAACTGCATCTGTGACCAGAAGATTATTTTAACCTCTTCAGAGATCTGTAAAAATACTGATTTAATCTGATTTCGATAAACTGCGTCTTATGGTGACGACTGATTCTTCACTGGAAGACTTAGAAGTAAGTTACAATGATGAACATCACTGTGCTCAGGGCAGCACGGTGGTGCAGCGGTAGAGTTGCTGCCTTACAGCATCAGAGATCCGGGTTCGATCCTGACTGCAGGTGCTCTGTCCGGTGTTTCACATTCTCCCCGTGACCTGCGTGGGTTTTCTCCGAGATCTTTGGTTTCCTCCCACACTCCAAAGACGTACAGGTTTGTAGGTTAATTGGCTTGGTGTAAATATAAAATTGTGTGTAGGGTAGTGTTCATGTGCGGGGATCGCTGGTCAAGTCAAGTTTATTTGTCACATACACATACGAGATGTGCAGTGAAATGAAAGTGGCAATGCTCGCGGACTTTTGTGCAAAAGACAAACAACCAAACAACCAAACAAACTATAAACACAATCATAACACACATATTCTTTTACATAATAAATAATGGAAGGAAAAACGTTCAGTAGAGTTAGTCCCTGGTGAGATAGGCGTTTACAGTCCGAATGGCCTCTGGGAAGAAACTCCTTCTCAACCTCTCCGTTCTCACCGCATGGCAACGGAGGCGTTTGCCTGACCGTAGCAGCTGGAACAGTCCGTTGCAGGGGTGGAAGGGTTCTCTCATGATATTGTTGGCTCTGGAGTTGCACCTCCTGATGTATAGTTCCTGCAGGGGGGGCAAGTGAAGTTCCCATAGTGCGTTCGGCCGAACGCACAACTTTCTGCAGAGCCTTCTTGTCCTTGGCAGAGCAATTCCCAAACCAGATGGTAATGTTCCCGGACAAGATGCTTTCCACCGCCGCTGCGTAGAAGCACTGGAGGATCCTCGGAGACACTCTGAATTTCCTCAATTGCCTGAGGTGGTCAGTGCAGACTCAGCGGGCCAAAGGGCCCTGTTTCCATGCTGTATCCCTAAACTAAACTAAACTAAAACTGCTGTATACACTATTTTGTTATGCTGCACTGGGCCTATATTCACTGGAGTTTAGAAGAATGAGAGGGGACCTCATTGAAACGTACAGAATAGCGAAAGGCTTGGATAGAGTGGATGTCGCGAGGATGTTTCCACTAGTGAAGGAGTCTAGGACTAGAGGTCATAACCTCAGAATTAAAGAACGCTCTTTTCGGAAGGAGATGAGGAGGAATTTATTTCGTCAGAGGGTGGTGAATCTGCGGAATTCTTTGCCACAGAAAGCTGTGGAGGCCAAGTTAGTGTAAAAATTGAATGCAGAGATAGATTCTTGATTAGTTATGGGGAGAAGGCAGAAGAATGGGGTTAGGGGGGAGAGATAGATCAGCCATGATTGAATGGTGGAGAAGACTTGATGGGCCGAATGGCCTATTTCTTCTCCTGTCACTTAAGGGCCTGTCCCACTTACGTGTCCTTGGCACGCAAATTACGCAACCTCGTAGTCGCGTTGAGCCGCGACGGTCCCGCGAAGGTCGGGTGTGATTACATGCGTACGCACAGTCGTCTGGAGCGTGTGATGTCATTTGAAGATGGACACAAAGCTGGAGTAACTCAGCGGGACCGGCAGCATCTCTGGAGAGAAGCAATGGGTGACGTTTCGTGTTGAAACTCTTCTTCAGTCTGAAAAGAAGTGTCTCGATCCGAAACATCGCCAATTGCTTCTCTCCAGAGATGCTGCCGGTCCCGCTGAGTTACTCCTGCATTTTGTGTCCATCTTCAATTTTCTTGGCCCCGCTCTGGGAGTAGAAGTGGGGGCGGATCTGGACCGCAACGGCCGTGAGCCCCAGGCCGCGTTTGGCGATCGTTTGCCTGCTTCTGCTGTTGTTGGAGGTGAGACGTTGCGTCGTGTCATGGTCTTGGGTCTGTCCCACTTTGGCCGTCAATTACGCGACAGGCCATTGGCGCACGAAGATTTCGTTCGCTACAAAAATTTCGGAGACCGCGCGATGTCGTGCACAACTACATACCCCTCCGCGCTTCTCAATGGGACCGGCCACCGTGCGGCCATACGATGCCCGTGCACCTCAACGCGACTACGAGGTCGCATAATTTGCGTGCCAAGGACACGTAAGTGGGACAGGCCCTTTATGAACAAGCGTGAGGATGTTGTCCATTCAGTGAAATATAGAGATCTTGTTTTGCTTTGGTAAGGTTCAATATTAATTTACCTTGTCAGGTTCATACAGGAATAGCACGGAGCACAAAAAAATAAACCATGTGGTGAAATAGTTAAAATCAGTGGGAAGAAAACATGTCAGCCTTGATGTGTGACATTTTTAATTACTTTCATTATCAGGTGATTCACACTTCTTGCTACAGACAAAATAATCCATGAGCAGCAACTCTGTGTTTTTGGCAGGTATTTGTGTTTCAACTGTTTTTGCTTTGAAGGGTGGCCAGAGGTAAAGGGAAAGATGATGTTGCCCTCTATGGAATACAGTTGCCTGAGTAAGCCCATTTTGCAGAGAGCTTTTGGCACTGGTGATGCGCGTCCCTTGTCCATATGGCAAGGTGAAATAAAAACCACATGACACACACACACAGTGCAGTTTAAAAATAGTCGCAGGCTAACTGGATTTCAACGTGCCAGAGAGTCACAAGATATAGTATGTGGCTTAAAATGAGTTTGTTCATTGTCACTTAAAGCTTTCATAGTTCTGACGTCTCTGAAGGGGAAGCTGAGGAGTGACCACTGCTAATGCAAGCAGCTACAGTCATTTCCAGATGAACTATCAAATCTGTGCAAGCTAGCCCATTTTATCCAGGGCAAAGGTCGTGGTTTATTATTCAGAGAGGATGAGAGGTCCCCGGTTACGAATTCGCGCCTTTCGGTTCAAAGTTTGGAAATCTAAGCATCCTTGGGCGAAAGGAGATGAGGAGGAATTTCTTTAGGCAGAGGGTGGCGAATCTGTGGAATTCATTTCCACACACAGCTGTGGAGCCAAAAGATCTTTGTTGGAGAGCAAGTCAATTGGTTTTTAAGGCGGAGATTGATAGATTCTTCATTAGTAAAGGGCCTGCCCCATTTGGGCGTCATTTGTGCGTCACGCAGGTGGCGCGCAAAGATATTGTGAATCCCAAATTCCTGGGGCGCCGCGCGCGACCGCGCATCACTACGACAGATGGTACAATGGGCTAAGTGTTCGGCTGGCAACCGGAAGGTAGCTGGTTCGAATCCCGCTTGGAGTGCATACTGTCGTGGTGTCCTTGGGCAAGACACTTCACCCACATTTCCCTGTGTGTGAATGTGTGTGAATGTGTGTGAGTGATTGGTGGTGGTCGGAGGGGCCGTAGGCGCAGATTGGCAGCCACGCTTCCATCAGTCTGCCCCAGGGCAGCTGTGGCTACAGAAGTAGCTTACCACCACCGAGTGTGACTGAGGAGTGAATGAATAATGCGATGTAAAGCGCCTTGAGTATTAGAAAGGCGCTATATAAATCCCATCCATTATTATTATTATTACGTCACCACGCACCATGCGCGCGTAATGCACGCCATGTGCGTGTAATGCACGGCATGCGCGCATCACGACGCATGCGTCATGCGTCGTGACGCGTAAATTATGTCGCGTAAATGGCACGCAAATGATGCCCAAGTGGGACAGGCCCTTAAGGGTGTCGGAGGTATTGTGGCAAAGGCATGAGAATTGGGTCAGGAGGGAAAGATAGATCAGCCATGATTAAATGATGGAATAGACTTGAAGGGCCGAATGGCCGGATTCTGCTCCTAGAATTTAGTATGTGTAAGAAGGTACTGCAGATGCTGGTTTATACTGTAGATATACACAAATCGCTGGAGTAACTCAACGGGTCAGGTAGCATCTTTGGAGCAAAGGAATAGGTGACGTTTCAGATCGGAACCCTTCTTCAGACAGTAGACTGTAATCTGAAGAAGGGTTCTGACCCTCAATGTCATCTATTCCATTTCTCCAGAGATGATGGGGATGCTGACCATCTGA
Source organism: Amblyraja radiata (assembly GCF_010909765.2). Lineage (NCBI taxonomy): Eukaryota > Metazoa > Chordata > Chondrichthyes > Rajiformes > Rajidae > Amblyraja > Amblyraja radiata. The sequence goes on from NC_045967.1 coordinate 49,735,406, forward strand.
GTTACTCCAGCTTTTTATGTCGATCTTAGACTTAAAATGGAATGCCTTTCTCTCGAAGAGCCATTCCTTACATTTAATATAAGGGGCACAGATAGATAATGATCAACTTATGAGAACAACTTAGATTCTCATAATTGTACCGGAGGCATGAGTTCAAACCCATTAATGGATGCTGGCAAATTTAATAATTATATACATTTGGGATTTTAAAGTGAATTAATCTCAGCTATACTGGCAGTGAACTATCGGTCTGATGCAAAAGCTAAAACAGACATCAAGTGCTGGAGTAACTCAGCGGGTCAGGTAGCGTGTGCAGGAGGGAGTTGATGATTCTGGTTTACACCGAAGATGGACACAAAAAGCTGGAGTAACTCAACGGGTCAGGCGGCATCTCTGGGGATAAGGAATAGGTGATGCTCTGGGTCGAGACCCTTCTTCAGGCGGCTGGGAGAGAGAGAGAGAGAGAGATACTCATCGGAGAGAGGAGGAGAACTTCTCCAACGTAGGCAGTTACATTGAGGAGATTTAGCAGTGGAGCAGACAACATGTGTATGAAGGAACTGCAGATGCTGGTTTACACCAAAGATAGAAACAAGATGCTGGAGTAACTCAGCGGGTCGATGCAGCATATCTGAAGAAAAAGCATCGGGGACATTTCAGGTCACAACCCTTCTTCAGAAGAAGGGTTTCGACCCAAAACAATGCCAAGCCATGTTCTCCAGAGATGCTGCCTGACCCACTGAGTTACTCCTGCACTTGGTTTCTTTTCTTGTAAACCAGCATTTGTAGTTGCTCGTGTCTACTCCGATGTAAAAACTACTTGATTCATCAATGTCCTAAAAGGAAGGAAATCTTCTACTCTAATCAGTTGAGTCAATGTGGAACTCCAGGCCCAACCAAGTTGCTCACTCTGAGATGCCTCCTCATTCCAGGGTCTTAACCGGGAGAGTCTAAATGCATGAGAAAGGTACAACCCTTGAATGTGTCTTGAATACCTCTATCCATTGGTAATTTTTATCACAATTTATCAACATTTCCAGGAACAAAGGAGGACCTTGTGTGAAAGAACCACTGTGGGACAGGGGGACCTGGCATGAGATACTTTGTCACTTTGTCAGCACCCTTCATTTGCCGACTATTTGCTGACCTTGGGTATTGAAGCAAAGAATTCCACTGTGACTTGTCACCTGTGACAATAAAGTATTCAATTCAATTCAAGAACAGGGCGGCACGGTGGCGGAGGGGTAGAGTTACTGTCTTACAGCGCTTGCAGCGCCGGAGACCCGGGTACGATCCTGACCACGGCTGCTTGTCTTGTACGTTCTTCTCCGTGGCCTGCGTGGGTTTTCTCCAAAACCTTCGGTTTCCTCCCACACTCCAACAACGTACAGGTACCCGTATGTACATTAATTGGGTTAGTGCAAGTGTAAATTGTCCATAGTGTGCGTAGGATAGTGTTAATGTGCGAGGATCGCTGGTCGGTGTGGACACGGTGGGCTGAAGGGCCTGTTTCCACGCTGTATCTGTAAACTATACTAAACTAAACTAGAGAGCAGGAAGAACATGCACTGGTGATGGGAACAGGGTTTATGAAGAAGGGAAGCGAGCTTGATCTGAATTCATAGTGCATTTTAACACTCAAGTTCTGAATACTGATGTACCATCCATCTGTAATTTAACATCTATTGTTACAAGCTCTTCGTTAATGCCAAATAAAAACAACATGACATCTTCTCTACAATATGTGATTTAACATTAAACATTAATGTATCATCAATTCTGATTTGACTTGCTCATGAAACCCCTCATTAAATAAAGGAACAATAAAAAAAAGGCCTCATAACAAAGATTGTGCTAACGCCTCCCAAGCATATCGTTCGAGGTGAGGTTTACTGCAACGGATCACCAATCCTGAACCCATTCTCTGTTTTATTTCCTTCAGTAAACATGGTCTTTCTGACTCTCTTGTGGGTTTTCTCCAAGATCTTCGTGGGTTTTCTCCAAGATCTTCTGTTCACTCCCACATCCCAAAGACGTACAGGTTTGTAGGTTAATTGGCTCGGTATAAATGTAAAAAAATGTCCCCAGTGTGTGTTAATGTGCTGGTCGGTGTGTACTCAGTGGGCCAAAGGGCCTGTTTCAGTGCAGTATCTCTAAACCAAACTAAACTAAACTCAGCAGGTCAGGTAGCATCTCCGAAGAACATTGATGGCTCATGTTTCAGGGTGTCTAAAGAAGGGTCCTAACCCAAAACGACACCCATCCATGTTCTCCTCCAGAGGTCCAGAGAGTCTAAGAAAGGTTCCAACTCGTAACGTCACCTATTCATTTTCTTCAGAGATGCTGCCGGCCCTCTGAGTTACACCAGTATTTCTGTGTTAATTTTCTACAGAGATGCTGCCTGGCCTCCGAAGTCACTACAGCACATCGTGTCCTTTGTTGTAAACCAGCATTTGCATTTCCTTACCCAACCCAGTTTCCGCATCTCAATAACTTACCACCAGAGATGCTGAACTACTTTTGAGTTTGACATTTGTTCTTCTTTTCCTAAGCTGACTGAGTCTAAGACTTAAAGCCCTGTCCCACTGTACGAGTTCATTCAAGAGTTCTTCCGAGTTTGCCCTGATTCGAAGTCAGGGATTTACGGTAATGGCTGTTCGTAGGTACTCGGGGCTCTCGTGGACATTTTTCAACATGTTGAAAAATCTTCACCAGTCTTCCTGCCGTTAGTGGTGCGAGCCGCTAAGAGACGTCCTCGAGCTCCGACGTACCCGCTACGTTCATTCTACGTGCTTCCACAAGTTTGATATTTTTTTAAAGGCGGGAGAGCTCTTGAATGAACTCGTAGAGTGGGACAGGGCTTTTACTCTGCAGTCACATCCACCATTTCAACTGTTCCTGTACCCTACTTTCCCCTAGATCATAAGAGATTCATTTAAATTCAACTTGTTTATTTAATTCAGACATTCTATTTACTTAGGATAGACACAAATTGCTGGATTAACTCAACGGGACAGGCAGCATCTCTGGATGGAAGTAACGGGTGATGTTTCGGGTTGAGATCCTTCATCAGATCAGTTCTTCGGGTCAGAAGAAGGGTCCCGACCCGAAACATCACCCATTCCTTTTATCCAGCAATGCTGCCTGTCCCGCTGAGTTACTCCAGCGTTTTGTGTTTTAAGAATAAGGGGTAGGCCATTTAGGAATGAGATGAGGAAAAACGTTTTCATCCATAGAGTTATGAATCTGTGGAATTCTCTGCCACAGAAGGCAGTGGAGGCCAATTGGATGTTTTCAAGTGAGAGTTAGATATCGCTCTTAGGGCTAACGGAATCAAGGGATATGGGGAGAAAGCAGGAACGGGGTACTGATTTTGGATGATCAGCCATGATCATATTGAATGGCGGTGCTGGCACGAAGAGCCGAATGGCCTACTCCTGCACCTATTTTCTATGTTTCTATGTTTCATTTCAGTTCTGTACACATCTACGACTCTAAATCACTGATACACAGGGCTAGTCCTGTGTACAGAATGGAGATCTTTGCAGTCACCCAATATGAGTTTGTTCTTCCCAATGTAGTGGACTTCGTTTTAGTTTAGTTTAGTTTAGAGATGCAGCATGGATACAGGCCCTTCGGCCCATCGACTCCGCGCCGACCAGCTATCCCCGCACACCAACATTATCCCACACACACTAGGGACAATTTACACTTATACCGAGCCAATTAACCTACAAACCTGTACGTCTTTGTAGTGTGGGAGGAAACTGAAGATCTCGGAGAAAACCCAGGCAGGTCACGGGTAGATCGTACAAACTCCGTACAGACAGCACCCGTGGTCGGGATCGAACCCGGGTCTCTAGCGCTGTAAGGCAACAACTCCACCGCTGCGCCACCGGGCAGCCCATGTTCATTTCATGAGCAACAATTCAACATTCCAATCTGGAGGAAATGCAGGTGCTTCCTAAGAATGATGAGACATAGTTTGCATGGGACATAGGTGCATGGCAGGGGTGTGCCTTCAATTGATCTCACTGCTAAAGAGTATCCAGCCACCCCTTCTAGTAAAATAAGCACATGAATGTGAATTGGTAAGAAATGGAGTCTGCAGTTTATGTCCCTGGATAGTTTGACAACATTCACTGTTTAGGTCCATAAGAATAAGATGACACGGCAGGTTGACACTGTGGGCGGTTGAACTTCTCAGAACTGCATTATCCCAAATTCGAAAACAATCTACGCAGGGATAGCTGATATGATGTAACGGAGGAGGTTGTAATCGTGAACATGCTTATAAATCATGTCACGAGAAGCTTTTATTGCCTTTTAAAAGGGGACAAAAAGTGCCATAAAATGTGAGCAAACAAAACATGAAGCCGGGCAGAGATTGAATTGCAGAATTGACAGTAGATCTACTCCACTCTGATCAAAAGGAAATGAAGTTAGAAGGAAAGAATATTTAGTTAGGCAGTGCCTGACCTCGTCATCTCGTTTCATTAAACAGAATCAGTGTGATGTTGGGAACACCACTAGGTTTATCAGCCACCATCTTGTTTAAAAGCTTTTCCTTGTCCAAAATTGCATTAGCATTTGTCAATTTTTTTTGCCAAAGCCTTTGTGTAACACAAAGGTCATTCTTCAACTGAAAACAGCGCACAGATGAAAAGTGCTACATTTCTCACCGGAATTGGCGGCATTTTGTTTCACAGTTTTGCAGGAATTCTCCTGCCATGGTTTTCCCTCCCTTTTTTGTCTCCATTTTCTGAAGATATCTTGGATGTGTAACGAGAATGGTGTAGGAGACCATCTGTGTCGCAAGTCACAGGCGGAAGTAGTGTTAACATGGCGTGAATCAATTCTCCACACTTTTATTTATAATTAATGCCAATTGTTAGGATTGTAAAGTCTCTGTGGTGCAAGATTTTTGAGTGTCCCCAGAACATCTTTCTGGCATCCAGCTTCTGAAATGATGTCAACAGTAATGTATTAGCCAAAATCAGCTTTCTGCAAAAATATCTAACTACATTGGTCTGAATCATGGCTGTTCACTGTTCACTTGTCGAAGCTGCAGGGTAAAAAATTGGAATTATTTCAAAGGTCAGACCCATTTCTCATATTAGAATTTCGGCTTAACTCTTTGCCACTCTAACCTCGAGCAGGACCAACACACACAAGGACCCCATCCTCCACAACGCCAGGTTCCCCTCAGGGTGTGGAGTTTGCGAGGTTGTCACCAGGACCGGGGGGGGCCTGAGCTACAGCGAGAGGTTGAGCAGACTAGGGCCCACACCACCCCCCCCCCCCCCCCCCCCCCGCCCCCCCCCCCCCCCTCCTCTCACACACCACCCCCCCCCCCCCTCCCCCACACCACCCCCTCTCCCACACCATGGTGGAATATTGCATTGGGGAATGGGTTGCATTGGGGGACCAGGCCTCCCGTGTGACTGGGCCCCAACGGGTCCCACTTAGTCTAGTGATTGTTATTTATTGAACTTTTTCTTTTTTTTTCTCTTCCCCCATTTATGTACAATGTTTACATATTCACATGTTCTGTTGTGCTGCAGCAAGTAAGAATTTCATTGTCCCATCCGGGACATATGACAATAAAACACTCTTGACTCTTGATAGGATTGGCACATACAGTCTTTTGCCCAGAGTAGGGGAATCAAGAACCAGAGAACATAGGTTTAAAGTGATGGGGGGGGAAGATTTAACAGGAACATGAGGGGTAATGTTGTTACACAAAGGATGTTGGGTGTATGAAATGATCTGCTGGAGGAGGTAGTTGAGGCAGGTGCTACCGCAATGTTTAATAAACATTTAGGTAGGTACATGGATAGGATATGTTTAGAGGGATGTGGGCCAAACACAAACAGGTGGGACTATTGTAGATGGGGGATGTTGGCCGGCATGGGCAAGTTGGGCTGAAGGGCCTGTTTCTACACTGTTGGACTCTCTGATTCTATGACTTTATATGAATTGCTAAGCCCATTTCTCTTCACAAACTGTTAAACAAGTTTCAAACTGATTCTAAACTGCAATATCATCCACTTATTTTTCTTCTTCTTCTACTTGCGTATGGCGTGCACAGCCTAAACATGTAGGACAACTTGTTCTATTTGATCTTATTTGATTGTGCATGCCGGGTTGATTGCATTCGTGGAAGCTGGGCGGACCACGTGAAGGTTGCAATCTCCCATCCCAATATCGTGATACAGACTCACTACTGGGATGGTTTATTGTTAAAGAAAACCTTTTCAGAGGAATGTTTCTTGCAGACATGTATGGGGGAAAAAAGGTGCTCAACAAAGTATTTGTGTAATACGAAGAATATTAGGTTGAGGTTCAGGTTTATTAATGCCGCATGTATCAAAGTACAGTGAAAAGCTTTGTTTTGCCTGCTATCCAGTCAGATCAAATAATACTATATAAATACAATCAAACCAAACTTAAGTTGAGTAGGTAGAATAAGGTGCTAATAGAGAGTGTAGAATATACTGTAGTTCTCAGCATTGTAGCACACCAGTTCCAAAGACAAAGTCCAATGTCCGCAGTGGGGCAGACGTTAATCGGACGGTACACTAGTTTAAGTAAGGGCCGTTCAGAAGCCCGGTTGCTGCTTGTAATAATGATGGACCAGCTCCTTACATCCTATGTGGGTGGCACGGTGGCACAATGGTCGAGCTACTGCCTTGCAGTGCCAGAGATCCGGGTTTGATCACGAGTACGGGTGCTTATCTACACAGAGTTTTGAGGATGATCAGCCATGATCACATTGAATGGCGGTGCTGGCTCGAAGGGCCGAATGGCCTACTCCTGCACCTATTGTCTATTGTCTATTGTTTGTACGTTCTCCCGTGGGTTTTCTCCAAGATCTTTGGTTTCCTCCCACACTCCAAAGACGTGCAGGTTTGTAGGTTAGTAGGATTGGCCCTTGTGTGTGTGTGTGTGTGTGTGTGTGTGTGTGTAAGGAAGTGTTAATGTGCGGAGATCGCTGGTCGGGTGGACTCAGTGGGCCGATGGGTCTGTTTCCATGCTGTATCTCGAAACTAAACTAAACTAAACTAAAATGAATGTGCAGTTTGGAAGAAGGGTTTCGGCCCGAAACGTCGCCTATTTCCTTCGCTCCATAGATGCTGCTGCACCCGCTGAGTTTCCCCAGCAATTTTGTGTACCCTAAACTAAAATGAATGATTGATGATACTCTCCAACAGTGGCCCAGCTGCCTCACCATTGCCTATTCGGTATCAATGGTGATCCAAATCGATATTTTGTTCCTTCACTGTGGAGAATTGGGACCAGTGCCTTGTGCTGATTACGGTGGGGGGGGGGGGAGTAAGATTAATGGCAATTTTCCAGTACTATCCTGAACCCTCGCGAGAGGGGAATATGGGCCACGTGTGTATCGACACTGCTCTGCGCCCTTACATTTGGGATGCAGGAATCATTTGCACCCTTATAATTGGGATTATAGAAACCATTTGTGGTTTTCGAACATTTTTTTCTCCTGCTCCTCGGCCCAGAAGTTCGAGAATTGCTGTGTTTCTCAACAAATGTTCTGTGTGTTTACAGCTTAGGAATTGGGATTAATGGTCTTTCCCCACTAGTGTCCTGAACCTAGGCTCCGGGGGAATAATAATAATAATAATAATAATATATCTTTTATTGTCATTGTACGTCAGTGCAACGAGATTTAGTGTGCAGCTCCACTGATGTACAAGAAAGGTAAATAAATACAATACATAAATAAACAAGCTGAATTGATTGACGTGACCAACTGAGGGAGACTGTCCAAAGGGGGTGGGTGGGGGGGCACTCATTAGGGCCGGTTCAGAGCCGCTATAGCTCTTGGGATAAAACTGTTCCTGAGTCTGGAGGTTCGGGCGTAGAAGGCCTTGTAACGTCTGCCGGAGGGAAGTAGTTGAAACAGACCGTGGCAGGGTGTGATGAGTCCTTATGGATGCTGAGGGCCTTCCTGAGGCACCGCGTGTGGTAGATGCCCTCCAATGCTGGTAGCTCTGTCCCGATGATCCGCTGCGCTCTGTTGACGACGCGCTGAAGAGCTCTCCTCTCCGCCTCTGTGCAGCTGAGATACCACACAGATATGCCATACGTTAGTATGCTCTCTGTGGTGCAGCGGTAGAACGTTGTCAGCAGCTGTTGGGGCAGACCAGTCTTTTTTAATGTCCTCAGGAAGAACAGTCGTTGCTGTGGCTTCTTGACCAGCGCGGCGGTGTTTGTGGACCATGTGAGGTCTTCTGAAATGTGAGTGCCCAGAAACTTAAAGCTGGACACTCTCTCCACACTTTCCCCATAAATGGAGATTGGGGCATATTCTCCAGAATGGGACCTCCTGAAGTCAATAATCAGCTCCTTGGTCTTGGAGGTGTTTAGTGCCAAGTTGTTATTGGCGCACCAGTCCGCCAGGTTCTGCACCTCCGCTCTGTAGTTTGTTTCATCACCGTTGGTGATCAGCCCAATCACTGTTGTGTCGTCTGCAAACTTCACGATGGTGTTGGTGTCGAATGCAGGGACACAGTCGTGAGTGAAGAGGGAGTAGAGCATGGGGCTTAGTACACAACCCTGTGGTGTGCCGGTGCTCAGGGTGATGGTGGAGGACAGGTGCGGGCCCAGTCTCACTGCCTGCGGTCGCTCCGTGAGAAAGTTCAGGATCCAAGCGCATATCGGTGAGCTGAGGCCTAGCTGGTGGAGTTTGGTGGTGAGCTTGGTGGGGATGACCGTATTGAATGCAGAGCTATAGTCAATGAAGAGCATCCTCACATACGTGCCCTGTCTGTCCAGGTGAGTCAGGACAGTGTGAAGGGCCAGAGAGATGGCATCCTCTGTCGATCTATTTGCCCTGTATGCAAATTGATGGGAGTCCAGTGAGGCAGGGATGCTGGATTTAATATGGGAGAGGACCAGCCTTTCGAAGCACTTCATGGGGATTGGAGTCAGGGCAACCGGCCGGTAGTCGTTGAGGTTGGTGATTTTGGACTTTTTCGGCACCGGCACTATGGTGGCTGTTTTCAGGCACTTGGGGACCGTTGCCAGAGATAGAGAGAGATTGAAGATTCTCGTGAATTGATGGAGAGTCTGAGATGCGGCTGCACATTTACCACTGAGGAATTGGGATCGATGCTGCTTCCTCATCATCCACTGTGCATTTATGATTTTGGTGTGATGCCATTTGCTGTTTTATGACACGGCCTTGTTTTCACACAAGTGAGAGAATGAGGATAAATAGTGCCTGTCATGATTGTACAATATCTTCATAATTCAGCCATTGCAGTGGTGTAGGCAAAATCATATGTTGGTTTAGCACAAAACATAGGGTCATAGAGTCATATAGTGTGGAAACAGGTCCTTCTGCCCAACTTTCCCACACCGGCCAACATGTCTCAGTGACACTAGTCCCACCTGCCTGCTTTTAGCCCATATCCCTCCAAACCTGCCCTATCCATGTACCTGCTTAACCGTTTCTTAAATGTTAGGATTGTCCCTGCCTCAACTACCTCCTCTGGCAGCTTGTTCCATACACCCACCACCCTTTGTTTGAAAACGTTGCCCCTCAGATTCCTATTAAATCTTTCGCTCTTCACCTTAAACCAATGTCCTCTGGTCCTCGATTCCCTTAGAGACTTTGTGCATCTACACAATCTATTCCTCTCATGATTTTATCCACCTCTATAAGATCAGTGGTAGCAAATGTTCTAAATTGCCGCCCAGGCTACTTTTCTAAATTGACCCAGTGAATTTTTCCTATAATTGAAATCAACAGAAAAGTGGACCAGGTGGGATTTATAAAGGACAACAAACCTACAACACTTCTTCTAGAGTGATTGAGTCATACAGCACAGAAACAGGCCTTTCGGCCCAACTTGCCCATACTGACCAAGATGCCCCATCTACATTCATCCCATCTGCCTGCCCCAGTAAATCTTTACCATCTCTTCAACATCTTCAACATGTGCAGCAGTTAGTACTGATGCTTCACAGTTCCAGCATCCCAGGTTCAATCCTGACCTCCCCAATCCTGCCTGTGTGTTTTGATTTTATGGAAGCCCTTCGACCCAACACATTCTTGTACCTGCTTCGACAATGTTGAAGACTAGCTTCGACTAGCTACGACTAACTTCGGGAAAATTGGACACCAAATAGTGGAGAGTGAAGATGACCTCCTTCGACCTCTCTTCGACCTCCCTTCGACTGATGAAGACTATCTACGACTTCCTTCAACTACCTTCGACTACCTTTGACTACCTTCGATTACCTACGACTAACATGCCGACCTACTACGACCTACTATGACCTACTCCGACTGAACCTACCTGCCTCAACTACCTATTTCTGTTTCAAATAAAGTCACAAACTAAACATATTCACCAATCAAGACATGATATATACTACAATGACATGCAGCAAAATTACAATAACTCTTTTTACACGTTGCGATGAATGCAATTTCTATTATTTCTTTCCACTTCCAAACAAAAATATGGTTGGATTATTCAGCGTATGATCAACCTCGGTGAGACCAAGCGCAGGCTTGGCGATCGCTTTCCACAACACCGCCACTCATTTCGCAATAACCAACCTGATCTCCCGGTGACTCAGCACTTCAACTCCCCCTCCCATTCCGAATCTGACCTTTCTGCCCTGGGCCTCCTCCATGGCCAGAGTGAGGCCCACCGCAAATCGGGGGAACAGCACCTCATATTTCGCTTGGGTAGTTTCCACCCCAGCAGTATGTACATTGGCTTCTTGAATTTCAGGTAGTCCTTGTTTTCTCCCTCCTTCCCCTTCCATTCCCAGCTCTCCCACAGCCCACTGTCTCCACCTCTTCCTTTCTTCCCCCCCCCCCCCCCCCCCCGTTAACCTACAACGCCAATGCGTCTTTGGGATGTGGGAGGAAACCCACACGCTTGCAGGGAGAATGTGCAAATTCAACACAGACAGTGCCCGAGGACAGGATCGAACACATATCTCTGGCGTGTGAGGCAGCAAGTCTGTGCCACTATATTTTGTTTTCCAACACAATGTCATGGGTCATGGGGGGAAGGCAGGAAAATGGGATTAGAAGGCATAGATCAGGCACGATTGAATGGCAGAGTAGACTCGATGGGCCGAATGGCCTAATTCCACTCCTATAACTTGTGAACTGCACCAAACCCTTTGTGTTTCGAATAAAGCCATCTGCTGTATGCCAGTCTATTCTTGCAGCCTTTATGAATTAGCCCAATCCTCCTTGTCCCCCTTTTCCATAACAGAAGAGTTCTTTAGTCGGAAGGATGCGTGCATTTATGAGAGCTTTGAAATTGAGAATAGCGTCTTGCCGGCTTAGTTGGCTAAATTATTTATCTCAGTTGTCGACATTCCAGGAACTTTGTAACTGAAGCGCATCTTATCGGGTGATTCAGATAAGGATCACTGAAACAGGACCACGCATAAAGTATGTAATCACCAGCAGTGAACGTAAAAACTGCAGCTCAAGGTATGAGCCTATGGAATGAACGTGTATTGTGTTTCAGTAGCTGCAATATTGCCAAAGATAGGACATTATGCGGCAGAAACTAATTCAGTTATCAACTTTTAATGACAATAATATTTATTGGTTGAGGCATTTCTTAAAGTACAACGACCACTGGTTTATCTGAAGATGGACACAAAAAGCTGGAGTAACTCAGCGGGCCAGGCAGCATCTCTGGAGAAAAGGAATAGGTGGTGATTTGGAATGGAACCATTCTTCAGACCCTTTGCGTCGAGATCCTTCTTCAGACTGAAGGATCTCGACCCGAAACATCACCGAAACATGAGTAACTCTGGTATTTTGTGTCTGTCTGTGATATAAAACACCATCTGCAGTTCCTTCCTACACATGAAAATAATGAGAACAAACCTCAAGTCTAATCTCAACCTAATTTCAAATGAACACAGGGTTAGAAACATAGAAAATAGGTGCAGTAGGCCATTCGGCCCTTCTAGCCAGCACCGCCATTCATTGTGATCATGGCTGATCGTCCCCAATCAATAACCCGTGCCTGCCTTCTCCCCATATCCCTTGATTCCACTAGCCCCTAGAGCTCTATCTAACTCTCTCTTAAATCCATCCAGTGATTTGATAGATGAAAATAAGAACTGCAGATGCTGGATTACAAAGAAAGACACAAAGTGCTGGGATAACTCAATGGCAGCATCACTGGAGAACAATGGATAGGTGACGTTTTGGGGTCAGGACCCCTCTTCAGACTAATTTAATTAACATTGTTGCAGTATTCTGTAGAGCTCCCAGGAAAATGATCAGAAGTAACTACACAGGGTAATAAGCGAGTTCGGTATTCCGAAAGATGCAAGGAATCATGGGATTTGTCAAAGGTCATTCGTGATAAAGAAAAAGCTGGCTGTATAAACTGTGTATAAATTGTTATAAGATGCTGAATGTGTACAGACCTGTGTTTCATCCGTAGTCAGGATCGAACCCGGGTCTCTGGTGCTGCAAGCGCTGTTGAATTGCTACTGGACCGTCCCCGTCCCCTCCCGAGTGTCCCGTCCTGTCTGGGGGGGATCCTGGACTGACGGGGCACCGGCCCGGAGCAGTGGCGGCCCCAGGCTTACAGCCAGCACAGAAAAGAAGCACTAACTCCAGCTCAACTCTGCTCCAAATCCCGAGGAACCTGTTCCCCAATGGGCCGGGGACCGTCAGGTGCACCTCTCACCTTATCCAATGGCTGTCGGTTAACCACCTTGGTGCCAGCGAAAGCGGGGATACACGCAAAATGCTGGAGTAACTCAGCAGGACAGGCAGCATCTTTAGAGGAAAGGAATAGGTCGATGTTTCGGGTCGAGACCCTTCTCCAGAGATGTTGCCTGGCCCGTGTAGTCACTGCCGCATTTTGTGTGTATCCCCGTTGATGACTGGTGTTCAGCTTTCGCCGGCACAGAGGGGGTTAACCGACAGTCACTGGATAATGCTGTGGTGTAACATTTCTTGAGGCAATGAGGCGGAGGGGATTCCGACTGCACCCAACCTTATGGACTGTTCGGAAGCCTGATAACAGAGGGGAAGAAGCCATTCCTGAGTCTGGTGGTGCACGCTTTCCAGCTTCTATTCCTTCTGCCCGACGGCCGGAGCAGAGAGAAGGGTTGAAACATACTAATTGAAAACATATAAGATTGTTCAAGGTTTGGACATGCTAGAGGCAGGAAACATGTTCCAGATGTTGGGGGAGTCCAGAACCAGGGGCCACAGTTTAAGAATAAGGAGAAAGCCATTTAGAACGGAGACGAGGTAACACTTTGTCTCACAGAGAGTTGTGAGTCTGTGGAATTCTCTGCCTCAGAGGGTGGTGGAGGCAGGTTCTCTGGATGCTTTCAAGAGAAAGCTAGATAGGGCTCTTAAAAATAGCGGAGTCAGGGGATATGGGGAAAAGGCAGGAACGGGGTACTGATTGGGGATGATCAGCCATGATCACATTGAATGGCGGTGCTGGCTCGAAGGGCCAAATGGCCTACTCCAGCACCTATTGTCTATTGTCTACTGTCTATTGTCTAAGAAGGAATGACCGATGGGAGAAGGAACTTTGATAATGTTTGCTGCCTCCCCAAGGTAACGTGAAATGGAGATGGAGTCAAGGGTGAGGAGTCTGGTCTGTTTTACGGCATGGGCTCTATCCATAACACTCTGCAATTTCCCGCCGTCTTGGGCAGAGCAGTTTCCAAAAGCAAGGTTGCAATGCAACCCGACGGTATTGCTTGATAGCGTATCGTTAGCAGTGCTGGGTGATGGAATAACTGCACACCTCAATATCTTGCATTGCATTTCTAACAGTGATAATCACTATTCCGTGGCAACGACACCGGTAAATCAATCAACACAATTACTGAAGGATGTCAATGCACGCCATGTTGTGACTAACAGGGGACTTATGTGTAGATGAATAACCCAATTAAATGTGACGTTTGATATTTTAGCATGCCTGTCAAATTAGATTTTAATAGTCAACTGTTCCCTTGTAAAACAGAAGTCATTCAGTCTCAGGGGGGATATAATATACCTCTTATAAAACAAACCAAAATATTTGTGTAAGCTTTTTTTACAAGGTGAACAAAATGGAGAATCTATAAAAATGATTCCTCTCCACAACTGACATGTTACATTAACAAATCAAAGGTGAATTCATGTTACCCCTGGTAGCACCTCGTTATTTTCAGTGCTGAGGTCCTACTTTGCGAGTTTTCCTTTTGAACATGTTTAGTTTAGTCTAGAGAAACAGCGCGGAAACAGGCCCTTCAGCCCACCGAGTCCGCGCTGACAAATAACCCTGTACACCAGCATTATCCTGCACACACGAGGGATAATTTACAATTTTGCCAAGACAATTAACCTACAAACCTGTACGTCTTTGGAGTGTGGGAGGAAACCGGAGATCCCGGAGAAAACCCACGCAGGTCACGGGCAGAACATGCAAACTCCAAACAGACAGCACCCATAGTCAGGATCGAACCTGGGTCACTGGCGCTGTAAGGTAGCAGTTCTACCGCTGCGCCACCGTGCCGCACTTGTATAACATTAAATGTTACACAATAGTGTTTGTTACTGCTCTGTGAATGATATGTGGAAAATTAGAAATGTATCGGTATTGATTTGGTTCAGTTCAATTGCAGAAAGTTATCGATAAAGTGGACTCGTGTTTATTCTGGGTTTTAGAATTATTGGTTTGCTTAGACACACAAGAACACCGCATGCTAACACAGACCACAGTCGCAGTGAGTTACAACCAAGATAGATGCTCTCTCAGTTCAATGTTACCTTTCAATTACGGGCATAGGCACCCTCATTTATTTTTCAACTGCTTCTGAAATTTGTTTTCCACTCAGTCTGAACTTTGATTTGACGGCAGCCCTCTTCATGGAGAACAATGAGGATGCTCCTCGGACTGAGAGAACCCATGCAACTATCGTGGGTTTTGCAATGGCATTCAGTAAATCCGGATGTCCTAACTGGTTATCAAATACAATTCACTGCGGCAGATGCGTCGTGATCGACAGCCTCTCGGCAAGATTACAGTGCTCCTTTGTCCAATTTTCAGAAAATGGCAAAATGTGGGAAAGGGGATGTATGGTGATGATACTTTAGAATACTGAAGAAGGGTCTCGACCTGAAACATCGCCCATTCCTTCTCTCGTCCAAATAACAATAATGTATGTATCGGAAGAAACTTAGTGAGACAGGCTAGATGCTGCCTGTCTCACTGAGTTGCTCCAGCATTTTGTGTCTATCTTCGGTTTCAACCAGTTTCTTCCGATACATACATTATTGTTACTTGGACTCAGTTATGGAGTCATAGCATGATACAGTGTGGAAAAAGGCCCTTCGGCCCAACATGCTCACACCAGCCAACATGCATTCAATCGAATTCGTGATTATGAAGGCTTCAAAGATTAGGGTGAGAATGGGGTTAAAAGGGAAAAGTAGATCAACCATGATTAAATGGCAGAGACGACTTGATGGGCTGAATGGCCTTATTCTACTCCTTTCTATGTCTTTCTATATTCTCCAGAAATGCTGCCTGTTCAGCACTTCGTGTTCCTACCTGTGTCAATGTGGTTTTCATCAAAATAAACATGTTTGTGCCAGTTTCTGGCTAGAATGCAAAGAATTACTGACATAGCCATTGCCCTGTTGCCACTAATTGTGTGGCCTTTCTTTGATTTGGGCTCCAATCCATTGTCACCATTGATTCCCCTCAGCATTTGATCAGCTGCCATTAAACTTGTAATGAAGACGATTAGATTGATTTTTCACAACCAAAAGAATTGATCTTCTAATAATAGCTTCCAGAGCCCTGAATATAGGGTGACAAGTGGTTATTATTTCTGCCTTATAATAAATGTGTGAGTGTGGCTGCATATTCAAATTCAGTGGTGAATAAAAACTTTAGCCCCAACAACTCAATTCAGAGCGGCACGGTGTCACAGCGGTAGATCTATTGCCTCACAGCGCCAGAGATCTGGGTTCGATCCTGACTACGGGTGCTGTATGTACGGAGTTTGTACGTTCTCCCCGTGACCTGTGTGGGTTTTCTCCGAGATCTTCAGTTTCCTCCCACACTCCAAAGACGTACAGGTTAATTGGCTTGGGGTAAATGTAAAATTGTCTCTAGTGCGTGTGGGGTAGTGTTTGTGTGCTAGTTGGTACAATCTTGGTGGGCTGAAGGGCCTGTTTCTACATTGTACCTCTAAACTAAAAACTAAAGCTACTGTAAGATTAGGTTACTTTAAGCAGTATTATCGGAAAGATTGTTTTAGACTCACAATTCATGCCAACATTGACTGGAGCTGATCACATAAATCTTAATTTGACTTGCAAACTGCAAGTTCCTCGTGACATTGTGCCGGGAATGTAGTTGTAACGATAGAAACAATAGAAGAAGATGGAAAGAGTTCAGGTTGATAGGTTCCTCAGTAATAGGAGCAGATCTAGGCCATTCGGCACACCAAGTCTACTTCACCATTCAATTATGGCTGATCCATATTTCCTCAGATGGCTGTGGAGGCCAAGTCAATGGATATTTTTAAAGTGGAGATTGACAAATTATTGATTAGTAAGGGAGTCAGGGGTTATGGGAAGAAGGCAGGAGGATGGGATTGTGAGGGAAAGATAGATCAGCCATGATTGAACGGCAGAGTCAACTTGATGGGCCGAATGGCCTAATTCTTCTCCGATGACTTAAGAACTTGTGAATTCAAGAACAATGGTGTAGTTTGCATCTTTTATCACTATCATAACTGAAAACAGGTTACTTAACATGAACCAAGGAGAATACTGGAGCCTATTTTCCAGTCCAAATATACCTCCTCAGGTATATTTAATGAACCGTAAAGTAACCAAAATCCTCTTCAGAATTAATAAATGGTAAGTTGGTATTTAACATTTAACTTCAAAAGCCAGCTTAAGGTCTAAACACTTCAACAAACAAGTGTGAATTGTAAAATAAATAAAAAATGGCAGATGCCAAAATCTGAAGTAAATACAAGGAGTTTGGATAAAAGATCATTGATCTGAAACATTAATAGATAATGTTGGCAGCACTTTCTGTTTTTATTTGTGAATTATTAAGCACGGTAACTGATCATTTAATGCAACATATCGGGGCACATATATTATGTATCACACAAGCTTTTCACACTTCACTTCATCCCTGCCTATCAAAATATTCTTCTCATCCTTGTTCCCTCATGTACTTATCTGGCGCTCTCTTAAATGCTTCTGTGTGTTTGGCTTTTGTTTGCAATAGAGGTATTGCAGAAATGAAGTACATTGTGATTTCCATTAGCAAATCTATTTTCTTATGCATGTAAACCTGTGCCTTTGCACATGGTGAGACAGGTTCATGCTGCCTGCCACAGGATTAACACTGAGACTATGGCACAATCAATTGAATTCCATATGTTTGCAAACTGAACTTATTTGTCCTGTTCCATCACATGGCAACAACCATGCTATCATGTATGTTCAGGCTACGGCTATTGGCATTTTCTGAAAAGCAAGATAATCAATTGTACACATAGATGAATGATGCAGTAATCTATGAGGCCCTGATGTCCAAAATGGAATAGAGATCTAATTAGTACACAATTCATGAGATTAGTTTCTTTGAATTATTTTTGTGTCGTTGCGAAAGGTGCAAATACCTTGAAGTAAAAAGGCCTTTGTAGTTCTTATGTATCTTGGATTAAGGAAGACATTACTGATCTAGTGTGGCATCTCTTATTTAGTGTTATTTGAGGAATGGAAGGGAACAAAGAGGGACCGGGCAAGCGGGGGGGGGGGCACGGAGAAAACAAGGAGGAACCTGGCAGAGGGGGATCACCGTGAGGGGGAGAGGGGAAGGCGGGTGGTGGGGGGGGAGAGAACAAAGGAGGACCTGGCACGGGATACTTTGTAACTCTGTGGCTGCCCTTTATGTGGTGACTCTTTGCATACCTTGCGTATATCAAACAAAGAATATCGCTGTGACTTGCCACAACAAAAGCTTTTCACTGTACCTCGGTACACGTGATTTCTCCCTTTTCCCTTCCTCCCTATCCCTGTCACCTATATTTCTTTCTCTGACTTCACATTTGCGTCTCTCCTATCCTTCTTTCCTTACCTCACACTTGTCTGTACGGAGTTTGAACGTTCTTCCCGTGACCGCGTGGGTTCTCTCCAAGACCTTCGGTTTCCTCTCCCACTCCAACGACATTCAGATTTGTAGTTTAATTGGCACGGTGTAAGTGTACATTGTGCTTAACGTGTGTAAGATAGTGTTAATGTGCGGGGATCGCTGGTCGGATTCAGTGGGCCGAAGGGCCTGTTTCCATGCTGTATCTCCAAACTAAACAATTCATGTCTTTTTATCTTTGTCCTCTGTCCAACCGAATACCAATCAATCCTCCCCCTTCACCTGTATCCACCTATCACTTATCAAACTTCTTCCCGCCCCACCTCTCTCTCAGCTTTCTCCCCCCCCCCCCCTCTAGTGCAAACTGACTGAAGAAGGGTCGCGACCCAAAATGTGGCCTATCCAGAGATGCTGTCTGACCCGCTCAGTTACTTCAGCACTTTGTGTCTTTTCCTGTAGACCAGCATCCTTAGTTCCTCGTCTCCACCTTCCAACTTTACCTGCACTTATCCAAGGCAAGAAAAGATGTGTTGAAATATTAAGAAAATATTTCCCCAAACAGAGTATCTTCTGCCATTGCAATGTCGGTGCCAATAGGGTGAACATGTCACACACTGTGACGACTTGCAGTATGAATTAAAACTTAATAAAACAAATGATTAAAAAGTATAAACAGGAGGATATTTGCTCCAGTGACTCAAGCAATTTAAAAATTTTCAACATGGTTGCTATGGTGCATTATTGCCTACAAATCCACAAGAGTTTTTTTTATGCTAACTATCCTTGCATCTCACTATGTAATCTGTAATAAAACTGAATGACAGTGAATCACGAGCTGCTGTTTTAGAAAAACTAATTTAGGTCCTATGTTTGGGCAATTCGTTTTTTTTTATTGCTTTGACTTTTTGTCAAAGAATGGCATATTATAATATTAATAATTTACAAACTCACAGCATTTCTTCCGTACAGGAAATGCTCATATTTTAAACAACGTACATTTTCAAATTATACTTGGAGAAAATTATTATAAATGGAATTGAAAAGGTAAAATACTAATAAAAGATTGATATAAAAACATTGTCAGGAAAGAACGCACAATGACTGTCAGGTCCCTTTAGGCCGGTTCTTCATAAGTAAACATATGTAAATGGTATAAAAATTGAAAATTCAAACCACAACCTTTTATCCCTCTGGTGGTGCTTAATATAATTCAACCTTGAATGGTTTTTATTATTAAAGTACTTCATTTGGGTCTTCACTGACATGTCGGGAGATTAACACATTCCACTGTGGTGAACATTTTATTCTTCGCAGGCATTCCTTTGGGAATGAGAAGGATTTGTTTGCATTCTGGTTCCATCACTCATCTCAAAACCCAATGTGAGAACCATTTGTCCTTCTTCCTGCAATCTGTCTGAAGAAAGTCTCAACCCAGAAACATCACCTATTCCTTTTCTCCAGAGATCATAGAAACATAGAAAATGGGTGCAGGAGTAGGCCTTCGAGCCTCCACCGCCATTCGATATGATCATGGCTGATCATCCAACTCAGTATCCCAACCCTGCCTTCTCTCCATACCCCCTGATCCCTTTAGCCACAAGGGCCACATCTAACTCCCTCTTAAATATAGCCAATGAACTGGCCTCAACTACCTTCTGTGGCAGAGAATTCCACAGATTCACCACTCTCTGTGTAAAAAATGATTTTCTCATCTCGGTCCTAAAAGACTTCCCTCTTATCCTTAAACTGTATCCCCTAGTTCTGGACTTCCCCAACATCGGGAATAATCTTCCTGCATCTAGCCTGTCCAACTCCTTAAGTATTTTGTAAGTTTCTATAAGATCCCAGCTCAATCTTCTAAATTCTAGCGTGTACAAGCCGAGTCTATCCAGCCTTTCTTCATATGAAAGTCCTGCCATCCCAGGAATCAGTCTGGTGAACCTTCTCTGTACTCCCTCCTGTCTGACCCGCTGAGTTACTCCAGCTTTTTGTGTCTATCATGACACCTATCCATGTTCTCCTGTGATGCTGCCTGACCCACTGAGTTACTCCAACACTTTGTGTCTTTGGACTTTAGACTTTAGGGATACAGTGTGGAAACAGGCCCTCGGGACCTCTGACACCCTGCCGGCCAGCGATCGCCCCGTACACTAGCACTATCCTACACACACTAGGAACAATTTACAATTTTACCAAGCCAATTAACGTCCAACGTTTTTGGAGTGTGGGAGAAAACCAAGGCGGGCACAGGCAGAAGGTACTAACTCCGTAAAGACAGAACCCGTAGTCGGGATCGAACCCGGATCTCAGGCATCGTAAGGCAGCAACACTACCGCTGCGCAACTATGCTGCCCCTTAAATGTCTTTCTTTGGAAAATCAGCAACCACAGTTCCTTGTTTCTACACACCGACCATCCATTGACCCCCCCCCCCCCCAGTCCGAGTCCCCCCCCACCCCCCCCCCCCCCCCCCCAATGTCCTAAGGTCATAAGGAATAGGAGTATAAAATAAGTATACACATGGTTTTGTTTGAAAAAGCTGCATTTTTAATAATAGTACTAAATGCAAGCTCATAGCAAGGGTGTTTAAATATCAAGTCAAGATCATAAGATCATAAGTGATAGGAGTAGAATTAGGCCATTTGGCCCATCAAGTCTGCACCGCCATTCGTATTAATCAAGAATCTATCTATCTCAGCTTTAAATATGTTCACTGACTTGGTCTCCACAGCATTCTGTGGCAAAGAATTCCACAGATTCACCACCCTCGGACTAATGAAATTCCTCCTCATCTTCCTAAAAGAATGTCCTTTAATTCTGAGGCTATGGTCTCTAGTCCTAGACTCCCCCATCAGTGGGAACATCCTCGCCACATGTCAAGAGTGTTTTATTGTCACATGTCCCAGGTAGAACGATGACATTCTTACTTGCAGCAGCACAACAGAATATGTAAACATGGTAACACTGTAAACAATATGATAAATGGAAAAAAAAAGTTCACTGTAAAAAAGTATACACACACACATACACATAAAAAACGACCAATAATAGTGCAATAACAACAATAATAGTCTATGTAGTTCAGAGCTTATTGGAGGCTGTAGTGTTTAATAGCCAAATGGCTAAAGGGAAGAAGCTGTTCCTGAAGTTTTCAGGTTCCTGTACCTTCTTCCCGATGGCAGTGTGTGTGACCAGGGTGGTGTGAGTATCTGAAGATGCTACATCGTATTGTACTAGGTGCTACAACACACTACAATGGTTTTATAATTCAACAAGAGAGCATTCACCTCTTTCCTTTGCATCATAATGGAACTCATTTCAAAGTGGTGCCTGTGTATTCATGTGAGGATACATTTGTTTTAACCCACGGTAGATGCGTAAGGTAATAGATTCTGGTTTAGTTTTATAAGCTGTAGTCCCACACTTCAAAGTGAGAAAGTACAGCATCTTCTGTCAACAGTTTCCTAAGTGCTATCTCGGCCAGTGAGTTACCTTCATTGTTGTGACAAGTGAGGTACAAACGCTAAAACATCCAACATTATGACTTCTTTACAAGCAGAACAATTCTCTCGACTATTTATCGTTGCTTTCTTTTATATTTTAGCAAGGCAAAACATTTATGATCATTTGACGCCGAGTGCCGTTGCCATTTCTTCCAAGAAATTGGCGGCACGATGGCACAGCGGTAGATTTGCTGCCTTACAGCGCCAGAGACCCAGGTTCGATCCTGACTACGGGTGCCTGTCTGTACGGAGTTTGTACCTTCTCCCCGTTACATGGATGTGTTTTCTCTGTGTTCTTCAGTTTCCACCAATACTCCAAAGACAAACAGGTATGTAGGTTTATTGCCTTGATATAATTGTAAATGACCCCTTGTGTGTGTAGGATAGTGTTAGTGTGGGGAGATCGCTGGTTGGCGCGGATTCAGTGGGCCGAAGGGCCTATTTCCATGCTAGATCTCTACACTAAACTAAAATCGAAGGTAGACAAAAAAGCTGGAGAAACTCAGCAGCTGAAGCAGCATCTATGGAGCGAAGGAATAGGCGACGTTTTGGGTCTCGAGTCAGGGGAGACTAGAGATATGAAAAGGTACAGGACAAAGCAAAGCCTGCATCCATAACTCAGGAAAGGTGGAGCCCACAATGGTCCAATGTTGGCTGGGACGAGGTGAGAGAGAAGAGACACAAATGGTGAAATTAGCGAGAGGACTAGGGTGGGGGAGGGATGGAGAGAGAGAGGGAAAGCAAGGATAATGTGAAGATAGAGAAATCAATTTTCATACCACTGGGTTGTAAGCTGCCAAAGCAAAATATCAGGTGGTGTTCCTCCAATTTGCATGTGGGCCTCACTCTGACAGTGGAGGAGGCCCAGGACAGAAAGGTCAGTGGGGGAATGGGAAGGGGAGTTAAATGTTTGGTAACTGGGAAAAAAATCAACCTTTCAGGGCAGTGTGAAAACAAACTGTAAGCAATTGCAATATCCAGACTGGCAGCAGCCAGATTCTTGAAGTATCGTTGCCCTGGCAACCTTGTTAGTTCCTGTGAATGGTAGGTCTGCTCTTCTCTGATTTCCATTGGCAGCAGGTTTCAGCGTGAGTGAGGTTTATTGTCTCACACATTGCTCTTTCTGCCAACTAATGCTCCCTGAGTACACCGGGCGGAACCAGCTACTGTCTGAGGACCGTTCTTCTTCTCATTCTTCTGCCCTCCTAGCCTGAGGAACGGCACGGTGGCGCAGCGGTAGAGTTGCTGACCAAAGGGCCTGTCCCACTTTCACGACCTAACTCACCACCTTTTTTATTCGTGGACATTTTTCATCAGGCTAGAAAAAACGCCCCGACCTACTCGATGCCACGAGTACCTACAACTATCATCATGGCCTACCTACGACCTACCTACGACATCCTACGACCTCCTACGACGACCATGCTGCGAGTATGAGTCAAGGGCAAACTCGGCAGAGGTCGTGAATTAGGTTGTGAAAGTGGGACAGGCCCTTTACAGCATCAGGGACCCAGGTTCGATCCTGAACCAGTGGTGCTGTCTGTTTGGAGTTTGTACGTTCTCCCCATGATCTACGTGGGTTTTCTCCGGGTGAAGGTTCGTAGGTGAATTGGCTTCTCCCAAGTGTTTGGGATAGAACTAGTGTATTGGTGGTTGTTGGCCAGCACAGAACTCCGTGGGCCGAAGGGTCAGTTTTCACACCGTGGCTCTAGGTTGGTAAGTTAATTGGCTTCGGTAAAACAAATAATGAATTGCCCCTAGTGTGTGGGATAAGGCTAGTGTACGGGGAGATCGCTGGTTGGTGTGGACTCGGTGGGCCAAAGGGCCATTTTTTGCGCCATATCTCTAAAGTCCCAAAAGTCTAAAAGCTTGTCCTGTGCTCCGTCCTCTGCTCAGTCCTTCAGTCACGTGGGTTGCTGGTAGAACGCTTGCTAACGTTCCCATATCTGGGGAGCAGCTGGCATCTGCAGAAGGCTCGATGTCAGCAAAAAGCACCTGGCACGCCAGTCTCTGCAGATTGTTGCGATCAGAGTCAACCGTGGAACATTAGATCAAGAATGGAAAGGCTCAAATGGTGGTTGATCTGTGGCAGAAAACAAGAAGAAATCAAAGCCGGGGCTTCGAGCTTCAAAACTCACAGTACTGGCATCAAATCAGCTCCGTATGTTACTTGACGTCCCATTGTGCCACTGAGTCTGCTTGCAGCAGGTGTGAGATATGCACATGCCAATATAATTCATTGTGCAGCAGGTGTGAGCTATGCACATGCCAATATAGTCCCTGGTCAATTCATCCCTTGCCACCCAAACCACCCTCTCACCTGGTACTTTACCTCGTACTGACACAAAGCTGGGTGACAGTGTGAACTGTGAGGAGGATGCTATGAGAATGCAGGATGACTTGGACAGGTTGGGGTAGTGGGCAGATGCATGGCAGATGAAGTTTAATGCGGATAAATGTGAGGTACTTTGGTAGCAAAAACAGGAAGGCAGATTACTATCTAAATGGCGTCAAGTTGGGAAAAGGGGAAGTACAATGGGATCTGGGGGTCCTTGTTCATCAGTCTATGAAAGTAAGCACGCAGGTACAGCAGGCAGTGAAGAAAGTGAATGGCATGTTGGCCTTTATAACAAGAGGAATCGTATATAGAAGCAAAGAGGTCCTTCTGCAGTTGTACAGAGCCCTGGTGAGACCACACCTGGAGTATTGTGTGCAGTTTTGGTCCCCTAATTTGAAGAAGGACATTCTTGCTATTGAGGGAGTGCAGCGTAGGTTTGCAAGGTTAATTCCCGGGATGGCGGGACTGTCATATGCTGAGAGAATGGAGCGGCTGGGCTTGTGCACTCTGGAGTTTAAAAGGATGAGATGGAATCGTTATGAAACATATAAGATTGTTAAGGGTTTGGACACGCTAGGGGCAAGAAATGTTCCCGATGTTGGGGGAGTCCAGAACCAGGGGCCACAGTTTAAGAATAAGGGGTAAGCCATTTAGAACAGAGATGAGGAAACACTTTTTCTCACAAAAGACACTTTTTCTCACAAAAGACACTTTTTCTCACAAAAGACACTTTTTCTCTTAAAGATAGCTGAGTCAGGGGATATGGGGAGAAGGCAGGAACGGGGTACTGATTGGGGATGATCAGCCATGACCACATTGAATGGCGGTGCTGGCTCAAGGGCCGAATGGCCTACTCCTGCACCTATTGTCTATTGTCTATTTCCCTTGCAACCGCAGGAAATGCTACACTTGTCGCTTTACCTCCCCCCTCAACTCCATCCAAGGACCCCTGGTGAGGCGGAGGTTCACCTGCACCTCCTACAAACTCGCCTATTGCACCCCCTGTTCCAGGTGTCAGTAAGACCAAGCGCAGGCTTGGTGATCGCTTCGCCCAACACCTCCGCTCAGTTTGCAATAACCAACCTGATCTCCCGGTGGCTCAGCACTTCAACTCCCCCTCCCATTCCGAATCCGACCTTTCTGTCCTGGGCCTCCGCCATTGCCGGAGTGAGGCCCACTGCAAACAGCAGCTCATATTTCGCTCGGGTAGTTTACACCCCAGCGATATGAACATTGAAAATTCCAATTTCAGGTAGTCCTTGCTTTCTCCCTCCTTCCCGACCCCTTCCCAGCTCTCCCACAAGTCTACTGTCTCCGTCTCTTCCTTTCTTTTTGCCGCCACCCACCCCCGTCATCAGTCTGAAGAAGGGTCTCCACCCGAAACGTCGCATAGGACATAGAGACATAGGAATACGAGGGGTAATCTTTTCACACAATGCGGGTATGGAACAAACTGCCAGAGGAGGTAGTTGAGGCTGGGACTATCCCAACGTTTAAGAAACAGTTAGACAGGTACATGGATAGGACAGGTTCGGAGGGACGTGGGCAAAACGCGGGCAGGTGGGACTCGTGTAGCTGGGACATGCTGGCCGATGTGGACAAGTTGGGTCATTGGGCCTGTTTCCGTGCTGTATCAGTCTATGACTATAATATTATATCTGAATGAGGACTGGTGGTTTCACATGTTCAGCAGGGGGAACCAACGTAACAATCAGATTGTGAAGAAAAGTCATTGATTTAGTTCAGGGTGTGTAGGAAAGAACTGCAGATGCTGGTTTAAATCGAAGGGAGACGTAAAATGCTGGAGTAACTCAGCGGGACAGGCAGCATCTCTGGAGAGAAGGAAGGGGTGATGTTTTGGGTCGAGACCCTTCTTCAGACTCTTTATTTAATTCAATTTAGTTTAGTTTATTGTCGCGAGTACGGAGGTACAGTGAAAAGCTTTTGTTGCATGCTGTTCAGTCAGGGGAAATACTATGCATGCTTAGCATGGAGGAGTCCACAGCATACAGATAGAGTCCAGTAAACTTTGATTAAAGATAGTCTGAGGGTCTCCAGTGAGGTAGATAGTAGATCAGGACTGCTCTCTAATTGATAGGATGGTGCAGTTGCCTAACCCCAGCTGGGATGAAGCTGTCCCTGAATCTGGAGTTGTCTGTTTCCCCATTTCTGTACCTCCTGCCTAATGGGAGAAGGGAGAAGAGGGAGTGACCGGGATGGGAATGGCCTTTGATTATTGCTGGTGGCCTGGCCAAGGCAGCGTGAAGTGTCGTTGGTGTTAGTGGAAGGGAGTTTGCTTTGCGTGATGGTCTGGGCTACGTCCACGATTCTCTAAAACACATCAGAATGGATGCACCTATTCCTCGTGTAGCGACAGACTTGGGTGGCAGAAAGATGGCTCGTGATCCTAAATCTGGTCAGGAGCATAAATCTTATTATTTATGTCTTCGATATCAACGTTGTTGACTTGGTCAATTAACTTTAATATGTCGAGTCCATCCTGTGTTTTGATGCTTTTTTGCCCTTTCTGTGTTTAACCAGCTGTGACCATGTCATTCTTTGGGCCATAAATCTTAATCCCAATATTTCACTCCTGTGGACAGGTTTGCTATAAACACAACATGTGTGCCAAAAATAAAATGTACATATGATCTGTGTGCCACTAGAACCAAAATATGTCAGGGCATTTTTAATTTCTGTGACTTATTGGTTTTATTATATATCATTGGTTAGATGGTCATTTTTGATTGCTCAGTGTAATTTTGCCTGAGGATATTGGTCACGCTCAATTTTCCTGGCACAGGACCATACCGACTGGTGGAAAATATTCCATGCCGATCCAACTAATCCAACTTAATTGCAGCTCCAACTGCAGTCTTCCTGGTAGATGCTCCATCACATATGGAGAGGATGTTTCCACTAGTGAGAGAGTCTAGGACCAAAGGCCATGGCCTCAGAATAAAAGGACGTACCTTTAGAAAGGAGCTGAGGAGGAATTTCTTTAGTCAGAGGGTGGTGAATCTGCGGAAGTCATTGCCACAGATGGCTGCGGAGGCCAAGTCAATGGATATTTGTAAAGCAGAGATTGACTTTAAAACTACCCATTGACTTGGCCTCCATAACCAAGTCAATGGAGGAGATTCTTGATTAGTAAGGGTGTCAGAGGTTATGGGGAGAAGGAAGGAGAGTGGGGTTGAGAGAGAAAGATAGATCAGCTATGATTGAATGGCAGAGTAGACATGAAGGGCTGAATTCTGCTCCTAAAACTTATGAATTTATTCTTGACATTCTTGACATTTACTGACAGCTTCTGTTGGAGAGATTTTGAGAACAATGCCGTTAACCACCCAATTACTACCCACTTACCTGTTCTAGTATCTATCTATATTACTAAAAGTCTGATCTTGACCGCTTCCTGTTGTTCTGTATATTGATTTTAGAAAAAACGCTGTCACTTACGGTTGTGATTTTTGGCCATCTTACTCAGAGTCCCCCTCTGCTGCGCAGGACAAGAGGATTTTTCCCATCGATGAAAAATAAAAGAGTTACTAGTGTTTAAAAAATGTTGAGATTCTCTCTCCTGTCAATCACGCCATGAAGGCCACGTCCCTTCTGGTGGGAGGGGGCAGGGACTATAAAACCCAGAAGTGTGGGCGTGGCTCAGTCTCTGCAAGATGGAGGAGGGAGAGGTCACGACTCGCTGTCTTTAGTGGCCTTGCACCCTGATTGAAATGGTATGAAACTTCACTTGAATTTGGTGGCCTTACACCCTGCTTGAAATGGAATTTCAAGGAATAGCCGCGAGTCAACTGCCAGCCCATCAGCTATGAGTGAGTGAGCTGCCAGCACAACAGGCTTGAGTGACTGAGCCGCCAGCTCAAGAATCCATTCGGGTCACAATGTCCATACTAGCCCTCTGGAAACCAGTCCCTTCAGCCCACAACGCCCATACTAGCCCTCCAGAAAGCCCCCCCGCTGGCCACCAATATTGGAATTGGTGGAGAGGTAGAATATTGCATTGGGGGACCAGCCCTCCCGTGTGATGCTGGGATCCAATGGGTCCCACTTAGTCTAGTTTTATATAGAAACACAAACCAGCAGGTGCTGGTTAATACATAAAAAGACACAAGGAGAACATGAGAGGTGATGTCTGCAGGAAGGAACTGCAGATGCTGGTTTACACTGAAGATGGACACAAAATGCTGTAGTAACTCAGCGGGACAGGCAGCATCTCTGGAGAGAAGGAATGGGTGACGTTTCTTTCCTGAAGAAGGATCCCGACCTGCAACATCACTTATCCATGTCCTCCAGAGATGCTGCCTGACCCGCTGAGTTACTCCAGCACTTTGCATCCATTTGTGTAAACCAGCATCTACAGTCCCTTGTTACTCCAAGCTCTGACACTTTTGCTGTCTCTACACTGCTTCCATTTTGTTTTACTGACATCCAGTGCCAGTGTCATTCATGTGTTGTTATTTTTTGCTTGTTCTGCTCTTTCCTCCATCTTATAGAAACATAGAAATATAGAAAATGCATGCATGAGTAGGCCATCTGGCCCTTCGAGCCAGCCATTCAATATGATCATCGCTGATCAGCCAAAATCAATACCCCATTCCTGCTTTCTCCCCATATCATAGAAACATAGAAAATAGGTGCAGGAGTAGGCCATTCAATATGATCATGGCTGATCATCCAACTCAGTATCCTGTGTCTGCCTTCACTCCATACCCCCCGATACCTTTAGCCACAAGGGCCACGTCTAACTCCCTCTTAAATGTAGCCAATGAACTGGCCTCAACTACCTTCTGTGGCAGAGAATTCCAGAGATTCACCTCTCTGTGTGTGAAAAATGTTTTTCTCATCTCGGTCCTAAAAGATTTCCCCCTTATCCTTAAACTGTGACCCCTTGTTCTGGACTTCCCCAACATCGGGAACAATCTTCCTGCATCTAGCCTGTCCAACCCCTTAAGAATTTTGTAAGTTTCTATAAGATCCCCCCTCAATCTTCTAAATTCCCTTGATTGTGTTAGCCATAAGAGCGATACCTAACTCTCTCTTGAAAACATCCAGTGAATTGGCCTCCACCGCCTTCTGTGCCAGAGAATTCCATAGATTCACAACTTTCTGGGTAAAAAAGTTTTTCCTCATCTAAGTCCCAAATGGCCTACCTGTTATGACTCCCCCAACATGGAGAACATTTTTCCTGCCTGTCCAATCGCTTAAGAATTTTATATGTTTCTATAAGATGTATAAGTTTCTATGAGATTCTATATTATCTTTCACATGAACTGGCAACCTCCTTTTTCATTATCTTCTGTGCTTACTCTTCACTTCCTCATATACCTGGCTACACATATATTAAATATTACATTAAATATGTAACATCTCATTTTTCTCCCTCTCACTCTGAACTGTTGCCTCAGAGTTCCATAATTTTCAAATTTTATGTTCAAGGAATTCTCCGCATTTACCAGGTCATTAAAAAATAAATCATCTCCGTGGTCTTTTTAAATTTACCACAGGTTGAACTGATATTCTGATCAGTATATAAGTCATACTGTAAATGTGTAGTTTAGTTTAGTTTATTTCAGAGATACAGCGCGCAAACTGGCCCTATGACCACCGAGTACGCACCAACCAGCGATCCCTGCACACTAACACTATCCTGCACACACTAGGGACAATTTACATTTATACCAAGCCAATTAACCTACAAACCTGTACGTCTTTGGAGTATGGGAGTAAACCGAAGATCTTGGAGAAAACCCAGGCAGGTCACGGGGAGAACGTTCAAATTCAGTACAGACAGCACCCGTGGTCGGGATCCAACCCTGGTCTCTGGCACTGTCAGGCAGTAGTTCTACCGCTGCGCCATCGTGCCACCCATGTACCACATGTAGTACACCCATGTACTACAATATTATACTTCTGAATCTACCAAATAAATCTGTTTTGAACGTTGTATTTGTAAGCGAATATGGGAACAAAAGAATTGTCAAACCTCCATTCTCTGCTCAGAAATTTCCACGTGAGGAAAATTGTTGACTTATTTTAAAATATATGACACACAACTCTTGTAATACAAAAATCTTTGCAGGTCATTTCCTCAAAGGAAAAGATGCTGCATTGAAAAAATGTAATTACTGCTGCTTCAACATTACCGAAAAAAGAATAAATGTGTCATTTTTATTTTCCTCTTCACTTAATAGAGGTATAAATATGCAAACATGCCTGTTAAAATAAAAAAGGCAACAAATCTTGTACCATTCAGTTTCTTGTTTAATTAAGACAGCAGTAAGGCTTCCCCTTCTATCTTGAGATGGCTTATCGAAGTTTGGAAATTGCAATTAGCCTTTAGTTTAGTTTATTTCAGAGACACGGCGTGGAAACAGGCTCTTCAGTCCACCGTGTCCGCACCGATCAGTGGTCACCCATTCACTAGTTCTATCCTCAAGGGACAATTTACAGAAGCAATGCTTTTGGAAAGTGAGACAGTTAAGTCGACAACCGTACATTTTATTTCTGCTTTCCGTCAACTGCAGTGATTTTGTTTGTTCTTGGTTTTCGTATACTGTTGAATCCACCATCATTCCCGATCCAGGAATGCCAAGGAATGCTCCTTCACTCTTCAGAGAGATTGCTGTCTCCTTTCGGGCAAAGGTCTGAAGAAGGGTCTTGACCCAAAACGTCACCCATTCCTTCTCTCCAAAGATGCTGCCTGTCCCGCTGAGTTACTTCAGCATTTTCTTTCTACCTTCAGTGTAAACCAGCATCTGCAGTTCCTTCCCACACAAAGGATCTCCAACCTGTTACGTCAAGTCAATTTTTCTCTCCATAGATGCTGCCTGAACCATTGTGTTTTTCCAGCATTCTCTTCATTCAGAACAGACTTTGGTAGTTTGCTGGATATTAGTGAAACCAAGACATTAGTTTAGTGTATGATTTTATTAGTATGACTGTGGCAAATCAATTTCCTCGTATGTTGCAAAACATACTTGGCTAATAAAGTATGGTTATGATGAATAGTGATTTCTCTCACTTCAGGTAACCCTGGCATTCCCTCTCTCTCTACCCCTCCCCCACCCAAGTCGCTCTAGCTTCTCGTTTTCACCCTTCAAACAGCTAACAACGGCCTGTTTCCTTTAACACGTAAATTTTTTGCATATATTTTATTCATTGTTCTTTATCTCTCCACGTCACCGTTTATATCTCTCGTTTCCCTTATCCCTAACCAGTCTGAAGAAGGGTCTCGACCCAAAACGTCACCCATTTCTTCTCTCCAGAGACGCTGCCTGTCCCGCTGAGTTACTCCAGCATTTTGCGTCTATCTTCGGTTTAGACCAGCATCTGCAGTTCCTTCCAACACATTAGTTTAGTGTAGTTTAGTTTAGTTTAGTGCAGTTTAGTTTAGTTCAATCTAGTTTGGTTCATCTAGTTGCCTTATTTGGATAGTGCATGAAAATGATGTTATGATAGAATGTACCCCAACTCTTAAAATGTGGATCACTAGCATGTCTAAGATGCTACATCTTGAAGATATGAGACTCGTCCCAGCTGGAAAATCAGAGCAATTTTCAAAAATATGGTCTCCTTTCATTGATTCATTACAAGGATAGTATGGTGCAACACAACTTCAGAATTAAACCGATTTATGGACAGGGTGAGAGGTGTGGTGAGAAATGAAGCAGGTATATCAACACGTTTTTTTTTAATTTATTATTTTTCGTTTTTGTCTTCTTATTTTTTTTTAAAGTTTTTACTTACTCTTTGACTACACTCTTTGGTAGTTTAGGGGTTTACACATTCACTATTTCTTTCACTTTCTCTCTTCCTCGCTCTTTCTCTCTTTTTCTATTTCATTTTTGTCAAAATTAAAATGGAAGATATACAATAAATGTATTTTGTCACATGCCGCGTTTATACTACTGTACACTGCTTCTAATAAAAATATTAATTAAAAAATAAATAAATTATAGAATGTTAGCCACAAATAGCTGAATAGCGGAATATCCTTCATTCCGTTAGCCCTCAGAGATATATCTAACTCTCTCTTGAAAACATCCAGTGAATTGGCCTCCACTGCCTGCTGTGGCAGATAATTCACATGTAAACACCATAATATACAGACATTCATAACCTTAGCTGTTCCCTGACGGAGAATACTAACCTTTTAAAACCTCAGGTTTTATTTTTCGCCCCAATAAGGGTGCTCTTCCACTTTATCAGTCGGTAACTTTTACCAAAGGACAAACAGCATTGCCTGTGTGTGGGGGAGTGATGGATGAGAACAGAGTTCTGAAATATAGGGACATGAAGGGAGAACTATTCAAGTGGAAGTAGATCAGCTCTCTAATTATTTTTTTGTAAATTCCACTCATTCTCCCCCTGATTTTAAGATTCTTACTTGAAAATATGTAAGTGGGTGGCAGAAATCTCATCATATATTCCCTGCTCGTTGGGTTAAACAATAAATCCATCCATGCAGTTGCCTTGTAAAGATGTGCAATGACCCTCTTTTTAGTTGCACAGTTTCATCTGTATTTACATTAGTGCAGATTGTCTCGTTCATAGTTGGGATGTCCTTCAGTCTAGTTTAGTTTAGTTTAGAGATACTGCGCGGAAACATGCCCACCGAGTCCTCTCCGGCCATCGATCCCCTGCACACTGACACTACCCTACACACACTAGGGACAATTTTTTTAAACATTCATACCAAGGCAATTAACCTGCACACCAGTACGTCTTCGGAGTGTGGGAGGAATCAGAAGATCTTGGAGAAAACCCGCACAGGTCAGGGGGAGAACGTACAAATGATGTACAGTCAGCACTCGAGGTCAGGATCGGGAGTTGTAAGGCAGCAACTCCAGCGCCAAGCCACCGTGCCATCCTTAGATGACATTTTAGAATCAAACAATGTGGAAACGAGCCACCCAACTTCCCCACGCCGACCAACCAGAGAGATGTAACAACAGTCCCTGTACCTCCACCCTCACATCCATCCAGGGACCCCAGCAGTCCTTCTGAGTGAGAAAGAGCACCTTCTCTAACCTCATCACCTGTTCATGGTATTCCCAATGTGGCATATTTTACATTGGCAAGACCAAGTGTAGACTTGGCAACAGTTCCCCCGAACACTTGCATTAGGTCCGCCAGGGCCTTCTGGACCTTCCATTTGCTAACCATTTTAACTCCCCACCCAATTCCCACACTGACCTTTTAGTCCTGGGCCTCCTCCATTGCCAGAGTGAGTCCAAGTGCAACAGAAGGAACAGCACCTTTATTCCACTTTAGTTTATAGATACAGAGCGAAAACAGACCCCTCAGCCCACTGAGTCCACGCCGACCAGCGATCCCCACACACTAACACTATCCTACACACACTAGGGACAATTTACAATTGTACCAAGCCAATTAATCTACAAACCTATACGTCTTTGGAGTGTGGGAGGAAAGCTGAGCACCCGGCACTCCCAAGGTCAATTGGCTTTGGTAAGTTGTAAAATTGTCCCCGGTATGTAGGATGGGGTGATCGCTGGTTGACGCAGACTCAGTGGGCTGACGGTCCTGTTTCCACGCTCTATCTATAAAGTCTGAAGTCTGAAAAACGTGAATAATCTTTAGTGCAATAAAGTCTGGTAAAGTCTGATCAAAGATGGACCGAGGGTGTTCAGTGAGGTAGATAGTAGCTCAGGACCGCTCTCTGGTTGTGGTAGGATGGTTCAGTTGCCTGATAACAGTTGGGAAGAAACTGTCCCCGAATCTGTCCCCTTTTTCTTTTTCTCACAGAGAGTGGTGAGTCTGTGGAATTCTCTGCCTCAGAGGGCGGTGGAGGCGGATTCTCTGGATGCTTTCAAGAGAGAGCTCGATAGGGCTCTTAAAATAGCGGAGTCAGGGGATATGGGGAGAAGGCAGGAACGGGGTACTGATTGGGGATGATCAGCCATGATCACATTGAATGGCTCAAAGGGCCAAATGGCCTACTCCTGCACCTATTGCCTATTGTCTATTGTTTATTGTCTATTGCCTATCTGGAAGTGTGCGTTTTCACACTTCTGCACCTTTTGCCCGATGGGAGAGGGGAGAAGAGGGAGTGGCCAGGGGGGGGAGACTCGACCTCGATTAGACCTTGACTGGTTTCATTCTGTAGGAGTGAAAAGCCTGGGTTGTTTGGAGAGCGGAAACGAAAGTGTAATCCAATTGAACGTGTACGTCCAACTACCAGAAAGCGAGAAAGAAAAATATTCAGTGGAATTGTGCGGGAAATGCCGCTATTCTGCAGCTTACAATGGAGGAGAGGGATTAGGCAATGCTGATGGATAAATCACTAGAGCTGTTATCAAAGGGCACAGAAGCAGAAAGGCAAGCAAAGAAAATCACAGCCCCGTGCAGCCAGAAATAAAAAGAAGGCTAATATGAAAGAGTGAGTTCCAAGTTAATTTCGAGTTTCTGATTCAACCTCGGACGAAGTTTGGATATCATATTTTTGAGAATTGCATCCTGGTTTTAGAGATAGTGTCCAGAAGGGCTGCTAATTTGAATGGTGGAAGCACGCATGTGAATCCTGATAAATTTTCTGACACATAACATGATCCAGAAGAATGGTGACTATGGTTACCAAAACAAAAAATCCTATAAGATAAATGTTATTACTCAAAGTGTGTGTGTTGAGAATATAAAACTCACCATCATAGGAAGTATTTAAGATATATTGCTATGGTACTTTACGAAAGGATCTGGATTACTGGAGAGGAGAGGGATCTGAAAGCTTTGCTGAACTGCTGAGATGAAGCAGGTAGATTAGAGTGGAAAATCACCATGAACTGTAAACACCATTGTGGACATAGAAACATAGAAAATAGGTGCAGGAGTAGGCCATTCGGCCCTTCGAGCCTGCACCGCCATTCGATATGATCATGGCTGATCATCCAACTCAGTATCCCATCCCTGCCTTCTCTCCATACCCCCTGATCCCTATAGCCACAAGGGCCACATCTAACTCCCTCTTAAATATAGCCAATGAACTGGCCTCAACTACCTTCTGTGGCAGAGAATTCCACAGATTCACCACTCTCTGTGTGAAAAATGATTTTCTCATCTTGGTCCTAAAAGACTTCCCTCTTATTCTTAAACTGTGACCCCTAGTTCTGGACTTCCCCAACATCGGGAATAGTCTTCCTGCATCTAGCCTGTCCAACCCCTTAAGGACAAGTTGGACTGAATTAGTTTTAGTTTTTAGTTTAGTTTAGAGATGCAGCGGGGAAACAGACCCTTCGGCCCAGCGTGTGTCCACGCCGACCAGCGATCCCAACACACTAACACTATCCCACACACACACACACACACCAAGCCAATTAACCTACAAACCTGTACGTCTTTGGAGTGTGGGAGGAAACCAAAGATCTCAGAGAAAACCCGCGCAGGCCACGGGGAGAACGTACAAACTCCATGCAGACAGCACCTGTAGTCAGGATCAAACCTGGGTCTGTGGCTCTGTAAAGGCAGCAACTCTACCGCTGCGCCACCGTGCCGCCCTACGCCTTGGGTCTATATTTGGAGCTGATGTTTATCGTGTTTACATGTGGTATTCATGACACTCCGGGTTTTAGCTCTGGCTTTGGAAAGCAACGAAAATCTAGGGTGGTCACATGGCCAGCATTTCTTTAAAGAACGACCAATTTATAAAATATAAACCTTGGCTTTTATCTACACATGCTGGGAACTTGATAAGCTAATCTAAATTGACCAATCAGACACCAAAATCTCTCTGGCTTTGAAATTACTCTGCATATAAACATTCAAATGCTTAATACATCGATGTGGATTTTTATTTTCATCTGCTTTTTTAATTGCAAGTATTAACCCATTTAAAATATAATTATTCACTTCCATTATAATGACATGTGCTATAAACCCACAAAGATTTGTGAAAGTCACCATGAATTTAGTGCTCCTACTAAAAGGAGATCTTTAACCCATCGTGTTTCTGTCAACTCTTTGTTGGAAAAATCAAATTAATAATAATAATAATAATAATAATAATAAATACTTTATTGATCCCCTCAGGGAAATTCAGATGTCCAGAAGCCCCCAACCAACAAACCCACAGATTCAAAACGAACGCAGACAGAAAATACATAGAATACAATGTGGACACTACCTGAGAGCAATAAATACTTAAAAAGACCAATAATTAACAATTAAAAATTAAAAATTGCAAAATGCATCCCCCTACAGCCTAGCGGTCCGAATTATAAAATCTAATGGCTGCAGGGGTGAAGGATCTCCTGAACCGCTCCGTTCTACAGGGCAGGGAGAGGAGCCGGTTGTTGTTCCGAGTGCTCTTTTGACTCTCCAGAATTACATGGAGGGGATGCCCGGGGTTTTTCAGGATGACCTACACCTTGTGCCTCATACGCCTCTCAAGCACATCCATACCAGAGTCTACTCTCCCCTCCAGCACTGAGCTAGCTCGTTTAACCAGTTTGACCAGCTTCTTGTTGTTTTTTGCACTAATGCTGTTGCCCCAGCAGACAACAGCGTAGAAAATAACACTTGCAACCACCGTGTTGTAAAACATGTGCAGCATATCCTTACACACATTGAAGGATTTGAGCCTTCTGAGGAAAAAGAGTCTGCTCTGGCCTTTTTTGTAGAGGGAGTCAGAGTTGACAGACCAGTCCAGTTTGTTGTCAAGGTGCACTCCAAGGTATTTATATGTCTGCACCACCTCAATGTCAGCCCCTGCAGCGTTGACCGGCTGAAGGGGGAGCTTGGACCTGCCAAAGTTAACCACCATCTCTTTAGTGTTAGTTGTGTTCAGGATGAGACAGTTCTCTTCACTCCAGGCACAAAAGGCACTGGTCAAGTTCCTGTATTCCTCCTCCTGCCCGTTCCTTACACATGCCACAATCTCTGTATCATCTGAATATTTCTGTACGTGGCATGTGTCAGATTTATAGTTAAAGTCTGCTGTATACAGGGTGAAGAGGAATGGGGCCAGAACCGTTCCCTGTGGGGCTCCAACATTGCACACCACTGTGCCAGAGACACTGTCCCCCAGCTTGACAAACTGTGATTGACCCGTCAGGTAGTCGTATATCCAGGAGATAAATGTGGAATCCACCCCCATCTTCTTAAGCTTGTCATTCAGAATCAGGGGTTGGATGGTGTTGAACGCACTTGAGAAGTCGAAGAACATAATCCTCACATAGCCACCGGGTTTGTCCAAAAAGGAGTAGATCCGGTGCAGCATGTAGAGGACTGCGTCATCCACCCCCAATGTTCTCCTAGTATGCAAACTGTAGTGGGTCGAGTGCGTGCTGGACGTGGTCTCAGTAGACGAATGAGTAGCCGCTCCATTGTTTTCATGATATGGGATGTAAGGGCCACCGGTCTGTAGTCATTGATCTCGGTCGGCCGCCCTGCTTTGGGAACCGGCACGAGACATGATGTTTTCCACAGACCTGGTACCCTCCCTGACTGGAGGCTCAGGTTGAAAATGGTCTGGAAAAATTAGATTGTATCTGCAAAACTGTAAGCCTTTATTTGGGTACGGGTGTTAGAGGTTACGGGGAGAAGGCAGGAGAATAATGTGAGAAGGGAGAGATAGATCAGCCTTGATTGAATGCATAAGTCTCTTGCACAGAGTAGGGGAATTGAGGACCAGAGGATATAAGTTCAAGTTGAAGGAGGAAAAAATTAATAGGAATCTGAGGGGTAACTTTTTCACACATGTATGGAACAAGCTGCTGGAGGAGAAAGTTGAGGCTGGGACTATCCCATCGTTTAAGAAGGTACATGGATAGGACAGTTGGACAGGTACATGCATAGGACAGGTTTAGAGGGATATGGACCAAGCGCAGGCAAGTGTGACATTGTTGGCTGGTGTGGGCAAGTGTAGCTGGGACATTGTTGGCCGGTGTGGGCAAGTGTAGCTGGGACATTGTTGGCCGGTGTGGGCAAGTGTAGCTGGGACATTGTTGGCCGGTGTGGGCAAGTGTAGCTGGGACATTGTTGGCCGGTGTGGGCAAGTGTAGCTGGGACATTGTTGGCCGGTGTGGGCAAGTGTAGCTGGGACATTGTTGGCCGGTGTGGGCAAGTGTAGCTGGGACATTGTTGGCCGGTGTGGGCAAGTGTAGCTGGGACATTGTTGGCCGGTGTGGGCAAGTGTAGCTGGGACATTGTTGGCCGGTGTGGGCAAGTGTAGCTGGGACATTGTTGGCCGGTGTGGGCAAGTGTAGCTGGGACATTGTTGGCCGGTGTGGGCAAGTGTAGCTGGGACATTGTTGGCCGGTGTGGGCAAGTGTAGCTGGGACATTGTTGGCCGGTGTGGGCAAGTGTAGCTGGGACATTGTTGGCCGATGTGGGCAAGTGTAGCTGGGACATTGTTGGCCGGTGTGGGCAACTGTAGCTGGGACATTGTTGGCCGGTGTGGGCAAGTGTAGCTGGGACATTGTTGGCCGGTGTGGGCAAGTGTAGCTGGGACATTGTTGGCCGGTGTGGGCAAGTGTAGCTGGGACATTGTTGGCCGGTGTGGGCAAGTGTAGCTGGGACATTGTTGGCCGGTGTGGGCAAGTGTAGCTGGGACATTGTTGGCCGGTGTGGGCAAGTGTAGCTGGGACATTGTTGGCCGGTGTGGGCAAGTTAGGCCGAAGGGCCTGTTTCCACACCGTATCACTCTATGACTCTATGACTCTAAGGAATTGTGGATGTTGGTTTAAACTGAAGATAAACATAAAAAGCTGGAATAACTCAGCGGGATAGGAAGCATCTCTGGAGAGAGGCAGTGGGTGATGTTTCGGGTCGAGCCTTCTTCAGACTGAATGTCACAGGAAAAGGAAATGAGAGATATAGAAGATGATGTAGAGAGAAAGGGAACAATGAATGAAAGATATGCAAAAAAGTAATGATGATAAAGGAAACAGGCCTTTGTTAGCTGTCTGAGAGACTGGTGCAACTTGGATGGGGGAGGGATGGAGAGAGAGGCAATACCGGGGTTACTTGAAGTGAGAGAAATCAATATTCATACCACTGGGCTGTAAGCTGCCCAAGCGAAATATGAGATGCTGTTCCTCCAATTTACGTTTAGCCTCACTCTGACAATGGAGGAGACCTAGGACAGAAAGGTCAGTGTGGGAATGGGAAGGGAACTACCATGGCTGTTCCCTTGTCACTGGTTTTCTCCATAAGCTTTAGTAATCTCCTTATTAAATGCCAGAACTTCAACTCTTGTGCTGTCCCAAATTCTATTTTCCACAGCCCTTTGCTACCTTTGAAACTTCAAATGGACCTCATTGAAAAGTACCAAATAGTGAAAGGCTTGGATAGAATGGATGTGGAAATGATGTTTACACTGGTAGGAGAGTCCCAGGACTAGAGGTCATAGCCTCAGAATTAAAGGATGTGAGGAAGAATTTATTTTGTCAGAGGGTGGCGAATCTGTGGAAATCATTGCCACAGAAAGGCTGTGGAGGCCAAGTCAATAGATATTTTTAAGGCAGAGATAGATAGATTCTTGATTAGCACGGGTGTCAGGGGTTATGGGGAGAAGGCAGGAGATTGGGGTTAGAGGGGGAGGTAGATCAGCCATGATTGAATGGCGGAGTAGACTTGATGGGCTGAATTGCCTAATTCTGCTCCCATGACTTATGACCTTATGACCTTTGTGTCAGCTGAAATCCTGTTTCTACCTTACTGCATATCTGATGTTCCGAACAAGCCTTTGCATCAGGATGTGTTTCAGACGTGTTAGAAAACACCTCCTTCTGAAAATCTATAAACACTAGAAAATCTATATACATTCTACTTATTGCATTGAAGATTTTGAATATCTTCAAAATTGGACAAACTACAAAAACCCAATTAATTATAGATTGCCGCAGTTTTCTTCACACTGACGGGCTAGATGATCTATAGCTTTGAGGTTTACTCTCCGCTCGTAGAACAAAAGAAAATCCAGTCCATTGGCACAAAGAATACGCAAAATATCCTTTTACCTGGGTTAGGTGTGATCAAAATCCAGAGGACCTAGGTTTAAGGGTCTGTTTCATGGAATGGAATACTTTATTGTTACATGTGAGAAAGCACAGTGAAATCCGTTGCTTGTTTACCCAATGTATACAATTAGCGGCCACCTACGGTGCTGACACAGTTACAAAGCACGCCGGCTCCTCCTTTTGTTCTCCGCCCCTCTCCCCACAGCGATTCCCCAACGCCAGGTCCCCATTGTCCTTTGTTACTCCCCCCCCCTATTGTTCTACCTCCCCCATCTCCCTCAGGTGGTCCCCCCACGGCGGGCCCTCCATTGTTCTCCATCCCCCCCCCCCCCCCCCCACCTCACGCCCCCCCCCCCCCCACCTCACGCCCCCCCCCCCCCTCACGGCGCCCCCCCACGCTCTCGTCGACTGCGTGTCTTTGTGGTAACGTTATGACTTTAATTGTACCCAGGATTCAAGTCATCCTCTCCCTCGTTTC
The DNA here is from genome assembly GCF_010909765.2 of Amblyraja radiata. Lineage (NCBI taxonomy): Eukaryota > Metazoa > Chordata > Chondrichthyes > Rajiformes > Rajidae > Amblyraja > Amblyraja radiata. The sequence goes on from NC_045967.1 coordinate 49,775,883, forward strand.
TTTAACAGTCTAAGGTGCCTGTTATCAGGCATTTACCATGATTTTAAAATCACCCTCATTTTTTAAAGCAATATTCTACTCAACAAGTTTACAACCAGTTTATCCAAACTCTCATTTTGGTGATGCCGTCTAATCCAGATGACATCCTAGTCACACTCTCTCACACCCACCCCACAGCCTCCAAACCTTTTGTGCAGTGTGGTCACTAGAAATGCACACAATACTCCAAATGTGGTCAACACAGGTGTTATATTGGCTGCCACACGGCCTCCTGACTCTTTTTTTACTGACTGCTTCAACCAATGAACTATATGAAAAAAAAAGACACACAGTGCTGGAGTAACTCAGTGGGGGCCAGAAACAGAAGATCTCAGAGAAAACCCACGCAGGTCCCGGGGAGAACGGACAAACTCCGTACATACAGCACCCGGGGACGGGATCGAACCCGGGTCTCGGGTTGCTGTAAAGCAGCAACTCTACCACTAGGCTACCTTGCCGCCCATTTTTGAAGTACCTTCACCACAAAGAATACAGTGGAACAAGGAAGTGGATTAGACAATGTCAGCACCAGCTTCTCAAGGGCACATTAGTAACGTCCAATCCTGAAAATGCATTAAAAAATCATTTGTTTACGTCTCAATTCCTGTGTCGACATTTCTTATGATTATCTGTATTAATGCTCTTTCCAATTATCCATGACTTTCAAGCCTCAGCGTGGTTTCGTTCCTTTTATCGAAATAAGTTATATCTTCATGGTTCTTAATAACTTCAAAGAGAAAACTTATTTTCTAGTTTACCACTTTGAGTAGATGATTTACCATTTTAGATCTGTTTGCTGGCTTTTAATTATTTCGTGGCTTGGTGCATTTTTATCCCACTGAAAATGAATTTATTTCAATGTACAATCCTACAATTGACTTTGGTTCCCACAACAACCTTGTTATTGTTATTGGATTGAATGTCGGGATACAGTGAATAGCATTTGCTTGGATGCTATTCAATCAAACCAGATAATATAAAAACATGTCTAAAAATCATGAGAGGAATAGATCAGGTAGATGCACAGAATCTCTTGCCCAGAGTAGGGGAATCGAGGACCAGGGGACATAGGTTCAAGGTGAAGGGGAAAAGATTTAATAGGAATCTGAGGGGTAACTTTTTCTCACAAAGGATGGTGGGTGTATGGAACAAGCTGCCAGAGGAGGTAGTTGAGGCTCAGACTATCCCAACGTTTACGAAACAGTCTCTTCTTCTTGTGTTTGAGGCAGCAGAAGTTGTAGCCAGTTCAATGTGTTGTTGTAGTTTGTTCGTTGTTATTTATGCTGCTGTCTCTATTTGTTGTCGTTCACCTGACTGAGGTCAGGGGGCTCACCACCGTGACGTCGACAACATGAGCCCCTAGGAAACAGTTGGACAGGTACATAGATAGGACCAGTTTGGAGGGATGTGGACCAAGCGCAGGCAGGTGGGACTAGTGTGTAGCTGGGACATGTTGGCCCCTGTGGGCAAGTTGGGGTGAAGGGCCTGTTTCCACACTGTATCAGTCTATGACGCTATGACTCTCGGACTCTAATACTCTGCATGCACACAGTCAAGCCTTATGGCCCTGTCCCACTGTACGAGGTAATTCAAGAGCTCTCCGAGTTTAAAAAAAAATCAAACTCGTGGCAAGCACGGAGAATGAACATAGCAGGTACGTCGGAGCTCGGGACGTCTCTTAGCGGCTCGTAACGCTAACGGCAGGTACTCGGGAAGACTCGTGAAGATTTTTCAACATGTTGAAAAATGCCCACGAGAGCCCCGAGTACCTACGAGCGGCCATTACCGTAAATCTCCAAGTTCGAATCAGGGCAAACTCGGGAGAATTCTTGAATGAACTCGTACAGTGGGACAGGGCCATTACACAGGTTCAACAGGTAGAGTGAAGAGAAGGCTATCAGAATGCAGAATACAGCTTTTCAACAGTTCCAGAGAAAAAGTCCATTAGCTGCAATGAGGTAGAATAATGAAAGACCTAGATAGAGTGGATGTTTCCAGTAGTGGGAGAATAGTGCTCCAAGATGCTGCCTAACCCAGGCGACTATTTGCATGCTATCACATCAGCAGATCTACAGTCACATATTACAATTGCTCCACACTCTTAAATCTATTTTACTTCGGAGTCACGTGAGTGACTACGTGAAGAACCCGCTCAGTGCGCAGGTGCGGCATTACGCCAGCAGTGCAACAGCGGCTTGCAACGGGAGTTAGGCTGTCCCGTTACAGGATGAACCGGACCGTCAGGTGAGTACCCTGAGGTCGGGTTTTCTTTTACAGGTGAGCCTTTTTCTGCTTGTGTTTTTTACAGGCAGAGAAAAAGGCTCTGGAACAAAACTGTCCCCCGTTTTCCCGTTGGGGAGGGGGGCAGCAACAGGCGGTAGGAGCATTACCCGGAGTTCCGTAATTCCCCGACACCGTGCCGAGGCCAGCCCGCTAGTACCTGAAGCAGCGGGCTGGACGCATAGCCACTCAAGAGGCATCCGGCAGGTGTTTCCCGATGTCGGACGGGACGTCTCTCCTCCCGCACGGGGGGAGAGAGAGCCGCATGAGCCGCTGGAGCGGCTCACGGAGCAAGTGCCTGCGAGACGCGCTGCTTGAGGGGCGCTCTCGCATCTACAAGGCAAAAGCTCCAGAAGAACCTGTCCCCCGCTCGACTCCAGCGGAGGAGCGTTCCATTGCAAGGGGGGGCAGCAACAGGCGGTAGGAACAATTACCGGTCGCCCCGCTATCCCCATCACCGCGCCGAGTCCAGTCCCGCTAGTGCCTGAACTGCGGGCTGGATGTCTAGCCATCCGAACAGGCATCCGGCCGGTGGCGTCCGATTCATCGGACGGGGACATGTCTCCACCTAAATGGAGGAGAGACAGCCGCCTGAGCTGCATCCAACAGCAATTGGAGCAGCTCCAGCGAGATGCGCAGAAAGAGCGCTCTCGCGGAGGGAGGTCAGGCACCCCCTCCACAGTGCCTCATGCACTGCCCTCTGCTCCCTCATTACTGGAGGCTAGCATTGGTGACCAGGGCTGGGCTGGTCTGGAACAGGGGCAGGCGGACGAATTCGGGAGTATGCCAGGGGTGCAGGAACATGAAGAGCTGTTGGGTGTGATGGACCGCTTGTAGCAACCCCACGGGCTGGAGCACCGCTGGAACCAAGAATGGCGGCCAGCATCAACCATTACTGGAAAAGGTGCTCGCTGAGGTGCTGAAACAACACAGCACCAGAAAACGGTGAGGCCCTCAAAGTAAAAAGTGTCAACAGCCAAATCTGGGGGCATGTGGGTCACACATCCAGACCCAAGAACTCAAGCTACAGCGGATCCTAAGGCTCCTGACGTCAGCCATCACAGCCTTTGCTCGTTCCGTGGAGACCACGGAGATGGATACCTGCCAGCAAGATGTGCTGGCATTAATGTGTACCACACAATTTGAGATCAACAATCTCCGGAGGGAAACATAAGACCTGCCCTCAATCCCAAATTTGCTGGCTTGTGTAAAGCCCCAGCTGCGGAGACGGACGCGCTGCCATTTGGGAAAGATTTCAATAAAAACTGAAGGAGATGCAGGAAGCATCAAAAACCTTCGGCCTAATGAGGGCAGGCCCCGGGACGAGCAAACCCCAGACCTCCGATACCCAAGTGGCAGCATCCCACGGCATCCACCAGTCGACGTCCGCAATATGGGACTGGTGAACGCTTGGGGTCCGCACATTATCCCCAAAGATCTTTCAGATCAGGGCCCGCAGCGGACCCTCTGGAAAATGCGCCTCCCCCCAACATCGCCAGCACGTCAGAACAAAATCTTCAGGAAAATGAAGAAACAGAATCGCCAATAACCATGGAGGTAGGTGGGTCTGGTCCCTACCAGCATATAGAGAATAAGGGTGCTTTATTAACAGGGGGGAGATTACACTTGTTTAAAGAAGCATGGGGTATGGTCACGAGTGACAAGTATATACTCAACAACATTACAGGATATAAAATACAATTCATGTCAGAAAAAACGCCGCCAGTTCAACAATGGCCCCAAAGGGTATTTCTCCCTCCGTCAAAGAGAAACGTGAGGGACAAGCTGAACTGGTGAGACTTATCACAAAGAGGGTCATCGAAAAGACCAAACATGAACCTTTGGAAATTGTATCGAATATATTCACTAAAACCAAAAAAGATGGTGTCTGTCGCATCATCATTGACTTAACATCACTAAACAAATTTGTTAAGTATATACATTTCAAAATGGAGACATATGTTACTGCCAAACAACTGAATTCCAAAGGACACTTCATGGCAAGCATTTATCTTAAAGATGCTTACTATCTAGTACCCATATACAAGGATCATCGCAGATACCTAAAATTTATCTGGATGGTACAAAGCATTGCCCTATGGGCGAACTTCAGCCCAAGATTATTCACCAAAATATTGAACCCAGCCATGGCAATACTAAGAAAACAAAAACATATTGTCATGGCATATCTGGAGGATATTCTCATAGTAGGGAAAACGATGGAATTGGCTGTGGCAGCAGTATCAGCTACAAAACAGCTCCTCGAAACTCTGGGGTTCGTCCTACATCCAGATAAATCTAAGTTGAAGCCATCCACTATCATGGACTACCTGGGCTTCACAATTAACTCAGTCCATATGACTGTTACCTTGCCAGAGGCAAAAATGGTTGAATTAGCACAATCATGCAACAAATTAATGGTCAACGAGCGACCAACTATTCGACAAGTAGCAAGAGTAATTGGGGAAATGGTAGCAGCATTTCCGGCTACACAATTCGGACCTTTGCACTATCAAAAAATTTACAGAGAGCAAAGGTACGGGCAATAAAACGACATACAGGTCACTATGATCATGTCATGAACTTACCCACTGAAGCAATATCAGAGCTACAGTGGTGGGCAGAAAACGTTTGGCATAGTTTCAGCCCTATCTTTATCACTAACCCTACTTTAGTTATTCAAACAGATGCCAGTGCTCAAGGCTGGGGAGCGACTAACTCCATATCCAGCACAAGTGGTAGATGGACTAAACTAGAGTCATCATTACTACTTACACTGGGCATTAACTATCTAGAGATGATGGGTGCCTTTTATGGTTTTAAAGCATATGTATCTAATATGCAGCACTTGCATGTTCGGTTACAAATTGATAAATACTACGGTGATGGCTTATATTAACCATATGGGTGGCATAAAATCATTATCATGCGACAAATTAGTCAACATGATTTGGCAATGGTATGTCGAAAGACATATTTGGCTATCAGCTACTTACCTACCAGGTAAGCTAAACACCCATGCCATGAGAAAATTAAACGCCAGGGTTGCAAGTTTGAACAGACCTTACCTGGAACTGGGATTGTCCAAACAAACCATCACCACCATGTTGGCATCCCTTCGAACATCCACCAAGAGGCAGTACTTAACCAGCATCAAAAAAGGGAGAAGTACTGCCAGGAAACATGGACAACATACGCAACAGCTACAGCCACCAACATACTGGAGTTCCTGGCCATCTACACCACGATGTAGGGATCAGCTACAGTGCCATCAACACAGCGCAGAGTGCTCTTTCTGCTTATCTCAAACCAGCGGCAGGACAACAGGCGATGGGATCCCATCCACTGGTGGTAAAACTGATGAAGGGCATTTACAATATCAAGCCCTAAGCCCAGGTATACCCATATTTGGGATATCAGTGTGGTCCTGACATATCTCAGGGAATGGCCACCAGCCAGATCCCCCGGCCTCGAGCAAGCTACACTAAAGACGCTTAGGTTGATGGCACTTGTATTTGCTCAGAGGGTCCAGTCACTACACCTATTGCGACTGGACAACATGATCACTGCTCCAGACCAGATCTGTCGTTATCCAGCGACTGGTCAAACAGAGCAGACCAGGAACACCTAATCCAGTCGTGGCTTACCCACCAGAACCACGGTTATGTGCCATGACCTACCTACTATCCTACATAGACACAACCAGAATATTCGAGGGAGATGAAAAGCCTTGTGGGTCAGTCACAAAAACCTTATGGTGGGGTACGATCCAAACCATTGCGAGATGGCTCAAGCAGGTGCTAGAAACTGCTGGGATAAACACTAACATGTACAAATTTTATTCCACCAGGGCAGCATCCATGTCGACGGCTAAAGAATGGACATGCCTATACACCACATCCTGGCTACAGCAGGATGGTGGGAAGGGAAAAGACCGTTCAGAAATTTTATAATAAGCCGTTGGCAAAACCTGGTTTATTTGCAGTAAAGATTTACGAACTGCAAATATTTAATTTAAGCCCAGGGGAGCAACTTAATTCTTTGTTGTTATTGTTTAAAAAATACCATTGTGTTTTTCTACAAATAGACTCATTGGTTCATTACGATAACACTTCCTCCCTCAAGAACTTCGGCAGTGAGTGAAATGAAACTGTTACACGGTTTGAAATCACAGAGCTTTGAAATCTTCACGTAGTCACTCACGTGACTCCGAAGTAAAATAGTAAGATTAAACGAGAATTTACCAGTTTGAAGTTTGATCTGTATTTTATGAGGAGTTACGATGAGGGATTACGTGCCCTCCGCTCCCACCCTCATTATATGGATCAAACTAATAAATTGATGTCTCCTTATCTTTACTATGTTTACTTCAAAATAACTGTGTCTATCTGTGATTCCGCACCGCTGCTTGGAAGTATGCCGCGCCTGCGCACTGAGCGGGTTCTTCACGTAATCCCTCATCGTAACTCCTCATAAAATACAGATCAAACTTCAAACTGGTAAGTTCTCGTTTAATCTTACTATTCTATACACTCAATGGCTCAATTGTAATTATGTGGTCTCTTTCCGCTGAACAATTAGCACGCAACCAAAGCTTTTCACTGTAACTGGGGACAGGTGACAATAATCTAAACTAAACTCAACAAAAAGAGTCTAGGACCAGAGGCCCTCAGAATACAAAGATGTACCTTTAGAAAAGAGATGAGGAGGAATTTCTTTAGCCAGAGGATGGGGAATCTGTGGAATTCACTGCCACAGACGGCTGAGGAGGCCAAGTCATTGGGTATTTTTAAAGCGGAAATTGATAGATTCTTGATTAGAAAGGGCGTCTAAGGTTATGGGAAGGAGATGCAGAATTGGGATGAGAGGAGAAAATAGATCAGCCGTGATTGAATGACAGTGCAGCCTTGATGGGCCGAATGACCTAACTCTGCTCCTATGTTTGATGGTCTTCAACCTCGCACCAGCTTCTCTTCACCCATTGCTCCTGTTTACTTGACCTACAATGGCTTCAAATGTGAAAGCTCCGATCTTTTCTTCCAACCCAAAATATTTCCTTGCACCTCACTGAAATATCTGCCCTCCTCAGTTTCTGACCTCATGAGTACAGCGGTGTTTATCTCTCAGTCACATTGTGCCTTCAGTCACCAAGCTCTGGAAATTATTTCCTTAAAATCATTCTGCTTCTCTCTTCCTTTAAAGAGATTCTGAAAATCAACGTATAAAACCATTTTTTAAATTCATCAGTCCCCATGTCACCATCGCTTCAGTGTTAACTCGCATTCGATAATGCACCTGCAAAATTTTAGTTTAGTTTAGTTTAGTTTGGAGATACAGCGTGGAAACAGAACCCTTCTGCCCACCGAGTCCGCGCCGACCAGCGATCCCCGCACACTAGCACGATCCTACACACTCGGAAAAATGTACAATTTTTATCAAAGCCAATTAACCTACAAACCTGCACGTGTTTGGAATGTGGGAGGAAATGGGGGCACCCGAAAAATATATACTGCGCAGAAACAGGCCTTAAGGCCCACCGAGTCCACGCCAAACAGGGATGACCCTGCACACTAATAATATCCTACACACTAGGGACAATTTACAATTTTTACCGAAGCCAATTAACCTACGAACTTGTACATCTTTGGAGTCTGGGAGGAAACCGGAGCACCCGGAGAAAACACATGCTGTCACAGGGAGAACGTACAAACTCCGTACAGACAGCACCCATAGTCAGGATCGAACCTAGGTCTCTGGCGCTGTAAGGCAGCAACTCAACCGCTGTACCACCGTGCCGCCCCAAGTATCATGAACCTTTTTACTGTGGTAATGTTACTATCCAAATACAAGCTATTGTTTGTGTAACTCAACGGGTGAGTTACACAAGAGCTGCTGAGTTACACCTGCATTTTGTGTCTATCTTTAGTATAAATAAACCAGCATCTGCAGTTCCTTCGTACACACATATACAAGTTACTATTGTTGTAGCTTTACAGCACCGGTTCCAGGGTAAAGCTTTGGCCTTCTACCAGCCAATGAACTTCTATTCTTCCCTGCGCCACTTCCATCAGCCGCCATCTTCCCACGCTATCCGCTCATTCTTTAATTATTTATGAACAATCAACCTACAAACCTGTAGGTCTTTGGAAACCGGAGCACCCGGTGGAATCCCATGCAGGTCACAGGGAGAACGTACAAATTCAGTAGAGACAGCGCCCGCAGTCAGGATCGAAGCTGGTTCTGTGGTGCTGTAAGGCAGCAGCTCTACCGCTGCGCCACCGTATTATATCTCTAACTACGTCCTGGGGCGATGAAATGGCATTGCCCTGAAATGTTTTCTTTGTTTCCTCCACCACTAGTGGATGCTGCTGAGAACTTCCAGCATCCACTCGTTTTATTTTAGGTGTAAAGATTCATCACGTCAAAGTCAATTATTAATTGTCATGTGCACACAGCAAGGTATAGACACAATGACAATCTTGCTTGCAGCACAGAGGCCCAGACACTACACAAATACATGTATTTACATAAGCTACACAGACATTATCCGAGACAGCCAAAGAAAAGAATGCAAAACAAAAACAGTGGCACACCTTGTAGAGTTGCTGCCTTACCGCGCGAGAGACTCAGGTTCGACTCTGACCTCCGGTGCTGTCTGTGCGGAGTTTGCACATTCTCCCTGTGACTGTGTGGGTTTCCTCCAGGGTGCACTGGTTTCAATAGACAATAGACAATGGGTGCAGGAGTAGGCCAGTCGGCCCCTCGAGCCAGCACCGCCATTCAATGTGATCATGGCTGATCATCCATAATCAATATCCCGTTCCTGCATTCTCCCCATAGCCCCTGGCTCTGCTATCTTTAAGAGCCCTGTCTAGCTCTCTCTTGAAAGCATCCAGAGAACCAGCCTCCACCGCCCTCTGAGGTAGAGAATTCCACAGACTCACAACTCCCTGTGTAAAAAAGTGTTTCCTCGTCTCAGTTCTAAATGGCTTACCCCTTATTCTTAAACTGTGGCCCCGGGTTCTGGACTCCCCCAACATCGGGAACATGTTTCCTGCCTCTTAGCGTGTCCAAACCCTTAATAATCTTATATGTTTCAATAAGATCCTCCCACGTCCTAAAGATAAACGTGCGGGTTTATAGATTAATCGACCCTCTGTAAATTTCCCCTCATGTGTAATGAATGGGTGCAAAAGTGGGAAAGCATAGAACTAATGTAATCGCATGGAACCATCATCGGTGGGTCTGAGGGCCTGCTTGCATGCTGCGTCTCTCCAGAAAAAAACAAGAAATTAGTGCGAAAATACAATTAAAATCCAAGCCCAAGTTGGTGCATGAAGCGGGCTGTTTTGTTCTATTGCTGAGGGAGGATTAGATTAGGGTTGTACACATTGGTTCAAGAATCTGATGGTTGCAGGAATGTTGCTGCTCCTTACCCTAGTGGTGTGGAACTTCAAGCTTAATGGTTCAATGGTTCTTTATTGTCACATCTGCACAGCGAAGTGACATCCTTTCGCATATCCCACGGATGTACAGTCGCCATTTTCTGGCGCCGTTTACAAAGAAGAAGTCCGAAGTTCAGCTCCACATGTTGGAAACCGGGTACCCCTTGCCCGATGGTAACCGCGAGAAGAGGACCTTGTTTCTTTACTGAGAGACAGACAAAAAAATGCTGGAGTAACTCAGCGGGACAGGCAACATGTTTATGAAAGGACTGCAGATGCTGGTAAAATTGAAGGTAGACACAAAATGCTGGAGAATCTCAGCGGGTGAGGCAGCATCTATGGAGAGAAGGAATTGGCGACGTTTTCTGGTCGAGACCCTTCTTCAAACTGAAGGCTCTCGACCCGAAACATCAACCATTCCTTCTCTCCAGAGATGCCGCCTATCCCGCTGAGTTCGTCCAGCATTTTGTGTCTATCTTCGGTCTAAAGCAGTATCTGCAGTTCCTTCCCGCACATTGTCTCTTTACAGTTTGGCTTCGATAAGGGGGGATCCACAGATGACAAGGGTGGTCGGTGATCCACACAACTCTGGCGGGTTGATGTAGTTAGGAGGCAGCAGGACAATGTCCCAGTGAAGCCACCAACAGACGCGATAGAAATGGAGATGGCAGCGTTGGGTATTAATTAGCATTCCTCCACAGCCAAACAAGTCAGCAGTCCCCGCAAATTGTGCTCACCACATCAACTTTCTCTGTACGACACACTTCCCACAACAGAGGCCCTGTAATAATTCTAATTTCACCAAATCAGCACTTTTCAACTAAACTGCTCGTTACTTTATCTCCGGTAGACAAAAATGCTGGAGAAACTCAGCGGGTGAGGCAGCATCTATGGAGCGAAGGAAATAGGCAACGTTTTAGGTCAGACCCATCTTCAGTTGCTTTACCTCCGGTGTTAATGCAACATGGTGAGGGTCTCGTTGCAAGGAAGGGACTCACAGGAGTCTGATAACTTTACATGTTTATATAATACAGATGGTGCAGTCTCTATGGATCTCGGTACATTTTATGATATGAACAAACACATTTAAAGCCATTCACCATGGGTAAAATAGGAATGCTGATAAATTTCTTGGGAGTCATTGAAAATTATGGCTTGTGTTGAATATTATGCCTTTTTATATTATCTAAATCTGTTTTGCAAACCTTCATGCTTTTCTTCCCTTGGTTAGGGGTGGCACGGTGGTGCAGCGGTAGAGTAGCTGCCTAACAGCGCCAGAGACCCAGGTTCAATCCTGACTACGGGTGCTGTCTGTACGGAGTTTGTACGTTCTCCCCGTGACCTGCGTGGGTTTTCTCCGGGGTCTCCAGTTTCCTCTCACACTCCAAAGTTTGTAGGTTAATTGGCTTGGTATAATGATCAATTGTACCTAGTGTGTGTAGGACACTGTAAGTGTACGGGGATCACCGGTCAGCGTGGACTCGGTGGACCGAAGGGCCTGTTTCCGCACTGCAAATCAAAACTAAATTACTTTTACAGAAGGCATGCCACTGACATTTTCTTCACCTCAAAAGGTAGCAACTGAGTTTATTCTGAAAATAGGGCACTTATACTGTGTGTTAGTGTTCCAGAGTTAGCATAGAACTTCAAACAGCGCAGCACAGGAACGGCCATTCGGCCCTCAATGCTTGTGCCAAACAAGTTAAACCAATGTCATCTCCTTGTACATAGGGATGTAATGTTGAGGCTCTATAAGATGCTGATAAGGTCGCATTTGCAATATTGTGAGCAATTTTGGGCACCATCTCTGAGGAAAGGTGTGCTGGCTCTGGAGAGGGTCCAGAGGAGGTTTACAGGAATGATCCCAGGAATGAGTAGGTTAACCTTTGATGAGCGTTTGTCGGCATTCAGCTTGTAGTCGCTGGAGTTTAGAAGAATGAGGGGGGGACCCCTGATAGAGTGGATGTGGACAAGTTGTTTCCACTAGTGGGAGAGTTTGGAACTGGAGGTCACAGCGTCAGAATTAAAGGACGTTCTTTTAGGAAGGAGATGAGGAGAAATGTCTTTAGTCAGAGGGTGGTGAATCTGTGGAATTCCCTGCCACAGAAAGCTGTGGAGGCCAGGTCAGTGGATATATTTAAGGCAGAGATAGATAGATTCTTGATTAGTACGGGTGTCAGAGGTTGTGGTAAGAAGGCAGGAGAATGGGGTTAGGACGGAGAGATAGATTAGCCATGATTGAATGGCAGGGTAGACTTGATGGGCCGAATGGCCTAATTCTATACGTGTTCCTTATGACCTTATGACCTTATGACATGCAGGAGTGGGAGAAAGTAGCATGAAGGATCATTTCTAATTCACTGTGAAATCTGACGGAGCAAAACGCCCTCTCTGCCTTCTGGGGAGGATAATGCAGGACTGATTGAGAAGCAAAAGGGAATAGCTATGCTAACTGCAATAAATAGGAATATTGGCAATGTTTCACAGGCCTTCAGAAGCCAACAGAGAATTGATTGGTATTTCACATAACGATCCTGCAACAAATGCTCATTAAGGAGCTGTGTATTTCTCGTATTTTTTCTTACTTCTGATTTTCTTCTACTTATTTTAATATTCTTCAATGTTTCAATCTAGCAGCTATTCAATTACACTGTGGAACAATGAATCTGTGGAATTCTTTGCCACCGAAAACTGTAGAGGCCATGTCAGTGGGTATTATTAAGCCAGAGATAGATAGATTCTTGATTAGTACAGGTCTCAGAGGTTATGGGGAGAAGCCAGAAGAATGGGGTTAGGAGGGAAAGATCGATCAGGCATGATTGAATTGCGGAGTACGACTGATGGGCTGAATGGCCTAATTCTAATCTTATTCCCCTTGACCTTATCTTCCTTGCACTTCCATGTACCTATCTAAAAGCTTCTTAAACACCACTATTATATCTGCCTCCACCACCGCCCTTGGCAATGCATTCAAGGCTCTCCCACTACTCTCAGTGTTAAACTTGCCCCACACATCTCCATTAAACTTTCCCCCTCTCACCTTCTAGCTATGCCCTCTGGTGGTGGATATTTCAACCCCGGGATAAAGGTTCTGACTATCTACCCTATCTAAGCTTCTCATAATTTTATATATTTCTATCAAGTCTCCCCTCGACCTCTGATGTTCCAGCGAAAACAATCCAAAGTCTATCCAAAGATAGACACAAAGTGCTGGAGTAACTCAGCGGGACAGGCAGCATCTCTGGCAGGAAGGAATGGGTGATGTTTGGAGTCGAGCCCCTTCTTCAGACTAGTCAAGGGAAAGGGAAAGGAGAGATGTAGACAGTGATGTGGAGTGATATAGACCTAATGAATGAAAGATATGCAAAAAAAAATGATGATAAAGGAAACAGGCCATTGTTAGCTGTGTGCTGGGTGAGAACGGGAACCTGGTGCGACGTTGGTAGGGGAGGGATGGAGAGAGAGGGAGTGCAGGGGTTACTTGAAGTTAGAGAAATCAATATTCATTCCACTGGGTTGTTTATCCAACTTTTTCCAACTGAAACCCTTTAATCCAGGCAGCAATTTAGTAAACCTCCCCTGCACCCTCTCCAAAACATCCACATCTTTCCTGTAATGGAATGACCAGAACTGCAGGCAATACTCTAATCACAGCCTAACCAAAGTCTTATAGATGTGTAGAAAGGAACTGGTAAAGCAATAGGTAAAGGTAACGGAAAAGGAATAGATGTCTGAAGAAGGGGCTCAACCCGAAACGTCACCTATTCCTTTTCTCTAGAGATACTGCCTGATCTGATACTGCGTCCATCTTCAGTCTTATAGAGCTGGATATAAGGCATAGGGTGGCACAGTGGCGCAGCGGTAGAGTTGCTGCCTTACAGTGCCAGAGACCCAGGTTTGATCCTGACCACGCGTGTTGTCTGTATGGAATTTGTACGTACACCCCGTGACCTGCATGGGTTTTCCCCGAGATCTTTGTTTTCCTCCCACGCTCCAAAGTCGTACAGGTTTGTTGGTTAATTGGCTTGGTATAAATGGAAATTGCCCCTGATGCGTGTAGGATAGAATTAATGAGCGGGGATCGCTGGTCGGCGCGGACTCGGTGGGCCAAAGCTCCCTGTTTCCATGCTGTATCTAAACTAAACTAAACTAAACTAAATGTGCAGGAATGATGGTTTAAGCCGAAGATAGACACAAAAAGCTGGAGTAACTCAGCGGGACAGGCAGCATCTCTGGAGGGAAGGAATGGGTGACGTTTCGGGTTGAGTCTGAAGAAGGGTCTGAGCCCGAAACGTCACCCATTCCTTCTCTCCAGAGATACTGACCTGTCCCGCTAAACTAAACTAAGCTGCACCATGACTTCCTAGCTCATACACAATGCCCTTGGCAATAAGGTTCTTCTGATACCTTTCACTGTGTAGCTACATACCAATTCCACTGCCTAGCACTGGAGATCACAGCTGTGTGTGTATCTCAGCTGTCCATATATAAAATACAGCGCAACATCTCTTTGGTCTGCTCTGCTGAATGCCTACCTATTCTCATAGGAACTTTCCTCATGCATAAGGTTTGCCATTGAAAAGCTGAGCTGGCATTTTCCCTTGATCACCTGTTTGCTTCTGAGCACTCTTTATGTACAATGTCATCTTAATATAGCTTAATTGAGATTGTTAAATTCTATTTGGTTCTCACAGGAACAATTTATGTATTCCCTTGTGCATAAATACTTCTGTTAAGATGCTGAATAAGCAAATCTGCTGCTCATCGGCTGGGTTGTGTAAGCCCTTAATATGACATGTTTATGTCAGTCATATTAATATTCAATACTTACCTTTGTGGTTAGCTTCTGGCTTTCTTGTGTTGCTCCCTGGTTTTGCTGACACTGCAATCAGACAATTAATACCAGACCACTCTGTGATAACTTGAACGATCGACTTCAAGTCAAGAGTGTTTTATTGCCATATGTCCCAGATAGAACAATGAAATTCTTACTTGCGGCATCACAACAGAATATGTAAACATAGTACTCTGTAAACAATATAATAAACGAGACAGAAAGAAAAAAATTCAGCGAGTGTATATATATATATATATATATATACACATACACTTACTCACACATACACGCACACATACGTACATTTATAAAAACAAACAAAAATAGTGCAATAATATCAATAATAGTTCTGAGCTTATTTGAGGTTGTCGTGTTTAATAGCCTGATGGCAGTAGGGAAGAAGCTGTTCCTGAACCTGGATGTTACAGTTTTCAGGCTCCTGTACCTTCTTAAAAATGGCAGGGGTGAAATGAGTGGGTGCCGATCTCTGATGATGCTGGCTGCCTTTTTGAAGCAGTGACTCTGGTAAATCCCTTCGATGGTGGAGAGGTCAGAGTCGGTGATGGGCCGGGCAGTGTTCACAACTTTTTGCAGTCTTCTTCGCCCCTGGGCGTTCAAGTTGCCGAACCTGACGGTGATGCAACCGGCCAATATGTTCTCTACTGTACACCTGTAGAAGTTCAAGAGAATCATCTCTGACATACCGAATCTCCGCAATCTTCTCAGGAAGTAGAGGTGCTGATGGACTTTCTTTCTAATTGCATCCTACCCTCCCTTAGGTCATAAGTTTCTTCCATTCTGCAGAAGGGACTCGACCTAGAGGGTGTTAGGTATAAGGAGAAGTTGGTGAAACTTGTACTGTTTCCTTCTGGAGTGTTGGAGGCTGAGGGGAACAGAGACCTGACCTTGTAAAATTATGACAGGCACAGATAGAGTAGTCAGTCAGAAGCTTTTCCCAGCGTGAAAATGTCACATATAAGCAAGCACAGCTATGACGTAAGAGGGGGAACGCTGAAAGTAAATGTGCAGGACAGGTTTGCTTAAACAGAGTGTGATAGATGTTTGTAACGTGCTGCCAGGGATGGTGGTGGAAGCATATACGATAGTGGCACTTAAGAGGCTTTTAGCTGTTATCAGGCAACTGAACCATCTATCAACAACTAGAGAGCGGTCCTGAGCTACTATCTACCTGATTGAAGACCCTCGGACTATCTTTAAACAGACTTTACAGGACTTTATCTTGCGCTAAACCATTTTTCCTTTATCGTGTATCTGTACACTGTGGACGGTGATTGTAATCATGTATTGTCTTTCCGCTGACTGCTTTTGACTGTCCCTTGGTACATGCGACAATAAACTAAACTAAACTAAACCAAACTAGATATGTACATGAGGGATATGGATCATATGCAGGCAGGAGTTATTCATTAATTTGGCACCACGCTCACCTGGAAGATAGTAGCAGCCTGTTACCAGAGCTGCCAACTCTCACGCATTGAGCGTGAGAATCACTCATTTCGCCCAATTCTCACGCTCTCATGCTGATCACAAATTTCTCACGCTCTGTCGTGAGAAATTCTGTGATCAACGAGAATTTCAAAACTAATATCAACTGCTTGTGTGCGCGTCTGTTGACAAGACAGCAGCATTCTTATTCTCTGTTATTCTAACTTGACCGAACCGTCACACACCTTCAAACCATGTCCCCATGCAAATTTACATTGAAAGACATGGACCGGGCAGTGAATGAGTTGCACCCAACGCAGCAAGGTTGTAATTAGTTGACAAAACCTTGATTTATTTATCCTGAATATCCAGGGGGATGGGATATGTGTAATATTAAAATGACATGCAAGGTGTCAAGCTGTCTGTCACAACATACAGCCCCAATAACCCATTATTTCCTTCAGTTAAATATTGGGAAGGTAGCACTATCGTCATTTGCCACTCAACTATTATGTTTGTTTACCACACTGACAATTTCTAAACCCCCCCCCCCTCCCCACCACACGCCCCACCCCCCCCCCACCCCCAAATTCCTTTGACAGGTTGAATAGAAATGTCCCCAATCTCGTTGTTTTATTAAATGAACACATAGACGAACATCCTCAAGGAGTGTAATCAGATGGAAGCGGTTTCAGATGCGATGTTTAAGAGCTTGTGCAAAGAAGGGGCATATTTTAAAGGAGTGACAAAGATACTTGCATGGAATGTGTGAGGAGGTTATTATTTGTGTTTAGTTTTATCTTGAACCAGGACATCTGAAGATTCAAAGTTTAAAACAGTAATTGTGCTGATACTGACTCCAACCAACCACGTAATGAATGTCATCCATTCCGGAGGTTTTATTTTTCTGATGCTATTTAAACTTCACTTGGATTTCAATCACTTCAATGTGAAAGTAATCGGGAATGGGGAGCATTGGAACAAAAATTTGCCCTCTATACATATTAACTGTAATATAATAATGTATGCATGTTGGTAGGTGCAATCAAAACAAAGATCTTTTTATCATTGTTGTGTTATGAATACCACAGAAAATATTATATACTCTCAAGATCACATTAAATAGAATATTATTGCTTAAATATATATTGTTATTGGACTTTGCATTTCGGAAAAGTCCCAGCTGAGAGGAAGACAGCAAAATACTGAAAATATTGGGGTTGAAAATGATTTCAGGACAGTTAGGAAAATGAAGGAAATGGTAACAGAATACTTATACAGCTGAGTGAGTATAATTTTATGGATGAGAATTTTTTTTCAACCAATTGATGACTTATTTGACAAAGTAACTAGCATATTAGATAACAAGGAAGCCAATGTATGTAGCAATTGTTATACAAAATTAGGTCCGTGAAGTGCCCCATAAAAGATTAGATAAGCACCTGTGGTCTTGAATGTAATAGGTTCAGTCCAGGGGGTCGGATATGGGGCTTTATGCGTGGGCCAGATATATTGTCAATGCAGAGGGGCTGGGAGCAAGGCCAAGTGTGCATCCAGAGTCAAGGTCTGGAATAGTACTAGGTGTGCAGTCAAAGCTGGGACAATGGGAGTGTTCTACACTGGGAACTTAAGCAGGTAAGCAGCAATGATCAGGGTAGAATAAGGGGCCAAGTGTAAGGCTGGACTCAGGGTCAGGAATGAGAGAAGGTATGCAACTGGAGTCAAGGACAGGTGTGTATTGAAACCAGGGTTGGTCAACATGGGCCAAGTGCTTGATTACAATCTGATTTCCATACATTAAGATCATTCATGTTCTGCACATTGATCAGAACCTGGCTCTATTGTGGAATGTAATTTAGCCTAACCTTATTCATAGCTAATCCAATTTAAAGCATAAATATTGCATTCAAGTGTAACTTAAAAGACTCGCTAATGTATGCAGCAGATTGCACAATTTCAAGCTGAAAAATGCCAAAGCTTCGTACCATGGTAGGGGGGACACCCCCTTCCCACACCCTCCCCGCGCCCCCTCGGTCGCTATGCTCCCTCGGGCTTGGTCTCTCGCAATTCCTCACTCCCAACTCTCACCCAATGCTGGCAGCCCTGCTGATACTATGTTATCCTGTTCTGCGTTCTAATATCCAAAAGTCTATGTTCTAACGTCCCTCCAATCTATGTTTTGAATACAATCAGTGTGAATCACGGTCCTCTTAGGAGGAGGATTCTGAAGACATAAGCACTTCTGGGAAAAATAAATGTCTTCTCATTTCAATTTTAAATGGCCAACTTTTTATTTTCGGATTGATTCTTGGTTCCAGAGAGGGGTAGATCAGACTGGGGAAATATAATCAATTCTACAACACTATTGATCACCATAAGAATAATTGTATGCTTCAATGAGAGCGCTTTCCACTATTCTCCAGGCTAGAGAGCCCAGACTGGTAAATCTCTTTTCACTGGAACTATTTGGTTAAAGCAGCAAATCATAATCTAAGCATTAAAAAAATAACCAGTACATTATTAGAGGAATTGTCACGAGGGTACTTTCTGAAGAAGTCATTTCATCCTTAAAATGCTTTTGATGGGAAGGTCTGGATAGAGGGAATGATGAGATGATGTTTCCACTGGTGGGAGAGTCTAGGACCAGAGGCCATAGCCTCAGAATACAAGGACGTTCCTTTCGGAAGGAAATGAGGAGGAATTTCTTTGGCCAGAAAGTGGTGAATCTGTGCAATTCATTTCCACAGAAGGCTGCTGGGGCCAAGTCAACAGATATGTTTAAGGCAAAGATAGAAGGCAGGAGAATAGGGTTAAGAGGGAAAGGTAGATCAGCCATGATTGAATGGCGGTGTAGACTTGATGGACTGAATGACCTAATTCTACTACTATAACTTATGACTTTAGAACTTATGACATTAGAGATACAGCGCAGAAACAGGCCTTTAGGCCCACCGAGTCCATGCCAATCAGCGATGACCCTGTACATTAATAATATCCTACACTCTAGGGACAATTTACAATTTTTACCGAAGCCAATTAACCTACAAACTTGTACGTCTTTGGAGTGTGGGAGGGAACTGGAGCACCCGGAGAAAATACATGCCGTCACTTGGAGAACATACAAACTCCGTACAGACAGCGCCCGTAATCGGGATCGAACCCGAGAACTCTGGACTGTAAGGTAGCAACTCTACCGCTGCACCACATTGATAACTCTGAATAAGGCAGAGAGAAGAGCCATTGATACTTTATCCTGAGATGGGGCAGCATGGTGGTGCAGCAGTAGAGTTGCTCTGTGACCTGGGTTCGATCCCGGTTGCTGGCGCTGCCTGTACGGAGTTTGTACATCCTCCCTGTGATCCTGTGGGTTTTCTCTGGGTGCTGCTGTGTCCTCCCACATTCCATAGAGCCAGGTGCAGGTCTTTGGGTTAATTGGCCTCTGTAAATTGTCCCAAGTGTGTCGAATAGCACCAGTGTACAGGGTGACTGCTGGTCGGCACAGACTCGGTGGGCTGAAGGGCCTGTTTCCACGCCGCATCTCTAAACTTCAAGTTCAAGTGAGTTTATTGTCATGTGTCCCTGATAGGACAATGAAATTCTTGCTTTGCTTCAGCACACAGAACATAGTAGGCATTTACTACAAAACAGATCAGTGTGTCCATATACCATAATATAAATATATACACACGTGAATAAATAAACTGATAACGTGCAAATAACAGAAAATGGGTTATTAATAATCAGTTTTGTCCGAGCCAGGTTTAATAGCCTGATGGCTGTGGGGAAGTAGCTATTCCTGAACCTGGTTGTTGCAGTCTTCAGGCTCCTGTACCTTCTACCTGAAGGTAGCGGGGAGATGAGTGTGTGGCCAGGATGGTGTGGGTCTTTGATGATACTGCCAGCCTTTTTGAGGCAGCGACTGCGATAAATCCCCTCGATGGAAGGAAGGTCAGAGCCGATGATGGACTGGGCAGTGTTTACTACTTTTTGTAGTCTTTTCCTCTCCAGGACGCTCAAGTTGCCGAACCAAGCCACGATGCAACCGGTCAGCATGCTCTCTACTGTGCACCTGTAGAGGTTAGAGAGAGTCCTCCTTGACTTAACTAAAATTACATTGGATTTCATTGTTCTGTCCTGATACACATGACAATTAAACACTCTTGACAGCACTCAGTATGTGTTGAAAAAAAAAACTTCTTTTAATCTTTATTTTGGTGACGAGTCCCCTGATTTTAAGGTGTATTGAGCTGTTGCAATGCAAACGTTAATTATTCTTATTGGTGATTTATAAATATATTCCGAAAATCAATGTCCTTGCAGGAAGGAGAGAACTTCCATTTATTTAACAATGTTTGCTGATACAGGCAATAAATCACATTTGAAGGAGAATAACCATGGGTAAATATGACAGCAGATTTCACGTTTGAAGATTAATATTCAGTTATAAAAAATAGTTAATCTGCCCTTTGTTTTGGTGGTTGAGGAATGAATGTGTTCGGTTGAAAATTTTACCTGATTTAAAGTTGAGGGGAGACCTGATAAATATATTTAAAATGATGAGAGGCATAGATAGGGTAGAAAATCAAAACCTTTTCTTTCTCCAGGGTGGAAATGTCAAGGACTGATGTGAGAAGGGTAACGTTTGGAGAAGATGTGCGGGGAATGTTTAATTCAAAGTGGCGGGTCGCTGGAACGCGCTTCCGGGGCTGGTGGTGGAGGCAGATACCATAGGGGCATTTAAGAGGCTTTTAGATAGGCAGATGAGAATGCAGGAAATTGAGGGATATGGATGATGTGCTGGCAGAGGAGATTAGTTTAACTTGGTATCATGTTCGGCACGGACATTGTGGGCCGAAGGGCCTGTCCCTGTGCTGTACTGTTCTATGGTCGATGTTTAACATCTCCCTGGAGAGAATGCTTGTCTGTCAATGTGACACAGTCTCAAGTTATGTCTGTTATCAGGCAACTGAATCATCGTACCACAACCAAGGAGCAGTACTGAACTACTATCTACCTCTTTGGTGACCCTCGGACTATCCTCGATCATACTTTGCTGGCTTTACCCTGCACTAAATGTTATTTCCTTATCATGTATCTGCACAGTGTAAATGGCAAGATTGTGATGATGTATTGTCTTTCTGCTGACTGGTTAGCACGCGGCAAAAGCTTTTCACTGTATCTTGGCGACAATGAATGAAACTACAGAACTAAAGATGCTATAGTGAAGACTCCTTGTGGCTACAAAATATATGCCCTTTACAGTGTTTGAAGGCTTCACAGCCTTTTCAGCCCCTTTAGGGTGGCACTGTGGTGTAGCAGTAGAGCTACCCGCCAGAGATCCGGGTTCAATCCTCACTACGGGTGCTGTCTGTATGGAGTTTGTATGTTCTCCCCGTGACCTGTGTGGGGTTTCTCCGAGATCCTTGGTTTCCTCCCACACTCCAATGAGGTACAGGTTTGTAGGTTAATTGGCTTGGTGCAAATTGAAAAATTGTTCCCAGTATGTGTGGAGTAACGTCAATTGGGACGACAGATGGCACAATGGGCTAAGTGTTCGGCTGGCAACCGGAAGGTAGCCGGTTCGAATCCCGCTTGGAGTGCATACTGTCGTTGTGTCCTTGGGCAAGACACTTCACCCTCCTTTGCCTGTGTGTGAGTGATTGGTGGTGGTCGGAGGGGCCGTAGGCGCAGATTGGCAGCCACGCTTCCGTCAGTCTGCCCCAGGGCAGCTGTGGCTACAGAAGTAGCTTACCACCACCGAGTGTGACTGAGGAGTGAATGAATAATGCGATGTAAAGCGCCTTGAGTATTAGAAAGGCGCTATATAAATCCCATCCATTATTATTATTATTAATGTGCAGGGAGCGCTAGTCAGCACGGACCCGGTGGGCCGAAGGGCCTGTTTCCACGCTGCATCTCTAAACCAAACTGTACAGCACTTTGGGAAATACATTCCCTAATTTAAACTTAACATTGAATACAGGTTATACATTTATCATCATTATAATAGCTTTCACTTATCATCGTATTGTCTTTTCCAACACAATGATAATCCCAGCTGAAATTGATTCAGACAAATGTCACTGTTGCTAATGCATCCAAAACATGGCACATGATGATAAATGGCTCATGGTCCAGGTATATTACATTGAAGGAACAGATGAAGTTCAATTAAATGGGTTCAGCCAAATTAAAAAAAATGCTAGCACTTCAGACCTGGAATCCGCTTAAAAATCAAATATCAGCTCTAAAAAGATCTCTCCCTCTGATTAGTACGGGTGTCAGGGGCTATGGGGAGAAGGCAGGAGAATGGGGTTAAGGGGTAGATCAGCCATGATTGAATGGAACAGTAGACTTGATGGGCCAAATGGCCTAATTCTGCTCCTATCGCTTAAGACCTTATGGCCCTCTCAACCCCATTCTCCTGCCTTCTCCCAATAACCCTTGACACCCGCGCTAAACAAGAACCTGCCTATCTCTGCCTCAAAACCATCCATTTTGCATTCGTGCTTTACATTTTATCCCGCACATCTGGAAAGCTGCATTTAATGTTATCCCCCTCAGCAGGAGTTTTGCATTCAGTTTTATTCCCTGTATCTGGAGACCTCCATTGCACCTATCCCCTCACATCTGGAGTCTTGCTTTATGGTTTAATCTCCCACCGCTTGAGTGCCGCATTCAGTTTTTCCCCTGCATTTGCAGTACTGCCACCAATTGTCTTGCCTGTCGCTGGCGTGTTCCACTTGTTCTGTGTACCTTTTCACACCTCTTGTGTCCCTCTCCACTGCCTCTCCGTCTGAAGAAGGGCCTCAAACCGAGACCTCACCAATTCCCTTTCTCCAGAGGTGCTGCCTGACCCGTTGCGTTACTCCAGCTTTTTGTGTGTCTATCTTCCATTCCCACATTGCAAGGTAGAACTGGAGAGGTCGGGGGGAGGTGAGGATTTTATTTATACAACAAAAAGATTGAGTGGATTAGGGTTATTTACTTTAGAATAGAAGAGGGAGAGGACATATTTGCTTGAAATGGATACATTCTGAAAGGTATAGAAAGAGGAGAACCTATTTATTTATTCATTGCTTGGGTGCAGAGTTAAGCTAATAACAATAGTAAAGGGGATTGCTGCAAACCTTTTCACCATAAGAACATTGCAGTTCTGCAGCTCATAGTACAGAGCTGTGATGGAAAGAGACACCCAATCTTATTGTACCTAGATATCCCCTTGTCATAGATAGAGCAGTACCTTTTTTCCCCAGGGTGGGCATGTCAAAGATGAGACGGCATAGCTTTGCTTTCTTCCCACAGTCCAAAGACGTGCAGGTTTGTATTGGCTTGGTATAATTACAAAGTATCCCTAGTGCGTGAGTTAGTGCTAGTGTGTAGGGATCGCTGGTCGGCCCGGACTCGATGGGCCAAAGGGCCTGTTTCCTGGCTGCAGCTCTAAACTAAACTAAACTTAATGTTGGAGTAACTCAGTGGGTCAGGCAGTTGCACTTAAAATGCTGCAACATATAGGATTGTATCAGAATGAGTGAAGTGATAGATAAAGAGAGATCTGACAGATAAAGAGAGAGATAATGTTGGGTAGTTCAAGTTCAAGTTCGTGTTCAAGTGAGTTTATTGTCACGTGTCCCTGATAGGACAATGAAATTCTTGCTTTGCTTCAGCACACAGAACATAGTAGGCATTTACTACAAAACAGATCAGTGTGTCCATATACTATAATATAAATGTATACACACATGAATAAATAAAATGATAAAGTGCAAATAACAGATAATTGGTTATTAATAATCAGAGTTTTGTCCGAGCCAGGTTTAATAGCCTGATGGCTGTGGGGAAGTAGCTATTCCTGAACCTGGTGGCATGGTGGCGCAGCGGTAGATTTGCTGCTTTACAATGCCAGGGACCGGGTTTGAACCTGACTACGGGTGCTGTCTATATGGAGTTTGTCCATTCTCCCCGTGACCGCGTGGGTTGTCTCCGGGTGCTCCGGTTTCCTCCCACACTCTAAAGATATACAGGTTTGTAGGTTAATTGGCTTGGTATGATTGTAAATTGTCCCCAGTGTGTAGCATAGTGTTAATGTGCGGGGATCGCTGGTCGGAGTGGGCTTGATGGGCCAAAGTGCGTGTTTCCACGCTGTACCTCTAAACTAAACAAACGTTGTAGTAACGCAGTGGGTCAGGCAGTTGCACTTAAAATGGTGCAACATATCGGATTGCATCTGAACAGGGAAGTGAGGTTAATATAAATGGCCTACCTTTCAGCTGGCACGGATTTGGTTGGCTAAATGTTCTCTTGCTCTGTAAACATTCATGAACCTTTGAGTTCCATCACACTGATTTGCTCCTCCGGCTTACTGAGGCATGAGATCGCAAATCAGCCCCGCCTTCTTCATTCCGTTTATACAAAACTAAATAGACAGAACATGTCAGCAGATCATATAGTGGAATTCAGCGAGTCGCACTTCGACAGATAGGGGGTAAATTGGACCATTATCTGTTTTAGTAATGCTACTATTTCTGTGTGCTACAAAGCAGAATAGTGACAGGACCTGAAGACGCACTGAAGAGCTGACTGTAGGACCCTATTTCGGACCTGAAACGTCACCTATTCCTTTTCTCTAGAGAAGCTTGAGGTTATGGGGAGAAGGCAGGAGAATGGGGTTATGAGGGAGAGAGAAGGTTCGGTCATGATTGAATGGCGGAGTAGAATCGATGGGCCGAATGGCCTAATTCCACTACTATCCCTTATGACCTGATGACCTATGCTGGCTGACCCGATGAACCTGACAGGGAGCCACCTGCTGCCATGGCTGGGCCACAGGCAGAAGGTAGGACTGTTCGGTGAACTTTTGTGACTTTGTCGGCAGCTAAATGTGTACTGCCTGGGTGACCTCTGTTGTCCGATTTAGTATAAATAAAGCACGTAGGAAGGATGTGCAGATGCTGGTTTAAGCCGAAGATAGACACAAAAAGACACAAAGAGTAACTCAGCGGGTCAGGCAGCATCTCTGGAGAAAAGGAATAGGTGATGTTTCGGGTTGAGATTCTTCTTCAGGGGCAATTGTGTCTCTCTGACAATAACGTATCATTGATCATAAGTTCAATAGACAACAGGTGCAGGTGCAGGAGTAGGCCATTCGGCCCTTCGAGCCAGCACCACCATTCAATGTGATCATGGCTGATCATCCACATGTTATAAGTTCATAAGTTATAAGAGCAGAATTAGGCCATTCAGCCATTGAGTGCCATTCAACCATGGCTGATCTATCTTTCCCTCTCAACCCCGTTCTCCTGCCTTCTCCCAGTAATCTTTGTCACCCTTCTCAATCAAGTACCAGTCAATCTCCACTTTAAAAATACTCCAAGACTTAGCCTCCATAGCTGTCTGTAGCAATGAATTCCACAGACTGACCACCCTCTGCCAAAGAAATTCTTCCTCATCTCCTTCCTGATGAAAAGTGTGAGAATACTGTTTACGGAGGCATGATTTCAAATACAGAAGAGGTAAGGTACATTGCCTAGATTTAACCTTTGGTACAAAACAAAAAGGTAGAGGAGCCAAATTATATGTGCAGTTTGTGTGGGACTAGGGTATACATTTGCAGATAAAGAGATAAATATTATTGGGTACAGAACAGCACGGTGGCGCAGCGGTAGAGTTGCTGCCTTACAACGCTTACAGCGGGGTCGATCCTGACTACAGGTGCTCTCTAGATGGAGTTTGTACGTTCTCCCCATGACTGTGTGGGTTTTCTCCGAGATCTTCAGTTTCCTCCCACACTCCAAAGACGTACAGGTTTGTACATTAATTGGCTTGGTATAGTTGTAAATGTGTGTAGAATCGTATGTAAAGGGTCTGTCCCACTTGGGCGTCATTTGTGCGTCACGCAGATGGCGCACGAAGATTTTGTACATCCCAAAATACTGGGGCGCCGCGCGCAACCACGCGTCACTGCCTACGTCACCACGCACCATGCGCATGTAATGCGCACCATTTCAGTGTAATGCACACCATGCGCGCATCACGTGTGCGGCACGACGTGCGTGTCGTGCGTCGTGACGCCTAAATGATGTTGCGTAAATCAGGCGCAAATGACACCTAAGTGGGTCAGTCCCTTTAGTGTACGAGGATCGCTGGTCGGCGCAGACTCAGTGGGCAGAAGGGCCTGTTTCCGAGCTGTATCTCTCAAACTAAAAAAACTAAGGAACAGCACAGTATATTGCTTGAAACTTGCTGCCAACAATTCAATTGAATTTGTTACTTCTTTCCTGTACTTTTCCACGCTTCATACTTGCGACACATCTGCAGGCAGCTGAAACTGCTGCCCTCCAAATTGCTTTTCCTGTTTGTTTATTAGTTTTGATACCATGGTGCCGCATGATTACAAAATCCAATTAAGGAATGGTCTGAGAAAAATTAATGCACTGAAATTACCAGAGTCTAATCATATTGTGATAGGTGGTTATATGATGTAGAAATTAAAGCTATCTATTTTCTGTGTTATCATGTTTTTCCTCGTTTCAAAAATTGATACCCATGCATAATTGAAAAGGTGTAAGATCCTCCTGAATACTGCAACATAAAACCCAAGATCAAATCAGTTGGCGTTTAATTTTGAAGGATAGATTACCATCGGGCAAAGCAAAATTATATGGGATCTGAAATGAGAACAGAAAATGCTGGAAAACTCTGCATCTATCTGTGGAGGGGGCAACTATAGTTCTTGTGTGTATGAAGGAACTGCAAATGCTGGTTTAAACCAAAGATAGACACAAAATGCTGGAGTAACTCAGCGGAACGGGCATCATCTCTGTATAAACATAGAAAATAGGTGCAGGAGTAGGCCATTCGGCCCTTCGAGCCTGCACCGTCATATAGAAGGAATGGATGACATTTCGGGTCGAGACCCTTTTTGTGTGTGGCTGGAATATCTTCCCCCATATAACGGTGAGAAACGGGAGAATGGGGATTAGGGGGAGAAGACAGGAGAATGGGGTTTGAAGGAAGAGATAGATCAACCATGATTGTATGGTGGAGTAGACTTGATGGGCTGAATGGCTTAATTCTGCTCCTATCACTTATGATCTTGTGGTCTGATGAACCCCCACCCATAATTTCTTCCTCCATCCTACCCGGTTCCACACCTGGACTTGCACAATGTGGCTGTGTGATGAACACTGCTGTACAAACGAAAATTCTTTGGAGCGAGAGGATGGGTGATGTTACAGGCCAAGACCTTTCTCTAAACATCACCCATCCATTTTCTCCAGAGATGCTGCCTGACCCGCTGAGTTACTCCAGCACTTTGTGTCAATATTCTGTATATGCCAGCATCTGCAGTTCCTTTCTACACATTAAGCCTCTCACCTGGTTACGTACATTGAAGGGGTGGGTAAGTTTGCTTTACTTTCTCTGTTCTGCATCATTAATACAAACTTTTATGAATAAGCTGCCCTACAGATTAATTGTCAGGATGGAAATCTATTTTGTCTCAAAAATCAATTCACAGGAGTCTGATGTTTCCTGTCACCGAAATTAATTTTAATATTACATACACTGTGAATAGCCTGGGGTCTCTGATTATGTTAATCTTAGAATTTTAAAATGATGCATCGAATATGAAATCCATCACATTTACAAATTTCTCAAGTTAATGATATTTATGCTTCGAGGAAACAAAATATGTTCTTTCCAAATGCGTGGAAGGGTAGATGGACTAAAATTCAGAAGGTGTTCTTGCTATTGTTTATCACGTTCAGCTAAATAATTCAATTAACTTAACATAGTTTA
Organism: Amblyraja radiata; assembly: GCF_010909765.2. Taxonomy (NCBI): domain Eukaryota; kingdom Metazoa; phylum Chordata; class Chondrichthyes; order Rajiformes; family Rajidae; genus Amblyraja; species Amblyraja radiata. Next base: position 49,803,729 of record NC_045967.1, read on the forward strand.
ATCACTCGTAAATGATCTTTTTTTTGGACCAACTATGCTGCTATTTGTGAAGCCGCTGGCAGCATTGTCTATGGTAATTTCTGTATTGACATTGTCTTAGTGTTTACACTTCAACTCCGATATTTTTGTCGAATAAAGGCATCTTCCCATGAATCTGATTTAATTTTATCAACATTTTTGTGCTTATTAACTGAGGAGATATTGGTGTTTGGAAATAGACGAAATGCCACCATCGGATTTGCTTACAACATGCTCAGATACTGAAGAATTCAAAATATCTTGATCTCAAGTATTGAATTCCAAGGCTCCTGTTATGTAATCTCATCAATGTTGGCTTACATTGAAACAGAAATAGTTGGAAAACTCAGCAGGTCAGGTAGCATCTGTGGAGAAAGCATTCAAGGTCAATGTCCTGAAATATTAATTAGAGTCATAGTCATACAGCGTGGAAACAGGCCCTTTAGCCCAACTTGCCCACGCCGTCCAACATGTCCTATCTATACTAGTCCCACCTGTCTGCATTTGCCTCATTTCCCTCTAAATCTGTCTTATCCAACTACCTGTCCAAATGTTACTTAAACATTGCAATATTACCTGCCTCAACTATCTCCTCCGACAACTTGTTACATATACCTACCACCCTTTGTGTGAATAAGTTACCCCACATGTTCCTATTAAATCTTTCCCCCCATCCTCACCTTAAACCTATATTCTTTATTTATATACATAGATGCTTCCTAATAAGCTCAGTATTTCCAATTCATTATAGAAGCAAGTGCAGATGCTGGTTAATACACAGAAGGGTACAAAGTACTCAGTAATTCAGTAAGGCAGGCAGCATCTCTGGAGAACATGGATAGGGGTACGTTTTTGGCAGAGACCCTTTTTCGGACTGGAGTTTAACAAGGTGCCGGAGAAGACTCAGACAGTCCCAACCTGAAGCGTCACGTATCCGTGTTCTCTGGAGATGATGCTGAGTTACTCCAGCACTTTGAGTACTTTCTAATATTTTGTGCTTTTATTTAGATGTTAAAAACCGTTTGATAAGGTGCTGCTAAAAAAGCAGGTTTCACATCAAGTTTAATGTCCATAAAATAAAACGCAATAGTTCCACGGAATGAGTGAAACGGATACAAAAGTTGTGAATGGTTATTTTCCATACAAGGAAAAGTATAAGATTGTTGGTATTCCTAGCAATTGATGCCAAGACTGCTACTTTCTGTGCTAGTGAGTGTGAGGGCAAAGTTAGGGCAATTGAATGTGTGGCTGAGGATTGGTGCAGGTGGCATGGATTCAGATTTTTGAACCATTGTGATATCATTTGGTGCAGAGGTCAAGTCAAGTCACATTTATTTATATAGCACATTTAAAAAACAACTCTCGTGCTTTACATTTGTATAATAGTATAACAAACAAACTACATATATATAGCCCTCGCTCAGAGGATGTCAAGAAAGGCTTGGGAGTACAGATGGGTTTTTAGTCTCGACTTAAAGGAGTCGATGGAGGGGGCAGTTCTGATGGGAAGGGGGATGCTGTTCCACAGTCTAGGAGCTGCAACCGCAAAGGCGCGGTCGCCCCTGAGCTTATGCCTAGACCGCGGGATATTCAGCAACCCCAAGTCGGCCGATCTGAAGGACCTGGAGGTGGTGTGGTGGGTGAGCAGACTTTTCAATGTTGGTGGGGGCAAGCCCATTGAGGGCTTTGTAGACATGAAGGAGGAAATGCACAAGAGGGTGAGGTCGCACCTGAACTGGGGGGGAACCATTATCATGGAAGGCAAGTTTGCAATTGCTACTCTGGTGGGTCTAAACTATATTGGCAGGTTCAGTAAAAAGCTTTCTTTGTGTGCAAACCACAGTGGAAAGACAATACTTGATTGCAACTGAGCCATCTGCAGTGTACAGATACATGATAAAGTGAATAACATAAATAACTTTTAATGCAAGATATCCAGTAAAGATTAATCAAGTCCAAGGGTCTTCAAGGAGATAGTAGCTCAGGATTTCTCTCTAGTTGTTGATAAGATGGTTCAGTTGCCTGATAACAGCTGGGAAGAAACTGTCCCTTAATCTGGTGGTGTTCGTTCTCACAGTTCTGTCCCTCTCGCTCGATAGGAGAGGGGAAAAGAGGGAGTGGTCAGGATGCAACTCGTCCTTGATTATGCTACTGGCCATGCCGAGGCAACGCGAGGGCAGCATGGTGGCGCAGCGGTAGAGTTGTTGTGTTACAGAGCTTGCAGCGCCGGAGACCCTGGTTCGATCCCGACTACGGGCGTTGCCTGCCCAGAGTTTGTACGTTCACCCTGTGACCGTGTGGGTTTTCTCCAAGATCTTCAGTTTCCTCCCACACTCCAAAGAAGTGCAGGTTTATGGGTTAATTAGCTTGGTATAAATGTAAATTGTCCCTAGTGTGTGTAGGATAGTGTTAATGGGCAGGAATCGCTGGTCGGTGCGGACTCGGTGGGCCGAAGGGCCTGTTTCCATGCTGTATCTCTAAACTAAACTAAGGTGTAAATGAAGTCAGTAAATGGAGATGACAGAAGGTGAGTTACTCATCACGGCAGAGATTCATAGTAAAGGGTTTTTATGATTGAGAATCTATGACTAGTCATGTATCGTAGGGATCGGTACTGGAACTCTTCCTGGTTGTTATATGCATTAACAATTTAGATATGAATGGAAGGGACGTGATCCATAAGTTTGCAGATGACACAAAAAATGGTGATGTCGTTGACAGTACGAAGAATGGGTTTAGGTTACAGGAAGATATTGATCAGAGGTAGAATGGACAGATTAATGACATGTGAAATGTAATCCCACTGTACAAGGTAATGGACGAACAAGAATAGGATGTAGACAATGGATGATCAAGTCAAGGACTCCTGAAGGTGATCACACGTGTAGATGATGTGGTGAAGGTGAATAAGAACTTTAACTGAGACATAAAAAACAAGGGCAAAGGGAGTTATGATATAGCTTTGTAAAACATTGGTTGGCCCATAACTTGAGCATCGAGTCATACAACGTGGAAACAGGCCCTTCAGCACCATGCCCACACCAACCAACATGTCCCATCGACACTAGTCCCACCAGCCTGCGTTTGGCCCACATCCCTCTAAACCTGTCCTGTCTATGTACCTGACTAATTGTTTCTGAAACATTGCAATAGTACCAGCCTCAACTACCTCCTCTGGAAGCTCGTTCCATACACCCACCACCTTTTATGTAAAAATGTTACCCCTCAGGTTCCTATTAAATCTTTTCCCCTTCACCTTAAACCTATGTCCTCTGGTTCTCGATTCACCTACTCTGGGCAAGAGACTCTGTGTGTCTACCCGATCTATTCCTCTCATAATTTTATACACCTAATAACTATAATAATAACTTTATTTATAAAGCACTTTAAACAACCGCAGTTGCCACAAAGTGCTGTACATGAGAACTCATGGACAAAAAGTTATTACAAACCATTAAAAACCGTAAAACAAAGGACTAAAAAAACAGTAAAAATTAAAAGACATTAAAAGCACTAAGAACAGGAGCAATGTCTCAGCCAGTCGAAAGCTAGAGAATAAAAATGAGATCTATAAGATCACCCCTCATCCTCCTGCACTCCAATGAATAGAGCCCCAGTCTGCTTAGCCTCTCCCTATAGTTCAAACCCTCGAGTCCTGGCACCATCCTTGCACTGTGTGCAGCTCTGAATGTGACACTTTCTGAATGATCTGAGTGATTCCGCTGGAAGTGGTGCGGAGGAGATTCACCAGGATGTCGGCTGAGAGACTGATTCAGTTGTGAGGAGAGACTGGAGAGGCTAGGCTTGTGTTTTCTTTGGAACGGAGCAGATTCAACGGATCCAGGCTGAGGCATACTAACCTATGAGGACAACATACAGGGAAGATAGTTGGGAAATTTACACATCACTGAGTTTATTCCTAACTCTTGCACTACCATGGATTTTGGCTCACGTGGTCTTCTGATCATCAATTCACACTTGCACGACGATTGTGTTTTTACACTGATGTCAGTTTAAGTTTTGCAAAGTCTTTTATCCTTTTACTCTCTTGCTGAATTCAAATATATGTGCCTGTTATGGTGCCTTGGCTTGGCTTCACTTAAGGTGTATAAGCCAAAGGTCATGTGATAGGAATAGAATTAGGCCATTCAGTCCATCAAGTATATACCGTCATTCAATCATGGCTGATGTATCTCTCCCTCTCAACCACATTCTCCTGCCTTCTCCCCATAACCCCTGACACCTGTACTAATCAAGAATCTATCTATCTCTGCCTTAAAATTACCCAGTGACTTGGCCTCCAAAGCCTTCTGTGGCAAAGAATTCCACAGATTCACCAACCTCTGACTAAAGATATTCCTCCTCATCTCCTTCCCAAATTAATGTCCTTTAATTCTGAGGCTGTGACCTCTAGTCTCAGACTCTCCCACCAGTGGAAACATCCTCTCCATATCCACTCTATCCAAGCCTTTCACTATTCAGTAAGTTTCAATGAGGTCTCCCCTTATATGTTTAGGAGAAGAAGGGAGATCTTCAGAGGAGTTTGGCTCTTTGTACACCAGGAGCATGGTTGCAATCTGGAATGCACTTCTACAGTGAGTGGAGTGAAGCAGATATGCTCATAAAACTTCAGGATTATCCAGTCAAGAATGTGTATCGTGAAGGTGTAGACCATGGATCGAGAACCAGAGGATATAGGTTTACGAACCTGAGGGGTAACTATTTTACACAAAGGGTGGTGGGTGTATGGAATGAGCTGCCAGAGGTGGTAATTGAGACAGTGCTATCGCAACGTTTAAGAAATATTTAGACAGGTACATGGATAGGACAGGTTTAGAGTGTTACTAGACCAAGTGGGACACGTTGGGTCCCTGTCACACGGGAGGCCTGGTCCCGCAACGCAACCCATTCCCCCAACGCAATATTCCACCACTCACCCATAGCCCCCACGGGAGGCCTGGTCCTCCAACGCAACCCGTTCCCCCGACGCAATATTCCACCACTCACCCGTTCCCCAACAAGGGAGTGTTATGGACCAAATGGAGTTAGGTGGGATGAGTGCAGATGGGGCATGTTGGTCGGCATGGGCCATTTGGGCCAAAGGGCCTGGTTCCATGCTGTATGGCTCTATGACGCTATGATTATAAGCTGGTGAAAGGAGATTAGTGCAAGTGGGATTGATGATCAAAAAGAACACTAAAAGCTCTGTGCTGTGCTATGACTCTAAAATACTCTGCTTCTGACAACTCTTGTAACAGTGATTAAGATATTGTGACAAATTGTTTCATCCTTCTTTCTCCTCATCCCTTTGCTGTGAAATCAATAACTTTTGCAGAATTAATTGGTCCATTATGAAATTGGAACCAAATGATCTATAGAAGGGTTATTCTCATCACCGTGTGCGATAGACCTTGACTTGGTTTATTCCCTGTCCAATTTTCTCAAACATTGACTTCCCCAAGTAATAAAAGTCCACACTGTGCCCATAATCAAGAAGAAAAACCTTATTGTAGTTAATATTCAAGTGAGTCGAGATGGCGAGTGGGAGCAGTTTATTTACCCAAGTGAAAATAGCATCAGGACCATGCCTAATCGTTAAGTATAGTTTGGAGAAACAGCTTGGAAACAGGCAATACGCCCCACCAAGTCCATGCGGACCATCAATCACCTGTTCACATTAGTTCGATGTTATCCCGCTTTCGCATCCACTCTTTCCACACTCAGAACAATTTATAGAGGCCAATTAACCTACAATAGGCACAGCTTCAAAATAAAAGGAGGTCCCTTCAGAAAGGTGATGAGGAGGAATTTATTTAGTCAGAGGGTGGTGAATCTGTGGAATTCACTGCCACAGATTGCTGTGGAGGCAAAGTCACTGGATGTTTTTAAGGCGGAGATTGACAGAATTTTGAATAGTAAGGGTGTCGGGGGGGGGGGGGGGGTTATAGGGAGAAGGCAGGAGAATAGGGTTGAGAGGGAAAGATAGATCAGCCATGATTGAATGGCCGAGAAGACTCGATGGGCCGAACGGCCTAATTCCATTCCTATAACTTATGAACTTACAAACCCGCAAGTCTTTGCAATGTGGAAGGAAATCGGAGCACCCGGAGGAAACCCACGCATTCACAGGGAGAACATGCACACTCCACACAGTCAGCATCCGAGATCGTGATCCTTTTCTCTCTTCTACCTTCTGGGAGAAGATACAGGAGTTTGAAAGAACAGACATCCTGACTTGGGATGCATCTTCCACCCCTTTGCTATCAGACTCTTGAACCAAAGAATCCTTTTACATCCATCCCCTTTGTGGAGATGTTGCCCTATACTCGTGCATTTAACTTGACCTCTTCGGGTGACTCCGTTATTCTACTTTCTTGCAATACTTTCAGATTGCACTGCAATCTTGCACCGTGATACTGTTTTACACTTGTATTTGTTGTTTGGTTTATATTTATTGTATGTATACTGTTTACTCTGTGAACAAGGAATTTCATTGCACCCTGGTATTCATCACAATAAACCAAACTATTTACTGAATAGGTTTGTGCACCAAATGTATACAGTTTCTATCTTGCCATGTGAGGCAATTAGCAAGTGATCAACAATCAAAAGCCCAGAAACTTCATCATCTATCCATGTGCCCCAGAGATGCTGCCTGACCCATTGAGATCAGTTTAATTTCGAGTTTAGTTTAGAAATAAAGTGCAGAAACAGGTCCTTCGGCCCACCGAATCCGTGCCAGCCAGTGATTCCCATACACTAACACTATCCTACACACACACCAGGGACAATGTTTACAATTTAACCCAAGCCAATTAACGTACAAAACCTGTACCGCTTTGGAGTGTGGGAGGAAAGCAGAGCTGCCGGAGAAAACCCACGCAGGTCACGGGGAGAACATGCAAACATGCATACAGACAGCACCCGAAAATCAGAATCGAACCCGGGTCTCTGGCGCTATTAGGCAGCACTCTACCGCTGCACCACCACAGTTACTCCAACACTTTGCGTCCGTTTATTTGTCCAGAATCTTTAAGCCTTTCTATGAAGGTAAAGGCTGGACTTTAAGTGCACTCCCTGGCCTAGATTTGCCCACTTAACAAAAGCACATTTCAAATGTCGTTTAAGTGTTCAACTATGGCCTGGGAAGATTGTGCCATTACCACAGGGCTATTCAACATGAACTGCATTTCTATATGATGCTTTCAGACAGACATGCTGGATACCAGACACAAGCTGAGCCTTTCCGCTATTTCTCTTTCTCTCAGGCAATTTCTACTTTGTCTGCAGATTACATGACTGACTTGGTCCATCCTAACACAAATTAAAAAATACCACGTTTTCCAACTAGAAAACCAAATGGTGCGTTTTCACAGTTGGCATCCAGAATCAAGTCTAAATTGTTATGTTCGAGTTTGATGCACTCTTTTGATGTTTGTAATAAAATGTGTGGAGTTGCATGAAGTCTAATAACAATCGTTGCCTCTTCTCGTTCCAGAACTGCCCGCTGGATCTCACAGCAAATTCACATTCAGGCCCCTACCACCACCACCCCCGCCTCCACACGGCTGCACGTGTCGAAGCCAACAAACCCACTCCTTGGACTCACTGCAGAGAAACACAATGACTGTGCAAAGCCACCTCAGCCCAGCGTCGACTGAGCCTCCTGCCAACGCCCAACAAGATACAGCACAGCTCCACAACAGCTGGGTGCTTAACAGCAACATACCACTGGAGACCAGGTACACATTTCACTCCCGTATCCTCCTCCAGACAGCAATAGGACATTCTTGCTATTGAGGGAGTGCAGCGTAGGTTCTCCAGGGACTGACATACGATGAGGGAATGGATCGACCGAGCTTCTATTCGCTGGAATTTAGAAGGATGACAGGGAATCTTATAGAAACATATAAAATTTGAAAGGACTGGACTGGCTAGATGCAGGAAAAATGTTCCCAATGTTAGGGAAGTCCAGAATCAGGGGGTCACAGTTTAAGAATAAGAGGTAGGGTATTTAGGACTGAGATGAGGAAAAACTTTTTCACCCAGAGAGTTGTGAATTTGTGGAATTCTTTGCCACAGCAGGCAGTGGAGGTCAATTCACTGGATGTTTTCAAGAGAGAGTTAGATATAGTTCTTAGGGCTAACAGAATCAAGGAATATGGGGAGAAAGTAGGAACGGGGGACTAATTGGGGATGATCAGCCATGATCATATTGAATGGCGGTGCTGGCTCGAAGGGCCGAATAGCCTACTCCTGCACCTATTTTCTATGTACTATGTTTCTATGTACTGTGGCAAGTCGGACATGTAAAGCTGTCTATCGCTTCCCCAAGCTGTGTATGTTAATATTATGTGTGGCTGTCACTGCTGTGAGCAAATTTGGGCCCCATATCTGGAGGAGGAGGTTTACGAGAATGATTCCTGGAAAGAGTGGGTTAGCATATGATGAGCTTTTGACAGCACTGGGCCTCTACTCGCTGGAGTTTAGAAGGTTGAGGGGGAAACCTCATTGAAACTTACAGAATAATGAAAGGTGTAGATAGAGTGATTATGGAGAGGATGTTTCCACAGGTGGGAGAGTTTAGGACAAGAGGTTGTTGCCTCATAATTAAAGGGCACTCTTTTTGAAAGGAGGTGAAGAGGAACTTCTTTAGTTAGAGGGTAGCTAATCTGTGGAACTCATTGCCACAGAGGACTGTGGAGGCCAAGTTAGTGGATAATTTTAAGGCAAGAGATAGACAAATTCTTGGTTTGAAAGGGTGTCAAGGGTTATGGGGAGAAGGCAGGAAAATGGGATTAGAAGACAGAGATCAACCATGATTGAATGGCGGAGTAGATTCAGTGGGCCGAATGCCCTAATTCTATTCCTATAACTGGTGACCTTGTGAGTTGATAACACCACCATGGGATTGCCCCTAGTGTGTGTCGGGTAGCGTTAATGTGCGGTGATCGCTGGTTGGCGCAGACTCGATGGGTCGAAGGGCCTGCTTCCGTGCTGTATCGCGAAACTATACTAAACTAAATAAGACTCGAGGGTCTGAGCTACAGGGAGTGGTTGAGTAGGCTGAGACTTTATTCCTTGGAGCGCAGGAGGATAAGGGGTGATGTTATACAGGTGTATAAAATCATGAGAGGAATAATGCAGTAGTTAAAACTCAGTGGTGGACAAATCGATTGATATTAATAAATAAATAGTAGATTAATTAAAAGGGCACTAAGGTGGAGTCGCCTCAACTTTCTATGATGTTTGGGTTGTATCTAAATACTGCCTGGTTGCACCCATTCATGTTTCAATGGTAAATGAGGATGATGGAGAGAAGATGGCTTCACAAACCTGATTGTAGAGCAATATTACTCAGACAGCAACGCTATGATTTTCCACTTGTGCGCCTTTCACCTGAAGTGACTGTGTTAGTCATACTTAACCAATATGAAGAGACTTCAGTATCAAAATCATTTTGAGAGGATATTTGGCAGAAAAAGAATTGACTAAAAAAAACAATCATTGGCACATTTTTTCAATATTCTACTCAGTTGGAATAAACAACTACTCTGCAGAAATAGAAAGATATATATATATATTCCTATTTGATGGTGATGAGCAGAAATCCTGGAGTAACTCAGCAGGTCAGGCAGCACCTCTGGAGAACATAGATAGATGATGTTACAGATTGGTACCCTTTGTCAGTCTGAAGAATAGTCCCGAGCCAAAATATCACCTATCCATGTTCGCCAGAAATGCTGCCTGACCCACTGAGTTACTCCTGACCCACTGAGTTACTCCAGCACTTTGTGTAGACCAAAATCTGCAGTTCCTCCTTTCCACATTTCTCCTATTTTATAGTTCTGACTCAATGTAGGTTCAATAGACAATAGACAATAGACAATAGGTGCAGGAGTAGGCCATTCGACCCTTTGAGCCAGCACCGCCATTCAATGTGATCATGGCTGTTCATCCCTAATCAGTACCCCGTTCCTGCCTTCTCCCCATATCCCCTGATTCCACTATTTTTAAGAGCCCTATCTAGCTCTCTCTTGAAAGCATCCAGAGGACCTGCCTCCACTGCCCTCTGACGCAGAGAACTCCACAGACTCACCACTCTCTGTGAGAAAAGGTGTTTCCTCGTCTCTGTTCTAAATGGCTTACTCCTTATTCTTAAACTGTGGCCCCTGGTTCTGGATTCCCCCAACATCGGGAACATGTTTCCTGCCTCTAGCGTGTCCAAACCCTTAACAATCTTATATGTTTCAATGAGTATCCTCTCATCCTTCTAAACTCCAGAGTGTACAAGCCCAGCGACTCCATTCACTCAGCATATGACAGTCCGGGAATTAACCTTGTAAACCTATGCTGCACTCCCTCAATAGCAAGAACGTCCTTCCTCAAATCAGATGAATAACTATTCCCCTAATGTTATGATATCCCACAATATCATAACCCCCTTTACCATTTCTCAGGATCTTTCTGAGATAATACCATCACTACACCAATACTTCCAGAGGTATTTTTGTTTTAAGTTAGACGTACGACTATACTGTTGTTCATAAGTTCATGTCATAGGAGCAAATTAAGGTCCTTCGACCCTTCGAGTCTACTCCGCCATTCAATCATTGTTGAACTATCATTGTTGAACTAGCTTTCCCTCTCACCCCATTCTCCTGCTTTCTTCCCAGAACCTTTGACATCCTCGTTATTCTAAAACCTCTCTGCTTTAAAAAATACCCAAAGACTTGGTCTCCATTTCCATCTGTGGCAATGAATCCCACACATTCACCACCCTCTGGCTAAAGAAATTCCCCCTCATCTCCTTTCCAAATGGTATGTCCTTACTTCTGAGACTGTGGCCTCTGGTCCAAGACTCTCCCACCAGGGAAACATCCTCTCCACATCCACTCTACGCAGGCCTTTCATTATTCACTATTGTGTAGTAGAGCAGTGTACTAATATGCCTGGAAAGTCCCTGATGCTCAGAGTGACTGCATGTTCGTGATGGAATACCGTGCAACCACAACAAGGTTCACAAAGTTGAACAGCATCTAAGACAAAGCTTAATTGGCAGATCATCCAGCACCTTGAACATTCTTCCCTTTGCTATCTCAAAGAAACAATCGCTGGTTCAAATGTTAAGGCGGTGGATGGAGGTGCAAATCAAGTATTGTCTTGGATACTGCCAAATTTTACGAGCCTTGTTCTGATTCTTTGGCAAATTTAAATTCCAAATTGAGTTCAATGCGCATACTTTGTTACACACTCGCCAAGAAATGAGTTTCAATGCAAAATACTTTTCTATGGATGTGAAAAGCTCAATTTATGATTGGCAAACTATCTGAAGAAAGATGTCACACGAGAGCTTAGTTTAGTTTAGAGATGCAGCGCGGAGATGGGTCCTTCGGCCCACCGAGCCCACGCCGACCAGCGGTTACCCCACACTTACACTATCCTACACACTAGGGACAATTTACAATTTTACCAGAAACAACAAACCTGCAAACCTTGGCAGTGTGGGAGGAAAATGGAGCAACCGGAGAAAACTCACGCAAGTCACGGGGAGAATGTACAAACTCCATACAGACAGAACTTGTAGTCAGGAACTTGTAGTCCTCTTCTCAGGGGAGATTCAACTACAATCCGATACAATCGCTCTACTCTTCTCCCCTTTATTTATTGTACCCGAGATTGAATTGATTGCATCTACGTATGATATATCTGATCTCTTTGGATAGCATGCAAAACAAAGCTTTTCACTGTTCCTCAGTACATGTGACATTAATAAACCTAAACCTAACCAAAACCCATGTAACACACTTGCAAGGTGTCAAGAAATACAGTTGGCTTTACCTTCATTGAAGAAATTGGGTGGCACAGTGGTAGAGTTTCTGTCTTCCAGGACCTGTGACCCGGGTTCCATCCTGACGACGTGTGCTGTCTGTACGAAGTTTGTACGTTCTCCCCATGACCTGCATGGGTTTTCTCTACGTGCTCCTGTGTCCTCCCAAAGATGTACAGGGTTGTAGGGTAATTGACTTCTGTAAATTGCCCCTAGTGTGTAGGATAGAACGAGTGGACAGTATGATCGGTAGGCGGCGTGATCAGTATGGACTCTGTTGGCCAAAGGGCCTTTTTCCACGCTGTATCTCTAAAATAAACAAATTCTTTAACTAAGTTTTGAAATAATTTATAAAGTTAATTTGATGCAAAGGGACATTGTCTCAAATGTTGCAAATGCTGTTAGACACCTGAAAAGATCAAGACAGTGAAAATAGACACAAAATGCTGGAGTAACTCAGCGGGACAGGCAGCATCTCTGGATAGAAGGAAAACGTAATGTTTCGGCTCGAGAGCCCTCCTCAGTCCCGAAACGTTGCCCATTCCTTCTATCCAGAGATGCTGTCTGTCCCGCCGAGTTACTCCAGCATTTTGTGTCTATTTTTGGTGTATACCAGCAACTGCAGTTCCTTCCTACACAAGATCAAGCCAGCAGCTTCCAACAAAGGCAGACAGTGTGATGCGTTTAATTACGTGTGTATGAAACCAGTGATTTCTGAATGATGTTGACAGTTTTTCAAATCCAATACAAACATGCACCAGATGCAATTTAATCGGAGTGGAATAAAATAACAGAGTTTGACTTGAGCAATGAGATGAAGGGAAACATAGAATTGTGCTAAAGGGTATACCAGGATGGAACATGCACGCAAATAAGACATTTTAACATTGCAAATATCACTGAAGTTATAGAATAAAGTCATGATAAATCAAAAAAAATTGCAAATATTTGGCCACAATAGAAATAAAAATTGAGAGAAATGTAAAGGCAGCAGTTTTATTGTTGCCTTTTTTATACTTAATATCCTGAACAGTCAATTTTTTTCTCAAGATATTGCATTCAGATCAATCATTTGTACATTTTCTGATTTGACAGCAACAATTGCATATACATAATTCTTAATGTTTAGTTTATTTTAGAGATACAGCATGGAAACAGTCCCTTCGGCCCACTGAATCCTCACAGACCAGCAATCACCTCTACACTAATTCTATCCTACACACTAGGGACAATTTACAGATCTCAATTAACCTACAAAACTGTGAAGGAAGGAACTGCAGATGCTGGTTTACACCAAAGTTAGACACAAAATGCTGGAACTCAGCAGGTCAGGCAGTATCCCTGGAGAAAAGAAATAGGTGACTTTTCGGGTTGAGAACCTTCTTCAGACTCCATATAAACCCACTCGTACAACCTAAAGCTGCAAGTCTGCTCGTCTTCGAATGTGTGTGGAAACCGGAGCACTCGGAGAAAATCCACGGGGTCACAGGGAACATACAAACTCAATACAACAGCACCCGTAGTCAGGATTGAACCTGGGTCTCTGGCGCTGTGAGGCAGCAACTCTACCTCTGCCCAACTCTGTTGGCTCACACTTCCTTTTAAATTTAGAAGCAAATTTATTTTTAAATTATTCTTTATTTGGGAAAGCTGTCAATTTGAGGGCAACATTTATTACACATCCTTATGATGAACCACCGTTGTGAGCTACTGTGGTCCTTGTCACAGAGTTGTTACAGAGTTGTTACTGGACATAAAGTGCTTGAGTAATTCAGCGGGTCAGACCACATCTGTGGAGATAAAGGATGGGTGATGTTTCAGGCAGGGGCCCTTGGTTCAGTGTTGTCAAGATTGTCAAGTGATCCAGAAGGAAATGGGTGGTGTTTCCATAAGCCTGCCTCGTTGAGCGTCCTGGCGGTAAAGGTCATGGTTTGAGAGATGATGGTGGAGCAGCCTCCAATTACAAACATTGAAGCTACAACTTAAAAAAGCACGAGTCAGCCAACACCTCTGGAGTACCAAACAAGACAAAGTGCTGGAGTAACTCAGTGGATCAGGCAGCATCCCTGGTGGAGTAACTAGGCGGGTCAGGCAGCATCTCTGGAGGAATAACTCAGTGGGTCAGGCAGCATCTCTGGGGGAGTAACTCAGCGGGTCAGGCAGCATCTCTGGAGCACTCCACTGTGGGTATATGTTTGTACTCCAGGGATGCTGCCTGACCTGCTGAGTTACTCCAGCACGTTGTGCTTTTTTTTTGTTGTAAATCAGCATCTGCAGTTCCTTGTCTCTACATTGCCAGATTGTAACCTCATTTTAAAATGCATTTGATGCTGCTCCCCGCATGTATGTCTGCATTCATTCAACCACAGTTGATCCCAGGCTCATTCATACGTTGTAGGAGCAGAATTTGGCAATTTGGCCAATCAAGTCTACTTCGCTATTCAATCATGGCTGATCTAGCTTTCCCTCTCAACCCCATTCTCCGGTCTTCTTCCCATAACCCCTGACACCAGTACTAATCAAGAACCTAACAATCTCCACATTAGAAACATCCATTGACTTGGCCTCCACAGCCTTCTATGGCAATAAATTCCATATTGTTTGTAAACTCTGTGTAGGAGATAAGCTGGCTATGATGAAACCCATTGTTATGGCCTACATTTCTGATGCAACTGATAGTCTCCAACACCTCATGGATGCCCAGTTCTGCAATACCAGAATTGTTCCGAGCCCATACATTGATGCACGATAGTACTGACACCCAACATGGTGGAAAATATCCTGTTTATGGTGAAAGGTTTTATCCTCAGAAGGACAACAGAATGGATATTCCTGGCATTATCGCAATGTTTAAGAAACATTTTGACAGGTACATGGATAGTTTGTTTATTGTTTATTGTCACGTGTACCGAGGTACAGTGCAAAGCTTTTGTCGGATGCTAACCAGTCAGCGGAAAGACAATACATGGTTACAATCAATAGGACAGGTTTAGAGGGCTATGGGTCAAGCACAGGCAGGTGGGACGAGTGTAGATGGGAGATGTTGGTCGGTGTGGACAAGTTGGGCGAAGAGTCAAGGGCCTGTCCCACACGGGCGTCATTTGCACGTCACGCAGGTGGCACGCGAGGATTTTGAGAATCCCGAAGTCCTGGGGCGCCGCGCGCTACCACGCGTCACTGCCCACGCCACCATGTCTTACCACGCGCCATGCGTGCGTAATGCATGCCATGCGCGCATCGTGACACGTAAACGCTGTCGCGTAAATGACACGCAAATAACGCCCAAGTGGGACAGACCCTTCAGTTACCACACTGTATGAGTCTATGACTTTAAGGTGACATTATAATGGATAGATGGATGAGAACAAGATTGGTGATGTGGAACATTAATATCCCCTTGGGAGCAGAACTAGAACATTGAAGGGTTATTGTTTGCATGTGTATCTGTTCAGATTCTGTGTATAAATATTCAGTGGGCGTTAAGTTTGAATCACGCCAGCAAGTGAATTTGCAGAGCAATTGTTATCAAATCTAAGTAGCGTTCGGCAAAACATCTATTTGAAGGATAACACCGGAGTAGTGAAATGTTATACCTCACTGAAAGAGTGGAATAAACCACCGGGCGAGGTAAAATAAAACATTCATCCGTGCTGCCTCTGGCTCTGCTAATATTCACATGATTTTTGAATTATTGAGCGAAAACAACAATCAATTTTCTATCAGTCAGTCTACACCAAACCCAAATGTCAGATTCTTAATTCCCAATGGAAGGATGCTTTAGAAATTGAAATCCAAAGACATAATTGACATAAACAGAGTACAACACAGTGCAGGAACAGGTCCTTCTGCCATGAGCAGGATGCCAAATTGAACCAATCCCCTCAAATGCAAGTGATTCATATCCCTCCATCTCTGCACATTTATGTGCCTATCCAAACAACTCTTGAAATGCCACTGCAAACAGCATAAAAATAATAGGTACACAAAAATGTTGGAGAAACTCAGCGGGTGCAGCAGCATCTATGGAGCGAAGGGAATAGGTAACGTTTCGGGTCGAAACCCTTCTTCAGACTGATAGGGGGTGGCGGGGAGAAGGAAGGAAAAAGGAGGAGGAGGAGCCCGAGGGCTGGGCGATGGGAGGAGACAGCTCGAGGGCTAAGGAAGGGGAGGAGACAGCAAGGGCTAACAAAATTGGGAGAATTCAATGTTCATGCCCGCCGGATGCAGGCTCCCCAAGCGGAATATGAGGTGCTGTTCCTCCAATTTCCGGTGTTGCTCACTCTGGCAATGGAGGAGACCCAGGACAGAGAGGTCGGATTGGGAATGGGAGGGGGAGTTGAATTGCTGAGCCACCGGGAGGTCAGGTAGGTTCTTGCGGACCGAGCGGAGGTGTTCGGCGAAACAATCGCCCAACCTCCGCTTAGTCTCACCGATGTAGATCAGCTGACATCTAGAGCAGCGGATGCAGTAGATAAGGTTGGAGGAGATACAGGTGAACCTCTGTCGCACCTGGAACGACTGGGCCCATTCTCTAGGCCCTCACCCCCTCATCTTCACCATGGACGTCCAGTCACTCTACACCTCCATCCCCCACCAGGATGGCCTCAAAGCCCTCCGGTTCTTCCTCGATCAGAGGAGCAACCTATACCCAGCCACTGACACTCTCCTCCGCCTAGCGAAGCTGGTCCTTACCCTCAATAACTTCACGTTTGACTCCTCCCATTTCCTCCAAACACAAGGCATAGCTATGGGCACACGCATGGGCCCCAGCTACGCCTGCCTCTTTGTCGGGTACGTCGAACAATCGTTGTTCAATACGTACCAGGGCCCCATCCCCGACCTCTACCTCCGCTACATCGACGACTGCTTTGGGGCCACCTCCTGCACCTACACACAACTGACTGACTTCATCCACTTCACCACCAACTTCCATCCGGCACTGAAATACACCTGGACTATTTCCGACACTTCCCTACCATTCCTTGACCTCACTATCTCCATCGCAGGTGATAGACTTCTGACCGACATCCACTACAAACCCACTGACTCCCATGGCTATCTGGACTACACTTCTTCCCACCCTGCCTCCTGTAAGGACTCCATCCCCTACTCCCAATTCCTCCGCCTACGCCGCATCTGCTCCCAGGATGAGGCGTTCCACACCAGGGCATCTGAAATGTCCTAATTCTTCAGGGAACGGGGATTCCCCTCCTCCACCATAGATGAGGCTCGCACCAGGGTCTCTTCCATACCCCGCAACACTGCTCTCTCTCCCCATCCCCGCACTCGCAACAAGGGCAGAGTCCCCCTAGTCCTCACCTTTCACCCCACCAACCGTCACATACAACAAATAATCCTACGTCATTTCCGCCACCTCCAACGTGACCCCACCACTCGCCACGTCTTCCCATCTCCCCCAATGTCTGCCTTCCGCAAAGACTGCTCCCTCCGCAACTCCCTTGTCAATTCTTCCCTTCCCTCCAGTACCACCCCCTCCCCGGGCACTTTCCGTTGCAACCGCAAGAAATGCAACACCTGTCCCTTTACCTCCCCACTCGACTCCATTCAAGGACCCAAGCAGTCGTTCCAGGTGTGACAGAGGTTCACCTGTATCTCCTCCAACCTCATCTACTGCATCCGCTGCTCTAGATGTCAGCTGATCTACATCGGTGAGACTAAGCGGAGGTTGGGCGATCGTTTCGCCGAACACCTCCTCATCGGTCCGCAAGAACCTACCTGACCTCCCGGTGGCTCAGCACTTCAACTCCCCCTCCCATTCCCAATCCGACCTCTCTGTCCTGGGTCTCCTCCATTGCCAGAGTGAGCAACACCGGAAATTGGAGGAACAGCACCTCATATTCCGCTTGTGGAGCCTGCATCCGGCGGGCATGAACATTGAATTCTCCCAATTTTGTTAGCCCTTGCTGTCTCCTCCCCTTCCTTAGCCCTCGAGCTGTCTCCTCCCATCCCCCAGCCCTCGGGCTCCTCCTCCTCCTTTTTCCTTCCTTCTCCCCGCCACCCCCTATCAGTCTGAAGAAGGGTTTCGACCCGAAACGTTACCTATTTCCTTCGCTCCATAGATGCTGCTGCACCCGCTGAGTTTCTCCAGCATTTTTGTGTACCTTCGATTTTCCAGCATCTGCAGTTCCATCTTGAGCATAAAAATAATATTAGTTTTGTGTTCACTTCATTCAGATCAGACTTTGATAGTTTACTGGATATTAGTGAAACCAAGACAAGAGACCATAGGTGCAGGAGTAGGGCATTCAGCCCTTCGAGCCAGCACCACCATTCACTGTGATCATCCACAATCAGTACCCCGTTCCTGCCTTTTCCCCATATCACTTGACTCTGCTATCTTTAAGAGATCTATCTAACTCTCTCTTGAAAACATCCAGCGAATTGGCCTCCACTGCCTTCTGAGGCGGAGAATTCCACAGATTCACAACGCTCTGTGTGAAAACCTTTTTCCTCGTCTCCGTTCTAATTGGCTTACCCCTTATTCTTAAAGTGAGGCCCCTGGTTCTGGACTCCCCCAACATTGGCATCATGTCCAAACCCTCAATAATCTTACATGTTTCAATAGTTCAATTAATCTAGTGCAGTTTAGTTTAGTTCAGTTCAGTTCTGTTGAGTCTAGTTGGGTTTTTTTTTTTTGGAAAGGGCAGGAAAATGATGTTAAGGTAGAATGTTATCCTTAAATAACAGAATAGACACATAATGTCAAGATGTAATAGACGTTGAACTTACATCTCGTCGAGATCACCAGTGTGCGGAGCTCCGTCTGGCGTGGTCTGTTGGCTTGGAAGCCGCAGGCTCCGGTGGGAAGGCGGCCGTTCCTGGCACCCCAAGCCGCTGGGGGTTCTCCCGACGCCGGAGTACCATCACCCGGCGAGAACATCGGGCGCCGTGGCGGCGACTGTGGAGGCCTCAATAGGCCAGACTATGGGTGGACAAGAGGATGGGGACTGGACTTTGTGCCTTCCCCCACAGTGGGAATCACTGTGGGGGGATGTTTTGGTGTTGAATTTCTTTATGAATACTGTGTTGTATTTTTATTAGTGTGCTGCAAGGACATCAGAATTTCCCCTGAATAAGGGGATTAATAAAGTAATCAATCAATCAATCAATCAATCAATAATGCTGGAGTGACTCAATGAGTCAGGCAGCATCTCTGGAGAAAAAAATAGGTGACGCTTCGGGTTGGAAACTTTCTTCAGACCCGAAAAGTCATCTCTTCTTTGTCTCCACAGGTGCTGCCTGACGCACTGAGCTACTCCTGCTTTTTGTGTCTATCTTCTGTGTAAACCAACATCTGCAGAAACTTTCTAAACTGTAAACGCTGCCATCATATCTGCTCCCACCACTGTCTCTGGCAGCACAATCCAGGCACTCACCACTCTCCATCTTAAAATCCTACACTGCACATCACTTTAAAGCTTCACCCACTCTGACTTTAACCTACACCCTCCCATGTGGGATATTTCCACCCTGGGAATAAAGTCCTGACGTTAACCCTATCTCTGCCTCTCGCAACATTATTTGTTCCCTGAAGGAACTTGTTCCATGGATTTATAAACCCCTTGCCGAAATGTTTCAGGGATTAGTTTTAAATTTATCTGCGTTCAAGTCCAGTCTGTTCCCTGTGTGCTTCAAGGCCTGGTGAAACATCTTAATTATCTACAATATCTAGCGCCGTTGGAATGCTAGAATCAAGTCATGTCACGATCTCCTTTCCAGAGGAAACGTACTCGGTTTATATAACACTGCTTCATAATTCAATCCCGCCAGCCCTTCAATTATTTTGACTACTGTTTTATATATCCTTTCCACTGTCGAAATGTTTTATTATGTACTGCACTATCCAGAAGGAGGCACAATGTTCACAGTGTAGACACTATGAAGATTTATAAAATGGCAGGATTACCATTCATTTTCAGTTCCACCTTCGCATTCCACTGCGATCCAATGTCTGATGAGTTAATCTGTTCACATGCTACTGATTTTTTTTTTTTTGCTTAAAACATTGGTGAGGTTGCATTCGGAGTATTGACTTCAAGATTTCAAGGTTTCAAGGTCAGTTTTTGTCACATGTATCAATTAAGTTGCAGTGAAATTCGAATTACCATGCAGCCATACTAAAACAAAAGCAACAAGACACACAACTACATGAAAGTTAACATTAACTTCCACCACAGCAGGTTCCCCACGTTCCTCACTGTGATGGAAGGCAAAAAAGTCTAATCTTCTTCCTCTTTATTCACCCGTGGTCGGGGCAGTCCAACCATCGAGGGACAATTTACAATTTACAGAAGATGATTAACCTACTAACCTGTACGTCTTTGGAGTGTGGGAGGAAACCAGAGGACCTGGGTGAAACCCACGCGGTCACAGGGAGAACGTACAAACTCCGTACAGACAGTGTCCATAGTCAGTAGCAAACTCTTTTATGTTAGTCTTCCTCCATCTGTCACCCACCTGCCTCTGGTTCCCAACTGCATCCTTCCCCCACCCCTGCCTGGCTCCATCTGCCCATCATTCTTCGCCCTTCCCTGGTCTATCATCCTCCTTTGGTTCCTGTCTCACCAACTCTACTCAAGGCCGACACCATCCATCTCCCCTCTCAGTCCTGATGCAGGTTTTTCACCTGGAACCAAGTATTGATCCATAGATGCTGCTCGACCCGCTGAGTTCCATCATTAGAATGTCTGTTGTTCCAGGTTCCAGCATCTCATGAGTTCTAGGAACAGAATGAGGCCATTCAGCCCAATCAATACTCCAACCATTCAATAATGGCTGATCTATCTTTCCCTCCCAACCCCATTCTCCTGCCTTCTCCCCTAAACCCCAGTCACCCTGACTAATCAAGAATCTGTCAATCTCCGCCTTAAAAATATCCATTGACTTGGCCTCCACAGCCGTCTGTGTCAATGAATTCCACAGGTTCACCACCCTCTGACAAAATAAATTCCTCCTCATCTCTTTTCTGAAAGTACTTCCTTTTATTCTGTGGCTGTGCCCTCTGGTCCTAGACTCTCCCACTGCAGGGAACATCTTCTCCACATCCACCCTGTCTAGGACTGCAATCTATTGTGCCCCCAGCAAGCATTTGGTGTCCTTCTCAACCAGACAGACTGACTTTGAGGTGTGGATCTAGCCAAGAATAACATATTTTGTTATTTCACGTTGGAAAATGCACTCTCAAGACCACCTGAGGAATTCACCCTTTTAATATCAAAGGCTCTGCTTTTACACGTTTTTCATAAAATCATTTGAACAAAATCCAAACTTTGCAGCACAATAGTTGTGAAATTATCTATTTTTTCTCTCTGCAACTGGCTAGACTATTATTTAATCATGTTGCGTGAGGCAAAATCAAAGCTGATCAATAGTATAATTGCTTTTCTTTCTCAGACTCCATTCATACCATGTGAATATATAAAACTTTAAAGCACACTATTCAAGTAAATAGTGCTTTTGTGTTATTTTCTGTCAAACAACCATCAAAATGACCCAAAACATGTTGGGCAGGAAATGCAATATTAAGTAATTGGCAGAGTAAATGAAAATCTCAGCACTCACATTATCTTACCGAAATTAAAATATGTTTTCCGGCTCTTATTAAATGTCGCCTGTGAATGTCAGAATAACTAATAGTGGGTTTGCCATTGGGAATCGATAGAAATAAGAGGCTTAGACCATGTAGCTGAGCAAAGGTGGAAGCACGTGATGCCCAGAAGCATTTTGTCAGGAGAATAAATGTGAACAACATTTCGAATTGCAGTCACAAAATTAATTTCACAACTTCGTGGTGCTATTAAGGACCTTTTCTCTACTGATTAAAAAGACAATGGCTTACTTGCGCATAAAACCTAAAGCATTTCATGGTTATTTATAAAAATGTTAAATATGTGCTCACAGAATGCCTGGATTTTTTATTGTGTTAACAATAAGACAATTAGCTCCAGTTCAAAGCAACCTGAATTGTTAAGAGTGTTCTGAGTGATTAGGCAGCTGACACGTTTGAATGAAAATCTTCGATTTTAGTAAAAGGACTCAGCTTTATTGTTTTAGTTTCGTTTTGGAGGAACAGCGCGGAAACAGGCTCTTCTGCCCACAGAGTCGCGCCTACCAGCGTTCCCCGTACACTAACACTACCCTGCACATACTAGGGACAATTTACAATTTTTTACCAAAGCCAATTAGCCTACAAACCTCTGGAGTGTGGGAGGACACAGGGAGAATGTGCAAATTGCGTACAGACAGCACCCTTAGTCAGGATTGAACCCAGCCCTCTGATGCTGTAAGGCAGCAACTCTACCGATGCGCCAGCGTGTCGCCCCTGTTTCAAGTAGAATTGGCAACGTTATTTAATCCACCATGTGTCCGTATCATCAAAATGGCATAATTGATTTCAAAGTTAAAGTCTTGTGTAAACCAACATCTGTAGTTCCTTGTTTCTACATTTCTCCTATTGTATAGTTATGAGTCATATTTTCATTAATGTAGGTTCAGATGAATTGCTGTTCTCCCAATGTTATGGTGTCCTACAATATCATACCTCCCTTTAACATTTGTTCTGAGATGTTAACATCACAGGGATGTAATGCTGAGGCTCTGAGCCGCTGGTAAGGCCGCATTTGGAACATAGTGAGCAGTTTTGGGCACCATACCTGAGGAAGGATGCGCTGGCTCTGGAAAGAGTCCGGAGGAGGTTTACAAGAATGATCCCAGGAATGAGTATGTTATCCTATGATAAGCTTTTGTTGGCACTGGGCCTGTACTCGCTGGAGTTTAGAAGGATGAGGAGGGACTTCTTCGAAATTTACCGAATAGTGAAAGGCTTGGGCAGAGTGGATGTGGAGAGGATGTTTCCACTAGTGGGAGAGTCTAGAGCCAGAGGTCATAGCCTCAGAATTAAAGGATGTTCTTTTAGGAAGATGTGGAGGAATTTCTTTGGTCAGAGGATGGTGAATCTGTGGAATTCTTTGACACCGAAGGCTGCGGAGGCCAAGTCAGTGGATATTTTTAAGGCAAAGACGGACAGACAGACAGACAGACAGACAGACAGACAGACAGACAGACAGACAGACAGACAGACAGACAGACAGACAGACAGACAGACAGAGACTCTTAATTAGTACGGGTGTCAGAGGTTATGGAGAGAACAAAGGAGAATTGGATTAGGAGGGTGAGATAGATCAGCCATGATTGAATGAATGGTGGAGTAGACTTGATGGGACGAATGGCCTAATTATACTCCTATCACCTATGACATTATGATCTGAACTTTATTTTGCAAAAGGATTTACATTTTTGCAGATTTTTACAGATGAGGAGGAATTTCTTTAGCCAGAGGGTGATGAATCTGTGGAATTATTTGCCACAGAAGACTGTGGAGGCCAACTCATTGGGTATTTTTAAAGTGGAGATTGATGGGTTCTTGATTAGCAAGGGCAGGAAAGATTACAGGGAAAAAGCAAGAGAATGGGATTAAGAGGGAAAACTAGGTCAGCGATGATCGAATGGCAGAGCAGACTCAATGGGCCGAATAGCCTAATTCTGCTGCTATGTTTTATACATGATGGACATATACAGCACACATTAAGTGACTATTTCACCTAAAGGACACAGTCTTGCTTCATGAAAGCGATTGAATGGCAGAACCATGATCAGCAATGATTGAATGACAGAGTAGACCTGGTGGGCAGAATGGCCTAATTTTGCTACTACAACTTATGAACCTATGAACTAAGTACTGCCCAGTTTAGTAACCCAATCCCCATTCATTTGTGCTTTTACCGTAGCCCAGCAAACATCTCTTTGACTTTTATTGAATTCTATTTTTAAAGTTGTAATTTGAATCTATTTCCACCACACTTTTAAGCAGTGAATCCTCCTTCACAGCAAGCCAAATTTAATTAGATGGATATTTTGATCAAGGGAAAGAGCAATTCAATGTTTCTCCCAACCTGAAGTAATGCAGATTGGACATTTCGATAGGGAATGGAAATGCATCCAAGTGCATCATCAGCTCTGACCTTCCTTCCATCGAGGGGATTTATCGCAGTCGCTGCCTCAAAAAGGCTGGCAGTATCATCAAAGACCCACACCATCCTGGCCACACACTCATCTCCCTGCTACCTTCAGGTAGAAGGTACAGGAGCCTGAAGACTGCAACAACCAGGTTCAGGAATAGCTACTTCCCCTCAGTCATCAGGCTATTAAACCTGGCTCGGACAAAACTCTGATTATTAGCAACCACTTTCTGTTATTTGCACTTTACCAGTTTATTTATTCATGTGTGTATATATTTATATCATGGTATATGGACACATTTATCTGTTTTGTAGTAAATCCCTACTATTTTCTGTGTGCTTAAGCAAAGCAAGAATTTCATTGTCCTATACAGGGACACATGACAATAAACTCACTTGGACTTGAACTTGAACTTGATATTAAAGGAAATGGTGGAGCAGAGGGAGATAGTAATGGGTAGAGATACCTATAGTATTATAGAGTCATCACAGTAACTGAAGAACTCAACAGAATTTGTACTGGAGTTGAACGTTTCAATGCCAGTGTGTGGGGAAGGGGGCTCCGCCAGAGCCCAGCCCGTGAATGCAGAGCAGAACATCAGACTGCCTGCTCTAACATCCACCAAATGGAGCTCAGGGCCTGGCAGACATTGATGCGGAGACAACAACCTGGCTGCTCAACACCCGGCTTGAGATCTAACTATTCCTTTGATGTATTTATGTTTCATTCGCAAAAAGAAGTAACTAAAGGCTGGCAGTATCATCAAAGACCCACAACATCCTGGCCACACACTCATCTCCCTGCTACCTTCAGGTAGAAGGTACAGGAGCCTGAAGACTGCAACAACCAGGTTCAGGAATAGCTACTTCCCCACAGCCATCAGGCTATTAAACCTGGCTTGGACAAAACTCTGATTATTAATATCCCATTATCTGTTATTTGCACTTTATCAGTTTATTTATTCATGTGTGTATATATTTATATTATGGTATATGGACACACTGATCTGTTTTGTAGTAAGCTTACTATGTTCTGTGTGCTGAAGCAAAGCAAGAATTTCATTGTCCTATCAGGGACACATGACAATAAACTCACTTGAACTTGAACTAAAGCACTTCACAGGATTACAGTACAGAAACAATGAAATCTTAAAATTGTATAGACCTTGGTTTGGCTACACTAGGAGTATCGTGCACAGTTTTGTTAAGTGTGGGAATAAAGATGATGTGTATCGGAGCTACCTCCTGCACCCATGCAGAATTCACTGACTTCATTAACTTTACTACTAATTTCCATCCTGCACTCAAATTCACTTGGACCATCACGACATCTCCCTGCCTTTTCTTGATCTCACTGTCTCCATCACCGGAGTGCAGAAGGGTGAGAGGTGCTCTTATAGAGGTGTATAAAATCATGAGAGGAGTAGATCAGGTAGATGCATAGTCCCTTGCCTAGAGTAGGTGAATTGAGGACCAGAGGGCATAGGATTAAGGTGAAAGGGAACCAATTCAATAGGAATCAGAACAAAAGGACGTACCTCTCGAAATGAGATAAGGAGGAATTTCTATAGTCAGAAGGTAGAGAAACTGTGGAATTCATTCCCACGGAAGGCTATGGAGGCCGTCAGTGCATATTTTTAAGGCGGAGATTGACAGGTTCTTGATTAGTGCGGGTATCAGGTTATGGGGAGAAGGCAGGAGAATGGGGTGGAGAGGGAGAGATAGATAAACCATGATTGAATGGTGGAGGAGACCTGATGGGCCAAATGGCGTAATCCTGCTCCTACAACATATGAACATGAAGATAGGTTCAACTAATCTCGTTGCCTATACACGATCTATTTACCTCCATTTTCCTCCATATCCATATCTAAACATCTCTTAAATGTCACTATTGTATCTGCCTCCACAACCAACCCAGCACCACATTTCGGGCACACACAAATTTCCGTTGTAAATAAACTTTCCCCGTTCATTTCCTTTCAAGTTTGCTTTCCTCACCTTAAAGTTATGCCCTTGACATTTCCACCCTGGGAAAATGGTTCTAACTGCTTACCCTTATTTATGCCTCTGATAATTTAATATATTTTAGAATAGAAATATATTCAGGTCTCCCCTCAAACTCAGGAGTTCAGTTTAGTTTAGTTTAGAGATACAGCGTAGAAACAGGCCCTTCGGCCCACTGAGTCAGTGTAAATTACTCGTTTCTAAGCTTCCCCCCAGTCTAGTTTCAGTAAAAACACTGAATCAAGCACTTGAAACAACTACATTTTATTTTAACAAAAGCGCATTACAGTTCAAACACTGTACCTATCCCACCGCGGGTTCAATCTTCGTATCTGCCTGTTCAAGCCCTCTAGGCCTCACTCAGACATAGACACTCCAGAAGTTCACGCAGTCCCAAGTGCTCACCCAGAAGATCAACGCTGAACCTCTTGGTAGCGGACTTTTATATGTCCCAGGACCTTGAGGGGCCGAACCACATGGGGGTGGTCTCTTAATAACCCAATTACAGATATCGATTAACCCCATTCATAACAGACATTTCCCTAACCCAATCATACAACAGCTCAATACATTGTATTCAAACTGGACTTCACAAGGAAGCCAACTTAGAAACATTTACCCTGATCTGCAGGAAACCCAAACAAGGCTCAATACCTCATCCAATCAACACTCGGCAAAGCAGAACTGCAACATTATTTACAAGGTGTATGTCTGGTTCGCAACCATCCAATCCATTCTATGCATTTTGCACCTAATTGACAGGGTCTGCAGATGTTCCTATTCTTTGCTTGCAAATTGTAGCTAAGCTCCAGACATACTGGCACCATCCCGCAGCTTGTCCCAGCTTACAGAGAGCAATTCCAAATGGACAAAATCTCCCAGCAGCCCTGAAGCTTTTACCCCATTTTTAAGTCCTAGCCTCTCCAATTTAGCCGGGATTAACATCCGCGTTGACCAGCGATCCCCCCCCCTATACACACACACACTAGGGGCAATTTTTACATTTACAGCAAGCCAGTTAACCTGCAAACGTGCACGTCTTTGGAGTGTGGGAGGAAACCGAAGATCTCGGAGAAAACCCCCGCAGGTCACAGGGAGAACTTACAAACTCTATACAGACAAGCACCCATGGTCAGGATCAAACCTGAGTCTCTAGCGCTGTCAGCCAGTAATTCTACCGCTGCGCCACCGTGCCACAGTTCGAGAGAAAGCCATCCAACTTTGTCACACTTTGTAATCCGGGGCACAAATTGATGATTATCTCACAAAAAAAAGTAAAGGACTGACAAGATAAACATCCTAACGGCACCGAGTTGAAGATTCAAGTCTCCACCACAACCCAATGTTGAAACTGAATCTCTAAATTCTTTAAACAGAGCTGAGATAATTGTTTGAAAAGGAATAAAGCAAACGTGATTGGAACAAGAAACATGGTGGAGAAGCAGTGAACTACAAACTAGTTGCATCAAAGCATCTGTTTCTGTGAAGTAACTTTAATTCTAGTTGATACATTGGCAACAAGGGGCATAATTGGAGGATTAGCACTAATTGCCTGAAGAGAGGTTAGGGGGACATTTTATTTGAGAACAGGGTTATTGGAAAACAGGCTCATTACTGCAAATGACTATTGAAGCCAAGTCAACTCTAGCTTTCAGGTGAAATTAAGCAGACACACAGCAAATTAATTTAAACATAGAGGAGTTGGTGCTGATCTGTTTTGAAAGGAAAAGTAAAGAGAACTGATGTTGCTGCAATGGTACAGCAACGAAGAGCTTACAGGAGCAATGGCCTTGGGTTGTGTATGTATGTAATTCTTTGAAGGTGAAGGGACAATAATTCTGCTGAGTTACTATCGCACTTTGTGTCCTTTTGTGCATTAATCAGCATCTAAATCATTGTCTCTACATAGAACAAGTGTGAGCGGGTGATCGATGGTTGGAGTGGACTCGGTGGACAGAAAGGCCTGTTTCCATGCTGTAATCAGTCGATCAATACATGATCTAAATATTATTAGACTGGTGTTTGTGGATCTGATTTGGGTAAATTAGCTGTTTAGTTTAGATTAGAGATACAGTGTGAAAACAGGCCCTTCGGCCCTCTGAGTCTGCGCCAAACCAATGATCCCCGCACATTAACACTATCCTACACGCACCAGGGACAATTTGCATTTATATCAAGCCAATTAACTTACAAACCTCTGCGTCTTTGGAATGTGGTTGGAAACCGAAGATCTCTGGCAAAATCCACGCATGTCACGGGGAGAACGTACAAACTCCGCACAGACAGCACCCGTAGTCAGGATCGAACCCGGGTCACTGGCGCTGTAAGGCAGCAATTCTACTGCTGCGCCACTGTGTCACCCGTGTTGTCCTCCTCATTACCAGATTTATTTGACATCAAATATACTTCGTTGACTTTAGGATTTTGGAATATCCTCAAGCTTTGAACGATGCTACATAAATACAAGTTTTTTTCTCAGGTTAGCACAGCTCCTTGCAAGTTTGCACCATTCTCTCTGCTGATTGGGATAGCCGGTTTAACCTTTTCCAGCGTTAAAAATGTTTGCAAATTAGTTTACAAATCACGGCAGCTCCTAACTAAAGTCCGAAGAAGGGTCTCAACCTGAAACGTCACCCATTCCTTCTATCCAGAGATGCTGCCTGTCCCGCTGAGTTACTCCAGCTTTTCAGATTCAGATTCAGATTCAGATTCAATTTTAATTGTCATTGTCAGTGTACAGTACAGAGACAACGAAATGCATTTTGTGTCTCTCCTAAGTAAATACGTTCTTTCATCGTTGAAATCAGATTATTATCGTATTTTTTCAATGGCTGGCCGTAATCTAAAAATATCTCTAAATAACACTGGATTCCAACAAATCTTCTTTGCCAATGGCGATGCAAGGATACTCTATCAGTTGCAATGTGGATAAGCAAGGAACCGTTCAAAACTAATCAGATGGCCTTTAAATCCAATTTGTTATGGGACATAGCGGAGCGGGTCTGTGCTTAGTTTACATTGATCCCTGCGTGTAGAGGCAAAGCAAAATTGCAGAGAATTGTCTACAGCATTACTCCACTTTAGAGCACCATCCACAAAATAATATTTGCTTGCACGTGTACGCTTTACTCAACATCTCCAGATAACAGAACAATGGAATAATTCCGCACAGGCTTTATCAACAAAATTGAAATGTCTTGTCTCTTGAGAAGAAAGCACTCAGTTGCCCGACTCTTTAAAATGTACCTGTCAAGCCATGTGTCCCGATTGCACCAAATGAAATTTTTGTGTCGTGAACTTTGCATCATTGGTAACACGTTAAGTTCAAAAATGTACCGAAGGTCCAGTAACTATTTTTGAACCCTATCCAAGCAGTTATTACTTGTGACAATACATCCCTTTTTCAGCTAAGTCATAAAAGGGAAAGAGACATTTACCATCCATAAAGAATTTCTGCAGTTCCTTGTGCTCCATTTTATCATTAGTTATTGGAAAAATACTTATTTAGTCTGTTTGCTGCAAGCGGCGTTTGTTTTCCATTAATCTTGCAAAAAAAATTTCAGGACAAGGCACTACAATCAAATAAATGACTCCAATCGATCCAGCTTCATGGAAAACATCAGACAAGTTAGCTAACATATTACCAACTACTTTGCACTGTTTAGACATTGAAAAATAACTCTAGTGCATTGGAAAAACGGAATTAGTATATTAGATATAGTGTAGCGGCGGTTTTTACAACTTACTTAAGCTTAATGGCTCCAACATATAGTATAAATATTCAATAGGATTTGTTGGTTTTAAAATATGTGCTTGCACTAAATTAAAAATATTTTTATATTAATTTCTGAATATTTTCTCTCTCTCATTAATTAAGTCAAGAAGCAAATCATTGGATCTACAGAATTGATGTCATTTCAGAACGATGTTTGATCCCTATCTTTTGGCGGAATTAGTTTAGTTTAGTTTAGTATCAGAATTAATTAATTAGAATTTAGGATTAGATGAAGAGTTACGTTTTTTAACCTACGGACCCATCTCCTAAGCTGTATTATTGATAGTTCACTCTTTTTATTTATTTTTTTTTTTTTCTTTCCTCTCTTTCTATCTATAAATATAAATAAACAATTAGAAGCAGTATTAATACGTAATTGATAAATGAGGACCCCAGCTATTTTGATAGCTGGGATCCCGGACCCTAGATACTAATAATATGGAATTGTTAAACAAAGTCTGTATTGGTTTGGAGTATGATATGCATTTGCTTCTATTAAAAAATGAATTTAAAAAATATATATTTTAAAAAAATATTAATTTCTGAATATTTTCTCTCTGGCATTAATTAAGTCAAAAGCAAATCATTGGATCTACAGAATTGATTTAATTTCAGAACAATGTCTGATCCCTATCTTTTGGCTGAATTAGTTTAGTTTAGTTTAAAGATTCAGCGCGGAAACGGGCCCGTCGGCCCACCGAGCCCGCGCTGACCGGTGATCCCCGCACATTATCATTACACTACCAGCACGAGGGACGATTTTACATTTACGCAAAGTCAATTATCCTACAAACCTGTACATCTTTAGAGTGTGGGAGGAAACCGAAGATCTCGGAGAAAACCCACGCAGGTCAAGGGGAGAACGTACAAACTCCTTACAGACAGCACCCGTGGTGAGGATCGACTCCAGGTCTCTGGCGCTGTGAGGAACTAGCTCTAGAGCTGCGCCTCAGTGCCGCTTGCAGAAGAATAATTCATGTCCCAAGATTTGGCACAGTCTGTAGAGGATAACTTTCATAAGTGACAGGAGCAGAATTAGGCCATTCGGCCCATCAAGTCTATTCCGCCATTCAATCATGACTGGTCTATCTTTCCCTCTTATCCCCATTCTCCTGCCTTCTCCCCATAACCCCTGACACCCATACTAATCAAGAATCTGTCAATCTCCACCTTAAAAATAACCAATGACTTGGCCTCCACAGCCGTCTGTGGCAATAAATTCCACAGACTCACCACCCTTTGACTAAAGAAATTCCTCCTCATCTCTTTCCTAAAGGAACTTCCTTTAATTCTGAGGCTACGACCTCTGGTCCTGGACTCTCCCACTAGTGGAAGCATCCTCTCCACATCCACTCTATCCAGGAACTGCAGAAGTTGGAAACTTCACAGATGTTGCCTGTCCCGCTGAGTTTCACCAGCACTCTCCAGAAAAGATGCCACCGGAGTAGAACATCTCTCTGTGCTGGTCCCAGAGGAAGATTTACAATATTCCAATATAATTGCCCACTCTTTTAAATCTCTTTTCTATCTGTTCGCCTATCTCTCCCTTTACTTTACCTATTAAACATGAGTTTGGCTTGATGTATTTACTCAATGTAGTGTCCGATTTGATAATACAATACATATCAGGATTGATGGGACAGGATGCACAGCAAAGCTTTTAATTTGGAGTTACAACATGGAAACAAGCCCTTTGGCCCACCGTGTCCGCACCAACCAATGATCACCAGCACACAAGTCAAGTCAAGTCAAGTGTATTCGTCACATACACATACGAGGTGTGCGGTGAAATGAAAAGTGGCAATGCTCGCAGGCTTTGTGCAAAATGACAAACAAACAAACAACCAACAAACTACAAACAGAATGGAACAGAATCACTAGTTCTGTTGTACACCCTAGGGACAATTTACAGAAGCCTATAATTTTGCAACATGGAAGGAAACCGCAACTCCCAGAGTAAACCCACACGGTCACAGGGAGAACATATCGACTCAAGTACAGACAGCACCCATTGTCAGGATCGAACCTGGGCCTCTGGCACTGTAAGGCAGCAGCTCCACCAGTCAGTTGATCATGTATCTCTTTGTACCCTGCTGATCACTGATAATTTCAATGCCTGTGAAACCATTGTGGTCTGCTTAAATATTTTCCCCACACTCCAAACTGAACCGTATTTCAGTCACTTACAAAAGTGCGGTGATTATCAGAATTTGTATTCTGGTATAGAACAAGCTGTCAGTCACGTCAATGGTTTTAACAAGTGGAGTCTTACCACAGGATAAGAGTTTAGTTTAGCTTGGAAATACAGCTCGGAAATAGTCCCTTTGGCCTACCGATCCCCGCACACTAACGGTATAATAATAATAATAATAATGGATGGGATTTATATAGCGCCTTTCTAATACTCAAGGCGCTTTACATCGCATTATTCATTCACTCCTCAGTCACACTCGGTGGTGGTAAGCTACTTCTGTAGCCACAGCTGCCCTGGGGCAGACTGACGGAAGCGTGGCTGCCAATCTGCGCCTACGGCCCCTCCGACCACCACCAATCACTCACACACATTCACACACAGGCAAAGGTGGGTGAAGTGTCTTGCCCAAGGACACAACGACAGTATGCACTCCAAGCGGGATTCGAACCGGCTACCTTCCGGTTGCCAGCCGAACACTTAGCCCATTGTGCCATCTGTCGTCCCTTAATACTACACACACCGGGGACAATTTCCAATTTATTTTTTTACCGAAGACATTTAACCTACAAGCCTCCACGTCGTTGGAGTGTGGGAGGAAACCGGAGATCCCGGAGCAAACCTACGCAGCTCACGGGGAGAAAGTACAAACTCCGTACAGACAGCACCCATAGTCTGGATCGAACCCGGGTCTCTGATGCTGTAAGGCAGTAACTCTACCGCTGTGCCACCATGCCTAGCTTTAACAAAATACGCTGATATATTCTGACATCCTTCTGTTGACATTTTGAAACGAAATTCAATAAATGTGTATTTATCAGAGAAGAAATAAGGTCAAGTCAGCAAGATAAAGGAATGCAGTGTCACTTATGTTTGTGATAACTCCAATTACTTATGCATTTGGCCCAAAAGATAACTGAGAGGCTTGAGCCCTTGACTTGCACAGAAGGTCATGTATTTCCACTTGGCACTGTACTGCAGATAAGAAATTTGTCAGTGTGCTTACATAAGAATGAGATGATGCATGAGGACTCTGTGTACAGTCAGAATGATCTGTAATCTGCAGTCCACTGTACTGGAATGACCATCCATCCAGCTTTGAAACTTACAGTAATTAAAGAGAAAATGTTGGGAAACACCACCAGGTCAGGCAGCATCTGTGGAAAGGGAAACAGACATTGTTTCGGGTCTGCGACCCTTCATCAGACGGCATGGTGGCACAGTGGTAGAGTTGCTGCCTTACAGCGCGAGAGAGATCCAGGTTCGATCCTGACTATGGGTGTTGTCTGCATGGAGTTTGTATGTTCTCCCTGTGACCCACGTGGGTCTTGTCCGGGTGCACCGGTTTCCTCCAACACTCCAAAGACGAGCAGGTTTGTAAGTTAATTGGATCAGTTAAATTGTAAACTGTGTCTAGTGTGAAGGATAGTGTTAGTGTGCGGGGATCAATGGTCGGAGCAGACTTGGTGGGCCGAAGGGCCTCTTCCCAGTGCTGTCTCTCTAAATAAACTAAACTAGAATGAGATGATGCATGAGAAGACCATGTACAGTCACAAAGGTCTGTAATCTGCAATTTAATGCACTAGAGTGACCATCGATACAGCTTTGAAACCGACAGTAATAAAACAGAAAATGTTGGGAAAACCTACCAGGTCAGGCAGCATCTGTGCAAAGAAAAACAGACATTGTTTTGCATCTGTGACCCTTCGTCAAACAAAGTCGAAAACCCAAAACAAACCTTCCATAGATGTTGCCAGATCTGCTGAGTTTTTTTTCAGCACTTGGAAAAATATGATCTATCATTGGTGTTTGTTCAACATCACTGCAGGATGAGCAGAAAATGTTGGCTATCCATGTGAAGATTCTGGAAAAGTTCCAGTCAATCTTCACCCCTCACTCTCACTCGTCTGGTAGCTCTGGATCGGATAACCTCTTTATTCTTAAATGTCCATGCTTATTCCAAAATCCTTCCTTGGCCTTGCCGATCTGCGTACCCGCCAACTTCTCCAGCTCTACGGCTCTTTGAGAATTCTCCTTTCCTCTAAAGGTGGGACTATCACACATCTAATATTAATTGTTCCACCCCCTTCACTAGTCCTAACGCAAATGTTCCCAGAAAACCGAGAGATATTTTTCTAAGTTAAAGCAGTTGTCTGTTTGAAGGTTGCCATTGTTTAGCATGACACGGTTAGTTCAGTTTAGTTTATTGTCATGTGTACCGAGGTACAGTGAAAAGCTTTTGGTGTGTGCTATCCAGTCAGCGGGTTAAGAGCAGACATCAAGGTTTGGATAGACTGGATGTGGAGAGGATGTTTCCACTAGTGGGAGATGTTTTAATATTGTGTTTCCTTTCTGCAAACTGCTCCATTACAGCTACACAACTAATTAACAGAGGCTTTACACTCAAGCCTTGGATTCAGCCATTTCAGCCATTCAGGATCCATCTTGGCTACTGCCTCATGGGTATTGCATCATCGGTACTGCACCACCAATGGCGCTATTCCCATAACAGGAGAGTCTACAACTAGAGGTCATAGCCTCAGAATTAAAGGACGTTATTTTTATGAAGGAGATGAGGAGGGATTTCGTTAGTCAGAGGGTGGTGAATCTGTGGAATTCTTTGCCATAGAAGGCTGTGGAGGCAAAGTCAGTGGATATTTTTAAGGCAGAGAGTGATAGATTCTTGATTAGTGTGGGTGTCAGAGGTTATGGGGAGAAGGCAAGAGAATGGGGTTAGGAGGGGGAGATAGATCAGCCATGATTGAATGGCGGAGTTGACTTGATGGGCCGAATGGCCTAATTCTACTGCTATCACTTATGATCTTACGATCCAAAAGGTGATCATTTATATTATATATTAAAAGTTCCAATTGATTTTCATAAGTACCTCTGAGATTGGGTAGGAGCAAAAAAATTTGTCATAGAAATTGATGTAAAAAAACATGCTGCAATATGACATTGCTGCCACTGCTAATATTTCAGATAAGAAGTGAAATAAGTGCATATTTTCAAGTTTTTAAATGTGTTTTCATGCATTTTAATGTATTTTCCATTCATCCATTTCTGTTAATTATTTATTTACTTTTGGGAACTGGTGGTTTGTTAATTAATAAATTTTCCTCCTTAAATCTCAAAATTACCGTCCTCTTTGGAGTAAAGTAGATGAGCAATTGAAGAAGATCCTGTATGGATAATTAATAGATCAGAGATGTTAAAATTTAAAAGAGAATAACATTTTGATTGAATTGGCAACTCAAAATTAATTCAAGGAATTTTTACCAAAGCTTATATTCATTATACAGAAATTTAAGTATAAGTATATTAAATAACTTTGTCATACATCAATGAAAGATGGCGGCACAGTGGCGCAGCGGTAGAGTTGCTTATTTACGCCAGGGACTCAGGTTCGATCCTGTCTCTGGGTGCTGACTGTACAGATTTTGTACGTTCTCCCTGTGACACATGGGTTTCGTCTGGATGCTCCAGTCCTCTCCCACACTCCAAAGACACACAGGTTTGTAGGCTATGTGTCGGAAGGAACTGCAGATGCTGGTTTAAACCGAAGGTACTGTAGACATAAATCTGTAGACATAAATACTGTAGACAGTGACATTTTAAATTGTCCCTAGTGTGTGTAGGATAGTGTTGTGGCCATCGCTGGTCGGCGCGGACTCGGTTGGCCAAATGGCCTGTTTCTGCTCCATATCTCTAAACTGAACTGTAAACTAAATTAGAATAATCTTCATGGGAGTTTTAGTAAAGACAAAAGTAGCGGTGATATTCATACTGGGAGAAGCAGGGAAGCCTCAATGTAGGGATTGTCCTCGATCCTGATCTTTTCTTGTCCACAAATAAATGAGAGATGATTCCAATATCATTGATTAAAAAATTCATGACTCAAAAATAATGCATTATTCAAGGTAAATTCTAAGGACTTCTTTTCACCATGGGCGGCACAGTGGCGCAGCGGTAGGCCTCTAACAGGCCTTACAGCGTCAGAGACCCGGGTTCAATCCTGATTATGGGTGCTTGTCTGTACGGAGTTTGTACATTCGCCCCGTGACCTGCGTGGGTTTTCTCCGAGATCTTCGGTTTCCTCCCACACTTCAAAGACGTACAGGTTTGTAGGCTAATTGGCTTGGTATAAATGTAAATTGTTCCCACTTAGGAAACCTGAGCGGAAACCTCTGGAGACTTTGCGCCCCACCCAAGGTTTCCGTGCGGTTCCCGGAAGTTCCCGGAGGTTTTTGTCAGTCTCCCCAATGGTCGAAAGTGGTTTCGGCTTCTTCTACGTTCCGGCAATTATTTCAAAAAATTCAAAACCGGCCGCGACTAAAAATAGGTTGCCGTTTTAAAAATCGATAATTTTTTAGTCGAAGCCGGTTGCGTTGCTAGTTGAAGGTCTTACCTTCCACTACCTGCAACCTCCGGCAACCACCTGCAACCTCCGGCAACCACCTTCACCTTGGGTGGGGCGCAAAGTCTCCAGAGGTTTCCGTTCAGGTTTCCTAAGTGGGACAGGGGCATTAGTGTGCGGGGATCGCTGGTCGGCGCGGACTTGGTCGGCCGAAAGGCCTGTTTCCGCACTGTGTCTCTAAACTAAACTAAAGCAAACCTTATTTTAATCATATGCACTATACAAAGCGCAGACGTAACTCAGCAGGACATGCAGCATCTCTGTAGGACATAGATAGAGATGTTTTGGGTCAGGACCCCTTCTTCAGACTCCGCTTGCAATTCCTTTTGTACAGACGTTTTGTTGGTTAATCATCAAAACAATCGGTAACATTCTCTGCCTATTTCTTCCATTCAATCTTGTTTGGTCTCTCTCTTTGTTTTTCTCCTCTGTAGGCATTTCTTGTTTAAACCAGGGTCTGGAACTTCCAGTCTCTATGGTACCACCAACCCAAGCTATCCTCTGACCTCGAACACTGTTTACTCTCCGCCTCCGAGACCCCTTCCTAGAAGCACTTTCTCCAGACCTGCCTTCACTTTCAACAAACCTTACAAGTGCTGCAATTGGAAGTGTACAGCTCTAAGTGCAACAGCTATTACAGTAACACTCGCACTCCTTCTTGCCTACGTTATTGGTAAGTTTCTTCCTTATTCTTACTCCATTCCTTCATTATTTTCCGCTCAGCATAATACATTCTGTACGTATAAATAAATCATTTCAGGTAGTTATAAGGAAAAAAATGGTGCTTTTGTTTAAACCTGCATGAATTTATTAACACTTTCCATTTTGCTGATTGTTGTTTCCGCTTCTGTCCTATAATAGTTTCAGTTTTAGCTCCTTCTTCATGTACCAGAGGAAATTACTGGGCATCTGTGTTTGTATACCATCTATATCTTACAGTGTGCCTGTATGAGGCACATACATAAAACATAGAAACATAGAAAATAGGTGAGCCAGCTTCGAGCCAGCACCGCCATTTAATATGAACATGGCTGATTATCCAAAATCAGTACCTGCTTCTGCTTTCTATGCATACCCCTTGATTCTGTTTGCCCGAAGAGCTATATCTTACACTCTCCTGAATACATCCAGTGAAATGGCCTCCACTACCTTCTGTGGCAGAGAATTCCACAGATTCATAACTTTCTGGGTGACAAAAGGTGTTCCTCATCTAAGTCCTAAATGGCCTACCCCTTATTCTTAAACTGTGACCCCTGGTTCTGGACTTCCCCAACATCGGGAACACTTTTCTTGTGTCTAGCCTGTCCAATCCCTTCAGAATTTTATATGTTTCTTTAAGATCGCCTCTCATCCTTCTAAATTTCAGTTAATTCCAGTAATATGACTCAATGTCAATCGGAGAGTTCACCCCCCCCCCTCCCCCCCCTCCTATCTTCTCTACGGATGAGTTTTGTTTCAGTATGGTTCCTATATGGTCGATTTCGCCCTTCCCAATTCAACAATAAAATTCAAGCCAAGGGTAAAGCCTCTTCATCTTTAACAGTATATTGCAGGATAACAGCTATAGTGGGTGGCACAGTGGCATGGTGGTAGAGTTGCTGCCTTAGAGCGCTAGAGACCCTGGTTCGATCCCAACTGCGGGTGCTGTCTGTACGGAGTTTGTACATTCTACCCGTGACCTGCGTGGATTTTCTCCGAGATCTTCGGTTTCCTACCACACTCCAAAGACTTACAAGTTTGTAGGTTAATCGGCTTGGTGTCAAGGTAAAATTGTCCCTAGTGTGTGTTAATGTGTGGGGATCACTGGTCGGTGTGGACTTGGTGGGCCGAAGGCCCTGTTTCCGCTCTGTATCTCTGAACTAAAAAAACGAACTAATTTCGTATACGCAAACTTATTTGTAAATACTTTAATTCCTCCTGTTTTTCCACTCCAATTATCCATGTGAATACGACCCACTCGATTTCATTCTTCAAATGCTAAATTCTGTAAAACAAAGTGAATGGGTATAGAAAATGATAAATCATATACTTACTTTAGCTGGTGTCCCATAATACCTAAAGATATGTTCTCACTGAGCTGAATCTTATTCTGATTGATTGATTGATTGAATGCCTTTATTGTCATTCAGACCTTACGGTCTGAACGAAATTTCGTGCCTGCAGTCATACATACAATCATACAATAATAACAACAATAAACACAAATTAACATCCACCACAGTGAGTCCTCCAAGCACCTCACTGTGGTGGAGGCAAAAATCTTAGGGCTGCAGTCTCTTCCCTCCTCTTCTCCCTCTGCGCTGAGGCGATACCCCACCGGGCGATGGTACAAACAGTCCCGCGGCTCACCGAACCCCGCAACGGGCCGGCTTAAACACCGCGGCCCGGGGTGGTCGAAGCTGCCGCCCTCCAGTCCAACGGACGCAGCCACTGGCCCGCAGCTCAACCCCGGACTCAGGTCATAGCCACCAGAACGCCGTCCCAGCCACCGGAGCACCGTTCCAGCCCCGAGCCGGATCGCCCTCACGTGAGTGCCGTTCCTCCCTCGAGCTGGGCCGCTCCGACGGGAGCACCATTCCACCTCGGGCTGGGCCACTCCGACGGGAGCGCCATTCCACCCTCGGGCTGCGCCACTCCGACGGGAGCGCCATTCCACCCTCGGGCTGGGCCACTCCAACGGGAGCGCCATTCCACCCTCGAGCTGGGCCGCTCCGACGGAAGCACCGTTTCAGCCCCGAGCCGGGCCGCCCTCACGGGAGCGAGCCCAGGACAAGTCCTGACTGGCTCTGCCTCCGGAGTCTCGAGGCCGCCAGCTCCGCCATTAGGCTTCAGCGCAGACGGAGGCAGAGAAGGGGGATACGACAAAAAAGTCGTATTCCCCCGAAGAGAGAGACAGCAAGCCCCGTTTCAACCCCATAAACACAACCTAAAAAACAAAAACTAACTAGACAAAACGAAAAAAAACAACATAAAAAAGTAAAAACAAACGGACTGCAGGC
Source organism: Amblyraja radiata (assembly GCF_010909765.2). Lineage (NCBI taxonomy): Eukaryota > Metazoa > Chordata > Chondrichthyes > Rajiformes > Rajidae > Amblyraja > Amblyraja radiata. Next base: position 49,843,004 of record NC_045967.1, read on the forward strand.
GAGCCGCAGCCGTTTACCAGCGCCGCCACTTCCAGAACATGTAACATGTAAATCTTAAATTGTAAAGTCACATTAATTAACTGGAGAGTTAATAATAGATCTAAGATATGACTTTAGAACAGGAGTCTTATTATATCCTAGTACAAAGCAAAACCCAATTATGAATATGTTCCTTGTCTCTTAAACTAGTTCCGAGGGTAATTACAGCTCCGGTATATATTTGTATTGCATTTTCTATAGATTCTGGCTAGCTGCTGCAATGGTCAACTAATTGAATCCAACTTTCCAATCAGGCCTCCTAATGACTTTAATTTCTGTCGCCAAATAATTCACCCTGCAGGTGATCAGTTTTTATTCTTTCAAATGCATTAGACCCTATTTTTAATTATCTAAAATGGCCAATTAACAATTAGTCCCGTGCACTATTTAGTCATGGAATGTTTCCACGCTCTGTGAAGGCGATTGGGAAACATTAAATGCCTGTGACCCAAGTAGAATGCTTCAGCGAAGAATATCGAAAGTTAAAATCTAAAATGCCATCTTATAAAACATAATTATCTGAAAATTAAATCACATAACCCTTTTAGTTCAAGGTTATTCAAATGAAATAATATTTCTCGGAATGAAATGTGATAATGACTATTTCCCAGTTACTTTAATTGTCACTTGAGAAACCTATGCATGTGAACCACTAATTTTTATATCAGCGTAGAATGACTTCATCTCCCTGCAATGGCCCACTTGGGGGCATTGTGGAGGAACGTAGGTCATGTTCTTCACTAGTTGGCCTCTTCTGAAACATACCCCAATATTGAATTGGTGAGTGAGACCCTCAGCTGCCTTTTGAAAATGTTGCCCCTACCCTCACCCCTTCATCCTCTACCCTCCACCATCAACCCCCAGCCCAGTGTTAATCCCAAGCCCTGACCACCACCCCTAGAATCCCTCTAGTCCTCCAGTCCTCCTATCCTTTAGACCCTGTAACCTCCTATGTGATTTCCAACCTCTGTGGCCTCTCCCCCCCTCATCCAACCCCGACCATTATTAACTTTCTTAAACGACAAGTGGACAGATACAAGGTTTAGAAGGAGATGGGCCATACGCAGGCAGGTGGTACTTGTATAGATGGGGCATGCTGGTCGGCGTGTGCAAGTTGAACCAAAGGTCCTGATTCCGTGCTGTTTTTTCCTATGGTTCTATGACCACACTCTGATCACAGCCCTAACACAAGGACCATGATCATTAGTCCCCCTCGTCTTCCTACCTGAGGCACCACTGATTCAGGCTGCCAGAGTTCTCTCCTGCTCCAAACCAGGCGATCTAACTTTAACAAAGTTCATTCCCCAACGACACCACAACGGAGGAAGCTGGGATAAAGACTGGTGGTCTTCTCAAGCTTTTTCAAAGCCTCAGCGTACCATCCCACCATCGACCTCAGCCGCTGAACCCCCGTGAATCCAGCCTGGGCTGAGAGCTGCACATCTTCAAAGCTGAAACAATCATTGATTGGGTCACACTGCAAACCAAGCCTGGTGCACATACTTAGGTAGAGAAGAAGCAGTCATAGGATCATGCAGCATGGAAATAGACCTAGAGTCAAGAGTATTTAATTGTCATGTGTCCCAGATAGAACAATGACATTCCTACTTGCTGCAGCACAACAGAACATGTAAACATAATACATGAACGAGAGAAAAATAAAGTTCAGTGTGTATATAGACACATACACACGCACACACACACATACTCAAAAACAAACAATTATAGTGCAATAATAATAATCGTCTGTTGTAGTTCAGAGCTTATTTGTTGATGTGTTCAATAGCGTGGTGGCTGAAGGCAAGAAGCGGGTCCTGAACCTGGACGTTACATATACACATACTCATAAATATAAGTATATATACAGTAGATCATATATATACACACACACACACACATATGTACACACAAAAAAACAAATAATAATAGTGCAATAATAGTCTATGTAGTTCAGAGCTTATTTGAGGTTGTCGTTTTCATTAGCCGAATGGCTGTATTAATTTTTCATCATCATGCACCAATATTCAATAAACCCATTTTTAGCCTTGCATCCATATTAATTCTGCCTCTAAAGAGGGGTCTCGACCCGATACGTCACCTATTCCTTTTCTCCAGAGAAGCTGAGTTACTCCATCTTTTTATGTCTATCTTTGGTTTAAACCAGCATCTGCAGTTCAGTCCTATACTTCATTCTACCTCAACTCCTTACTTTCCTGTTATTAAGCTGCACTGGCAGCAATTTACAGCAGTCGGTTAACCACCGTGTCTTTTTCATGTGGGAGGATATCGACCACCCAGTGTACACCCATGTGGACTTAGGGAGAACACGCAAACTCCACACAGAGAGCGCCCACGGTTAGGGGCTGCGAGGCAACAACACTGACTGCCAGACCATTGTGCATAATCGTTTTCAAAGTCCATTCCAGTTTGGTTTCAAACATATTAGTGATTCTATTACAGAAAGGCTGGCTGATAAAATCAATCAGGAAAGGTATCAGTGCAAGTGATGAAGTTATTCACTGTCTCCTTGAAAATTCAGTCCATTGCACAGGGGCATGGATATGCAGGGATTGGAGGGATATGGATCATGTGCAGGCAGAGATGATATGGGGTGGCGTGGTAGCGCAGCGGTAGAGTTGCTGCCTTACAGTGCTTACAGCGCCAGAGACCTGGGTTCGATCCCGACTACGGGTGCTATCTATACTATGGGTTCTCCCAGTGACCGCGTGGGTTTTCTCCGAGATATTCGATTTCCTCCAACACTCCAAAGACGTACAGGTTTGTAGGTTAATTGGCGTGGTATAAATTAAAAATTGACCCTAGTATGTGTGTGTAGGACAGTGTTAATGTGCGGGGATCACTAGTCACTGCGGACTCAGTGGGCCGAAGAGCCTGTTTCCGCGCAATATCTCTATGAACTAAACTAAATTAATATCACTAGGTATCGTGATCGGTGTGGATATTATGGGCCAAACGATCAGTTTCTCTGCTGCACTGTTTGATGCCTTATGTTCTCTAACTAACCTGTTGCTGTGAACATCGATCCTATTCTGTAGATCAAAAGTACTATTGATACAGAGTACTTTAATCAGAATACATACAGAGACCATCACAATGAGTACTGTAGGCTTGGTGTCGTCAGTTGAACTAACTAACATGGCTGCCCACATGCCGCTAGGTGGTAGTGTTGGAAACCTGACATGGATTATGGATCAGGTCGATAGCAGCAAAACCAGACACGGATCAAATCAGCAATACTGTTTGATCTACATTTCCAACCACATTCCCCTTTAGAAGTGTATGATGTAGCCTCCCATCTAACCCCAAACTCCTGGCTCAGATATTTGCTATTCGCTTTGCACCTTACTTATAGAAACGACCTGAATCTTTATATTATTGCTGGATTGCTCATGTGAAGAATAACAGACAACATAAGGAAGTGAGGAAGTGTACATGTTCGCTGCAGTTGAGTGTCAAGCGACTCTGAAGTGAAGTAACCAAAATAATGCTGTAGAGTTGCTGCCTCACAGCACCGGAGACTCGGGTTCAATCCTGACTACGGGTGCTGTCTGTCTGGAGTTTTTGTACGTACTCCCCGTGACCTGCGTGGGTTTTCTCTGGGTGCTCCAGATTCCTCCCACACTCCAAAGACATGCAGGTCTGTAGGCTAATAGGCTTGGTAAAACTGTAAATTGTTCCTAGTGTGTGTCGGATAGTGTTAGTGTACGGGGATCGCTGGTCGGCATGGACTAGGTTGGGCCGAAGGGGCTGTTTCTGCGCTGTATCTCTAAACTAAATGAAATTAAACTAAATTAAACTAAACAATATTATTTTTAATGATTGCAGCTGAATTATTCTCTTTGTTTCTCATTTAATATAATAAAAAGGAATAAATGGGCATTGCTTTATTTCAAATGCTTTTTGTCATTGGGTAAGCAAAAAACTAAATCTCCAGAGAAACTCAACAGGTCAAGCAGCACCTGAGTAGGCTGAGAAATAGTCGACATTTCAGTTCAACTGAATCATCTAGATGCAGGTTCTTGCCTCCACATTTCTTGGCCTCCACAGATGCTTACTTCCACCAGCAATTTGCATTTCCCTCCAGACTCCAGCTTCGGCATCTCTTGTGTCTCCAATTATTGACTGAGAAATGCTTGGATTTCAGATATAAATGTTTTTAAGAAATTAGCTGTTAGATTAATTTGCCTCATCGAAATCTAAACTTGAACGTGAGTGACAATGTGTACAAAATTATGAGAGGAATAGATCGAGTTAATGCACAGTCTTTTGCCCAGTGTAGGGGATTTGATAACCAGAGAACATAGGTATACGGTGAGGAGGGAAAGATTTAATAGCAACATGAGGGGTAACTTTATTACATAAAGGGTGGCGGGTGTACGGAACGAGCTGCCGAAGGAGGTAGTTGAGGCAGGTACTCCCGTAACGTTTAGGAGATAATTGGGCAGGTACATGGAAAGAGCAGGTTTAGAGGGTTATGGGTAAAGCACTCGCAAGTGGGCCTGGTGTAGATGGGACACTTAGGAGGGAGAGATAGATCAGCCACGATTGAATGGTGGAGTAGACTTGATGGGCCGAATGGCCTGATTCTGATCCTATCACATGAATTATGAACTCATGACATGTTGATTGGTGTGGGCAAGTTGGGCCTGTTTCCTTGCTGGTTTCGGCCCGAAACGTTGCCTATTTCCTTCGCTCCATAGATCCATAGAACCATAGAGTTACTCCAACACTTTTGTCTACCTTCGATTTTCCAGCATCTGCAGTTCTTTCTTAAACATTGACTCTAGGACTCTCCAATTATTCTGCTCATTATTAAGAATTGGTCTTTGATCAAGTGGCGATTGGAAAGAATATTGTTGGCCACTCAAATTGTATTGGATTTTGATATCATTACCAAGTGAATGTCATTTCCTAGATGGAGACCAGAAGAATCAATTTTTACATAGACAGAGATAGTCCTCGAGCTCACAAGTCCTCTAGATTACAAGAATACACCACAACCCATTGATTTTTTTTCAATGACATAAACAGAAAAGGCCGAAAACTTGCAGAAGTTAGACAGCAGTTTCAGAGAGCGGTGAGGTTAGAAGTTCAATTGCGTAATGATTGATTTATGATGTCAAATCAGTTGTGAAACGTGATCACCCCATGACACACATAGTACTCAATGTAATGTAAAGTCAGACACTCCTGTGCATGTTAAGTCCTCAGGATATACAGGGGTGACATTAGTCCTGTGCCATACCTAAATGATGTCAAATTGATTTAAATATAGGCTGCTCATACGGTATGGAGTGCATACACAGGGAAGCAGATTTAAACAATAGACATAATTACAGTCACTAATTAATAGTAATACTGTTAATTATTGTTACCGTAATAACAGTAAAGGGCCTGTCCCACTGACGCGACTTTTCAGCGACTGGCTTCGACCTTCAAGCTCGAGGGCACTCGCCTGAAAAACCTCGACTTTTAAAAATGTGATTGCAAGATACAGCATGGGAATAGGCCCTTCGGCCCACCGAGTCCACGCTGACTATTGAACACCCATTAACACTAGTTCTATGTAATCCCCCTTTCCCGTCCACTCCATACACGCTAGAGGCAATTTACAGAAGCCAATTAGCCCACAAACCAACACGTCTTTGGGATGGGGAAGGGAACCAGAGCACCCGGAGGAAACGCACATGGTGACAGAGAGAACGTGCAAACTCCACTCAGACAGCACCTGAGGTCAGGATCGAAGCTAGGTCTCTACCAGCTGACACCAGATATAGAGATTGGAAGGCTAGGAATCTATTGAATTTGAAAATTTTAGGAATGGTGACTAATTCTTCAGGACCTGAACCTACATCTCTATACTGTCCATTCTTTGTCTTGCTTTATCAAACCACCAACCTGCCTTCCGCCTTATCACAGACCTTTTGCTCTCTGGCCAACAGTGGCAGAGTGTACATCCCACTGCCTTTCCACATATTACCAACACCTTACAAAGAACATTAGCCTGGGTGGTGAATCTGTGGAATCCATTGCCACAGAAGGCTGTGGTGGCCAAGACAATGGATCTTTTTAAGGCAGAGATAGATAGATTCTTGGGTTATGGGGAGAAGGCAGGAGAATGGGGTTAAGAGGGAAAGAAGATTGAATGGCGTCGTAGATGTGATGGGCCGAAGGGCCTAATTCTTCTCATATCACTCAAGAACTTATGAACCTTGAACATTGGCCTCAATGTTGGCAAGCAACAGCAAGGCGATGGTGTTTACTGCTGGCTTCTGATTAATTGTCCATATATTGCATCCTCTGCACCAATAAACCTCCTCTTACATACACCTTGCTGCTGGATGTACGTTCAGTGAGAAACATGGCGAATACTCTATCATTAAGGCAACTGCGTGCCCATTTACATTAAGAACTTAGACACAAAATGCTGAGTAACTCAGCGGGTCAGGCAGTAAATTACAATAGACAATAGGTGCAGAAGTAGGCCATTCGGCCCTTCGAGCCAGCATCGCCATTCAATGTGATCATGGCTGATCATCAGTGGATGCACAGAAAGAATAGGTGATGTTTCGAGTCGAAACCCTTCTTCAGACCTCCATGCATTATGAACTTTTCACACAGTAAATCAAAAAGGCAAAAGCACAATTGATCAGGAGTGAAATATGGATACCACGCATCAAGTTAAGACAGAATCTAAAATATTACATAAATTCTTCAAAAATCAATATTTGGGGCAGAGGTTTTACTGACCCATAACCGACCCAGTTAGACAGGTACATGGATAGGACAAGTTTGGAGGGATATGGACCAAATGCAGGCAGGTGGGACTAGTGTAGCTGGGACATGTTAGCCGGTGTGGGCAAGTCGGGCCCAGGTGTATCCCTCTATGACTCTATAAGCATGGGTGAACATTATTAGGTATAGGCAGTATCTGGGAAGTTAAGTACTATTTTAGTCAGTGTTCAAAGGGGAATTGAAAGCAGGGAATATTATTAAGACACAAAGTACTTGTGCTATAACTTTGTGTTTTAATCGTAATTAAATGTAATAGATGTCCAACTGTGTTAAAGAAAACTTTAAAACACAACACAAAGATCGGGTAAGACAATCTAGACTTTAGTTAAGAGCGCCAAATACATTACCTCTGGGAGCAATCTAGGAAATTGCTCTACGAACAAAGATTCATCTACCCCTTATATACAGTATTATCCTTTACTACAGCATGCACTTTAGCACGTTTCCTTCTTCCGAATGGTCTCGTAACAATTATAAATCATGCACCTCACAAAGACACAGCAGAGAAAACACCACCCAATTCCACCCCATTACAGAGAAGCAAATGTCATGTTACCCTTTCAATCTCTTTTCATTGTTTTACAGTCACCCTTTGTCCTTTGACAACAGAGAACAGAATCTGACTAAAGGAGGCTGCAGTAAGTGCCATGTACACAGGCTCAGCTTCAACCTTCTTTAAAGCTCGGAATTATTATGCCACATGAAGAGGACTTTCAGCATTTTTAGGCCATCCACCGATCCCTTTCCCTTGCTGTCTTCTTAAAGCTTTCAAATTTATCTTTGACAATTGTAATGTTATAGAGCTTTGTAATATTTTATACAGTTTTAGAAACATAGAAAATAGGTGCAGGAGTAGGCCATTTGGCCCTTCGTTCCAGCACTGCCATTCAGCATGATCATGGCTGATCATCTAAAATCAGTACCCCGTTCCTGCTTTCTCCCCATATCCCTTGATTCCGTTAGTTCGAAGAGCTATATCAAACTCAGGATTTTTGTTGTCCTTACCTGATAAAATAAAAACAATAGTCATAGCATAAAAGGAGTACAACAATGATTCAGCATACTGGTTCTGGGTTAGAGCATTAGCTGTGTTCGAAGAGTTTACATGGACATAAAGACACAAGGAACTGCAGAAGCTGGAACCTTGCATAGAACATAAAAGTGCTGGAGTAACTCAGTGGGTCTGGCAGCATCTCTGGAAGACATGAAGAGGTTACGTTTCAGGTTGGAACCCTTCTTCAGACTGGGTCCCGATCCGAAACTGGCAGTCTGAAAAAGGTGCCGACCCGAAACATCGTCTATCCATCTCCTCCAGGGATGCTGCCTGACCCACTGAGTAACTCCAGCTGAGTAGATTTTTGCCTAAAATCTCTGGTGCTTGAAAAAATGAGAAGTGATCTCATTGAAATTACAAAATTCTGTCACGCAAGGCTGGACAATTTACTGAGTGTAAAGTTTTATTGAGGTAGATATTCGTTTAGTTTAGTTTAGTTTAGAGATACAGCACAGAAACAGGCCCTTCAGCCCACCGAGTCCACGCCGACCATCGATCCCACGCATACTAACGCTATCCTACACACACTACAATTTTACAGTTTTACCAAGCCAATTAGCCTGCAACCCTGTACGTCTTTGAAGTGTGGGAGGAAATTGGAGATCCCGGAGAAAACCCATGCAGGTCACGGGGAGAACGTACAAAATCCATACAGACAACACCCATAGTCCAGATCGAACCCGGGTCCCTGACGCTGTCAGGCCGCAACTCTACCGCCGTGCCACCTTGCCGTCCGATACCAGCACCTTGTTTTAACGCTTTCTCTCTTAACTCCACATACAATCAAAAAGTCACCCATTCTTTCTCCTCAGAGATATTGCTTGTCCCACTGAGTTACTCCAGCATTTTGTGTCTATCGTCGATTTAAACCAGCATCTGCAGCTCTTTCCTATACAATTTGGCTTCCAATCAATTTCTTTGACTGAAATATTCAAGTTCAGCCCATTAACTAATTGTGATTGACTAACATTTACAACTTTGTGTCTACTTTATGTCTACTCAAAGGAAATATTCATCTGAAAGTAATTTTCTGATGATCCCAATACTTTTTCCATGTCTTTTATTGCTGACTATTGGCAGATGTAGAAGATTTGGTCCCTTTGAAAATGTTTTGTCATGAAATAATATTATATTGACTGGAAAACCTAATTTCACCTCCCCAAATTTTCCTTCAGGAATTAATCATTTAGATGTTGCAGGTAGCATTGTTTACATGCTATGATAAGTATGCAAGTTTTATTGTTCATTTAATTTATTTTGAATTAATTGAGCTTAACATAAAGAGCCTGATCTTTAGACTTTAGACTTCAGTGATATAGCACGGAAACAGACCCTTCGGCCCACCAAGTCTACGCCGATCACCGATCACCCTGTACACTAGGGATCATTTCACACATTTTACCAAAGCCAATTAACCTACAAACTTATACGCCTTTGCAGTGCAGGGGGGAAACCAGAGCTCCCGGAGAAAACACACAAGGTCACGGGGAGAACGTACAAACTCCGTACAGGCAGCACCCGTAGCCAGGATCGAACCCGGGTCTCTGGCGCTGTAAGGCAGCAATTCTACCACTGCGCCTTTAATGTTACTGAATCTTACTGAGGCTGATCAAACAAATAAACAATGAAGGTACACAAAAATGCTGGAGAAACTCATCGGGTGCAGCAGCATCTATGGAGCGTTTCGGCCCAAAACGTTGCCTATTTCTTTCGCTCCATAGATGCTGCTGCAGCCGCTGAGTTTCTCCAGCATTTTTGTGTACCTTCAATTTTCCAGCATCTGCAGATCCTTCTTAAATAAACAATGAAATCCATATGACTCTTGAGGGTCTAACAAAGTGAGACTTGATTGTTGCTTCAAGAACAGCTCGTGATTTTGTTGCTAAATGGGGTTTTTTGGTTGATGGGAAAGGCACTATGTGTCGCCTAACACTTCCGTGCTTAGGAAAGGCCATGGTTAAAGATATTGACCCATGTTGAGATGCAGTTGCAGAACCACTATCATCATTTAGTACTTCACCCAAGGTGTCATACTGCATGTGACAGCCTATATGAAAGTTGCTGCCTCCATGTTTAATGTGGTGGTGGTGTCACTGTCAAGTCCAATCTTGCTCCCCTTAACAAAAAAAAATCACTGCATATCAGTTAACATTCCCGACTGTCCTATTCCTTCCCATACTAATTGCTGTTCAGTTTAGTTTAATTTAATTTAGTTTTGTTTAGTTTAGAGATACAGCGTGGAAACAGCCTCTTCGGCCTACCGAGTCCGCACCGACCAGTGATCCCCGCACACTAGCACTGACCTGCACACACTAGGGGCAATTTTACAATTTTACCAAGCCAATTAACCTACAACGCTCTATGTCTTCGGAGTTTGGGTGGAAACTGGAGCACTCGGAGAAAACCCACACGGTTAGGGGATGAACGTACAAATTCTGCACAGACAGCACCTGTAGTCAGGTTTGAACCAGGTCTCTGGCGTTGTAAGGCAGCACCTCTACCGTTGTGCCTCCGTGCTGCTCAAATGTTTACTGTCTTGTAAGATTAGTCAGCAGAGCACCAGCCCTCAAATCAAAATCAAAGTCTTTATGACTTCATACAATTTATTTTCCAGATCGGATTATGGAAAAAACAATGAGATTGATGCTGGGAATCAAATTGGTAAATTGCATCCTCATGGAAATGGAACTCTAGTGCAGACATGTAAAATATCCTCCTTCAAAGTCTCATTTCACTTTATGACCAGGACAAATGTGTTGCAGCATGATTTAGCATTTACACCTGCTCAGAAATTAGCATTGTCGTAGCCTCTGGGACAAGTTTATGCAAAATTACGGGATGCAAGCAGCATATTAAGATGCACATGGTGAGTGCAAGAAAATACTGAGTCTGTCACAGATGTGCTCACTGTGTCAAATCATTTGGCCACGTTTAACGAAACTCGTAAGCGGCGTTCGGGTAAACGGTGAAGTCCCGCGTAAAGGAGTCCGATCTTTTCACTTTGTTTAGTTTTAGTTTCGAGACACAGCGCGGAAACAAGCCCCTCCGCCCACCGTGACCGCGCCGGCCAGCGATCCCCGCGCACTGAGCCTATCTAACTGACTTTGCCTTTGTTGAATCTATCTAACTGACTGCAGAGAATTACCCGCGTGCGTGACTCTAAAAGCCGCCTGTTGGTTTTGCAGCAGTGCATCTGTTTGGCCTGACATGGCAGCTGCAGCCAGTCCACGGACAACTCTACGAGAACGGGGGAAGCAAATCTTTCACTGGGCTGGAAAACCTGGATATCACCTCTTCGACCCAGGGTGGAAAAGGCTCAGACAAAGATGACATGAAAGACAAAGGAGGTCTCGGAGGTAGCAGCGCGCCTAATGAATGTTAAAAACAATGGGCTTAACCCCCCTGGTTAACTTTACTGATCTGAAGATACTCTGATATTTTTAGTGGGGTTTAATGCTATTTATAATGCTATTAAGGAAACACTGCGTATGTATCATGCAACCCTGTTTGCTATTTAGTTGAGGCATAGACAACAATATTAATGTATATATCGTGTGTCAGGGGATATGGGGAGAAGACAGGAGAATGGGGTTGCGAGGGAGAGATAGATCAGCCATGGTTGAATGGTGGAGTAGACATGATGGGCCGAATGGCCTAATTCTGCTCCTATAACATGAACATACGAATAAGTGCCACAGTTAGTTAATTTTTAATAAAGTAGCTCAACTTTTTTAATATTTTCTATCTCTTTAAGGGAGCCAACATTTAAAATATATTTGGACAGGTACAAGGATAAGATAGGTTTAGAGGATTATAGGCCAAACGCAGGCAGGTGGGACTACTTACAGATAGGGCATCTTGGTTGGCATGGTCAAGTTGGGCCGAAGGGCCTGCTTCCACGCTGTACGACTCCATGCCTCTGTCCCAAATACTGTTTAGATTATAATACAGATACTGACAGGAAGAGGTAGGGGAGGAAAAGCCGACACAAGTCATCTCATAAAACTTAGATTAGGCAGTGTTTAATGGACCAAGGAATTACAACTGTCATAAGGTGATTTAAGGAAGAAGGGTACAACTAATCTGCTTAGTCAAATAAGCATTTGTATCATCTGCTTCCTGTATAGGTGCAATGATAAATTATGGTTTCACTGCAATAACAGCACATTAGACAGTCAACTCAGGTCATAGTTAGAACATGATACATCAAGCATAGAGTGCCTGACTAATTATAGTGTGTGGATTGTCATGTAAAGGGAACCATGCGTTCTTTGGGTGATTTTCTTCAGTGGCAGGTCCATGAATGAACACAGACTGAGATACAATGCTGACTCAAAAGGTAATGGCAGGAGAAGATGGTATGGTGGCACAAGGGTGGGGTATGGGGTAAAGTTGCAACCCGACAGCGCCAGAGACCCGGGTTCGATCCTGAACATATCCATAGGTACACAAAAATGCTGGAGAAACTCAGCAGGTGCAGCAGCATCTATGGAGCGAAGGAAATAGGCAACGTTTCGGGACGAAACGTTGCCTATTTCCTTCGCTCCATAGATGCTGCTGCACCCGCTGAGTTTCTCCAGCATTTTTGTGTACCTTCGATTTTCCAGCATCTGCAGTTCCTTCTTAAACACTGACCATATCCATGCCTGGGAGGCAGTGCAATGAAGCGTCATTAAATGGATTTCTGGATTGAAAGGGCTCTTCAAGGAGGAAAATGCAAATAATAAGTTGATTAGGAAGGTGGAGGTGAGATAAAGGATCAGCAGCGATCATGTTCATCGATGCAGCTGACTTCAGGAACATGTCATAGAGTCAGTGAGTCGCACAGCGTGGAACTACGCTCTTCAGACCAACTTGCCCACACCGAAGTCACGGCGCCAGGCGCAAGAGGGCTCCGCCCGAGCCGGCTGCCTGCCCCTTTTCCGGGGTTACGTCCGTGCCCGGGTGGTGTTAGAGAGGGGCTACGCACTGTCCACGGGCGTCCCGCGGGATTTCCGGGAACGCTGGGCACCGCGGGGGATTGAATGCATCCTTGACAAGGAGTTGAAGATAGTTGTATAATAGTTCATCTTTAGTCGTGTATTATGGTGGTGAGTTTTGTTTTGTTTTTTACTGTACTGTATATATTATTTTAATATTTGAATAAAGATTTTTGACATAAGAAAAAAAATGTGCCCACACCGACCAAGATGCCCCATTAACACTGGTCCCACCTGCCTGTGTGTAGCTCATGTCCATCAACCCATGTCCTTCATCACAATATTCAATGTTCTTACATTTTACATTTTAACCAGAGTATTTTTTATTCCAAACTGTGTGCAGATTATTAAGGGAATTTATTATGCCATCAATATCAGCCATCAATTTCTCAAGATCTTTCCAGTCATTTCTACATCTACGTGATGGAATACTTGTGTTTAGTTTAGTTTAGTGATACAGCGTGGAAACAGGCCCTTCGGCCCACCGAGTCCACACTGACCAGCGATCCCCGCACATACACTGTGGACAATGTTTACATTTATACCAAGCCAATTAACAAACAAACCTGTACGTCTTTGGAGTGTGGGAGGAAACCGAAGTTCTGGGAGAAAACCCACGTGGTCTCGGGTGAGAACGTACAAACTCCGTACAGACAGCACCCGTAGCCAGGATCGAACCCGGGTCTCTGGTGCCGCAAGCGCTGTAAGGCAGCAACTCTACCGCTGCGCCACTGTGCCGCCCTGTCTGTTGAGTTGAAGATGACAGTACAACAGTGCAGAGGAAAAGCAGCCTAATTCGTCATTTATTTTAATGTTTTTTTCTGCACTCCATATACCGCACATCCTTGTGCCGTAAACCACTGCTTGATTCTCTGTTGATTAACTTGCCCTGCGTTGTGGTACAGGATGGGGCAACACGGTGGGGCAACTGTAATGTTGCTGCCTTACAGTGCTTACAGCGCCAGAAACCCAGGTTCGGTCTCGACTACTGGTGCTGACGGCACGGAGTTTGTACGTTCTCCCCGTGAACCGCATGGGCTTTCTCCAACATCTTCAGTTTCCCCCCCACACTCCAAAAACGTACAGGTTTTGCAGGTTAATTGGCTTGATGTAAATGTAAATTGTCCCCAGTGTGTGTAGGGTTGTGTTAATGTGCGGGGATCGCTGGTTGGCACAGACCCTGTGGGCTGAAGGGCCTGTTTCCGCGCTGAATCTCTATACTGAACTAAAAATAAACTAAGCATAGTGATATTTAGCTACAACTGTGAATAAGCAAATAGACGTGTATCATGTGCGTGTAATGTACTCGGTAATTCAGTTTTAGTTTCCAAAAGTATTTATTTTATACGTTCAGGTTCTCAGTACTAAAAGGATTATCTCAGTGTTCAGAGGGGAATATTTGTTTCCGAGAAACCAGAGCCATCGACTCTTTCATTGACCTGAAATTTTATTTTGCTATTTAATAGGGCATGGTGCTTTAGAGTGGTAAAGATATCTCTGTGGCTGCATCTTGGAGGAATCACATTCATTGACTGGGGATTGTGGTCTACGTTAGAAAGATGAGCAGTTTTGATACATCTTTAAACTTCAATGGACATTGCATTGAGCAATATATCATGGCAATCTAACGGCAGTGATGAAAGTAGGCATCTTCCCAGGGAAACGAAAAGTTTGACATTTGATAACTTGCTTTGAAATACTTGTCATTACAATGGCAAACATAGGAGCCCTTCTAACCGAACACTGTCCAATCAAGCTCATTGACTTGTGCACCTGTATCAGTCCTTGTGAAATGTATCCAGATATTTTTGTCGTATGAACATAACAGATCGGTACAAATGAATCAAAATATTCACTGCCAATACCCCCGAATGTTTTGTGTTAAGTCTGAGAGTAAACTCAGTTATTGACAGGATCAAACTCACTCAGATCACGTACAAACTACGTACAAACAAGCACCCGTAGTCAGAATCGAACCCAGGTCTCTGGTGCTGCAAGGCAGCAACTCCACCGCTGCACCACTGTGCCGCCTATAACCCAATGTATATATATAAATTCTGCAAGCATTTAGTGGCATACATCTCTCTCTCCACTTCAGCCCCAATTGTTCATCCCTTGAAGACTTTGCATTTTGTAAAACCCGTCACATTCTAATCCTCCGACTTCAGGGTACATGTATGAATTTGGGTGGGTTAAATGGCACCACAAGTATAGTTTACACCCCAGCGGTATGAACATTGACCTCCAATTTCAGGTAGTCCTAGCTTTCTCCCTCCTTCCCCTCCCCTTCCCAGCTCTCCCACAGCCCACTGAATCTGCCTCTTCCTTTTTTCTTCCCGCATCCCACCACCCGCACATCAGTCTGAAGAAGGGTCTCGACCCGAAACGTCACCTATTCCTTCGCTCCATAGATGCTGCCTCACCCGCTGAGTTTCTCCAGCATTTTTGTCTGCCTTCGATTTACAGTAATATCGCCACGTTGACCTCATCAACAACAGGGGGAGTTTTATTTATGGTATTTTCCCATTGTATGGTTTCCTTCAATGTAGGTGATGCCACTCAACTGAAAAGACTGATTCAGGTACTGACTAATGGAATAGACTGCGATCCCAAAGCTTCCTCCATAGGAAGAATCACAGCCTTTCCCTCATTGAAGGTGGAGTCGCAGGTAGATCGGGTGGTCAAAAAGGATCATGGCACATTGGCCTTCATCAGTCAGAGCATTGAGTATAAAAGTTGGGAGGTCATGTTGCAGTTGTATAAGACGTTGGTGAGGCCGCATTTAGAGTATTGTGTTCAGTTCTGGGCACCATGTTATCGGAAATATGTTGTCAAGCTGGAAAGGGTACAGAGGAGATTTCCTAGGATGTTGCCAGGACTTGAGCGTCTGTCCTCTAGGGAGCGGTTGAGTAGGCTGGGACTATTCCTTGGAGCACAGGAAGATGAGAGGTGATTTTATAGAGGTGTATAAAATCATGAGAGAAATAGATCTGGTAGATGCACAGAGTATTTGCCTAGATTAGGAGAATCGAGAACCAGAGGACATAGGTTTAAGGTAAAGAGGGATAGACTTAATAGGAATCTGAGGGCTAACATTTTCAAACAAAGGGTGGTGGGTGCAAGGAATGAGTTCCCAGAGGAGGAAGTTGAGGCAGGGACTATCACGACATTTACGAAACATTTAGACAGTTACACGGATAGGACAGGTTTGGAGGGATATCGGCCAAATGCAGGCAAGTGGGACTAGTGCAGATGGGTTAGGTTAGGTTGGTCAGTGTGGGCAAGTTGGGCCGAAGGGCCTGTATGACTCCATGACTCAAATTGTTGCATCAGATTAATTCCAGGACTATATATTTCACAATTACATGATTAAATTAGCCTGGTGAAATCTCATGTGTCTTTTAATGCCTTCCACGTCGATTTAATTGAAGATTTCAGTTTGTCTCAAAGGCATAAGCACCTGTGAAGTATTTTGCTCCCTAAACAATTAAAGAGAGTTTACAACATATGGACATGTGCAATTCGACAAAATTTCCTTCAGAAATCAACAGGCATCCAACGATTTAATCCGGGATTGTGAGACGATTTGAGAGTTTAATTGCTCTTTTTAAAACGCTTTTTGGAACAAAATAGTGGCCTGAATTTTCCTTGCCTAATTTCAACCTTGTCACGCATTTGAAATGTGAAAATTGCCCTCTCCTCTGTAACGGAGGCTTTGCCAAAAGCAGGATTAACACACCTGTGATTATAAATAACTGCGTTATTTCTGCTAATTCACAAAGGATCTCAGCTTGTTTGTTTAAGCGATTTGCACCTAAGACAGGAGTCTGGATGATTAAATTGCTTCTCTTTGGTTGCTGTCCATCCTGGGCACGATAATGGGAGCACAATGGGCACAAATGAAATGTTCTTTTTTTTACCCAGAGTAAAATGAAAATGGAAATATTCATGTTTCAGGGAAATAGTGGACGTAAAGGAAGTGATCTTAACTTTAGTTTCGTCAAATTTGGATAAAACAGCACGGATACAAGCCCTTCAGCCCACCGAGTCCACAACTAGCCTGACCAGCGACCCCCGTACACTAACACTATCCTACACACACTAGGGACATAGAAACATAGAAACATAGAAATTAGGTGCAGGAGTAGGCCATTCGGCCCTTCAAGCCTGCACCGCCATTCAATATGATCATGACAATTTGCAATTTTTACCGAAGCCAATTAACCTACCAACCTGTACTTCATTGGAAGGTGGGAGGAAACCGGAGTTCCCAGAGAAAGCCCACGCAGGTCACGGGGAGAACGTAGAAACTCCATATAGACAAGCACCCGTAGTCGCGAGCGAAACTATATCTCTGGCCCTGAAAAGCAGCAACTCTACCCACTGCGCCACGGTGCTGTACTTGCGGGTTTAGAGAAAAATTAATGCTCACGTAGATTCTCCCTGGAAAAAGTGAAGTGGCAAGAAATCCATTAGTGGGGGTACATTATAATTAAAGCATAGAAACATAGAAAATAGGTGCAGGAGTAGGCCATTCTGCCCTTCGAGCCTGCACAGCCATTCAATATGATCATGGCTGATCATCCAACTCAGTATCCTGTACCTGCCTTCTCTCCATACCCCCTGATCCCTTTAGCCACAAGGGCCACATCTAACTCCCTCTTAAATATAGCCAATGAACTGGCCTCAGCTACCTTCTGTGGCTGAGAATTCCACAGATTCACCACTCTCTGTGTGAAAATAGTTTTTTTCATCTCGGTCCTAAAAAATTTCCCCCTTATCCTTAAACTGTGACCCCTTGTTCTGGACTTCCCCAACATCGGGAACAATCTTCCTGCATCTAGCCTGTCCAACCCCTTAAGAATTTTGTAAGTTTCTATAAGATCCCCCCTCAATCTTCTAAATTCTAGCGAGTACAATTACAGCAGAAGCAAACTACAGCATTGTTGATCAGGTGCTCGGGAGAGTAGAATTCAGAGAGTCACCTTTCTGTCCTAGGTCTCCTCCATTGTCAGAGTGAGGCTAAACGCAAATTGGAGGAACAGCATCTCATATATCGCTTGGGCAGCTTACAGCCCAGTGGTATGAATATTGATTTATCTTACTTCAGGTAGCCCCGGCATTCCCTCTCTCTCTATCCATCCCTCCCCCACCAAAGTCGCACCAGCTTCTTGTTTTCATCCTACAAACAGCTAACAATGGCCTGTTTCCTTCACCATCGTAACTTTTTTGCATATCTTTTATTCATTGTTCTTTATCTCTCCACAGCATTGTCTATATCTCTCGTTTCCCTTATCCCTCATCAGTCTGAAGAAAGGTATCGACCCGAAACGTCACCCATTCCTTCTCTCCAGGGATGTTGCCAGTCCCGCTGAGTCACTCCAGCCTTTTGTGTCTATCTTTGGAAGATCTGAAATGCGGAAGTTGTTTTAACGGCATGTTGATATGAATTCAGGACCGGCAAATTCAAATAGAACATAGGACATTGCTGTGCAGGAACGAACTGCTGGTTTACACCGAAGATAGACTCAAAATGCTGGAGTAACACATTGGGGCAGACAGCATCTCTGGATGCTCCCAATCTTTCTCGCCATCTAAGAACAGAACTGCACAGGAATAAGCTCTTTGGTCCACGATGCCCAAGCTAAACAGGATACCAAGTTAAAATAATCTCCTCCGCCTGTATGTAAGCTGTATCCAATAATAAAGTGAAGGCTGGCAAGTTTCGAGGACCTTGGTTGACGTGACATGTAATAAATGTAGTCAAAAAAGCAAAAGGATAACTATTTAAGATTCAAGAAGCCCATATCAGCCAAGGCGCGTCAGAAATATTAAGAAAGCAAGTAATAACTCAGACATCAATTCAGATCAAAATTCATTTAGGATTTTTTAATGGAGGAATTATGCAGGGTCTTAACTGTCCTTAATTGAACTGAGATAACTTTTTAGTTTAACTTGTTATGCCGACCAGCGATCACCGCACACTTACACTAACCCCCACACACTAGGGACATTTTACAATTATACCAAGCCATTTACTACAAACCTGCATGTATTTTGGAGTGTGGGAGGAAACCGGAGTTCCCGGAGAAAACCCACGCAGGTCACTGGGAGAACGTACAAACTCCGTCCAGACAAGCACCCATAGTCGGGATCGAACCCACGTCTCTGGCGTTGTAAGATAGCAACTCTACCGCTGTGCCATCGTGCCACCACATATGTGCCGCCAGTAAGCAAGGGCTTCCAGTAAGCATGTGGAATTGATCCTTGAATCATTGCAAAGAAGGATGCAGAGCAGAGTCCATTCCTAAATAATGAAGTTGGACAAATAAGTGACCTGACTGTCGAAGAATATTTCAATGCTAATCACATACACAACAAATTTAGATTATGAAAATTTGGCACGCGATGAACAATATTTGAATATTTCTGAAATCCAGAGGCTTATAAGAACTGCTGGTTGATGTAATGTTTTGAAAACCCAGAAACTTTAGCCATAACAAATTAATACCACATGAAAAATGATGAAACAATTCAAACTTATAAAATTAATAAAAAGCAACTTAATCTTTCTTCCCATCACAGCTAGTCTCGTTTTTGCTGGATCAACATCAAGTCCAGCGACAGATGGGTTTGATGCAAGCACTTTTTAGTGTCAGTATAGTTTATTGTCACCTGTACCGAGATACAGTGAAAAGCTTTTGTTGCGTGCTAACCAGCCAGCGGAAAGACAATTCTCCCCGTGACCACGTGCGTTTCCTCCCACACTCCAAAGACGTACAGGTTTGTAGGTTATTTGGGTTTGTATAAGTGTAAATTGTTCCTAATGTTAATGTGCTGGCATCGCTGGTCAGTGTGGACTCGGTGGGCCGAAGGGCCTGTTTCCGCGCTGTATCTCTAAAAAAAAAACGATGACCACAAGCATCACAAAACCTTTTAAAGACATGGCTCTGCAGATAATGGAGAGAAGTTTGACACCTTCCACCATTCAATAGACTGGTCCCATGGTTTGGATAGCAGTAACTGCAAGCCCACTGTCTAAGAATGCAGGAAGAGATGATATGGGGAGTTACAGGTCAATTAGCCTCAGTGGCAGGAAAAATGCCAGAACTGCATTAGGGAAATGCTGTACTTTAGACATTAGTCTAGGTCTTTATTCTTTGGAGCGCAGAAGGTTAAGGGGAGGACTTGATAGAGGTCTTTAAAATTATGAGAGGGATAGACAGAGTTGATGTGGATAAGCTTTTTCCATTGAGAGTAGGGAAGATTCAAACAAGAGGACATGATTTGAGAATTAAGGGACAAAAGTTTAGGGGTAACATGAGGGGGAACTTCTTTACTCAGAGAGTGGTAGCTGTGTGGAATGAGCTTCCAGTGGAAGTGGTGGAGGCAGGTTCGTTTTTATCATTTAAAAATAAATTGGATAGGTATATGGACAGGAAAGGAATGGAGTGTTATGGTCTGAGTGCAGGTAGATGGGACTAGGTGTGAGTAAGTGTTCGGCACGGACTAGAAGGGCCAAGATGGCCTGTTTCCGTGCTGTAATTGTTATATGTTATATGGAAATGATAGTGGGGAAATTGGAGAATAATAATAGAATCTGATAAAATAAAAATTGCATTTAAGAAAGAAAAGTCAGGTGTGACAAATCCTCTAGAGTGTTTTAGAGTTTATAACTACAGTCACTGAAGAGATAAGTTGCAACCAGTGAATGTTGTGTATTTGGACTTGCAGAAGGTTTAGTTCAGTTTAGAGATACAGCGCGGAAATAGCCCACCGTTGTCCGCGCCGACCAGTGATCCCCACACATAAACGCTGCCCTACACACACTACGGACAATTTCCACTTATAGCAAACCAATTAACCTAAAAACCTGGATGCCTTTGGAGTGTGGAAGGAAACCGAAGAACTGGGGAAATCCCACGCGGTCAAGGGGAGAACGTGCAAACTCCATACAGACAAGCACCCATGGTTGTGATCGAACTTGGGTCTCCGGCGCTGCAAGTGCTGTAAGGCAGCAACTCTACCACTATGCCATGGTGCCACACTTCAATGAAGTGCCACAGAAGGCATCATTAAACACATAGATACATAGGACAGGGGATAATCACAGGCCCTTCAGCCCAACCTGTCCATGATGCCTCATCTACACTAATCCCACCTGCCCGCATTTGGCCCATATCCCTCTCAATCTCTCCTATACATGTACCTGTCCAAATGTCTTTCACTCCAAACATATGTCCATACAAACAGAGGAGGATGACAAAGTGAATCAGGAAATATAATAATTTGACAAGAAGCATTTAAAAAAATGTGTGGAATGAGGATTTTTCTGCGGTAAACAGAGAATAAATATAAACTGGTCATTTTCGGGTTGGCAGATTTAAATTATCTACTATCCACCCCTAATCAGACCTGAATGTGTTTAGCTTCCGAGATGTAAAATGATTTGTCTTTTGAAACAGGAGCATTTAACCAATTATAGCTTAACAAGCAAGTGAATACTTCCATGCTCACCATGTAACAAAGCAAAAACTGTCATGACATTTTAATGGCAGGAATGGTTCATAAATACCCATAATTCTGATTTAGTTTAGTTTAATTTCGAGATACAACGCGGAAACAGGCCCTTCAAACCACCAAGTCCGTACCGACAAGCGAACCCATGCACTAACATTATCCTACACACACTAGGGACCATTCACAATTTACACTAAGCCAAATTAACTTACAAACCTGCATGTCTTTGGAGTGTGAGAGGAAACCGGAGCACCCGGAGAAAACCCACTGGGTGCAAACTCACTACAGACAGCGCCCGTAGTGCAGTGCAACTGGGCAAGGCAACAGTATTCTCCGTTATAGATGCCAAAAGTTCATTCTGGCAGAATCTATAGATTACCCCATCTACCTAATGAACAAGTTCAGACAGCTATGTGAGTTGCACACTAACTAACAGGACCTGTGTCTAGGGTAGGGATGAAGATCTGGACTGAAATACATAAGGAATGTGCAACATGCATAATCTGTGTGGTGCAGGGAGGTTCTACTGCAGTTGTACAGGGTCTTGGTGAGACCACACCTGGAGTATTGCGTACAGTTTTGGTCTCCTAATCTGAGGATAGACATTCTTGCCATAGAGGGAGTACAGAGAAGGTTCACCAGACTGATTCCTGGGATGTCAGGACTTTCATATGAAGAAAGACTGGATAGACTCGGCTTGTACATGCTAGAATTTAGAAGATTGAGGGGGGATCTTATAGAAACTTACAAAATTCTTAAGGGGTTGGACAGGCTAGATGCAGGGAGATTATTCCCGATGTTGGGGAAGTCCAGAACTAGGGGTCACAGTTTAAGGATAAGAGGGAAGTCCTTTAGGACCGAGATGAGAAAATCATTTTTTACACAGAGAGTTGTGAATCTGTGGAATTCTCTGCCACAGAAGGTAGTTGAGGCCAGTGCATTGGCTATATTTAAGAGGGAGTTAGATGTGGCCCTTGTGGCTAATGGGATCAGGGGGTATGGAGAGAAGGCAGGGATGGGATACTGAGTTGGATGATCAACCATGATCATATTGAATGGCGGTGCAGGCTCGAAGGGCCGAATGGCTTACTCCTGCACCTATTTTCTATGTTTCTATGTTTCTATAATCTGTCTTTACTATATATATATATAGTAAAGACAGATTAATCTACATCCTTCCTCTTAAGGAATTAATTGAACTATCGGTTCCACTGTGCCAGACTAATCTACACGTAGTCAGGATCAAATCCATGTCTCTGGAGCTACAAGGCAGCAACTCTACCATTGTGCCGCCGAGCCGCCCTTGAAACAGGCCCATCGCGTCTACGTTGACCATCTATTACCCAAACATTAGCTCCATGCTACACACTAGAGAACAATTTACAGAAGCCAATTAACCTACAAACCGGCACGTCTTTGGGATGTGCTTAAAGTGCTTGATTTCTGCAGGTTGTGCTCTGGAAACCTGCAAATTAGAATGCTTTGTGAAGGTGCAGGAAATCAGCAACAACGACTACGGAGTTCCACACGTAATTGTATATATGATGTATTCAAGAGAGAGTTAGATAGAGCTCTTAGGGCTAACGGAATCAAGGGATATGGGGAGAAAGTAGGAACGGGGTACTGATTGTGGATGATCAGCCATGATCACATTGAATGGTGGTGCTGGCTTGAAGGGCCGAATGGCCTACTCCTGCACCTATTTTCTATGTTTTTATATGTGTGCACCAGACATTGCTATCAGCTGCATGACGAGATAACTGTGAACGTGGACAGGTTTGTCATCATTCCAACTGCAAGTTGTAGACCAATGTTTCCATTGGCAACCTAGTTGATATCATTGGATATCATTTACTATTGTGTGCTGAGCCAGTGCAGCATGAGAGATGAATATGGTAGTATTGGAATTCAGAGTTTTAGCTGGTTAATTTCATATAATCTCTCACCCTTTTCTGGACCATATCCAATCTGAACATGACAATTGTTTGGGTGGCAGCGGTAGAGTTGCTGCCTTACAGCGCTTGCAGCACCAGAGACCCGGGTTCGATCCTGGCCACGGGTGCTTGTCTGTACGGAGTTTATACATTCCCCCTGCGACCTGCATGGGTTTTCTCTGAGAACTTCAGTTTCCTCCCACACACCAAAGATGTACAGGTTTGTAGGTTAATTGGCTTGATATAAATGTAAAAAATTGTCCCGAGTGTAGGATAGTGTTATAGTGCGGGGATTGTGGGTTGGTGCGGACTCGGTGGGCCGAAGTGCCTGTTTCCATGCTGTATCTCCCAAATAAATTAAATTGTTCTTAATAATAAACAAGAAAATGGTTCATCTCTGCCAATATTTTTTTCCGGGCATATGCTAAAATATATTAATTACGATAAATGTCACTTTTGAATCAGTTAAATATAAATCAGTTTTGGACACAATGCCATAGGAAGATTTACGAGGACATTGCTAGGACTCGATGGCCTGAGCTACAGGGAGAGGTTGAGTAGGTTGGGTCTCTATTCCTTGGAGCGCAGGAAGATGAGGGGTGATCTTATAGAGGTGTACAAAATCATGAGAGGAATAGATCGGGGAAACGCACACAGTGCTTTGCCTAGAGTAGGTGAATTGAGAAAGAGAGGACATAGATTGAATGTGAGGGGGGGGAGGAGATTTAATAGAAACCTGAGGGGTAACTTTTTTACACAAATGGTGGTGGGGGTAGTTGTTCCAGTTGCTAAGAGCATTGTCTTACCGGGCTTCCAGCCGCCACCTTCCTCCGTCGCCCAGTAACCGACATCCTCTCCTCGCCCGCCCACCTTAGTTTCCCAGGTGAGTTCATAGTGCAGGTGAGTTCATGTGTAGGTGAATATTAAACAAAGTTTACCAGTACTCTTAACAAGTAATCAACAACTGGGTCAAATAATGGGGTGGTCAGTCTATGGAATATTAGACCTGAGAGGGTGTCAATAACTCCAGGGGTACAAAGACAATTGGGCAGCACGGTGGCGCAGCGGTAGAGTTGCTGCCTAATGCCCCTGTCCCACTTAGGAAACCTGAACGGAAACCTCTGGAGACTTTGCGCCCCACCCAAGGTTTCCGGAGGTTGCCGGAGGTTTTTGTCAGTCTCCCTACCTGCTTCCACTACCTGCAACCTCCGGCAACCACCTGCAACCTCCGGGAACCGCACGGAAACCTTGAGTGGGGCGCAAAGTCTCCAGAGGTTTCCGTTCAGGTTTCCTAAGTGGGACAGGGGCTTTACAGCGCCAGGTACCCGGGTTCAATCCTGACTACAGGTGCCGTCTGTATGAGCTCCAGTTTCCTCCCACACTCTAATGACGTACAGGCGAATTGGCTTGGTAAAATTGTAACTTGGCCCTAAGTGTATGTCGTGCTAGAGTGCAGAGATCGCTGGTCGGCACGCACTCGGGTGGGCCAAAGGGCCTGTTTCTGCGCTGTATCTCTAAACTAAAACCAAATTATTGTGTTATGAAGAAACAGAGAGAAATTCCAAATGCACATTGAAAGGTTTCTGAACTTGTTTCAACTGTTTTATACCCAACCAATAGAGGTTAGTGTGATATAGTTCTGCAGTGTTTCCACTTGAATGCAACCAATGTGAACTTTCCAGTGCGACATGCTGCGGTCAAACTAGTTGTCTTTCTGTTGTGTGTTTCTTTCAGGAAAAACTGTGCATGTGTTTCAACGAGGGAGGGCCATCGACACAGGAGAAGTGGATATTGGAATGCAGGTGATGCAAACCATTCCCCCAGGTCTCTTCTGGAGGTTTCAAGTCACCACAGATCATCCGCTCTACCTGAAATTCAACGTGTCATTGGCTAAAGATGCCTTATTGGGGATCTATGGTCGACGAAACCTTCCGCCCACCCACACGCAGGTAATTACCTCTCATTGTGTTTTATCTATAGTCCAGATTATCTAATGTTCACATGTACCGATGATGGAACAATGAGATTCTTACTTGCAGTCACATAACAGGCCAGTAAGCGCAACACTCACAGATAACAACTCACGTTGGCGCAGTGGTAGAGTTGCTGCCTTACAGCGCCGGAGACTTAGGTTCGAACCTGACTACGGATATGTTCTCCCCGTGACCTGCGTGGGTTTTCTCCGGTTTCCTCCCACACCCCAAAGAAGCACAGGTTTATAGGTCAATAGGCTTGGTAAAATTGTAAATTGTCCCCAGTGTGTGTAGAGTAGTGTTAGTGTGCAGGGATCGCTGGTCGGCGCGGAGTCGGTGTGCCGAAGGGCCTGTTCCGCGTGATATCTCTAAATCAAATAAGTAATTAACAAGTAATTTATTTATTTATTAGCCAATGAAACTAAAATAACAAATAATAAACACGAAAGATTCAATAAACCTATAACCCCAATACTAGTGCAAAAAAGACCAAAGTCCTTGGTGCAACTGAAGACAGTCCACTATTCATAGGTTAGTTGGTAGACACAAAATACTGAAAGAAATGCTGCAGGCGTTAGAGGTTATGGGGAATAGGCAGGAGAATGGGGTTATGAGGGAGAGATGGATCAGCCATGATTGAATGGCAGAGTAGACTTGATGGGTCAAATGGCCTAATTCTACTCCTATTCCTTATGATCGTATGACCTTATGTAACCTAGTGGGTCAGGCAGCATCTGTGGTGAAAAGGTGGTGTTTTGGGTCGACACTCTCTCTCAGTCCAAAGAAAGGTCACAACCCGAAACATCGCCCATTTCTTTTCCCCAGAGATGCTGCCTGGCCCGCAGAGTGACTCCAGCATTTTGTGTTGATCTTTGGTGTAAACCAGCACCTGCAGTTCCTTCCTCCTGATAGTTTAGTTGGTGTTGTGCAATGCTCAAGATGGTTGTTGGGAAGAAACTGTTCTTGAATTTGGTGATCACGGTTTTCAGACTCTTATACTTACTGGTAGGAGTGAAATGAGAAATGGGTCTTTGTCGATGCCAGCTGCCTTTTTGAAGTAGCGCCTCCTGTATTAATGGGGTAACAAGCCAACAGAGTAAATTTATCGATGTACTTAAGTTGATGCAGCATTTAACAACAAACTAAGAATATAATCTGGCCGAGAATCCCAAAATTGCACAGTAATTTGTTGGTAAGGAATTGTCAGTCCTGTGAGATTGGGGTCACCAGCCATGTTGTCAATTACCATGCATTAATACCATGATGAGCTATCTTTCTCAACCATTGGATATGTGCAGTATTCATGTTCACATGTTCTAGGAGCAGAATTAGGCCATTCGGCCCATCAGGTCTACTGCTTTATTCTTCTTTATTAGGTCATGAGGTCATAAGGAATAATAATAATAATAATGGATGGGATTTATATAGCGCCTTTCTAATACTCAAGGCGCTTTACATCGCATTATTCATTCACTCCTCAGTCACACTCGGTGGTGGTAAGCTACTTCTGTAGCCACAGCTGCCCTGGGGCAGACTGACGGAAGCGTGGCTGCCAATCTGCGCCTACGGCCCCTCCGACCACCACCAATCACTCACACACATTCACACACATTCACACACAGGCAAAGGTGGGTGAAGTGTCTTGCCCAAGGACACAACGACAGTATGCACTCCAAGCGGGATTCGAACCGGCTACCTTCCGGTTGCCAGCCGAACACTTAGCCCATTGTGCCATCTGTCGTCCCGAATAGGAGTGGAATTAGGCCATTCGGCCCATCAAGTACACTCCTTTAAGGGCCAGTCCCACTTTCACGACCTTTTTTACTCATGGACATTTTTCATCATGTTGAAAAAAACACCCCGACCTACTTGATGCCACGAGTACCTACGACTAGCATCACGGCCTGCTACGACCTACCTACGACATCCTATGACCTCCTATGACTTTGTGACGACCATGCTGCGAGTATGAGTCAAGGGCAAACTCAGCAGAGGTCGTGAATTAGGTCGTGAAAGTGGGACAGGCCCTTTATTCTTCTTTATTGTAGTTTGAACGCCTCATTATGGGGGACAATTATGTGTTGATGTTGGATAGACACAAAGTGCTGGAGTTACTCAGTGAGTCAGGCAGCATACCTGGAGGGGAAAAGATGGATGATGTTTCCTGATGTTTCAGGTGGGAACCCTTCTTCAGATTGAAAGTAGTGGGTGGGAGGGAAACTGGGGGTAGAAAAAAGGCCAGAACAGATCAGGGCCGGCAACAGATGGCCAAGGAAGGGTGGAGCCCATAAAGTTGATGTTGGACTAGACTTAGGCATGGTGAAGAAGAGACAAAAGCAGGCTTCATCCCCAGAAACATTCACTAATTAGTTTACAAGTATCAAATAAATTTCAGATAATTTTCACTGAAGGCGACTTTTTTTTTTAACTTGCGGATTTATTTGTAAATTGAATTGAAATCCTGCAGCCGCCATGGGATTTGTACTTGCTTTCTTGATTTGATCGGTCTGGGAAATTATCATCGCTTCTAAGAACAACTGAAAAATGAAAACTCATCAGGTCTGATGTGCTTCCATTGGAATCTTAATAAAATTGGGAAAACCGATTAGTGTTATCCACTTCTGCCATGACTGCCCGCAAAAAAAAATGTTCATTATCATTAACGACATTACATAATCTTTAATTACTGATTGTAATGCGAATGATCTGACAAGAAACGCAATTATCGCGGAACAAAAGAGATGAGTAACGAGGGATTTTCCTTGACGTGGCATAGTTCCACATGGAGGATCTAATTGCAAAATAATGAAACTCATCACAGATGATCTAACAGCCTGCACCATCAGTAGGAAAGAATTGCTTGCATTTGATGCGATACATTAAATTAAGCCAGTCCAAACCCAGAGCCCATGAAAAGACCGGCATGGTGGCATAGTAGTCGAGTTAATGCCTCACAGCACCAGAGACCCGGGTTCGATTCTGACTACGGGTGCTGTCCGTACTGGGGTTTGCACGTTTAGTTTAGTTTAGAGATACAGCACCGAAACAGGCCATTCGGGTCACCAGGTCTGTGCCAACGGGCGATCCACGCACTATAAACACCATCCTACACTGGGGACAATTTACAATTATACAGAAGCCAATTAGCCTACAAACCTGTACGTCTTTGGAGTGTGGGAGGAAACCGGAGCTCCCCGGAGAAAACCCATACAGGTCACAGGGAGGTAGACACAAAATGCTGGAGTAACTCAGCGGGACAGGCAGCATCTCTGGAGAGAAGGAATGGGTGACGTTTCGGGTCGAGACCCTCCTTCAGACTGATGTCAGCGGTGCAGAGATAGAATGTAGTCGGAGACAGTAAGATTGGTGGGAGATCTGGGAAGGGGAAGGGGATGGAGAGAGAGAGTGAAAGCAAGGGCTACTTGAAGTTAGAGAAGTCAATGTTCATGCTGCTGGGGTTGAAGCTGCCCAAGCGGAATATGAGGTGCTGTTCCTCCAATTTGCGCTGGGCCTCACTCTGACAGTGGAGGAAGCTCAGGACAGAAAGGTCAGATTGGGAATGGGAGGGGGGGGGTTAAAGTGCTGAGCAACCGGGAGATCAGGTAGGTGTTGGCGGAGGTGTTCAGCAACCCGAATGCCGAGTCCGCGCTTGGTCTCGCCGATATACGGGAGTCGATACCTGGAACAGCGGACATCGGTAGATGAGGTTGGAGGAGGTGCAAGTGAACCCCTGCCTCACCTGAAAAGACTGTCGGGGTCCTTGGACGGAGCCGAGGGGGGAGGTAAAGGGACAGGTGTTGCATCTCCTGTGGTTGCAGCGGAAAGTACCCAGGGAGGGGGCTAGATTGGGTGGGAAGGGATGAATTGACCAGGGAGTTGTTGAGGGAACGGTCTCTGCAGAAAGCAGAAAGGGGTGGAGATGGGAAGATGTGGGCAGCAGTGGGATCCCGTTGGAGGTGGCGAAAATATATTGGAGGATTATATGCTGCATGCGACGGCTGATGGGGTGGAAGGTGAGGACAAGGGGGACTCTGTCCTTGTTACGAATGGGGGAAGGGGGAGCAAGAGCAGAGCTGTAGGATATCGAGGACCCTAGTGAGAGCCTCATCTATAATGGAAGAGGGGAATCCCTGGTCACGGTCATGGGAAGAACGTACAAACTCCACAGAGATGGCACCCATAGTCAGGATCGAACCCGGTTCTCTGGCACTGTAAAGGGCCTGTCCCACTTTCACGACCTAATTCACGACCTTTGCGAGTTTGCCCTTGACTCATACTCGCAGCATTGTCGTAGGAGGTCGTAGGTGGGGCGTAGCAGGTCGTGATGCTGGTCGTAGGTACTCGTGGCATCAAGTAGGCCGCGGCGTTTTTCTAGCCTGATGAAAAATGTCCACGAGTAAGAAAGGTCGTGAATTAGGTCGTGAAAGTGGAACAGGCCCTTAAGGCAGCAACTCTACCACTGTGCCACTGTGCCACATTCTCTCAGCGACTGCGTGGGTTTTCTCCTGGCGCTCTGGTTTCCTCCCACATCCCAACGTCGTACGGGTTTGCAGGTCAATTGGCTTTTGTAAATTGTCCCTAGAGCGCGGGATAGAACTAGTGCGTGGATGATCGCTGGCCGGTGGGCCTAAGGGCCTGTTTTACACGCTGTATCTTGAAACTGAACTAAGCTAAGCCATAAAGTAATGTGTCTACAACCTGTGGAAATTCTGAGTTGTGAAGTCAATTATTTAATGAATTTGTACCCTCACAGTTTGATTTTGTGAAGCTCTTGGATGGAAAGCAATTGATTAAGCATGAAGTGAAAACTTCAGAGAAATCGAAGAACACACCTCAGAATTTAATACTGATGACCCTTCAGGAGGCCGGATTCATCGAATATATGGATGCAGGGACATGGCACTTTGCCTTCTACAATGATGGGAAAAAGGTGGAACAGGTCTTTGTACTGACGTCTGTAATAGGTGAGGCATCATCGATTACATATATAATAGTTATATACAAATTATGTTTAACAGAAATGTTTTGTCTTTGAATCAGTCACAAAAAGTTCATCTAAATTTTACCTCAGAATTGGAACAATTTCTGCATGTGTTTAATGCATGATTTGACATTAAGGCTAATCTTAGATTCAATGATTCAAAGATACTTTATCGTCACCCAGGTGCCTTCGTACAATGGAATTCTTTATTTTTGCATACAATCGGGTAAAATCATACGGCAGACCTCACCTAGGCAGAACACATAGAGTCGCCACGTTTCTGGTTCCGACAAAGCTCTTAGCGCAGTCTTATCTTCTCGCAGCGCCGAACCAGGTCTAACACCGCACGTGGCCACGGGTAGCACCTGCTCCATCCTCGTAAGTTCATAAGTGATAGGAATGAAATTAGGCCATTCAACGCATCAAGTCTACTCCGCCATTCAATCATGGCTGATCTATCTCTCCCTCCTAATGCCATTCTCCTGCCTTCTCTCCATAACCCCTGAAGACATTCGTAGTACATTCGTACTATTCAAGAATCTCTGCCTTAAAAATATACATTGGCGGCCTCTACAGCCTGTGGGAATAAATTTCCACAGGCTCACCTCCCTCTGACTAAAGAAATTCCTCCTCATTTCCTTCTAAAGGAACGTACTTTAAATCGCAGGCTATGACCTCTGGTCCCAGATTCTCCTACCAGTGGACACATCCTCGCCACATCCACTGTATCCAAGCCATTCACTATTCGGTACGTTTCAATGAGACCCCCCCGCATTCTTCTAAATTCAAGCAAGTACAGGCCCTGTGCCATCAAATGCTCATCATATGTTAACCCGCTCATTCCTGGGATCGTTCTCGTAAACCTCCTCTGGACCCTCTCCAGCTCCAGCACATCCTTCCTCAGATATGGGGTCCTTCTTTGTTCTCGGCGGCTTGCCCGCTGGGTTATAGACAATAGACAATAGACAATAGGTGCAGGAGTAGGCCATTCGGCCCTTCGAGCCAGCACCGCCATTCAATGTGATCATGGCTGATCATCCCCAATCAGTACCCCGTTCCTGCCTTCTCCCCATATCCCCTGATTCCGCTATCTTTAAGAGCCCCATCGAGCTCTCTCATGAAAGCATTCAGAGAACCCGCCTCCACCGCCCTCTGAGGCAGAGAATTCCACAGACTCACCACTCTCTGTGTGAAAAAATGTTTCCTCGTCTCCGTTCTAAATGGCTTGCCCCTTATTCTTAAACTGTGGCCCCTGGTTCTGGACTCCCCCAACATCGGGAACATGTTTCCTGCCTCTAGCGTGGCCAAACCCTTAATAATCTTATATGGTTCAATAAGATCTCCTCTCATGCTTCTAAACTCCAGAGTGTACAAGCCCAGCCGCTCCATCCTCTCAGCGTCTGACAGTCCCGCCAGGCCCATGAGCAAATCGACAGGGAGATCCCAACTTCCACCACCTCCCCCCCACCTACCCTCCCCCTTCTCCCTTGGTCTCAGCCTGCCAGTTGTTCGGCTCCACGGCGCATCCACGGCGCATCCCTGGATTCTTCTCGCCCTGCGCGGCCCATCACGGCCAATAACACCGATGATGATCTCTCCAATAACTAAGGACGATCAGGAAACTGTTCCGTGCACGCTCGGGTGCTATTTACCTCAGAGCATCTGCTTGGTGTCAAAGATTGTCACGAAATATGAGCACGTTTCGATTATTTGATAATGGAGGACAAATACTTAAACAATATAAAAGCAAGAGAAAAAACATTTATTATAACAACAGTAAAACTACAACTGAACAGCACCAAATAAATACTTTCTCACACAACCTTCAACCACAAAAGCTTGTTGAAAACGTTTGTCAGTAACTCCTTACAACAGCTTGACTTGAAGATTTTTCAGAGTATCGTGAGTCAAGTTCAAGTTCAAGTTCAAGTGAGTTTGTTGTCATGTGTCCCTGTATAGGACAATTAAATTCTTGCTTTGCTTCAGCACACAGATCATAGTAGGCATTGACTACAAAACAGATCAGTGTGTCCATATACCATGATATAAATATATACACACATGAATAAATAAACTGATAAAGTGCAAATAACAGATAATGGGTTATTAATAATCAGAGTTTTGTCCGAGCCAGGTTTAATAGCCTGATGGCTGTGGGGAAGTAGCTATTCCTGAACCTGGTTGTTGCAGTCTTCAGGCTCCTGTACCTTCTACCTGAAGGTAGCAGGGAGATGAGTGTGTGGCCAGGATGGTGTGGGTCTTTGATGATACTGCCAGCCTTTTTGAGGCAGTGACTGTGATAAATCCTCTCGATTGAAGGAAGGTCAGAGCCGATGATGGACTGGGCAGTGTTTATTACTTTTTGTAGTCTTTTCCTCTCCAGGGCGCTCAAATTGCCGAACCAAGCCACGATGCAACCGGTCAGCATGCTCTCTACTGCGCACCTGTAGGTTAGAGAGAGTCCTCCTTAACAAACCGTCTCTGTTCTGGAAACACGACCCTAGAGGTGAAGTCCAGTGAGCTCATTGGCAGCGGCACTAAATAATTAATAAGCCCGCACTTCATCCCTAATCTACAAACAACAGTTAACTCTGAAGAAGGGTCTTGACCCAAAACGTCACCCTTTCCTCCCCTCCAGAGATGCTGCCTGACCTGCCGAATTACTCCAGCATTTTGTGCCTACAATATAAACCAGCAGCTGCAGTTCCTTCCGACACATTCAGTTAACTCTGTTTGCTTTTAAGCTAACCAACCCCTTTGTTGAGCATTTTGCCTAAACTCTCTGTTACAGTAATACAGACTAGACTGTTGCCCGAGGTAAAACATGCTTCATGGAACTGATTGTCAAATAAACATTTTTCACACAGAGAGTGGTGAATCTCTGGAATTCTCTGCCACAGAATGTAGTTGAGGCCAGCTCATTGGCTATATTTAAGAGGGAGTTAGATGTGGCCCTTGTGGCTAAAGGGATCAGGAGGTATGGAGAGAAAGCAGGTACAGGATACTGAGTTGGATGATCAGCCATGATCATATTAACCATATAACCATATAACAATTACAGCACGGAAACAGGCCATCTCGGCCCTACAAGTCCGTGCCGAACATCTTTTTTCCCTTAGTCCCACCTGCCTGCACTCATACCATAACCCTCCATTCCCTTCTCATCCATATGCCTATCCAATTTATTTTTAAATGATACCAATGAACCTGCCTCCACCACTTCCACTGGAAGCTCATTCCACACCGCTACCACTCTCTGAGTAAAGAGGTTCCCCCTCATGTTACCCCTAAACTTCTGTCCCTTAATTCTGAAGTCATGTCCTCTTGTTTGAATCTTCCCTATTCTCAAAGGGAAAAGCTGATCCACATCAACCCTGTCTATCCCTCTCATCATTTTAAAGACCTCTATCAAGTCCCCCCTTAACCTTCTGCGCTCCAGAGAATAAAGACCTAATTTATTGAATGATTGAATGGCGGTGCAGGCTCGAAGGGCCGAATGGCCTACTCCTGCACCTATTTTCCATGTTTCTATGTTTCTATGAATGTTTCCAGCCTTGAACCTTCCACTAGAAGTGCAGCACTGTGAAGCGGCTGGTAGAGCTGATGCCTCACAGCACCAGAGGCCCGGGTTGGATCCTGACCCCAGGTGGTTGCATGTTCCCCCTGTGACCGCCTGGGGTTTTTCTCCAAGTGCCCCGGTCTCTACCATATCCCAGAGACGTGCGGGTTTATAGGTTAGTTGACGTCTGTAAATTGCCCCTGAGTGTGTCGGGACTGGATGTAAAAGTTGGATAACGTAGAATTCGTGTGAAGGGGCAATCGATGGTCAGTGTGGGCCGAAGAGCCTGTTTCCATGCTATATCTCTCAACTAAACTAAAGTGGTCATAAGCATATTGCGTCCCAATGCAAGCCATTAACATTGATGGACAGAAAGTCACTGAATGGGTTTTGTGTGCAGCTTTCATTTAAAAAGACTTGGATTTTGTGAGCTTCAACCCGTCAGAAGCACAAGCGAAATTCTTTGAAGGCTCTTTTGTGAGCAAGAAATTGCTCTCAAAGGAATTCAACCCCTTTGTCTGTGAGTTTTGCCTAAACTCTCTGTTTGCCATTATTACCTATATTACAGAACATCGCCCTAAGTAAAACATGCTTCAAAGTAATCCAATAGAAGAAATAATAAACCAATTCCCATATGAATCAGCTTACTAATGTATGTGATCACACTGCATACCCCAGGCTTCATCATTTCAAGGTGAATAATATCCTTCCATGACTGTGTGCGGTACTTCAGATGAAATATAACTTGTGCCTCTCTCCCTGACGTATTGATCCAAAGACTGGTGCTCTGCCCGCTAAATATTTCACTTGTGTTACAATTTGGATGAGCCGAATGCTTCCCCGGTTTAGTGTCAGCTAAATTAAAGCAGTCTTTGTTTTTTGTTTACCTCCAGTTTTCATCTGTGCGCTTCTTATTTAGATTCTAAACCAGCAAACAGGACTGGGCTGCCGTGAGAGCGAGGAGGAGCGAGGGGGCCACCAGGAATGAATGGGGGGACCAAAGATTATAGAGCAGAGCAAGATAGACCACTCCTCCGAAATCCAGTGGGCTGATGTGTAGTACGTAACGGAACGTCACGGCCGCCATTTGTTTATGCCAAACGCGACATCTTTGGTGGCGGGGACGGACTCCACAGTTATACAATCTGCTCTTACATCAGGTCGCAGGGAAAAGCCAAGATACTAGAGGCTCCTCTAGTATCTTTGGGGGAAGAGGACGTTTCCTCCACTCCTGAGTTAATCCAGGACTGATTCTCGATCCCCCGCGATACCAGATGAAGGCGGCCGGCGGGAGAGCCTCAAGCGTCTGCCCGCGGTCGGTGCTCCCGAGGCAGCGGGCAATGCTCCTCTAGTATCTTTGATGTAATCCATTCCAAAGATTGATCCGCTCTATCATCTTTGGTGTAATCAGTGTTGTGGGGAACAGTGTGTTATATATAATCGATCACCACATATTTAGTTAATATTATTGGAAATTTTATTAATATTATTGTAAATTGCAGCTCACTAAAATGGCGTCATGCTATACCCATGTCATACTACACTTTTTTCGCAGAGTGGCGCATCTAGCTCTGCTCTATAATCTTTGGGGGGGACCGGGTGAGGGGGACACCAGGAAGGGGGGACCAGGTGGGGGGGGGGACACCAGGAAGGAAGGGGGGACCCGGTGAGGGGGGCACCAGGAAGGGGGGACCGGCTGGGGGGGACGGGGACACCAGGAAGGATGGGGGGACCTGAGGGGGCCGCCGAGAGCGTAGGGGGGACCCGGCAAGGGGCTGAGAACAAGGGGGAAACACCTGCGGGCTCGTGTGGCAATAACACAGTTCGCAACTGCAAGCAGAAGATAAGACTGTTCAAAAAAGCATTTGTAACTTTATCGGCCCCGGAAACGTGGTGACTGTTCACTGTGTGACTTTACCGGATTGTATACAAAGCAAAGCATTTCACTGTACCTACGCTACATGTGACAATAACGTATCATTGAATCATTGAAAATACTGTGTGGAAGCTAGACTTAATGGAGAGTAGCGGGTATTCTCGAGCCGTGGGTGGGTCGCCAGGAGGACCTAGTGGGTTGCCAGGAGGTCGAAGGTTCTCATAGGTTGTAGCCGGTGCTGACCGGTGAATTTCATTGGCTCATTGGGGGAAAAAAAGGTAAGCAGTAGTTTTCAGAACCAAGGATAACCGACCGGTAATGTTAAATGTCCGCCGAGCTTCACAGCCGTGTATCTCTGGCTAATCAAAAGTTGTCTCCACTCCTTCTCCCCCCTTCTCCCCCCTCTCCCCCCCTCCTCCCCCCTCTTTTAAAAGACTTACCATACATTGTGTTTTAGCTATCTTTTTACAGCGCCAACCTTCCTGTTCATCGCGGTGTGTGTGTGTTTCACCTTGGCTTTGCATCATGTGAATTGTTTAGACAGAGCTCCCCCACTTGCCCTGTCCCCCACCTGCATAACGGGCTGGTGAAGGAAGCGATGTGTTTGTGTGTGTGTTCCACTCCGAAAGTCGCCGTTCCAGTTGCAGGTATTTCAGGCGACTGCCGGCAACTTGACAGTCACCGGCAGTCCGCTGAGAAATCGCCTAAGTGCGACAGGCCCATTAGTTTCCCTAATGCCCTTCAAACCCTTCTCCAAGTTTCCACCTTCAGTTCAAAATTGCACTGTCCCCCAGGTTCCTATTAAATCTGTCCTCTCTCATCTTATACCTGTGTCTTATGGTTCATGATTCCCTTACTCTGGGTAAAATAAAACGCGGTGCATTCACCCA
This sequence comes from Amblyraja radiata, assembly GCF_010909765.2. Taxonomy (NCBI): domain Eukaryota; kingdom Metazoa; phylum Chordata; class Chondrichthyes; order Rajiformes; family Rajidae; genus Amblyraja; species Amblyraja radiata. Next base: position 49,879,625 of record NC_045967.1, read on the forward strand.
TCTATTTCCACACCATGTGCATTCAATCTATCTATTTCTGTCTACCCAGTCAAAACGTTATATCTACAGTCAGCAAGCGTGACTACTTGCAGAAACAAAGAACTGCAGCTGCTGGTTTATACCAAAGATAGACACAAAGCGGGGAGATGAGTCTGAACCAGGATCCCAACCCAAATACGTCACCTATCCTTTTTCCTCTGCCTGACCCGCTCAGTTACTCCAGCAGTTTGTGTCTATCTTAACCATGGCTACTTATCAGTATCATAGACAATCTACAATTCTAAGTATTAATCTCAAATTCATAAATTAATAACTGTTTACATAGAAACATAGACAATAGGTGCAGGAGTAGGCCATTCGGCACTTCGAGCCTGCACCGCCATTCAATATGATCATGGCTGATCATCCAACTCAGTATCCTGTACCTGCCTTCTCTCCATACCCCCTGATCCCTTATCTCACCAGGGACTAATTTACTGTTGTGTTGTGTCTTTTGTAAAACATTATTTTCTAACATGTAAATACTGATTCTGTTCTATTCTGTTCTGTCGTTTTTTGCACAATCCACAGGCATTGCCGCTGTCATTTCACTGCACATCTTGTATGTGTATGTGACAAATAAAGTTGATTTGACTTGACTTGTTAAAGTTGCTGCTGGAAGAATCACATTCTGATCTGTACTCTGTGCTTTTACTCAATTCGCCTTGGTGCTGGTCCTTAGTATTAATACCTGCTTTGCGAATGGATCATATTATCTGAAGGTCATAAGTGATAGGAGTAGAATTAGGCCATTCGGCCCATCAAGTCTACTCTGCCATTCAATCATGGCTGATCTATCTCTCCCTCCTAACCCCATCTCCTGCCTTTTCCCCATAACCTCTGACACCCATACTAATCAAGACTCTATCCATCTCTGCCTTAAAAATATCCACTGACTTGGCCTCCACAGCCTTGTGCGGCAAAGAATTCCACAAATTCACCACCATCTGACTAAAGAAATTTCTCCTCATCTCTTTCCTAAATGAACGTCCTTTAATTCTGAGGTTATGACCTCTAGTCCTAGACTCTCCCAATAGTGGAGACATGCTCTCCCCATCCACTCCATCCAAGCCGTTCACCATTGTGTATGTTTCAATGAGGAAGTAATATTTCACAACAGCGTACAAAACTCCTGACTGATTAATATACTCACTGCAATCTCATACAAATAAAAAATAAAGTCGCAAACAATGTGGGAATGAATTTTAGCAGCTATAAATACTTGACATAACTTCAATCATTTGAAAAGAATGGTCAACACTATTCAATTTTCAATATTTAATCAGAGCCTAGACCAACAAAATACTTGTTATATTTTTAAATAACTGTATTCATTCAATTTTCCACAGAATTTTCACAGTTTAGGTTGAGTTTGTTCATTAGCTATAGGGAACTCCTCATAACGCTTTATTTGATCTTATGAATCTTAAGGAGCTAAAAATTGATTTAATCTTCCATTTGATAAATGTGGTCGGTCTTCTATGATGCAGTCTAATCATTTGGCTAATATGCTGTTAGCAGCTATGCCATTGTCATTTTGGCAAAAGTATCTCATTCTCATGAATAATTTCTACACAATTTCACCACTAAAGGTGGCTGCAAATGTAGAGGTGCCTAGTGGTCGAAAAGTAGAAAGTCTTGTAAGTTTTCTTTTTTAAAGGTGTTAAGAAGCATTGATGGGCACTGCATCTAGCAATCACTCACTCTGCCACAGAGGCACCATAGGTACATAAAAGATGGACACAAAATGCTGGAGTGACTCAGCGGGACAGGCAGCATCTCTGGAGAGAAGGAATGGGTGGCGTTTCGGGTCGAGACCCTTCTTCAGACTGATGTCAGGGGTGAGGGAGATACATAGATAGGGAAGTGTGAGGTGTGAAAACAAGACAAAGGGAATGGAGTTCAGGGAAAATGTAGAATTGTTAGCTGGGAGAAGGTAACAACAAAGCAAACAGAGATAAAATGTAGTTGGTAGGCAGTAAGACTGGTTGGAGAACTGGGAAGGGGGAGGAATGGAGAGAGAGACAGCCAGTCCACAAAATGCACGGGAGTCATTTGCCCAGCAACGCACATCACACTTATCTCCAGGGCGGCACGGCTGCCTAGCGATAGTTGCTGCCTCACAGTGCCAGAGTCCCAGGTTCGATCATGACTACGGGTGCTGTCTCCACAGAGTTCGTACGTTCTCCCTGTGACCTGCGTGGGTTTTCTCCGGGTGCTCCGGTTTCCTTCCACATTCCAAAGACGTTCAGGTTAGCCTGTAGGTTAATTGACTTCTGTAAATTGTACTTGGAGTGTAGGATAGAACCAGTGTACTGGGTGATGGCTGGTCGGTGCCGACTCGGTGGGCTGAAGTGCCTGTTTCAACACTGCATTTTCTAAACTAAACAAATAAAGGGAAGCAGATACACAGGTGCAATGCTGTCTGTAGGTTACTCACCATTTTGACTTTAACATACAATCACTGAATCACAGAATGGTCACACTGTGGAAGGAGTCTTGTAGTTTAGTTTAGAGATACTATATGGGAACAGGCCCCATCAGTCCACTGAAGATAGACACAAAATGCTGGAGTAACTCAGCGGGAGAGGTAGCATCTCTGGAGAGAAGGAATGGGCGACATTTTGGGTAGAGACCCTTCTTCAGCCCACCGTGTCCATGCCGACCAGCGGTCACCTGTTCACGCTAGTTCAATATTATCCCGGGGTGGGAGATTGCAACCTTCACGTGGTCCGCCCTGTTTCGACGAATGCAATCAACCTGGCGTGCACAATCAAATAAGATCAAATAGAACAAGTTGTCCGACAACTTTAGGCTGTGCACGCCACACGCAAGTAGAAGGAAAATATTATCCCCCTTTTGCATCCATTACCTACACATTAGTTTTACTGAGGCCAATTAACCTACAAAACCCACGTCTTTGGAATGTGGGAAGAAACCGGAGCACCTGATGGAAACCCACGAGGTCACAGGGAGAACATGTAAACACCACACAGACAGCACCCGAGGCCAGGGTCGAACTTGGGTCTCTGGCCTAATTCTGCTCCTATAACTTATGAACTTATATTTAATAATATTAAGGCTTTTCCCACATGCATGCCTAAAGACAGATTAATAACTTCATCAAGGTTGTGGGCGGCACGGTGGCATAGTGGTAATGCCTCACAGCACCAGAGACCCAGATTCGATCCTGACAAAGGGTGCTTTGTCAGCACCTTCTCCCCGTGACCCGCGTGGGTTTTCTCCGAGATCATCGGTTTCCACCCGCACTCCAAAGGCGTACAGGTTTGTCGGTTAATTAGCTTGGTATAAATGTAAATTGTCCCGAGTGTGCAGGGATCGCTGGTCAGTATGAACCCGGTTGAGCAAAGGGACTGTTTCCACGCTGTATCTCTAAACTAAACTGAAGGTGTTGCGCTGCTATTTATTTATTTACAGCGCGTGTTAATATTGCACCTTGCCTTTTTTGACTGTGAATGGACCATCTTCCCCTAAAAGTCTGGCAAGTTAAAACTCCTCAAACATTACCTGTGCCTGCTCTTTGTTTTATTTCTTCATTGGCCTCCTCGTCTTCAGGGATTGCTTATGCTAGAAGCCCATAATAAATACAAATGGCTAATTCTGGACTAATAACTTAATTGACCTACACATATTGCTTCAGTCTCACCCTGCAGACCAATAGAGCCTCTCTCAGGATGCCTTAGGCCCTCATTAACAATTGGATCTATATTCTTACACCCTTTATGGCTGTTTGGAATCTAAGGTATTTTATTGCATTGCTGCCTCCATCCATCCTGTTGTTAATTACCGTAAGTGTCTCAATTCCGCAAAGAACTGGGAAATAAGAAAGGAAAAAAAATTAGAAGAAAAGTCGGTGAACCGAGGACCAGAGGACATAGGTCTAAGGTGAAGGGGGAAAGATTTAATAGGAATCTGAGGGGTAACATTTTCACACAAGCGGTGGTGGGTGTGTGGAACAAGTTGCCAGAGGTGGTAGTTGAGGCAGGGACAATCCCAACGTTTAAGAAACAGTTAGACAGTCAGGCACATGGATAGGACAGGTTTGGAGGGATATGGACCAAACGCGGGCAGGTGGGACTAGTGTAACTGGGACATGATGAAGGATGATGAAGGACATGTTGGCCGGTGTGGGCAGGTTGGGCCGAAGGGTTGTTTCAATGCTGTATCACACTATGATCCTATAAGAATTATTGGAAAGAGGGTTTTCTTCCTGGGAAACAAAATTGGCACAAACTCGAAAGAGTTGATATTGTGCTCAGAATATAATCCATCAAGAGCCCTGGACTGAAGTGTCTAGAGAATGTATCTTTATGAAGATTTATGTTGCTGACTCCAGATTTAATGTAGGGATATTACAATGTCAGGCGCTCACCACAGTTTGGTAACTTTAATTCAAATCTATTTCTTTCTTTCTGAAGGTGGAAAATGGAAGTGGATTTATGCACTGAATTAACCATGGAACATTTATTTTTATTGTTTGTAGAATCAATGGATGAATGTTCTACCAATTGCAATGGAAATGGAGAGTGCGTGTCTGGACACTGCCACTGTTTTCCAGGATTCATTGGACCCGACTGTGCGAGAGGTAAAGCTAACTGAGGCACGCTGCAGGGCAAACATGAATGTATTGTGTAAGAAGGAACTGCAGATGTTAGTTTGCACTGAAGATAGACGCAAAACGCAGGTGTAACTCAGCGGGACAGGCAGCATCTCTGGAGGGAAGGAACGTGGTGACGTTATGGGTCGAGTCCCTTCTCTCGACCCGAAACATCTCCCATTCCTTCTATCCAGAGATGCTGCCTGTCCCGCTAGGTTACTCCAACATTTTTTGTCGGCCATGAATGTATTGTGCTCTGCCATTATTATTTATCTAGCCTCGCGGCACCTTTATTAACCTGAAGAGACACGAGGGAATAACGTGAGTAGGAAGGAACTGCAGATGCTGGTTTACACCGGAGACGGACACAAAAAGCTGGAGTAACTCAGCAGGTCTGGCAGCTTCTATGGAGAAAAGGAATAGGTGACGTTTCACATCGAGACCCTTCCTCACACTGAGAGTCAGGAGAGAGGGAGACGACAGATATAAAGTACATAAAACAAATGACTGAACGATATGCAAATCAAAGCCAATAGACAATGGACAATAGGTGCAGGAGTAAGCCATCGAGCCAGCGCCGCCATTCAATGTGATCATAGCTGATCATCCACAATCATTACCCCGTTCCTGCCTTCTCCCCATATCCCCTGTCTCCGCTATCTTTAAGAGCTCTTTCTAGTTCTCTTTTGAAAAGTATCCAGAGAACCGGCCTCTGAGGCAGAGAATTCCACAGACTCACAACTCTCTGTGAGAAAAAGTATTTCCTCATCTCCGTTCCAAATGGCTTACCCCTTATTCTTAAAGCGACGATGAAGGAATAGTGGAGCCCACAGTGGTCCATTGTTGGCTGTGGGGAAGGTGATAACTAGTAGATACAAACAGTGAAACTCAGGAGGACGACAGTGAAACTAGTACGACGACTAGGGTGGGGGTAGGGAATGCAAGGGTTACTTGAAGCTACCACAGAATGTATTGTGCTGCGCAATTGTTATTTATCAAACCGTACAGCAAGCAGCCTTATTAACTTGAAGAGAAACGAGGGAATAGCATGGCAGGCCAGTTAGAGTCGGCAATAAAGGTTTCTTTGCTCCTACGCAGGAATAACAAGAAAGCATTGTCCAGGCAACGTTTTTTTGAGTAAAACACAAAGTGCTGGTGTAACACAGTAGGTCAGGCAGCATCCATGGAAGGAATGGAGAGATAATGTTTCGGGTCAGACTCCAGTATGAAGAAATGTCCCGACCCAAAACATCGCCCAACCCGTTCTTCCACAGATGCTGCCTGACTCGGTGAGTTACTCCAGTGCTTTGCGGTTTGAACACGAAACCAGCATCTGCAGTTGCTTGTGGCTCCAGCAGTTACTGAATGGACAGCATCGGTGGAGAATGGAGAGAGGTGGCCTGAACAACGCAAGTCATACCACAAGTGCACAAAAATGTGAAATGTGAAGTAGGATTATTTCCCCAAAGTTCCCAGAAACAAGACCAATAGTCACTTCAGATCTGTTGGGGTAGAGGTTATCAATTTATGACAGAGGCTTTAGAAACTAATTAAGCATCTGGAATAGACAAGTCAGCACACTGATTCAAAGCAGATTGCAATGTGTTCTAGACTGAACGACATGCCAGTAAGTAGAGATACAGCACGGAAACAGGCCCTTCAGCCCACTGAGTCTGCGCCAACCAGTGATCCCCGCACACCAAGGGGAGGCCATTTAACACTGAGGTGAGAAAAAATGTTTTCACCCAGAGAGTTGTGAATTTGTGGAATTCCCTGCCACAGAGGGCAGTGGAGGCCAAATCACTGGATGGATTTAAGAGAGAGTTAGATAGAGTTCTAGGGGCTGGTGGAATCAAGGGATATGGGGAGAAGGCAGGCACGGGTTATTGATTGGGGATGATCAGCCATGATCACAATGAATGGCGGTGCTGGCTCGAAGGGCCAAATGGCCTCCTCCTGCACCTATTTTCTATGTTTCTATTAACACTATCCTACACACATCAGGGACAATTTTACACTTTTACCAAAGCCAATTAACCTACAAACCTGCACGTCTTTGGAGTGTGGGAGGAAACCGGAGCGCCCGGAGAAAACCCACGCAGGTCACGAGGAGAATGTACAAACTCCGTACAGACAGCACCCATACTCAGGATGGAACCCGGGTCTCTGGTGCTGTAAGGCAGCAGCTCTACTGCTGCGCCACCGTGCCGCGTTCATTCACTCAGCTTGGTATAAAGGAATGCATGTGTGATAAGACGGGATGTCCCCTGCATGAGTTATGCTGCCATTATCACCCTCTTGCATCAGACGGTGTGAGATGCAAAGTAAACGAGGTTCTCAGGAGAATATAATAGGCAAGAAAATCTATACAACCATGATCTCATGTCAAAAGAAAGGACTATTGTAAGCAGGTTGAAGTTTTAACAGGGTAGTTGATGACAAAAGATAGTAGGCTTGAGCATCTGTGTGAGAGGATCTGTGTGCTCCCTCTTACTGTGAAGGTTATCAGCACCAATTTTCTTCACCACTGGCTATTCAGTTCTCTTGTTTATGTGTATTGAGCATAACTCCAAACTGATTGCTAGCTTGCTGGAGTGTGATAATTGTCGCTCTGCGCAATTTTGTTCTGTGGACTTTGTAGGCTGGAGGTGTAACAGTGGAATTCAGCAGATTTTATCAAAGATCCTATAGCGAGCAAGATGGCCCACTCAACGAAAAAGACGTAGTACGGTCATGGGCAGATTCATGGGTAATTTTCGTTTCTGGACTTAACTGCCGCTATTTTGAGATCGCCATTTTGACTCACAACGGCGATCACTGGCGTTACAACGGGGACCGGTCAGCCGCGCCTGCGCAGTTGGGGGAGGGTTGCCGGGCCAGGATCACCACTTTTACTGAGCATCGCCTCGTGTATGGGTGAATGGTGGAACATTGTGTTGGGGGAGGGGAACCCAAGGGGTCCACGTTTGGTCTAGTTAGTATGACCATAAAACAATCTTGACTCCTGACACTATGTGTCTTTTTTTGTTTCTACATTTGACCTGGCATTTTTTTCAATATGTTAGAAAATGCCCGCGAGTAAAAAAAGGTCGCTATGGAAAAAATCAATACTTTTTTTACTCGTAGGTTTAGTCGTAGTAGGTCGTAGGAGGTTGGCATGTTAGTCATAGGTAATCGAGGGTAGTCGAAGGTAGTCGTAGATAGTCTTGATCATAATCGAAGGAGATCGCAGGAGGTCGTCTTCACTCTCCACTATTCGGTCCAATTTTCCCGAAGTTAGTCGTAGCTAGTCGTAGCTAGTTTTCAACATGTCATTTTTTTTAACTCTTCTAAACTCGCCAATTAGGTCGCCCAAGTGTGACAGCCCCTTTACAGCACCAGTCCTGGGCTCGATCCTGACTATGGGTGCTGTCTGTACAGAGTTTGTATGTTCTCCCTGTGACCTCGTGGGTTTTCTCCAGGTGCTGCAGCTTCCTCCCACACTCCAAAGGCTTACAGGTTTGTGTTTTAATTAGCTTAATTAAAAAATGTACATTTGTCCGTAGTGTGTAGGATAGTGTTAGTGTACGGGGTGATCGCTGGTCGGTGTAGCCTGGATGGACCGAAGGGTCCTGTTCCACACTTCTCTCTAAAGTCTAAAGTCTAAAGAATTTGGAAGGCTTCGGTAGGTGAAGGTTTAATGTGTTGTGTCTTGTCTCTAGACTCGTGCCCGGTACTGTGTAGTGCCAATGGCCAGTACGACAGAGGACACTGCTTATGCCACAATGAATGGAAGGGGCCTGAGTGTGACGTGCCGGGGGATGAGTGCATTGATCCAACCTGCCACGGTCATGGCACATGCGTCGCGGGGGTGTGCATCTGTGTTCCTGGCTACCGTGGAGAAAGCTGTGAGGAAGGTAGGTCCCCAGCTGCAAACACAGATTGAAGGCTAGAAAATTGTTCGCAAGTCTCCAAAGAAAATCTGTCCTGTGATTTTGGAAATCAGATTAATCCAGAGTACTGAAAATAGACACAAAGTGCCGGAGTAACTCAGCCAGTCAGGCAGCATCGGCCTGACCCGCTGAGTTACTCCAGCACTTTGTCCCTATTCGGTATATACCTGTATCTGCAGTTCCTTTCACCCGGGCAATCTTTCCACAATAAAACACCTCAGTTGATACCAAGTGAATTTCCAACGTACAAAATACATCTGGAGAGAACCTCTAAAGTGCCTGTCCCACTTTCACGACCTAATTCACGACCTTTTTTACTCGTGGACATTTTTCATCATGTTGAAAAAGCGCCCCGACCTACTTGATGCCAAGAGTACCCACGACTAGCATCACGACCTGCTACGACCTACCTACGACCTCCTACGACCTACCTACGACCTCCTACGACCTTGTGACAACCATGCTGCGAGTATGAGTCAAGGGCAAACTTGGCAGAGGTCGTGAAAGTGGGACAGGCCCTTAACTGTGTGGTGCAGCGGTAGAATTGTTGCCTAAGTACCGCAGACAGATACAAAGTGCTGCAGATACTGCCTGATCCACTGAGTTAGTCCAGCACTTTATGTCCACCTTCGGTAGATACCAGAATCTGCAGTTCCTTTCCACACTTTAATCTAGAGTACATTGGTTTTACACACTTTGGTTCATTTTTCACAGTGTCTTATTCCACCCAGGCAATTTTTCCATAATAATATACACCAGTAAATTTTCCAATGTGAAATACATCTGTAGAGAATCTCTACCTTTTGTCTACCTGGGGCGGCATCGTTATTCTCAACAAGGTCGGCACAGTGGCGCAGCAGTATAGTTGCTGCCTTACAGCGCCAGAGACCCGGGTTCAATCCTGACTACGGGTGCTGTCTCTATGGATTTTGTGTGTTCACCCTGTGACCTATGATAGACAGATAGATAGATAGATAGATAGATAGATAGATAGATAGATAGATAGATAGATAGATAGATAGATAGATAGATAGATAGATAGATAGATAGATAGATAGATAGATAGATAGATAGATAGATAGATAGATAGATAGATAGATAGATAGATAGATAGATAGATAGATAGATAGATAGATAGATAGATAGATAGATAGATAGATAGATAGATAGATAGACAGACAGATCCACCCAGCATCTCCTCACTGTGGTGGAGGCAAAAGTCTTAGGTCTGCAGTCTCATCCCTCCTCTTCTCCCTCTGCGCTGAGGCGATACCCCCCGGGCGATGTTACAAATCAGATCCCGCGGCTCAAACACCGCGGCCCGGGGTGGTCGAAGCTGCCGCCCACCAGTCCTGCAGACGCAGCCGCTGGCCCGTGGCCGAACCCCGGACTCAGGCCACCACCGCCAGAACACCGTCCCAGCCACCCTCACGTGAGTACCGTACCGTCTTCAGCCTCGGGCTGGGCCGCCCCCGACTTGGGCGTCGCTTCTCCCCCCGGCCGGGCCGCCCCGACTTGGGCGTCGCTTCTCCCTCTGGCCGGGCTGCCCCTACTTGGGCGTCGCTTCTCCCTCTGGCCGGGCCGCCCCGACTTGGGCATCGCTTCTCCCTCGGGCCGGGCCGCCCCGACATGGGCATCGCTTCTTCCCCGGGCTGGGCCGCCCTGACATGGGCGCCGAACCTCCCTCTGGCCGGGCCGCCCCGACTTGGGCGTCGCTTCTCCCTCTGGCTGGGCCGCCCCGACTTGGGCGTCGCTTCTTCCCCGGGCCGGGTCGCCCCGACTTGGGCGTCGCTTCTCCCTCGGGCCGGGCCGCCCCGACATGGGCGCCGAACCTCCCTCGGGCTGCGAGCGCCGCACCTCCCCGAGCTCGGCCGCTCCGACGGGAGCCTCGTTCCACCCTTGGGCTGGCCGCCCTCACGGGAGCGTCACAACCTCTCCCGGGAGCACTGTTCCAGCCCTGAGCCGGACCGCCCTCACGGGAGCGAGCTCAGGGCGAGTCCTGATGGGCTCTGCCTCCGGAGCCTCGAGGTCGCCAGCTCCATTAGGCCTCAGCGCAGACGGAGGCAGAGAAGGGGAATACGACAAAAATGTCGTATTCCCCCGCAGGGAGAGACTGCAAACCCCGTTTCAACCCCCCCCCCCCAAAACACAAAACTAAGAACCAAAAACTAGACTAACCAAACGAAATAAACAACACAAAAAACACAAACAAACGGGACTGCCGGTAAGCCGCTGCTGCCAGGGCAGCGCCGCCACTCCGAAAAATGGGTCTACCACGAGCCGGTGGGACAAGTGTACGTGGAGCATCTTGGTCACCATGGGCAATTTGGGCCGAAGGGCCTGTTTCTGGGTTGGATGACCATGCAGAATTCTCTCATGCAGCATTGGGCAGCAAACCGTGAGTTATGAAGATATTATCAGTGGCTGTGTGGGATGATCCTGAAGCAAGGAATCTGAGAGTGATCTTAATCCTGACCTCCACGGGGAAAACAGCATCTACAGCACACACATGAGGTTTGCGGTTGTACAAGGTGATAGACTGCAGTGATGACAAAGGATGCAGTTAGCCTGTTATTTCTTTTTTGTGCATTGTCTCTGGGAAAACAAGGTCATTGAAGCCTGGTGGTTTTGCAAAGAATTTAAAAAATAGGTCTTTTTCAAAGCAGAGAGGTGGGAAGTTCTCTCCAGATAGAAAACGGAAGGGCATCCTTCTGATTAGGAAGGACATCCCTGCGATTGAGGCAGTGCAGCATAGGTTCATGAGATTGATCCCTGGGATGGCGGGACTGTCATATGAGGAAAGAATGAAAAGACTAGGCTTGTATTCACTGGAGTTTGGAAGGATGAGGGGTTATCGTATAGAGACATATAAAATTATAAAAGGACTGGACAAGCTAGATGCAGGAAAAAGGTTCCCAATGTTGGATGAGTCCAGAACCAGGGGCCACAGTCTTAGATTAAAGGGGAGTTCATTTAAGACTGAGGTGAGAAAAAACGTTTTCACCCAGAGAGTTGTGAATTTATGGAATTCCCTGCCACAGAGGGCAGTGGAGATCAAGTCACTGGATGAATTTAAGAGAGAGTTAGATAGAGCTCTAGGGGCTCGTGAAGGGATATGGGGAGAAGGCAGGCACGGGTTATTGACAGGGGACGATCAGCCATGATCACAATGAATGGCGGTGCTGTCTCGGAGGGCTGAACTGCCTCCTCCTGCACCTGTTTTCTATGTTTCTAAAACAGGTAGAGGTTCTATACAGATGAATTTTACACGTTGGAAAAATTTACTGTTGGTATTGTGAATTCTAAACTCCTTCACTTTCTTTGTCATGCAAAGTAAGTCAAGAGGCTTCATTCCCTTACAGGTCTGAAGAAGGGTCTCGACCCGAAACGTCATCAATCCCTTCTCTCCATAGATGCTGCCTCACCTGCTGAGTTACTCCAGCATTTTGTGTCTACCTTGGACTATTTAAGCCATCCACTAGTTTAGTTTAGTTTCGAGACTCAGCGTGGAAACAGGCCCTTCAGCCCACCGGGTCCGCGCCGACCAGCAATTCCCGCATATTAACACTATCTTACATACACAAGGACAACTCTGCAATTTCCCAGCTTTGCCCTACCCCTATGTCTTTTCCCAGCCCTGCGCCCCGATGAAAATTGCACGCCGCTCAATCTCAGATCTTTTGAGTATCATCCACCCTTGGGAACAGTGACTTCAAACCCCTAGGCTCCAAGCTTTCAGATTCTCTCCGCAAACCTCTCTTCCTCTGCTCCTCCTTTTTTCGATAAGACCCTCTGTATCCGAGTCTTGAACAGGGTATCAATGGTTGTCAATTAACGATCCTGTTCAGATTCCGATTGCACACTATTCAACAATTTATGCTGCTTTATCGCAGTTTCTCTTTCATCAGAGGGTGGTGAATCTGTGGAATTCACTGCCACAGAAGGCAGTGGAGGCCACGACAGTGGATATTTTTAAGGCGGAGATTGGCATATTCTTGATTACTACGGGTGTCAGAGGTTACGGGGAGAAGGCAGAAGAATGGGGTTTGCAGGGTGTGATAGATCAGCCATGATTTAATGGCGGAGTAGACTTAATGGGCCGAATGGCCTAATTTTGCTCCTTTCACTTATACACTTTGTCCACTGTACCTCTTTTCTCAATTGTCCACCTCTTGGCCATAGCAGATGACTATTCAGGCCATCTTATCTGAGACTTGATGGGCCGAATGGCCTAATTTTCATCTTTTTTTAATTTTTAGTGTGAGTTAAAAGTTGGTGTAAATGTTCTCCGGTTTGTTTTATGTGGGGGGAGGGGGAGGGGTCGGGGGAAACTTTTTTTTCAGTTTCTCACCATGCCGGAGATGTGAATTTCTTTTCCGGATCGCATCTCCGGTCGCTCTGGGCCTACCATTGATGAAGCTGGAGGCCTCCTCGGACTGATTTGCGTCCCACCGTGGGGCGTGGACGTAACATCGGAGCTGATCACTTGCCTGTGATCGCTCCAACCGCGGCCTGCGGACTTACCATCAAGAGCTCTCAGTCACGGGAGAGGCAAGTCGGGAGCTCCAACGATGTAGAGGTTCGACCAGCCCCAGCCCGGGGTCCGATCGCCGGCGCGGGGGAGCTGACCCCCCCCCCGATGCAGGAGCTGATCGCCCCGATGCTGTGGGGGTCCCAAAACACCGCCGGCTCCGGGAGTCAAATCATCCCGTCAATGGAGGGCACGAAGCCCCTGACCGTGGGAGAGCATAGAAGGGCAGAGATTAGAATTTTATTTGCCTTCCATCACAGTGAGGAATATGGAGGAGTCACTGTGGTGGATGTTTATGTTAAAATGTATTTTGTGTGTCCGTTGCTTTTTATTTGTATGAATGACTTGGCAAATAAAATTCCTCGTATGTTGCAAAACATACTTGGCTAATAAAGTATTATTGTGATTGTGATTGTGATCGTAACATATGAACATAACATTTTTGTCTACAACTGGCGTCTCAAACTGATGTTTCATTTTTCATTCTTCAGAAGACTGCTTGGATCCGACATGTTCAGGGCATGGCGTGTGTGTGCAGAGTAAATGCCACTGTACTGCTGGCTGGGGAGGTCTCAAGTGTGAAACGCCAGCTCCAGTTTGTCACGAGCAATGTTCGGGCCATGGAACCCTCCTGCCCGACCCAGACACCTGCAACTGTGACCTCAACTGGACTGGGTCTGACTGCTCCACAGGTAACTACATGTAAATTCTCCTAGAGATATATCTTGTCTATAGTGTGTTTTGCACTGTGACGCAGCGGTATAGTCACTGCCTTACAGAGCCAGAGCCCTGGGTTCGATGCTGACTACGGGGACTGTCTGTAAGGCGTTTGCACGTGTTCCCCGTGACCACGAGTTCTCCCGAGTTTCCCCTGATTCGAACTCGGAGAATTACGGTAATAGCCGCTCATAGGTACTCGAGGCTCTCGTGGACATTATTCAACATGCTGAAAAATCTTCACGAGTCTTCCCGAGTTTACCGCGTTTCCCGAGTACCTGCCGTTAGCGTTACAAGCCGCTAAAAGACGTCCCGAGCTCCGACGTACCCGCTACGCACATTCTACGTGCTTACCACAAGTTTGATTTATTTTTAACTCGGGAGAGCTCTTGAATTACCTCCCACAGTGGGACAAGCCCTTAACATCCTTAAGTTCCCTTCACTATTTTTGCCTCTTTTTCACACAAAGGTAAGTGTCAGTAAGTTCTTCCATGAAACATTATACAAACTACTCATCCCTCCTTCATTATGTTGCAGTTGTATAAGATGTTGGTGAGGCTGCATTTAGAGTATTGTGTTCAGTTCTGCGCACCGTTAGAGGAAAGACGTTGTCAAGTTGGAAAAGGTGCAGAGAAGATTTACAATATGTTGCCAGGACTTGAGGGCCTGAGCTATAGGGAGGCTAGAACTCTATTCCTTGGAGCGCAGGAGGATGAGGCGTGATCTTATAGAGGTGTACAAAATCATGAGAGGAATAGACTGGGTAGACGCACAGTGTCTCTTGTCCAGAGTAAAGGCCCTGTCCCACTGTACGAGTTCATTCAAGTGCTCTCCCGAGTTAAAAAAAAAATCAAACTCGAGGTAAGCACGTAGAATGAACGTAGCGGGTACGTCGGAGCTCGGGGACGTCTCTTAGCAGCTCGTAACGCTAACGGCAGGTACTTGGGAAACGCGGTAAGCTCGGGTAGACTCGTGAAGATTTTTCAACAGTTGAAAAATGTCCACGAGAGCCCCGAGTACCAGCGAGCGGCCATTACCATAAATCTCTGAGTTCGAATCAGGGCAAACTCGGCAGAACTCTTTGAATGAACTTGTACAGTGGGACAGGGCTTTTAGGGAATCGAGAACCAGACGACACAGGTTAAAGGTGAAGGGTAAAAGATTTGATAGGGATCTGAGGGGTACATTTTTCCACACAAAGGGTGGTAGATGTATGGAACGAGCTGCCAGAGGAGGTAGTTGTGGCAGGTACTATTGCAACATTTAAGAAACATTTAGACTGATACATATGTAGGACAGGGTTTAGAAGGATATGGGCCAAACGCAGGCAGGTTGGATTAGTGTAGATGGGACATGTTGGTCGTTGTGGGCATGTTTAATTTAGTTTAGAGGTACAGTGTGGAAACAGGCCCTTCAGCCCAGCGAGTCCATACCGACCAGTCATCCCCACACGCTAATATTAATCTACACACACCAGGGACAATTTTACAACTATACCTAGCCAATTAACCTACAAACCTGCACGTCTTTGGAGTGGGAAGAACCCGGAGATCCAGGAGGAAAGTCACGCAGGACACGTGAAGAATGTACAAACTCCGTAGGGATGTGGTCTGATCGAACCCGGGTCTCTGGCGCTGTGAGGCAGCAACTCTATCGCTGCACCATCATGCTGCCCTAAGTTGGGCCGAAGGGCCTGTTTCCACGCTGTATTATGCCCCTGTCCCACTTAGGAAACCTGAACGGAAACCTCTGGAGACTTTGCGCCCCACCCAAGGTTTCCGTGTGGTTCCCGGAGGTTTTTGTCAGTCTCCCTACCTGCTTCCACTACCTGCAACCTCCGGCAACCACCTGCAAGCAACCTCCGGGAACCGCACGGAAACCTTGGGTGGGGAGCAAAGTCTCCAGGGGTTTCCGTTCAGGTTTCCTAAGTGGGACAGGGGCATAACTCTACGATTCTATCACGTAGGAATGCACTGGAAAGATAGGAAAAATACAGCAGCCTAAATGGTGTTCTGTTTTTAAATATTCTTAACATAATCTATTCACATGCAGACATCTAGATTAAATGGAAGTGATAAATTCTGGGATGTAGCCAAGCACTCGATGAGCCACCAACAACAGATGTCACCGACATTCGCTGCTGGATCGTTTCATGATGTTTTCATCGCGGTGGCATCAACTCTGCTCGTTTATCAAATCTATTTCATGATTAAAGACACCATAACCTTGGTTTAAAAATAGCCACCTGAAAAGCAGAGGGATTTGTCAAGGAAGTGGGAACTGAGGGAAATAGATTGAGTCGGACAGTTATATTGAGAGAGCTTGAAGCTGGTGATTACACACTTGATAATTCCTCAATGTGTGAAAAGATCTCTTTGTAAGGACAGGGGCAATGCTGTCTTTCAATTCCGCATGATAGATTCACTGGCAGGGCACAAGTCAAGACTCCGCAATGGTCCCTTACAGGTTTATATAGCCCGCAATGAGACTTAAAGATAGCTGAGTCAGGGGATATGGTGAGAAGGCAGGAACGGGGTACTGACTGTGGATGATCAGCCATGATCGCAGTGAATGGCGATACTGGCTCGAAGGGCCGAATGGCCTACTCCTGCGCCTATCGTCGTCTATTGTCCGTTGAGTCTGTACACACTTGCCCGGTTCAGTTTGGAGATACAGTGTGGAAACAGGCCATTCGGCCCTCCGCGCGGACCAACGTTCACCTGTACACAGGTCCTATCCTACACACTAGAGACAATTTACAGAAGACAATTAACCTACAAACCTGCACGTCTTTGGAGTGCGAGAGGAAACCGGAGCAGAAACCCGGAGAAAACGGGAGCACACGGACACGGGGAGAACGTGCAAACTCCGCACACTCAGCACCCATAGTCAGGATCGAACTCACATGTCTGCTGCTGTAAGGCAGCAACTTTACCGCCGCCCCACTGTGCCGACTTAAGTTCTTGTATTGATCAAAAGCACATCACCCAACTCGACGGGCCGAAGGGCCTACTTCCATGCTGTATCTCTAAAACATAACCAATAATGGATAGGACCATTTGTACATTGGTACATGGATTGGACAGGTTTGGAGGGATATGGGTCACACGCGGTCAGGTGGGAGTAGTGTAGATGGGACATGTTGGCCGGTGTGGGCAAGTTGGGCCTATTTCCAGGCTGCATCACTCCAGAACTAAACATAAACTCATTTTCTCTCATATCAACATCTATAATAAAGGAGATGTTGTCTTTAGCAACCTTCCAAGTCCAGGTCAAATCCAGTCAGACTAACAGTCACCTGTTAGTTTACTGAAATAATTATCTGGATTAGAGCTTTGATTGCTCATTGAAGATAGTCAAAAAATGCTGGAGTAACTCAGCGGGTCAGGCAGCATCTCTGGAGAGAAGGAATGGGTGATGTTGCAGGTCGTGACCATTCTTCAGGCTCAATCTTTTATTAAAGTTGTGTCTTATGTTAATGTGGACAGTGGAGAGCAGTTGTAATCACCATGTGTGTTGGATTACAAACACCAGTACCACACCACAATCAGTGATAAATATTTGGTAACATGACTCCAAACAGGGAGAATCAAGTATGAAGTGTAATACAGTAACACCAATGGGAATCAACAAGCTGAGAACAAGGGGTCTTAATAAATTAATGAACCCCCAGTGCAAAGTGGATCTTTTTTAATGTAATTGATATTTGGCATTAAAGTGATATTGTGAGTCACCCTGACCCTGTTTCTAGAAAGTCCATAAAGCAAGAACATTAAATATAAGGCCCACAGAACTGTACGATGTGTTTCATTGCATGTGCTTTCGTTTAGTTTAGAGATACAGCGCGGAAACATGTCCTTCGGCCCACCGAGTCCGTGCCGACCTGCGATCCCCGCACACTTAACACACACTGGGGACAATTTACAATTACACCAAGCCAATTAGCCTACAAACCTTTACATCTTTGGTGTGTGTGAGGAACTGGAGCACCCGGAGAAAAGCCACGCAAGTCACTGGGAGAACATGCAAACTCCATACAGACAGCACGCAAAGTCAGGGTCTTTGGTACTGCAAGGCGGCAACTCCACTGCTACACCTCCATTCTGTTGTACCGGAAATGTCATTAATTTATTCAGATCATTAATTTATTACGTTCATTAACTTATTCAGTTTCCTTGCACTACACAATTTGATTCCCATTGTCATTATTGCAGCACCAACTAGAATCAACATAATTAGTACAAGGAAACTCAATGGATGAATAACTGTCACACAACAGCACAGACAGTGGACATTTTATTGAAATGTCATTGACATTTGTCATTAAAATGATTGTGATTCACCGTGACACTGTTTATAGAAAGTGCATAAACCAGGAACATCAAACATAAGACTCACAGAGCAGTAGCATGGGTTACCCTGTATAAAGCTGCACAGGGTCTGACACTCGACAGTTGCAATTGTAACATGATGGATTGCAGCTAGTTAGGCCACACTACCATCAGTAGGTGAGATCTATCCAGGCAACTCCTGAAGCGACGTACTGCTATATAAGCAACTATTTTCCAGTCTCAGGAGATCTATTGGGTTGGGAAGGGGATGGCATGTATGGGAGAGAGATCCTACATGATCTGAAGATAGACACAAAAAGCTGAAGTAACTCAGTGGGACAGGCAGCATCTCTGGAGAGAAGGAATGGGTGACGTTTCAGGTTGAGACCCTTCTTCAGACTATAAGATCTGGTCAGGAGGTTGCTTAAAGGGGCTGTCCCACTTGGGCAACCTAATTGGCGAGTTTAGAAGAGTTTGAAAAAATAACTCAGCAGGTCAGGCAACATCTCTGGATAAAATGGATAAGGTCGGGACCCTTCCTCACACTTCAGTTCGTTTGAAGAAGGGTCCCAACCCAAAACGTCACCTACCCATTTCATCCAAAGATGCTGCCTGACCTGTTCAGTTACTCCAACATTTTGTGTCTATCTTTTTTCTTTAATTCTATACTTTTCATTCTAAATTAGGCAGATCTGTTCAAGTTTCTGAGGCTTTCTGCATCATTTCCGCCGCGAACTTAAAGTCAATTTGATACTGATCTGTTAGGTCAAGAGGATACTAGACATTGAAAGAAATTGCCAAATTCCTAAAAGTCTCCATGATAATTCTCATGCAGTGTAAGATGAGATCAGAGACAAGGATTTCTCTTATTACATCTGACCTTCGTTATATTGCACCGTGGAAAATCTTTTACATCAAAGCACAGCCCAGCCCTCAATTTGCAGATATTAAAGGCAGTTATATTTCGGAAATAAATGAAAAGTGACAACGAAATGGCCATTGGATTTTATGCCTTCCAATTAAATTAAGGCGCGGGATGAAATTATCATCAGGCAATTAAAACAATTTCAATAGTAATATAAATGTATAAATGAAACCTGACCATTCTCTCTTCTAAAGTTTAAGCCTCTGCATAAAATCATGCTTGATGTTGTAATTTTCTGCCTATTTTGTTAATGGTGTGAATATTTTTATTCGATGGGAAAGGGAACGATAATAAGGAAAAGCGCTTGGGGTCTTTTTAACATTTAATACAATGCTTCGGTGGCAGACAAGCTAAGACGCTGGTCTGACGATAATGGAATCTGGAACGATATCTATCCTGTTTAATAGCTTTAAAGTCCCTCCTGATAGTCGAGCTTCAATAGAAAATCAATCTAAATTGCTTTTAATTTGTCAATAATTGGGTCTAAATAAGCAGCATGTGTGTCAGCATGTTTGGACTGGGTAATTCAGTTTAAAATTTGAGCTCCGTGGCTGGTTGGTTTTACCTTACAGAAGGTTCGGCCCGTCACATCGAGTGTTAAACTTATGTCTAATTCACCCTTTATCTTATAAATTTCACTATTGGACAAATGTCACTGTCAATGCATCACATCAGTCTCCTTCAAGCATGCCAGCACAGATAGATTATGACTGGGTGCCAAATTCAGGCTTTGTGGAAACTAAGTGTGCGGGAGTTAGTAATATGAGGAAGAGTCTAATGCCCCTGTCCCACTTAGGAAACCTGAACGGAAACCTCTGGAGACTTTGCGCCCCACCCAAGGTTCCCGGAGGTTGCAGGTGGTTGCCGGAGGTTGCAGGTAGTGGAAGAAGGTAGGGAGACTGACAAAAACCTCCGGGAACCGCACGGAAACCTTGGGTGGGGCGCAAAGTCTCCAGAGGTTTCCGTTCAGGTTTCCTAATTGGTACAGGGGCATAAGGGAGAAGAACAGAAGTTCAGAAGTGATCGGGGCAGAATTAGGCCATTCGGCCCATCTAGTCTACTCCGCCATTCAATCGTGGCTGATAAATCTCTCCCTCCGAACCATGCTGTATATCTCAATGATTGTGCAATCTAAGTCCATTTAAATCGTGGCTGCCCCTGTCAGGATAAGTGCATAAGGTGCAAAAATGTCCAATTAATTCTTTGAGAGCGTTTTGCTGAAACCAGTTTTGTCCTTTTCAGGCTGATACCACACTGGCAAACAGTGCAATGTATCTCTGTACCACACATTTGCAGATCTCAATCTTAACACAACTCTCACAACCCACACCACAGTGACCCCACAAGGATTTTACAACACCATTCAAAGGCAGCAGAGCAGGAAAATCTAAACTGAACTTGTATGTTCTAACAAACAATACAAGTATACTGTTAGACACAAAGTGCTGGAGTAACTCGACGGGTCAGACAACAACTCTGGAGAAAAAGGATGGGTGACGTTTCTGGAAGAAGAGTCCCGACCCAAAACATGGCCCATCCGTTTTCTCCAGAGATGGATGCTGCTTGACCCACTGAGTTACTCCAGCACTTTGTGTTTATCTTTGACATAAACCAGCATTTACACTTCCTTTTTATTCAAATTAACCCCCGCCCCCCCCCGCCCCCCTACCCCCCCCCCCTCCCCGGCCCCCCCAATCGTGAGGTAGACTGAGGCTGACTCCCCCATCCCAATCTTTGCACATCCCCAATCCTTTCCATTCATCACTTTAATTTCACGTTCATTAAATATGCTTTCAGACAATTAGCACCATGAAATCTGGAGGAGAGAGGAGGATTATTTTCAATTTTATTTGTTAAATTCGGTATATGCCATCTATCTACATCTACATTTCCATTCTACACATTCTACACTCAGTTAACTCAGTTCAGCAAAATAGAGTGTATACAGAAAACATGTGACATGATGGTTCTAACAATGCAAGATTTCAACTACAATTTTAAAGTATTCAAAACAGAGTGTACAGCTTCCATTAGTAGAAATTACCAGGTGCAGGAACACAGACTTAAAGTAATAGGCAAAAGGTACAAGGGAAATGTGTGAAGGAAGATTTTGTTATGCACAGAGAGATTATGATTTGGAACTCATTATCTGTGTGGAAACAGAATTAATCTGGGCTTTCGAAAGGAAATTGGATAGCAACTGCAGTTCCATTTGCAAATCATGAAGGATCCTTGGAGATGTCGTCATAGTCTAAACTCCTTAACTCCTGCATCCTCTCTCTCTCCGTCTGTTTCATTGTCGGTATAACTCTGGATGCTGAAGATATACATGAAATAACTGGTCAACTCCTCCCCATTCTGTCGTGGGGTAGACCTGACTCTCCTCCCCTCCCCCCACCCCCAGCCCCAATCTTTGCACATCTCCAATCCGTTCCACTCATCACTTTATTCTCATGTTTCACGTATCTTGTGTTTTTCTCGACCCGAAAAGTCACCCATTCCTTCTCGCCAGAAATGCTGCCTGTCCCGCTGAGTTACTTCCGCCTTTTGAGACTATCCCCAGACATTTATTTTGGGTGGAGAGGCATCATGGAGACCAAATGGTACAATAGCTAATTGAGTGTTTTCAATGGGAAGATGAACAGTCGGAAATTGGAAGCTATCTGCACCACTTGAATTCTTTAGATGAGTTCTGAGTTAGATGATCCTTACAGGATAAAAAGAGGCCATTTGCCCATCAAGTCCATCCCAGCTCTTGAAGCAATCCCAGCAATCTTTCCCTGGCATATTTCCGTATAACCTATCCACTGGATGCTGAAGATATACATGAAATCTATCTATATATTACTAAAAGTAAGATCTTGACCGCTTTTGACTCACTGCAATGTGATTTCCGAGAGAACGCCGCTACTTAGGGCCGTCATTTTTGGCCACCTCGCTCAGAGCCCCACTCTGCCGGACTGGACCGGAGGATATTTCCCATCGATGAAAAATCAGTGAGATATTAATGGTTTAAAAAATGTTGCCATTCTCTCTGCTGCCCCTGCTGGTGGAAGGGGGGAGGGACTATAAAACCCGGAAGTGGTGTGCCTCACTCCATCTCTGCAAGATGGAGGAAGCGAGAGGGTCACGTCTCTCTGAGCTCTGAATAACACTGATCACATGTCTACTCAACTGTGAGTGCCCTTAATGTGGTTTGAAAATGAAAATATGGTTGGGTTGAAGTAAAAAGGCACTGCAAATGGTTGTTTGGGGGGTTTGGGTTGAAGTAAAAAGGCACTGCAAAGGATTGTTTGGGGATTTTGGGTTGAAGTAAAAAGACACTGCAAATGGTTGTATGGGGGTTTTGGGTTGAAGTAAAAGGCACTGCAAATGGTTGTTTGTCTAAACTTGACAACTTCCTGTTTGCACTATATTGATTTTAGATAAAAGCCAACAATTACGACTGTGATTTTTGGCCATCTTACTAAGTCCCCCTCCGCTCATCATGTGCAGAGGATTCTTCCCATCAATGAAAAATAAAAGTGTTATTAGTGTTTAAAAATTTTTGAGAATCTCTCTCCTGTCAATCACGCCATGAAGGCCACACCTTTTCCGGTGGGAGGGGGAGGGATTATAAAACCCAGAAGTGTGGGCGTGGCTCAGTCTCTGCATGATGGGGGTCACAAATCTGTCTGAGCTGTGAATCAACTGAACACACTGAATATCTACTGTGAGTGTGGTGTTTTGTGTGGTTTTATGGTGGTTTCACCCTGCTTGAAATGGTATGAAACTGCATTTGAATGTGGTGGCCTTGCACCCTGCATGAAATGGTATGAAATGCATTTGAATGTGGTGTCGTTGCACCCTGCATGAAATGGTATGAAACTGCATTTGAATTTGGTGGCCTTGCACCCTCCTTGAAATGGTATGAAACTGCACTTGAATTCGGTGGCCTTGCACCCTGCTTGAAGTGGTTGGAAACTGCACTTAAATTGGGTGGCCTTGCACCCTGCTTGAAGTGGTATGAAACTGAACCTGAATTTGGTGGCCTTGCACCCTGCTCGAAGAGGTAAGAAACTGCACTTGAATTTGGTGGCCTTGCACCCTGCTTGAAATGGTAGGAAAATGGATTTGAATTTGGTGGCCTTGCACTCTGCTTGAAATGGAATTTCAAGGAATAGCCGCAAGTCAACTGCCAGCCCACCAGCCGTGAGTGAGCTGCCAGCACATCAGGCTTGAGGGACTGAGCTGCCTCCCCAAAAATCCATTTGGCCCACAATGTCCATACTAGCCCTCTGGAGACCAGTAGTCCCTGCAGCCAACAACACCCATACCAGCGCTCCAGAAAGCCCCCCCCCCCCCCCCCCTACCCCCCACTGGCCACCAATAATGGAATTGGTGGAGAGGTGGAATATTGTGTCGGGGGACCAGCCCTCCCGTGTGAACATGGGGCCCAACTGGTCCCACTTAGTCTAGTATATTACTAAAACTCTCATCTTGGTTGATTGTTTGTATGCGTGCGTGTGCGTGAGATCCCGAAACCCCGCCAAAACGGTACACGATAGCGCTACAGTTTTTGGTCCACCTTACTCACCATTGTCCTGTGATGTAAATGAAACAAGTTTCGTTCAGATTGATGGTATATTCTACAAGTTATTGGCATTTTAAACTTGACAAAAATCACTTTTCAAACACTTTTCCACTTGCCCTGCCCGTCAGCCACGTTCGATGTCACAATGACATCACAATGGGGTCCCGAATGTCATTTACATAAAAAATGTGAGTGGTGGAATATTGCATTCGGGGAACGGGGCCCAACAGTTCCCACTTGGTCTAGTAATCCCCAATATTGCCATTGCAAAAAAACTACCAGAGGTTTGGCTGTCGTCATGCGTCAATGATATCTGCCAAATAATGTGAGAAGCAGTGTGTGGCGGCACGGTTGGGCAAGGGTGAAGTTGCTGCCATACAGCGCCAGAGACTGTTGTGCTGTAGCAAGTAGGAATTTCTAACTGGGGCACACGACAATAAAACACTCTTGACTCTTGACACCCGGGATCACTCCTGACTATGGGTGCTGTCTGAGGGGCATTTGTACTTATTACTTGTGACCCCCTCTGGCAGCTCGTTCAATCTACCCACCGGTGTGGAAAATGTTGCCCCTCGGGTTTCTATTAAGTCTTTCCCCTCTCACCTTAAACCTATGCGTTCTTGTTTCTGGATTCCCCTGCTCTGCGGGAAGATTAAAAAAACTCTGTGCATTCACTCCGTCTATTCATCTTGTGGTTTCATACATGATTCATGATTTTCTCTCGTGCAATCAATCAGGAATCGCGATTAAAACAGAAAATATGCATGAAATCTAAAATGAACCAGAGTGGAAGGAGCTCGGCGGCTCATGATGTTGCTGTGGTATCAGCTTCAGTCAGGAGATCAATATGTAACCTCAACCAAATGGGTGAATAGTGAGTAAAATTAAAGCACTTAAATAGCTTTCTATCAGCACTGATTTGTGGGATGAGCAGAAAATGGTGATAACCTCATTCACGCAGGAGGTGTGTTTGATGTAGTTCCCCCGTCCTTGGCAGTGATAGGTCATCATTTTTTAATAACACATTAGCACCTAATCTTTTTGCTTTTCACTTGTTCTGCTGCCACTGCAAATTTAAATGTCCATAGCATCTCTCAGAGGGCGCGAGGAGCATTCCATTCAAAAGAAAAATAAGGAATCAATGTTATGGCTAATGGCGCGGGATGTCTGCAAAGTTAGAAATAAATGGATACGAAATTAATCTGGAAGTAGTGATTATCTGAACACGGCAGCCAGGAGATTGTACAGGTGTTTAAGAGGCTTTTAGATTAGGGCGGCCACGGTGGAGCAGCGGTCGAGTTGCTGCCTCACAGCACTTGCAGCGCTTGCAGCGCCAGAGACCCGGGTTCGATCCCGGCTGTCTGCAGATTTAAGAATGAGCCTGGCAGTTCCACTCTCGAGAGGTCTGAGAAAACAAGCTGCTGCCATCTGTTCCCAGTATCTGGGTCAAGAATTTAATACATTTTCTTAATATTACAAACTCATAATTTCTGAATTACACTCTAAGTGGTCAAGGGCATTTTCAATAATTACAATGGGATTACAATTTCCACTTCAATAGAGTTTCGAGTGGAGAGGCAGTTTCCATGGAATTACATATTCACACTGGGGTTCATTCCGAGCAGGTAAGTACAAAATGTTTAAAGCCTTCTCCACGCCTGCTCTCTGTATATACCGAAGAGAGATACAAAATACTGGAGTAACTCAGCGGGACTCAGCAGCATCATCGCTGAAGAGTAAAGGGCCTGTCCCACTTGGCGATTTTTTTTTGGCAACTGCCAGCGTCATGTCAGTGTCGCCAAAAGATTTTGAACATTTCAAAACCTAGCGGCGACAAAAAAAATGTTGCGACACTTGAAAAAACACCTCGCATCATACGACATCACGCCGCGTCACGACGCATCACGCTGCATCACGCCGCTAATTTTTCGGTGACCTAATATGTCAGCCAATGAAGCCAGCAGTCGCCGAGAAAATCGGCAAGTGGGACAGCCCCTTAAGAATGGGTGACTATCGGTTTAAACCAGCATCTGCAGTTCCTACCTACACATTTGGGTGGCCATATGGTGGTGCAACGGTAGAATTGCTGCCTTTACGGCGCCGGAGACCCAGGTTCGATCCCGACGACGGGTGCTGTCAGTACAGAGTTTGCACGTTCGCCCTGTGACCGCGTGGATTTTTTCCGAGATCTTCGGTTTCCTCCCTCACTGCAAAGACGTACAGGTTTGTAGGTTAATTGGCTTGGTGTATGTGTAAATTGTCCCTAATGTGTGTGGGATAGTGTTAAGCGGGGTTCGCTGGTCGGTGCGGACTCAGTGGGCCAAAGGGCCTGTTTCCGCGCTGTATCTCGAAAATAAAAATAAAACTAAACATTTTGGCTGCTCTGTACATACACACAGCTTCAACATAGCCGTCTTGTTTAACTTATTGCATAACTTATCGTTCTTACCTGCTAGAAACAAAGGGGACCTGGTGTGAGGGAAGGGGAGGTCACTCTAGTTTTAGAATCCTCTGCCCAGGTGATAAGCCTGCGTTTGTTTGTTTGTTTGTGCATTCCCGTTACACGTTCTGCACACGGCAGCCAAACAACAGTCGCTTGTCTTTTTCTTTTTGTTTCCACTTTTAATTTAATTTTAATTTCAGGTTTTCGTGTACCCTGTTGTGTGTTGTGACTGTTGACCTCCGGGGATGAATAAAGTTCTATCGAATCGTTTCGAAGGTTTTCCTTCTCAGGATTTTTCAACACCACCTGACTTTTTGACTTACATACAGGTTTGTCGACGTCAGTTTAAAAAAAAGTGCAAATTGACCCTAGTGTGTAGGATGGTGCTAGTGTACACTGACTGGCATGGACTCGCTGGGCCGAAGGGCCTGTTTCCACGCTTGTATCTCTAAAGTTTAAAGTACTGTGTGTGAACACTCTGGCAGTCAATAACTGCAGGAGGTCAGACACGCATCTCCCAGCCTCTCTCTCTCTCACCGTTTCATTCTGTTCTTGATGCTTATACATTTTACAGAGCCTTATGTTCTCTCAAAGAGTGCTGGGATATTAAACCTTTGGACAATTTCTGTGATTTTGGACCATAAGCATACCTTATTTGAGTCCGAAGAAGGGTCCCGACCTGAAACATCTACCATCCTTTTTCTCTAGCGATGTTGCCTGGCCCGTTAAGTTAAGGGCCGGTCCCACGAGCATGCGACTCCATGCGGCAAGCGCGACCTAACGTGGTCGCTTGAGCCGTACGGCCTCGCGGGGCCGGTCCCACTTCGATCGCCGGAGCCGTATGGAGTTGAGCGGGGCTGGTCCCGACTTCACGCGGGGCTCCCAAAAACTGACACTGTCCAAAAATTCCGCGCGGCAACGGCCTGCCGGCCCGCAGCCGCATTGAGGCCGTACGCAGCGTCTTGACGGCGTACGCCTTCGCTCGAACTTCACGTCAACTTGTACGGGATCACTCGACCTCCACGCGGCCCCTGCTTCCGGTTTGGTCGCGCTCGCCGCATGCAGTCTCACGCTGGTGGGACCGGCCCTGTACAGGGATCACTCGACCTCCGTGCGGCCCCCGCTTCCGGTTTGGTCGCGCTTGCCGCATGCAGGTCACATGCTCGTGGGACAGGCCCTTTACTCTAGCACTTTGTGTCTATCTTCAACATATACCAGTATCTGCAGCTCCTTTCTTTACATACTTTACTGTACATACTTTATCTTCCAACCCATTATAGTAGGTGCAGTTAGCCATGCCTCCTGTGGCTAATGTTTCAACTATTGTAGGATTCAACTATAGGATTTGGGTCTGTAGAAGGGTCTTGCCCTGAAACGTCACCAATCCATGTTTTCCAGTTGCTGGCTGATCTGCTGAGTTGCTTCAGCACTTTGTGTCCTTTTATGGGATTCCTCTGCTTGGATCTAACATGGACCTGATGGGCAGAATGGCCTCCCATGTTCTAAAAGCAAATCCTATCTTAAATAGCTGTGGAAACTTCTATATCATTGCTTGTTGATGAGTCCAATCCTAAATAATTGTAACGACACAGACTCATTGTGGCCATTGTGGCTCTTGTACGTATAATATATTGATCTCGCATCTGATTCTAAAAATACTTCACTGCTGACTGTAATCAATACAGTACATTCATTTGGAATTGGATTTTGGTTCAGGAGAGCAAAACTCATCGGTGCGAGATCTCGGCAGAATTAATTCCCCGTCCATATCGATCCCATCATCTCCATTACATTATTTCTGATTGCCATTCATTTTGAAACCAAGATTTCTGAGAAGCTCTCTCGCTGAGATGTGAAATGTCAGGAATGTCTTTAATGTAGCAAAGGCTGCAAACCTGATAATTAGGATCAGCATGGCTCAGTTTTACTGCAATCAGCACCATCTTCACACTGATCAGATCGTAGTTAATCGTGATCATAAATATTTCAGTATAATACGCATTCACAGTTTAAAGACTGGAGTACACGCTGCATTAGCTTGTGAATGTTAGAACTCCTTTCAGCAACTGTGGGAATCTTACTTGTTAGACAATAGACAATAGTTGCAGGAGTAGGCCATTCGGCCCTTCGAGCCAGCACCGCCATTCACTGTGATCATGGCTGGTCATCCCCAATCAGTACCCCGTTCCTGCCTTCTCCCCATATCCCCTGACTCCGCTATTTTTAAGAGCCCTATCTAGCTCTCTCTTGAAAGCATCCAGAGAACCTGCCTCCACCGCCCTCTGAGGCAGAGAATTCCACAGACTCACCACTCTCTGTGGGAAAAAGTGTTTCCTCGTGTCCGTTCTAAATGGCTTACTCCTCATTCTTAAACTGTGGCCCCTGGTTCCGGACTCCCCCAACATCGGGAACATGTTTCCTGCCTCTAGCGTGTCCAAACCCTTAACAATCTTATATGTTTCAATGAGATCTCCTCTCATCCTTCTAAACTCCAGAGTGTACAAGCCCAGCTGCTCCATTCTCTCAGCAAATGACAGTCCCGCTATCCCGGGAATTAACCTTGTAGGTGGACAAGCAGTGAACATTGCAAGTTCCACCCTGGTTTCATCTTTAATTTAGTTTAGTTTAGAGTTACAGATGGGAAACCGGCCCTTCGGCCCACCGGGTCAGCGCCGACCAGCGATCCCCGCACACTAACCCACACACACTGGGGGCAATTTACATTTATACCAAGCCTATTAACCTACAAACCTGTGCGTTTTTGGAGTGTGGGAGGAAACTGAAAAACTCAGAGAAAACCCACGGGAGAAGGTACAAACTCCATACAGACAGCACCCGTAGTCAGGATCGAACCCAGGTCTCTGGCGCTGTAAGGTGGTAGCTCTACCCCAGCGCCACCGTACCTCCCATTCTAATTTTTGTTTACTATTTGAATGGTTAGATAACAATATACCAGCATCTATCATTTGAGCTCTTGATCCAAAGGGTAGCAGTACTTCTTTCTGATCAGTTTTGCAGTTTAAGGGCTAATATGACATGAAATGACTTTGAGTCAATATACCAGACTAATTTATGAGCCCTGGGTAATGTCCTTGGTTGGTGATTCTGAAGATGAACTCACCAGACATAAACCAATAATTGGCTAATCAGGGTGGCACAGCGGTAGAGTTGCTGCCTTACAGTGCCAGAGATGCGGGTTCGATCCTGACTACGGGTGCAGTCTGTACGGAGTCTGTATGTTCTCCCTGCGACTGAGGTTTCCTCTGGGTGCTCCCGTTTCCTCCCACATTCGAGACACATACAGGTTTGTAGATGCATTGGCTTCTGGAAATTGTCCCTAGTATGCGGGATAGAACTAGTGTACAGGTTGGTTGGTGCGGACCTGGTGGACCAAAGGGCCTGTTTCTACGCTGTATCTCTAAAACTAAAACTTAATAAAATACAAAGCATTCTCAGCTTAATCTTTCCACTTCCAGCTAAGTAATTTCCTAGTTCATACTAGCTATGCTATTTTGCTTTTATTGATCAAAGGTAATTCCTTCTGCCTTCCTGACTGATCCATAGAGCAGAAACGCATCTTCTGCATGTGATGGTATAGCCAAATTGTGTTAATGAACATAGATGCATGTGGTCACAGGAATCCAAATGAGCATACATCCCTAGTTTGAAGACCGGTCCTAACCCGAAACATCACCTATCAATGTTCTCCAGAGACGCTGCCTGACCCTCTGAGTTACTCCGGCACTTTATTTCCTTTTGAGCATACATCTTTATTCTAACTCAGAACTCAATCCAGGCCTTAAAAAACAACATGTTCGTGGACACTCTATTAGACACATCCTTTTTGCTGCCAATCAAGGCTTTCATAACTTGACCTGCACAGATTAATATTCCTAGGAGACCGATTAACAAAACTACACATACAATTTTAATTTCAATGATACATTATCATCACATGTACCTAGGTTTGGTTTAGTTTAGTTTGTTTAGTTTAGTTTTTTGTCACGTGTCACCAAGGTACAGTGAAAAGCTTTTGTTGCATGCTAATTAGTCAGCAGAAAGACAATACCTGATTGCAATCGAGCCATTTACAGTGTATGGATACATGATAAGGGAATCATGTTTAGTGCAAGGTAAAGCCAGCAAAGTCCGATCAAGGATGGCCCGAGGGTCACCAATGAGGAAGATAGTAGTTTGGCACTGCTCTTTGGTTGTGGTAGGATGATTCAGTTACCTGATAACAGCTGGGAAGAAACTGTCTCTGAATCTGGATGCATGTGTTTGAAGGTAGAGTGAAATGCTTTGTTTTGCAAACATCCCGGTAAAATCATGTGGCAGACCTCACCTGGGCGGTACACAAGTGTCGGCACGATTTAGCACCAACAAAGTTACAAATGTTCACCAAACAGTTCCTATCCACTGTCGCAACAAGCAGCCGCTTGCAGCCACATTGGGAGACCACCTCCATCACAGTCTCAGCTTTCTCAGTAGCTACGATGATTACAGCTGCATTGATTTTTTTTTTTCCTGTGTGTGGCAAGCTCGTTTAAGGCAAGTGCGGGTGATTTCTGTCACAGACCCGAATCTGCGCCACGCTCTAACTTCAAACAAGTCATTAAGTAGAGATACACAAGGGACAGCAGATGCTGGAATCTTGAGCAGAACACAACGTGTTGTGCAAACTCATCTTTGGGCAAAAGGATGAGAGGGCACCTCATTGAAACTTACAGAATGGAGAAAGGCCTGGATAGAGTGGATTTGAAGAGAATGATTTTCTACTAGTGGGAGAGTCTAGGACCAGAGGGCACAGCCTCAAGAATAAAAGGATGTACCTTTAGAAAGGAGTTGAGGAATTTCTTCAGTGGTGAATCTGTGGAATTCATTGCCACAGTCGGCTGTGGAGGCTGCCATTGGGTATTTTTTAAGGCGGAGATTGACAGATGCTTGATTAGTATGGGCTGAGTCTGAAGAAGGGTCTCGACCCGAAACGTCACCTATTCCTTTTCTCCAGAGATGCTGCACGACCCGCTGAGTTACTCCAGCATTTTGTGTCTACCCTATGTATTCCTGTTCAGCTGTGTAAATGATTTCATCAGTTCTGCCTCTGAGGCAGTTTAAGAACGTGACTTTTGCTTCTAGAGGAACAACCCAGCTTCAGCAGGTTTTCATTCCTCTGAATTGTTTGTGACCTAGACGGTTTGCAAGCCGGAAATACGGCCATGAACTTGGTGGCAGAAGATGCCTGCAACCCCACAGCTGCCAGCAAATCCATCCCACCGGTCTTATTCATATATTGGCTGCACATACGATATGCTTACATTCAGGCGGCATGATGGCGCAGTGGTAGAGTTGCTGCCTTACAGCGCCAGAGACCCGGGCTCGATCACGACTACTAGTGCCGTCTGCACGGTACGTTCTCCCCATGACCTGTGTGGGTTTTCTCCGATATCTTTGGATTCCCCCCACACTCCAAAGACGTACAGGTTTGTAGGTAAATTGGCTTGGTAAATGTAAAAAAATTGTCTCTAGTGTGCGTAGGATAGTGTAAATAGCGGGGATCGCTGGTCGGTGCGGACTCGGTGGGCCGAAGAGTCTGTTTCCGTGCTATATCTCTAAACTAAACTAAACCAAACTAAACCAGGGGAGGGCCTGAATGGTATAGCAGTACACCAACTCTGGCTGATGTTCTCTTCCTCCATGTTAGCACTACAATGCCTCCAAGCTGCACGGCTGGTCACACTTCAAAAGGATCTGTGTAGGAAAGCAGATGCTGATTTAAACCAAAGATAGACACAAAAAGCTGGAGTAACCCAGCGGGCCAATAAACAGATTGTTAAGGGCTTGGACTCACTAGAGGCAGGAAACATGTTCCCGATGTTGGGGGAGTCCAGAACCAGGGGCCACAGTGTAAGAATAACAGAGTAAGCCATTTAGAACGGAGACGAGGAAACACTTTTTCTCACAGAGAGTTGTGAGTCTGTGGAATTCCCTGCCTCAGAAGGCGGTGGAGGCAGGTTCTCTGGATGCTTTCAATAGAGAGCTAGATAGGGCTCTTAAAAATAGCGGAGTCAGGAGATATGGGGAGAAGGCAGGAACGGGGTACTGATTGTGGATGATCAGCCATGATCACATTGAATGACGGTGCTGGCACGAAGGGCCGAATGGACTGTTCCTGCATCTATTGTCTATTGTCTATTGTCTAAACATCTCTGGAGTAAAGGAATGGGCGGCATTTCGCGTCGAGACCCTTCTTCAGACTGATAGTCAGGGGGAAGGTAAACGAGCAATATATAGATGGTGATATAGAGAGATATGGAAGAAATGAATGAAGGAGATGCAAAAAAAGTAACGATGATAAAGGAAACAGGCCACTGTTAGCTGTGGGCAAGGTGAAACTGAGTTACATTGAGACACTGAGACTCAACGACTTCAGATGACTTTGAAGCTAGTACGACTTTGGTGGAGGAGGGATGAGAGAGGGGGATGCAAGGGTTACTTGAAGTTAGAGAAATCAATATTCATATTGTTGGGTTGTAAGCTGACGCGCTGATTTACTCCAGCTTTTTGTGTCTATCTCCCGAAAGAACAGCTGGACTGCTACTAAAGTACCCTGGTGCATAATGACCGAGAGGCCAACATGGAGTAACTCAGCAGGCGAGGCCCGAAACGTCGCCCATTCCTTCTCTCCAGAGAAGCTGCCCCACTCGCTGAGTTACTCCAGCATTTTGTGTCTACCTTTGATTTAAACCAGCATCTGCAGTTCTTTCCTACACACGAGAGGTCAACAAGCTTGTATTCAGCTGCAAAGAAAATGTTCGCATTGATTCTTCAAATCAAAAATAAGTCTGCATTTATGTAATGGTGCTAACTGGAAGGATTCTTCTGACGAGAAGGGGGCCCGACCCAAAACGTCACTTATCTATGTTCTCCAGAGATACTCCCTGACCCGCTGAATTACTCCAGCATTTTGTATCATTTTTTAGGTATCATCAGGACTTAAGTGACAGGTCATGTTTGTTTCCCCCACAGTGAAGGATGCCAAGGGGAAATGAATTGAAAGAGGGAGTTAAAACAATAAGAGGCATAGCCAGGATAGTTATCCATGGTGGAGGTGTTGAATACAAGAGGTTTAAGTTGAGAGGAAGGAGTTTAAAAGGGAGTTTTTAGTTTTCGATTTTCAGTTTTAGAAATAGAGCGTGGAAACAGGCCCTTCGGCCCACCGAGTCCTCACCAACCAGCAATCACCCGACTACTATTTCTATCCTACATGGGACAAGTTCCAGAAGATAATCGACCTACACACCTGCGCGTCTTTGGAGTGTCGGAGGAAACCGGAGCATCAGGAGAAAATCTACGCAGTCACAGGGAGAACGTACAAACACCGTATAGACAGCACCCGTGGCCAGGATCGAGCCCGGGTCTCTGGCGCTGTAAGGCAGCAACTCTACCGCTGCGACACCGTACAGGGAACTTTCTATACACTGTGTGTAGCTGACAACTGGATCCACCTCCAACGGGATCCCACCACTGGCCACATCTTCCCATCTCCTCCCCTGTCAGCTTTCCGCAGAGACCGCTCCCTCCGTAACTCCCTGGTCAATTCGTCCCTTCCCACCCAAACCACCCCCTCCTCTTATACTTTCCCTTGTAACCGCAGGAAATGCTACCCTTGTCGCTTTACCTCCCCCCTTGACTCCATCCAAGGACCCAGGCAGTCTTTCCAGGTGAGGCAGAGGTTCACCTGCACCTCCTCCAACCTCATCTATTGCATCAGCTGTTCTAGGTGTCAACTGCT
The DNA here is from genome assembly GCF_010909765.2 of Amblyraja radiata. Classification (NCBI taxonomy): domain Eukaryota; kingdom Metazoa; phylum Chordata; class Chondrichthyes; order Rajiformes; family Rajidae; genus Amblyraja; species Amblyraja radiata. The sequence continues at coordinate 49,913,529 of NC_045967.1, forward strand.
CTACATCGGTGAGACCAAGTGCAGGCTTGGCAATTGCTTCGCACAACACCTCCACTCAGTTTGCAATAACCAACCCGGTGGCTCAGCACTTCAACTCCCCCTCCCATTTCGAATCTGACCTTTCTGTCCTGGGCCTCCTCCATGGCCAGAGTGAGTCCCACCACAAATTGGAGGAGCAGCACCTCATATTTCGCTTGGGCACTTTACACCCCAGCAAGATGAACATTGACTTCTCCAATTTCAGGTAGTCCTTGCTTTCTCCCTCCTTCTCCTTCCCTTCCCAATCTCCACCTCTTCCTTTCTTCTTCCTGCCCCCGCCCCCACACCCCTCATCAGTTTGAAGAAGGGTCTCGACCCGAAACGTCACCCATTCCTTCGCTCCATAGATGCTCTCACCCGCTGAGTTTCTCCAGCATTTTTGTCTAGCTAATAACTGGACCTCACTGCCAGAGGTGGTGGAGCAGTCAGATGTAATGACTATGTTGAAGACATATAGGCCATGTTAAATAGGCCAGGCAAAGGAGTCTGAAGAAGGGTCTCAAACCGAAAAGTCACCCATTCCTTCTCTCCAGAGATGCTGCCTGTCGCGCTGAGTTACTCTAACATTTGTGTCTACCTTCGATTTAAACCAGCATCTGCAGTTCTTTCCTCCACAAAGAAGGATATGGACCTAATACAGGTAAATAGCAGAGTGTAGATGGGAAAAAATGTCAACTTGGTCTTAGTAATTGATGTGCCGTATCATTCTATAACCATGACTCTATGGTGCAGTAAATGTCTGAACATTGAGACTAACAATCCTTGCATCATCGGGAGAGATGGGTCATTCGTTTTAAGGTAGTGCAACCACATCATTACCTCCAACATAAATTTAAACCAGCCTTAAATGTTGTTGATTAAGTACCTTTGTTTCCCTGCAGTGTTTGTTTGAGTGTGGGCACTTATCTTCAGTGAACCAACAGATAGCTCCAGGGGAGAGGACCTGGAGGAGTTGCTCAGTTCACCATTGTGAAGGGGATGGCTGAACGCTCACTTAAATAGGAAAGTTGCCAAAGTATCACAGTTAATCGTCGCAAGTAAACTCCTTCACACCGCCAGGCTCAATGAAGCTGCCCGTCAATTCAACCAGTAGAACGATATAAGCAAAGTGCGGCACGGTGGCGCAGCGGTAGAGTAGCTGCCTTACAGCGCCAGCGACACGGGTTCGATCCTGACCACGGGTGCTGTCTGCACAGAGTTTGAATGTTCTCCCCGTGACCTGCCTGGGTTTTCTCCGGGTGTTCTTTGTAGAGGTTGGCTTCGGTAAAAAATTGTAAATTGACCCGAGTGCCAGTCTACGGGATCACTGCTCAGCGGGTAGACGGTCAGAATCTTTTGCCCAGGATTGAAAAAATGACATACTGGCAGGCATAGCTATAAGGTGAGAGGGGAATGTAAAATGGAGAAAAGCGGGGCAAGTTTTTTTTCACACACAGAGTAATGAGTGCCTGGAACACGTTGCCTGGTGGTGGCTGAGGTAGATGCAATAATGGCACTTAAGAGACTTTTGGACAAGCACAGGGATGTGTAAGCCATGGGGCAACATGGACTATGTGCAAGTACATAAGAGATGGTCTTGGCATCGTGTTCGGCCACAGACATTGCGGGCCAAAGGGCCTGTTGTTGTGCTGTACTGTTCTATCTTCAATGCGTAGGAAGGAACTGCAGATGTTGGTTTAAACGTAAATAGACACTAAATTCTGGAGTAACTCAGCGGGACGGGCATCACCTCTAGAGAAAAGCAATGGGTGATGTTTCGGGTCGAGACCTAGTTTTAGTTTTAGTTTAGAGATACAGCGCGGGCACACGCCCTTCGGTCCACCGTGTCCGCGCCGATCAGCGATCTCCGCACATTAACACCATCCTACACACTCCAGGGAAAGTTTTTTTTTACATTTACCAAACCAATGAACCTACAAACCTGTACGTCATTGGAGTGTGGGAGGGAACTGATGAGCTCGGAGAAAACCCACGCAGGTCCCGGGGAGAAGGTACAAACTCCGTATAGACAGCGCCCGTAGTCGGGATAGAACCTGGGTCTCTGGCGCTGCATTCACTGTAAAGCAGCAACTCTACCACTGCAGACACCGTAGCAGAAACCTATGCTGGTTTACACCGAAGATAGACACCTGTCCCGCTGAGTTACTCCAGCATTTAGTGTCTATCTTCAACGTGTTATGTTCAATACCAATACAGCTCACTGACATTTTTTTCCTCCAGTTTTCTTCTGCATTAATTTGAGGACAATGCTCCATCAATATATAGATATCCACGGGAACTGATAGAATATCGAATGTAAGGGGGAAATATACAATTAATGGCATTGATATATGTTGATATACAGAGGATTCATAGGCACACTCTAGTTTGTTAAACACATTGCCCTTCTGCATGTTAGGTCTGGGCAGCTTAATATTGGCAGTCTATTGAATGGTAGAATCAAAACATTAAGCCCTTTCCTATTCTCGTTCAATACCTCCAGACACGTTTCTTCCCAGCTGTTATCAGGCAACTGAATCATCCAACCACAACAAGAGAGCAGTGCTGAACTACTATCTACCTCTTTGATGAGAGACTATCCTTGATCGGACTTTGCTGTCTTTAGCTTGCACTAAACGTTATTCCCTTATCATGTATCTACGCACTGTAAATGTCTGAAGGAGGGACTCGACCCAAAACGTCACCCATTCCTTCTCTCCAGAGATGCTGCCTGTCCCGCTGAGTTACTCCAGCTCTTTGTGTCTATCTTCAGTTTAAAAAACCTGCATCTGCAGTTCCTTCTTACACACTGTAAATGAATCAATTGTAATCACGTGTTGTCGTTCTGCTGACTGGTTAGCATGCGACAAAAGCTATTCACTGTACCTCGGTACACGTGACAATAAACTAAACTGAACTGATAAACTAGACTGACCTGACACGCATGGTGTAACAAACACCACTTGACCACCATGGAGGATGTCAATTAGTGTTTCAGTCCCCAGGCAATGTTCTTTCCACGTCACTGAAGTCTGTCCAACTCCCCGCTGATCGCTGCTCGTCTCCCCTTCCCGTGTGCACGTTATTGCTACACACGGAAAGTAATGAGGAGAGGTGATGGCATACACTGAGCGTCTGAGCTACAGGGAGAGGTTGAGTAGGCTGGGTCTCTCAGGCTGAGCACAGGAGGATGAGGGGGTGGTCTCATAGAGGTGTGCAAGATCATGAAGGGAATAGATCGGGTAGATGCACAGAGTCTCTTGCCCAGAGTAGGGGAATCGAGGACCAGAGGTTCAAAGTGATGGGGGTAGTTGAGGCCAGTTCATTAGCTATATTTAAAAGGGAGTTAGATGTAGCCCTTGTGACTAAAGGGATCAGGGGGTATGGAGAGAAGGCAGGTACGGGATACTGAGTTGGATGATCAGCCATGATCATATTGAATGGCGGTGCAGGCTCGAAGGGCCGAATGGCCTACTCCTTCACCTATTTTCTATGTTTCTATAATAAGAACAAAGCATGCCATTTGATTTTTAGTCAGATACTAAGCAAGAAAAATTATAAGGCAGCTTGCAGTCCAGATATAAGATAGTCCACAGGCCCAGACTGTGCAAATGTAAAAGCCACCTCAGTACAAATTAAGAAATAACTCCTTCAGATTCTGATTTTTTATGTTCTGGTACGAAACCAATGATTTTCCCTAATAGGCCATTGAGAGAACTAAAAGCCACTTTTAAAGAGAGTGCAATAGACTCAATTATCAAGGTCTAATAGAAAGATCAATCACTGTCGGGTAAATGAAAATGTAGGTCTACTTAGACGTGACCGAACAAGGAACTGGCCCTTGTAATTGACCAAGAGGGGCAGCCCAACTGGAATTAGCTGTGAAATTGTAGTGCATGTTTCACTATACACTTCAATGCTAATTTATGAGGTTGGATGGATCATAACTTTTTCCATGACATAGAGTTATACAGCACAAAAAAACAGGTTTAATTTAGTTTATGTGTACGAAAGAACTGCAGATGCCGGTTTAAATCAACCCGAAATGTCACCCATTCCTTCTCTCCAGAGATGCTGCCTGTCCCGCTGAGTTACTCCAATATTTTGTGTCTACCTTTCGTTTAGTTTAGTTTAGTTTAGAGATACAGCGCGGAAACAGGCCCTTCGGCCCACCGAGTCCACACCAACCAGCGATCCCCGCATATCGCCACGACCCTACGTACACTAGGGACAATTTTACATTGATATAATGAACCTACAAACTTGTACGTCTTTGGAGTGTGGGATCTACACCAACCTTTTGCTAGAATGATCCAGAATTACACTTTGTGACTTACTCATCCATGTTGCTTGACGTTTTTTCTTGCTTCAAATATTTGTCCAATTTTCTCTCAATGTATACACTGATGTTTGCTTCAAGTATTCCCAATGGTAAAATAACCCTCAGGCTAAAGTTATGTGTTCTTAATCCCTTGTCCCTAAATGCCCATTTTACACTGATATCTTCATCACTCCATCCATCCCGCCGAAAACGACGTAGCCTTTCCTTATTCAACCGGTAAAAATTCACCAAAATTCAGAAAACATTGCAGCAACACAACGAGAACAGAGTCATAGCTGTTAAAAGGACAGCAGCCTGAGAGTAGTCAGTCTGAAGAAGGGTTTCAACCCGAAACGTTGCCTATTTCCTTCGCTCCATAGATGCTGCCTCACCCGCTGAGTTTCTCCAGCATTTTTCGATTTTCCAGCATCTGCAGTTCCTTCTTAAGCACAACAGCCTGAGAGTATTGGTGATTTCTATCAATGTTACATACACCAAACTTTATGTCCCTGATACATGAAATCCAAGTGGATGAAATACCGCATATAAGACAACAATTATACCGAATAGTGAAAGGCTTGGATAGAGTGGATGTGGAGAGGATATTTCCACTAGTGGGGAGTCTAGGTCATAGCCTCAGAATTAAAGGACATTCCTTTCGGAAGGAGATTGGTGAACCTGTGGAATTCTTTGCCACAAAAGGCTGTGGAGGCCAAGTCAATGGATATTTTTAAGGCTGAGATGGATAGATTCTTGATCAGGTGTCAGGTGTTATGGGGAGAAGGCAGGAGCATGGAGTTATGGACCAGCCATGGTTGAATGGCAGAGTAGATTTGATGGGCCGAATGGCTCAATTCTGCTCCTATCACTTATGAATTAATAAACATATATAATAATGTATAATATCATTATAATTTTAGAAATAAATATTTTATAATAATTTTCCGTTATAATAATATTACAATTATCATTCCCTTTATAATAATTTTCATTGGCAATAACATTGTGAAATAGTCAGATCACACCGCCCCACGCCGCTTCGGCTAGGCCACTACCATAATCAAGGACCTGTCTCACCCTGGACACTCCCTCTTCTCTCCTCTCCCATCAAACAAGAGGGACAGAAATGTGAAAATGCACACATCCAGATTCAGGGGCAGTTTCTTCCCAGCGGTTATCAGGTAACTGAATCATCCTACCACCAACTAGAGAGCAGTCCTGAGCTGCCATCTATCTCATCGGACTATCTGGAATTTACTGGACTTTATCTTGCACTAAACATTATTCCCTTTATCCTGTATCTGTTCACTGTGGACAGCTCGATTGTAATCATGTATCATCTTTCCGCTGACCGGATAGCACGCAACAATAAAAGTCCTTCAGTGACCGTCGGTCCATGTGACAATAAACTAGACTAAACTAAAGATCTAGAATTTAAATGTGTTGGCTTTTAGAAAGAAATCTGTTTGCGTCCTTGAATTTATGAGGTGAATGCTTGCAAAAATATGGATAATTATATGTTTCTTTAACATATGGAGTAGGGAGTGTGTGCTGTTAAACGCTGCCCTTCCCCACCCACTTCTTTGCAACTGACATCACTTCATTATTAGACACAAAATGCTGGAGTAACTCAGCAGGCCAGGCAGCATCTCTGGAGAAAAGGAATAGGTGATTTTTCAAGTCGACCCGATACTTGACCCAATTCTTTTCTCCAGATATGCTGCCTGACCCGCTGAGTTACTCCAGCACATTGTCTCTTTATTTGTAAACCAGCATCTGCACTTCCTATTCAAGACTTCATTATTAATATCGGGTGCTGTCGTGGGAAAGGCGTGTTTAAAACGTGTGTAATATTAGGTAAAATTAGCTGCACGCATTGAAAATTGTTGTTCTTCTGTGGTAACCATGAATACATCTTTTGCTCAGAATTTTGTTTCAGCTGACAAAACTTCACAGAAAGCTCTCCTTGTTTTAAGAGTATGAAGATTAGCTCAGCTGCGCAGAAAGATAAAAATATACAAGATGTAGTAGCGGTGTGGAATGAGCTTCCAGTGGAAGTGGTGGCGGCAGGTTCGTTGGTATCATTTAAAAATAAATTGGATAGGCATATGGATGAGAAGGGAATGGAGGGTTATGGTATGAGTGCAGGCAGGTGGGACTAAGGGAAAAAAGTTGTTCGGCACGGACTTGTAGGGCCGAGATGGCCTGTTTCCGTGCTGTAATTGTTATATGGTTATATGGTTATATGGGTTTATTAAGACCATGCATGAGATCAAGAAATCAAAGTCATACTAGGGGTTATATGGAAAATGGATCTGAATCTGACTGGAAATGCAGGGTTTTGTTTGTGGACTGAACTTTAGAACGTTTGTGTGGTCACTCAAAATGATTTGATGAATTGAAACTCGAGCCACAAACATTCTTATAAATTAAAAATGCATACAAAGTCATCTTGCAGACTTTCATGCAGTTTTGCCTGTTTCAGATTGGAGTTGTGCATTACAAGAAACCATGTGCTCTTGAGCACAGTTCACCCCAGGGTAACCGATATTTGCATGTACAACATCACATGCCATCAATGTAGACAATAATCATGTCATATTTAATGAATGAAATTGATGAGAATAATGAATGGCTTGGATAGAGTGGATGTTGAGAAGATGTTTCCACTAGCTCCCGATGTTGGGGGGAGTCCAGAACCAGGGGCCACAGTTTATGAATAAGGGGTAAACCATTTAGAGCGGAGATGAGGAAACACTTTTTCACACAGAGAAACATAGAAACATAGAAATTAGGTGCAGTAGTAGGCCATTCGGCCCTTCGAGCCTGCACCGCCATTCAATATGATCATGGCTGATCATCCAACTCAGTATCCCGTACCTGCCTTCTCTCCATACCCTCTGATCCCCTTAGCCACAAGGGCCACATCTAACTCCCTCTTAAATATAGCCAATGAACTGGCCTCAACTACCCTCTGTGGCAGAGAGTTCCAGAGACTCACCACTCTCTGTGTGAAAAAAGTTTTTCTCATCTCGGTTTTAAAGGATTTCCCCCTTATCCTTAAGCTGTGACCCCTTATCCTGGACTTCCCCAACATCGGGAACAATCTTCCTGCATCTAGCCTGTCCAACCCCTTAAGAATTTTGTAAGTTTCTATAAGATCCCCTCTCAATCTCCTAAATTCTAGAGAGTATAAACCAAGTCTATCCAGTCTTTCTTCATAAGACAGTCCTGACATCCCAGGAATCAGTCTGGTGAACCTTCTCTGCACTCCCTCTATGGCAGTAATGTCCTTCCTCAGATTTGGAGACCAAAACTGTACGCAATACTCCAGGTGTGGTCACACCAAGACCCTGTACAACTGCAGTAGAACCTCCCTGCTCCTATACTCAAATCCTTTTGCTATGAATTGAGAGTTGTGAGTTTGTGGAATTCTCTGCTTCAGAGGACGGTGGAGGCCGGTTCTCTGGATACATTCAAGAGAGAGCTAGATAGGGCTCTTAAAGATAGTGGAGTCAGGGGATATGGGGATAAGGCAGGAACGGGCAGGGTACTGATTGTGGATGATCAGCCATGATCACATTCGAAGGGTCGAATGGCCTACTCCTGCACCTATTGCCTATTGTCTATAGTGAGAGATTCCAAGACTAGAGGTCATAGCTTCAGAATTAAATGACGTTCTCTCAGGAAGGAGATGAGGAGACATTTCTTTAGTCAGAGGGTGGTGAACCTGTGGAATTCTTTGCCACAGAAGGCTGTGGAGGCCAAGTCAGTGGATATTTGTAAGGCAGAGATAGATAGAGTCTTGATTAGTACAGGTGCCAGAAGTTATGGGGAGAAGGCAGGAGAATGGGGTTAGGAGGGAGAGATAGATCAGCCATGATTGAATGGCAGAGTAGACTTGATCGGCCGAATGACCTAATCCTACTCCTATTCCTTATGATCTCATGATTTTAATTGTGTAACCTCTTACCTGATTCTTTTTTTCCACTCAGTGTCCAACATGAGAAAAAGCCTGCATTAAGTTAGAAACCATACATGAATTAATGTATCCTCTCTGTCACTGTTCCATTTCCTTATTTTGCCTGTCCGATCACTAATCTGTTCATGCAGCAGATCAGTTCTATGTACATATCAACAAGAGCGTTTCATATATCTCCACAACCACACCTCTGCTACAGCCACAGTCACTCAAGGCGTTCCCCAAGGCTCCGTACTCGGCCCCCTCCTCTTCATCATCTACATCCTCCCTCTTGGTCAGATACTCCGCCACTTCAACCTGGACTTCCACTGTTACGCTGATGACACCCAGATCTACCTCGGCACCAAATCCCCCCACAACTCCCCCCCCCCCCCTCTCCCATATCAACTCCTGTTTGTCAGCTATAAAAACCTGGATGCAACATAATTTCCTCAAACTCAACAGCAATAAGACAGAATTCCTCCTCATAGGCTCCAAAGCCACACTCAGCAAAATCAATAACCCCACTCTCACCATCGACGGCACCACTGTCTCCCCATCTCCCCAGGCCCGCAACCTTGGCGTGATCTTTGATTCCACCCTCTCCCTTGAGCCTCACATCCGCCATGTAATTAAAACCTTCTTTCATCTCCGCAACATCGCCAAACTCAGACCCTCTCTCACACCTCACGCTGCTGAAAGACTCATCCATGCCTTCATCTCCTCCCGACTGGACTACTGCAACTCACTTCTCCTTGGCATCAGCTCCACCGACTCCAACTGGTCCAGAACGCAGCCGCCCGACTCATTACCCTCACCAAATCCTGGCATCACATCACTCCAGTCCTCAAACAACTTCACCGGCTTCCCATCTCCCACCGGATCAACTACAAAATCCTGATCCTCACCTACAAAGCTCTCCACCATCTGGCCCCCCCATATCTCACTGACCTCCTCTCCCCCTACCAACCCTCACGGTCCCTCAGATCCATATCAGCCGGTCTCCTCTCCATCCACAAGTCCAACCTCCGCAGTTTTGGGGACAGAGCCTTCTCCAGGGCAGCTCCCATGCTCTGGAACTCCCTCCCCCAACTGATCCGCAATTCTGTGTCCCTCACCATCTTCCAGTCCCGCCTCAAGACCCATCTCTTCACCTCTGCCTATCCTTAGCCCCACGTCCCCCTCCCTTTTCATCTGTGCATTAATTGCCTCATATTGTGTTTTGTATTGAATTCTGTCTTTACTTTGTGTACTAGTCATGTCTCTACTATTTATTTCATTCCCCTTACATGTTTTTCCTCTACCTGCTAAATTTTTGTAAGGTGTCCTTGAGACTCTTGAAAGGCGCCCATAAATAAAATTTATTATTATTATTATTATTATATACACCACAGCTAGATGAAGTTCATTATGAAACAGGGGAACTGTTTAAACCAGTGAAGGACCAGGCTAACAAACAGAATATGAGCAGTTTCCAATACCCAGCTCCATGGCATACATACAGAGATGCTGCAGATGAGATGAGCCCTGCAGCCATCTGTCCTGAGATTATGCACGGATGTTGCTCTTCTCCACAGGATAGACAACAACATATTTATTTCTGCCGCAAATTTGGACCAAATCCAGGCACTTCAGCCAAATATTCAGTTTTCCCCAATTCTAAATTAGTGAAATTCAGTTTGGTTCATGTTTAAAATGCCCTCTGCCGACCTAAAGGAAATTTGGACTTGGCATGTTCCTGTGGTCCACATTTGCAATGGACGATTGATCAATAAGTGCAGAGGTAGAGTTGCTGCCTTACAGCACCAGGGACCCGGGTTCAATCCTGACTATGGGTGTTGTCTGTACAGAGATTGTACATTCTCCCCGTGACCACATGGGTTTTCTCCGGGTGCTCTGACTTCCTCCCACACTCCAAATATATACAGGTTTGTTGGCGTAAAGAATTAAAAAGAAAACTTGGAAGTTGTCCGTCGTGTGTAGGATAGTGCTAGTGTATAGGGATCACTGGTCGGCGTGGACTCGGTGGGGCGAAGAACCCATTTCCGCACTGCATCTCTAAAGTAAACTAAACTAAATGATGAAGGTGTTATTAATGTCAGGGGTAATGGAGGGAAGGCAGAAGAATGTGGTTGAGAGGGAAGGGTAGTTCAGCCATGATTGAATGGCGGAATAGACTTTTTAGTTTGATTTAGAAATACATAGATAGATAGATAGATATAATTTAATTGCCACACAACCAAGGTCGGTGGTATTTGGGTTGCCAGCAGCGGTACAATAATAAAGAACACAACCACAATAAAATGTTTACACAAACATCCACCACAGCATTCATCACTGTGGTGGAAGGCACAGAGCTTGGCCAGTCCTCCTCCGTTTTCCCCCGTGGTCGGGACCTCCACCCTCCACAGCCGTTGCTGCGGGCGTCCAGATGGTAAGGGACAAAGTCAAAGTCAAGGTGAGTCCAGGATCGGCTCTTCCCAACCAGAGACCGCGGCTTCAGGCTGGTGAAGGCCGCAGGCCGGCGGTCAAAGTTTTAAAGTACCTGCCGTGCCGCAGCCGGAAGCACCGCAGTCTGCAGGGCCGGCGGTCGAAGCTCCCCTCCAGGGGAGATGGTAAGTCCATGCCGCACCCACGGTAGAAGACGGCCGCGGGCCGGCGGTGGAAGCTTCTTCTTCCCCCCGGGTCCTCCACGAGGGATCCTGGGCTGTAGACGCCGCACCAGCTGGAGTTCTGCAGACTCTGCTTCAGTCTGCTGCAGACTTCTGCTTCAGGCTGCCGGCTGCCGAGGGCCAGCGTAACGGAGCGCTCCCCTCCAGCGAGGTCTCACCCGCTCCGCACCGAGAGTCCACGCTGCGCCCGCCGCTGAAGCTCCGGGCGCGTCTCCGGGAAAGTCCGCGCCGATCCTTGCTGTTAGGCCACGGGGGAGGCGACCCGAAAAAATCGCCTCTCCATGGAAGAGGCAGCCAAAACGGTTTCCCCCTTACCCCCCCACACCACCCCCCACACATAACACACAAAGAAACATTAAAAACAGACTTTTAAACATACTAAAAAAATTAAAAAAAGTTGGGAAAAAACGGACACGCTGCCGACAGGCTGCTGCCAGTGCAGCGCCCCCTATCAAGCGCGGAAACAGGCCTTTTGGCCCACTGAGCCTGTGCCGACCAACAATCCCTGCACATTAACATTACCCATCACACACTAGAAATAATTTACAATTTTACTGAAGCCAATTAACCTACAAACTTTCATGTGGGAGAAAACCAGAGCACCTGGAGAAAATCCACGCAGGTCATGGGGAGAACATACAAACTCCGTACAGGTAGGAACAGTAGTCAGGATCGAACCCAGGCCTCTGGCGCTGTAAAGGGCCTGTCCCACTTGGGCGTCATTTGCGCATCATTTACGCGATATCCTAAAAATTGGTTGTCATGTCGTGATGCGCGCATGACGCGTGGTGAGGCGTGGTGGCGTATGCAGTGGTGGCGCCCCAGGATTTTTGGATGCTCAAAATCCTCGCCCACCACCTGCGTGACACGCAAATGATGCCCAAGCGGGGCAGGCCCTTAAGGCAGCAACTCTACCAGCGTGCCACCGTGCCGCCCCTTGATGGGCTGAATGGCCTAATTCTGCTCCTAACACTTCTGAACTTGTAAATGCAATGTCTCTTGGCCTTTTATCTCTTGCAGAGATCTGTGAGGTGGACTGTGGTGAGCATGGCGTGTGCTTGGGTGGCCTGTGCCACTGTGAGAAAGCATGGGGCGGCCTGGCCTGTGACCAGCATGTCTGCCACCCTCGCTGCACAGAGCATGGAAAGTGTAAGGAAGGCAAATGTGAGTGCAGTTCTGGCTGGGAGGGAGAGCACTGCACTGTCGGTAAGATACCTCCAGATACCATTTTGTTTCCAAGCATAAAAATCATTTTGTCAGCATTTTTTATAATGATGTTATTCCTGCCTCAAATCTTCCTTTCTTTTAAGCACAACATTTGGATAATGTTGTAAAAGGTAAGAATGAATTCCGTAATATTTTCCACATGGCAAATAGCCTGTTTGTAAGAACGGAAAACGTTAACTTTAAACTCTTTGAGAATGGGATTATTATTTAATTATGTTGCAGGTGTGCTATGCTCAATTAACTAAAGCTAATTTAGCCCATGACAGATTGTAAGGTCTTGCCAAGTGAGCAAGTGGCCAAAATAGGATCCTCAATATTTCACATTCATAAATCCATAACTTAGAAATGGAATTAGGCCAGTCGGGCCCATCAAGTCTACTCCGCCATTCAATCGTGGCTGATCTCTGCCTCCTAATCCCATTTTTCTGCCTTCTCCCTTATAACCCTTGACACCCGTTCTAATCAAGAAATGCTCTAATCAAGAAAGGATATTTGAAATGACTAGGACAGCAATATTTATGGAGAGGAAGTAAAATAAATGTGTGTCCCTTATAAGTTCATTCTTTTGGTGCAGATTTTGTGGCCTGATATATTAATAACTTGATCTACTCTACAATGCAATGTAGCAACTGCCTCATCTGAAATTAATTGCTTTTGTAAGGCGGGAAGACAAATGGGAACTGAATATAACGTACGAAATGCTACCACACATGGATGGAGATCTTTGTGGCAGGGATCAACATAATTTAATCTGAAGAAAAAACAGCAACAAAGAAATAAAACTGTAGTTACAAGAAACTACATTAAAACATGATTTTACGTAAAGAAAAGTCATGGCCATGTAATATAAGGTTTATTTCAATTAAAATTGTCAGTTGATATCAGTTGATATGGTCATAAGGTCAGAAGTGATAGGAGCAGAATTAGACTATTTGGCCCATCGAGTCTACTCCGCCATTCTATCTCTCCCTCCTAACCCCATTCTCCTGCCTTCTCCCCATAACCCATATGAACAGATCTAACGTATCATATACATGACAATTCCTTTCCTTCCAAACCATTTTTCCAAAGACATAAATGTAAATAAGGTAGCAACATGCACATATTTCCTCCAACTTAGTCTCATGAACAGTGTGTGGCATTCTCTGTAGTGTTCTTACACAATGCAAAGTAGGTGAGCCAATTGCCAAATCTTTCATTCATAAACCAGCATCTGCAGTTCCTTGTGTTGTCATGACCAAGTCGTACTAACATGATTAATACGGGTGTCAGGGGTTATGGGGAGAAGGCAGGAGAATTAGATTGAGAGGGAAAGATAAATCGGCCATAATTGAATGGCAGAGTAGACTTGATGGGCCAAATGGCTTAATTCCTATGACATATAAACTCTGAACTTATGAACCAGCTTGTCTCTCATCAAACCCTGCATATGTCCAGCATTTTTATTTTAACTGTCAAAGTCAGCTTGCATCTTTCGCGAGATCCATGCGCTGATTTTTATTCAAGCAGAGTTTTTGTTTTTTTAAGCTTATGTCAATCCTAAGTGCGTCACTGTTAAAACATAAGAATTATCCTTTTCCTTCCTAATACTCTATGTTCATAAATGCACATATTAAGGATGAGTTATTATTTGCACAACTTTAATGTTTTTGTCGACCGTTTCGGACAGAGGGATGCCCCGGATTGTGCAATGGAAATGGGAGATGTACACTGGACCAAAATGGATGGCATTGCGTCTGCCAAGCAGGCTGGAGTGGAGCAGGATGCAACGTCATCATGGAGATGGCGTGTGATGACAACCGAGACAATGATGGAGGTACAGTAATCAACAAATTGAATGTTACGATACAATACATGATACGATACGATAGAACTTTATTTATCCCAGGAAGGAAATTGATCTCCCAACGGTCATAAAACACAAAATACATAAAGCATGAAATTAAAGTGACGAGTGGAAAGGATCGGGGATGTGCAAAGATTGGAGGGGGGGGGGGGGGGGGGTGGGGGAGTCAGTCTACCCCAGGACAGAAGGGGGGGAGTTGAACAGTTTGATAGCCACAGGGAAGAAGGATCTCCTGTGGCGTTCTGTGCTGCATCTTGGTGGAACCAGTCTGTTGCTGAAGGTGCTCCTCAGGTTGATCAGTGTGTCACCTGAGGGGGTGAGCTGTGTTGTCCAGGATGTTCCGCAGTTTGAGGAGCATCCTCCCCTCCAAGACCACCCACCTCCCGTGAATCCAACTCTGCCCCCAGGATGGAGCCAGCCTTCCTGATGAGTTTATTAATCCTCCTATGTGTAAGATATGGAAAAATATGTTCCAAATATTTTCATTGTCTTCTAACTTTTTCAAAAGCATTGGCATTTGCTGTTAGAATACAAAGTGTTGGAGTTACACAATGGGTCAGACAGCATCTCTGGAGGACATGGATAGATGACATTTCAGGTCAGGACCCTTCCTCAAACTGATTGTGGTCGGGGGAAAAAAATCTAAGGAGGAGTTGGGATGGGACAAAGCCTGGCAAGTGACAGGTAGATACAAATGATGGAAGAGAACCTGGATAGACAACGTTTCAGGTCAGGACCATTTTTCAAACTGTAGGAGGGGAAAAATCTCAAGAAGGGTTGGGGGTAGGACAAAGCCTGGCAAGTGATAGGTGGATACGGAGGTTTTGATTTGCAGAAGGGTGGGCAAAGATGAATCAAAACACCTCTCCCCTTTGTCCATTGATCTGAAATCAAAACAACCCTGTATCCACCCCCCTCCCCTCTTACATGTAAAATGTGGTCCCCATAACTCTTGTAACAGTGAGTGAGAAGTTGTGACAAATTGTTTCTTTCTACTGCCCACAAACCTTTGCTGTGAAACCAATAACATTTACAGACTTAATTGCAGTCCATTATGAAATTGCATTCAATTGATCTTGAGAGGGGTCATCCTAATCACCGTGTGTGATAGACCTTGACTTGTTTTATCCCTTGTCCAAATTTCTCAAACGTTGACTTCTCCCAGTAATAAAAGTCCATACTCTCGCCACAATCTCTAAGCAAAATGCCATTGTAGTTAATATTCAAGAGTGAGTGGAGATAGTGAGTGGGAGCAGATTTGATTGCGTCTCCACCTTGCTTTTGTTCTATCCAGCTAATCATCTCCACCAGTACTCCCTCCATCTTTGTTTCCTCAAAGTACTAGCTGTTAATTGGAATATTTTGTATGTGGTAATTATCACAAGTTCTAAACGACATACACCACTGTTGATATTTACTAATCCATTTATACTTCACGCTGCCTCGGCAAGGCCAGCAGATTAATCAAGGACGAGTCACACTCTGGCTTCTCCACTCTCCAATCAGGCAAAAGGTATAGAAGTGTGAAAACGCACACCTCCAGATTTAAGGGCAGTTTCTTCCCAGCTGTTATCGGGCAATTGAACCATCCTACCACAACCAGAGAGCAGTGCTGAACTACCATCTACCTCACTGGTGACCCTCGGACTCTCTCTGATCGGACTTTTCATTCTTAATTTGGACTAAACATCTTATCATGCATCTGTACACTGTGAATGGCTCAATTGTAATCATATAATCTTTCCGCTGGCTAGATAGCACGCAACAAGAACTTTTCATATACCTTGGTCCACGTGAGAATAAACTAAACTCTACAAATTGTGATTTCTAAATCATGGCCCACAGCACAAAGTCTGCCTCCAACTAACATATCTGAAGATAGACACAAAAAGCTGGCCGATCATGGCCGATCTGTCTCTCCCTCCCAACCCCATTCTCCTGCCTTCTTCCCACCTTATCTATCCATTGTTATCTTGTCCACTTCCTACTTTTATGTTTCAGATGAGTTTATTCCACTTTGATCTTAGCCAAGATTTGAACATTCGGTGGAGAAGCCTCGCGGGTTTGCCTATGGTCGGCGGTTGATGAGGGCGGGGGGTCGACTGCCATGAGGGTGAGGGAGGGGGTAAAAACAATGGAAGCCCGGCGTGGGGGTACCACCATGAGGAAGGGTGAGGGGGGGGAGAACAAAGCAGGAGCCGGCAATTGTAACTGTAAGTGCCCTTTATGTAGTGACTATTTGCATACCTTGGGGATGCAAGCAAAGAATTTCACTATGCCTTGTCACATGTGACAATAAAGTATAAAGCATTTCATTCCATATACCCGTTCATGATGGGCCCAGCTGTTAACCTGCTGACAACCCTTCTTAATTTTTCCATAAAATCCAAACCACTGTGTTTCACTTTGGAAGCCGATCAATAACGTTGCTTCAGCAAGGAGTGTGTAATACATATATATGCTTTCTTCAATACCACTGTGTTCCATCAGTGGTTGTTCCGTTATCATTATAGTTATTTTGTATTAACGTGTGTCCATTTAAACTGCCGGCTTATTCTTCCATGGAAGCATGTGAGGCTCCTGAGTATTGTGTTGGCGATGTTTTGCCACACAGTGAAAAATACATTGACGGACACCAATGCAGATGGACTGTGGCAAGTTTATGGCCCTCAGTCAAGGAGATCATAAGATCACTGGACATAGGAGCAGAAATAGGCCATTCAGCCCATAGAGGCATGAAGTACTTACATGGTTGCATTGATTTTGTCTTTTTGCACTATTATGTGTGTTTATTTTATATGTGTGTGTGTGTGTGTGTGTGTGTGTGTGTGTGTGTGTGTGTGTGTGTGTGTGTGTGTGTGTGTGTGTGTGTGTGTGTGTGTGTGTGTGTGTGTGTGTGTGTGTATAGATATATGTGTATGTGTGTAACTTTTTTTAAATGTATTATATTGCTTACTGCATACTATGTTTACATATTCTGTTGTGCTGCTGCAAGTAAGAATTTCATTGTTCTGTTTGGGACATATGACACTTGACTTGAATTAGCTCCGCCATTCAATCATGGCTGATCTGTCTTTCACTTTCGATCCCATTCTCCTGCCTTCACCTAGAATAGAATAGAATGCTTTTTATTGTCATTCAAACAGCTTGGTTTGAACGAAATTGCATTTTCTACAGTCTTAACATTACAAAAAAAAACAAGACCCACACTTAATACAATTTACACAAACATCCATCACAGTGGATCTCCAAGACCTCCTCACTGTGATGGAAGGCAAAAGTCTTATCTCTTCCCTTTGTTCTTCTCCTGTGGTCCAGCAGTCCAACTGCAGCATCGAAGCGATTGGGGCTCCCGATGTTAAAGCCCCGGCGGGCAATGGTAAGTCCCGCGGCTGTTTAAGCCGCGCTGGGCGATGTTAGACCCCGCTCCAAGTCATTTAAACCCAGCGATTCCTGCGGGAGAAGTTGCCGTTGCGGGAGCTTCGAAAAACGGTCTCCCACCAGGGACCTGCAAACTCCCAATGTTCCTGTCCACCGGGCCTGCGGCCGGAGCCTCCGAAGCTCCAGTCGGGTCACAGCCTGACGCCACCACAGCTATTCCCGTTCCAAAGTCGGCCAGCTCTGCGATGGCGAGTCCGCAGGCTCCGCGACTGGAGCCCTCAGGTTGGTTCCGGCAGGAGGCCGCCACCGGCTCCACGATGTTAGGCCCAACGACACCGGAGACCCGACAGGGAAAAAGTCGGGTCCCCGTACAGGGAAGAGATTAAACGGTTTCCCCCACATCCCCCCCCTCCACCCCCCACATATACACAGCTAAAAAAAAAACTAGAATCAAAACATACATTTAACGAGACAAAAATTAAAAAAAGACAGATGGACTGCAGTCGAGCCGCTGCCGTTAGGTGCCGCCACACCACATACCTAGTAACCTTTGACGTGCTTTCAGGAGACTGGAAGTTAGACATGGTGGACTAAAGTTCTGATTTAGTACAGCACACCGTTCACTGCTTGTGGAGTTTATTAAGTGGAAGATTGTTACACAGAGTACATACCATTGTTGCTGGTCTTACATTATGCCTGATTTGCCTTGCATATAATACTGCTGCCAGATGCAAATAGGAAAAAAAAGCTCTACCCACTTCACGACTAACGGAAGGTTGCAGGGATTTATTTTTTTAAATGTAACATGGGAGTTAATCTACACTGTATTCTATGAGTTACAAAGTAATTACTTTGTAAAGGACGTCCAAATTATTGTTGAATTACTCATGCCACATCTGAGGTGCATGAAAGGTTAATTGAATGGAAGAGCTATAAAAAGCTTCAGCGAGCAGCCACTCAGTGTTTTAAGCCACTATTGTGATGCATGTCTTGGGGTTGAATTAATGTTAAAATTAGATTTTTGGTTACATCTGATTTTGAATATCAGCGCAGTAAATTAAATATTAAATATCATAACATATTTATTAATATTTAATTTACTGTGCTGATAACAAAAGTCATAACAAAATGGTAAAATTATGTAAGCATAATGCACATACCCTAATAGGTTTTCCACAGTTTTGCTTGTTAAAAAGTGAGATATAGTCATAGTCATATGGTATGGAAACAGGCCTTTCGGCCCAACTTGCCTCTGCCGACCAAGATGACCCATCTACACTAGTTCCACCTGCCTGCTACTAGTTCCATATCATTCTCAACCTTTTCTATCCATGTACCTGTCCAAATGTCTTTTAAACTCTATATTATATCTTATATTATACTAATGTCTAATATTAGATATGTATAGCTCTTAGGGCTAGTGAAATGAAGGGATATGGGGAGTAAGCAGGAACAGAGTACTGATTGTGGATGATCAGCCATGATCACATTAAATGGCAGTGCTGGCTCGAAATGCCGAAATGCCAGCTCCTGCACCTATTGTCTATGTTTCTAAATGTTGTGACAGTATCTGCCACAACTACCTCCTCCGGCAGCTCGGTCCATACACCTTCCGTTCTTTGTGTGAGAAAGTTGCCCCTCTGGTTCCTATTGTAGATAAAGAACAGGTGGAAAAAGAACATGAAATATAGCCGAGGCATTGCATGGCAAATATTCCATCAGACAACTATATGGAGGTCAAATAGTAAATGAAAAAAATCATATTGGACATTTGAGCTTCTATTCAGATCAGCATGATAATCCCCAACCAAAATATAGTCCTGGAAGATTAACAACAGTTCAGTTTAGTTTAAAGATACAGCACAGAAACAGGCCCTTCGGTCTACCGATTCTGCTCCAACCAGCGATACCCGCATATTAATACTACCCCGCACACACTAGGGACAATTTACACTTACACCAAGCCAATTAACCTACAAACCTGTACGTCTTTGGAGTGTGGGAGGAAACTAAGGGTCTCGGAGAAAATCCACGCAGGTCACGGGGAGAACGCACAAACTCCGTACAGACAGCATCTGTAGTCGGGAACGAACTCGGGTCTCTGGCGCCTAAAGCTCTGTAAGGCAGCAACTCTACCGCTGAGCCACCTAAATAGTTTTAGCAACTGTCAGGGAAACAAAATGACAGCCTGTGAGTTTATTTTTAGCCTTGTTATCTGATGTGCATTTAATAGAAAAACATATCTGGAATGTGCAGTTGAAGTTCATTCGATGACAATGTCAGAACTGCGGATACCAATATAATACCAGTGGAAATGTCATGTTCCTGGGTTGCAAACGTGGGCCTACGATACTGTCAGTAACTGAGATACTGCATGAACTGTTGCACTTAATAATGGCACAGATGAGGGAGAATAAGTGGGCTCCAACTTGTTCACCTATTAGCTGATCAACACTTTCAAAAGCAACTTAAACGCAACAAAATAATTGGAAGCTGTTCACTTGTGAACGCTGGAATTTTAAAATAGAATCTATTATCATTCCTGGGGTAAAATAGAAGGTTGCAGGTTTCTAACAACTAATCCTGTCGGTTGGTGTAAACTGAAATACCTTGCGATTTGCTCTGAAATTTGAAAAATGTTGCGGAGTTAAAACCTGAACATAATCATAATATATCATAATATAGCTAGCAGAAAGCAGGGAAGTCTTACCGACTTAAGTCAGACTTAAAGACGTAGCAAAAAATGAATTTTCCATGGCTCGGAAGATGTAGCCATTGAGTCCTACATGCCAGGAACACTTTGGGTTGCAATCCATGCAGAGTTAGTTACAGTATAAGTAGGGTGTCAATGGGACATCACAAATTGCTCTGGCCTCAGCAGAGTCATGGACTAAAATTGCCCACACCAGCCAACATGTCCCAGCTACACTAGTCCCACCTGCCTGCATTTGGCCCATATCGCTCCAAACCTGTCCGATCCATGTAACCTGTCTAACTGTTTCTTAAATGTTGGGATAGTCCCTGCCTCAACTACCCCCTCTGGCAGCTCAATCCATACAACCATGTGTGAAAAAGCTACCCCTCAGATTCCTATTAAATCTTTTCCCCTTCACAAACCTTGGTCCTTGCTTCACCTACTCTGGGCAAGGGACTCCGTACATCTACCCAATCTATTCCTCTCATGATTTAATACACCTCTATAAGAGCATCCCACATCCTCCTGTGCTCCAAGGAATAGAGTCCCTGCCTGCTCAACATCTCTCTATATCTCAGACTCAGTAGAATAAAATATATTTTGTTTTTGTTCCATATTTAATAATTCCCCAAGGGATGGAGCAAGATGTAGGTATTGGAGGTGAACAGATTGTCCCTGGCTGGTATAATTTAATCCCCTTTGCTTCCTGTTCTCAAGCTCTAGTTTCATTAATGGGTAATTTACAAACATTCTGTTTAAGAATCCTTGTAAGACTCGACATTCAAAACATGACTGATGGTCAATTGATAGCAGGAAAGGTACTGTGTTGAATCAAAAAGCAATCGGAGAATTGCAGAGAATTGAATTAGCAGCTGAGACCATCACACAAACCAACCTCCCTTCCATTGACTCCATCCACACCTCACGCTGCCCTGGCAAGGCCACCAGCACACTCAAGGACCAGTCTCACCCCGGTCACTCACTCTTCACCCCTCTCTCCTCTCCCAACAGGCAAGAGGTACAGAAGTGTAAAAGTGCATACCTACAGATTCAGAGACAGTCTCTTCCCAGCTGTTATCAGATGACTGAATCATCCGTGGAGAGTGGTCATGAGCTGCCGTCTACCTCATTGGAGACCCTCCGGCTATCTTTAATCGGTCTTTACTGGACTTTATCTTGCACTAAACGTTATTCCCTGTATCCTGTATCTGTATACTGTGGATGGATTGATTGTAATTATGTGCAGTCTTTCCACCTACTGGATAGCAGGCAACAAAAAAAGCATTTCACTGTAGAGTTTAGTTTATTATCACATGTACCGAGGTACAGTGAAAAGCTGCTGCATGCTAACCATTCTGCGGAAAGACTATACATGATTACAATCGAGCCATCCGGGAACCTGTTCCTCGGTACACCTGACAATAAACTAAAAAATAATGTAAACTTAAACATAAAAGAATCTTTCAATAAAATCATATTTGGCATGTAGGGTAGAGTGACATTTGCATTCAAGTCATGTACATGTTGACATCCCTGTACTTACCAGAAGGCTTGTAACTCACATGAGAAATCAGACTTCTTCTGCGGTTGTACACAACCCTTTCTGAAGGATGGTTCCACCTGTCATCCTGCCTCTGTTGTTCTGTTGACCATAGAAACATAGAACATAGGTGCAGGAGTAGACCATTTGGCCCTTCGAGCCAGCACCCCCAATCAATATGATCATGGCTGATCATCCAAAATCAGTACCCCGTTCCTGCTTTCGCCCCATATCCCTTGATTCCGTTAGCCCAAAGAGTTATATCTAATTCTCTCTTGAAAACATTCAGTGAATTGGCCTCCACTGCCTTCTGTGGCAAAGAATTCCACAGATTTGCCACTCTGGGTAAAAAGGTTTTTCCTCATTTCAGTCCTGAATGGCCTATCCATTATTCTTAAACTGTGACCCCTGGTTCTGGTCTCCCCCAACGTGGGGAACAATTTTCCTGCATCTAACCTGTCCAATCCCCTAATAATTTTATATGTTTCTATAAGATCCCCTTTTATCCTAAATTCCAGCGAATGTAAGCCCAGTCGATCCATTCTTTGGACCAAGGCTTTGAAGGTTTGAGTTTTGCATGTGCCAGGATGAGTCAAAGAAAATTAATTGCTTGTTGCCTTTCACAAGCGTTTTATCAATATAGAGGGGAGAGGGGTTCAAGAGGCTGTTTCTAGCCTAATTATACAATCAGGCCCCTTGTTTCTCCTTGTCTCAGCTTCAACACTCTCCTTTGTCCTAACATAAGTAAGGATGGTTCCTAGAGCAGGAATCAGCTATCACAAGAAAGAAATGTTCAGTGCCCTTCAGCATTGATCCAACAAAGTTGTGGGCTTTTTCTTCACTTTTCTCACTTTCTATTGAATCTCAGCTGATGTCTCCTTGTTCTCAACAGCTATAATTATATCATCTGTTTAATTCAAGCAAATGTGACGCCTAGCTGGCATTGGATGTTTATATGTTCTTTATGTAAAGGACATGAACTATAGAACTATATTTTGGTTGTTTTCTGAAAATGTTCAAAACAAAGGAAAGAAAATATCATAAGATATTATGACATATATACTAAGATAGACATGGGAGAAAATTAGGCCATTTGGCCCATCAAGTCTGCTCCTCTCTCTCCATCTCTCTCCCCCCTCCACCCCCCACCCTGCTCCTTCCTTTCCACCCTCTCCCCCCTCTCCCTCTACCTCTCCCTCTACACGCACACACTCGAGACAGACCCGTAGGTCTTTGGAATGTGGGAGGAAACCGGAGCACCCGGAGAAAACCCACGTGGTCACGGGGAGAACGTACAGACAGCACCTGTAGTCAGGATCGAACCCGGGTCTCCGGCGTTGTAAGGCAGCAACTCTGCCGCACAGCTCCACTGTGCCGTTCATGAAAATGAAAAAAAAATTGTTTGACAGCCCTTTTGATGTGCAGCATAATATTATGAATTATGATGCCATAATACTCATGTTCAATATTTCCCTTCTGTTTTCTTCCAGATGGTTTAACAGACTGCACGGACCCGGACTGCTGCAGACAAACCATTTGTTACACTGGACAGCTCTGCCAAGGATCACCTGACCCACTTGACCTGATTCAGCAAAGCCAATTGCCCTTTCCCTTCCACCCCCCAAGACTCTTCTATGATAGAATCAAGTTCCTGGTTGGCAAAGGGAATACCCATGTGCTCCCCAATGATGGTCTGTTTCACAGCAAGTAATTGCAGCTCTTTAATTCTCTACAGTATCTATCAACATTTCTGAATCAAAGTGACATGTATAAATTGCAAGATTATAAATGCTGAATACAAATTACTAGGATCATTCAGCTTTGATAACAAGGTCTGGTACACACAAAGAGTGTGTAACGGTATTGATTAGTAAGGGGGCGATGTCAGGAGAATGGGGTGGAGAGGAAAAGATAGATCAGTCATTATTGAATGGTGGAGTAGACATGATGGGCCGAATGGCCTAATTCTGCTTCTAAAACTGCTGAACTTATGAAAAGTCCATCTTGTTTTCAGTCAGATCGTTCCCACATTGCCGTTCCATTATATCTCTCTCCGGATTACAATCCCTTTGTTAGGCTAAACGTTATTCCCTTAATATGTATCTATACACTGTAAATGGCTTGATTGGAATTGTTGTATTGTCTTTCCGCTGACTGGTTAGTACGCAACAAAAGCTTTTCACTGTACCTTGGTACAGGTGACAATAAACTAAACTAAACTAAACTATTAAAACCTTAAAGACATATTTTCAGAATTTTTGTTAAAAACTCCGGGCATTCCCAACACCTATTGACGGTGAGTGACCTGTGCATTTGTGTCAATTCAACATTGCTTTTCCATTACACTTCTACCTCCCCTCTACTTTACAACCCCCCCTGGTTAATGTATTAAAACCTTTATCTTAAAGATGCATTTGCATCATATCATATCATACTTTAGTAGCCAAGTATGTTTTGTAACATACGAGGAATTTGATTTTTTTGTCATAGATCCCAAACTAATATTCATTTTCAGGTCTTGGTGTTGAGGGGTTAAGGCGAAACAAATGTCCCACTAAAATGAGCAATCAAATTATTGAAGTTACTGTGTTTCCAAATGTTGATGGAAGTCTTGAAGATATGGGGAAAAAAGCCAGAAGTGATAAGATGGTGTTTCATTTTTTTGTGTCAGGAGTTCAGTTCAGTTCAGTTTTGGTTTAGTTTATTTTCACGTGTACCGAGGTACGGTAAAAAGCCTTTGTTGCGTGCTATCCAGTCAGCAGAAAGACGGTCTGAAGAAGGGTTTCGGCCCGAAACGTTACCTATTTCCTTCGCTCCATAGATGCTGCTGCACCCGCTGAGTTTCTCCAGCACTTTTGTGTACCAGCAGAAAGACAATACTTGATTACAATCGAGCCATTTACAGTGTGAAGATACATGATGATGGAATAACGTTTCGTGCAAGGTGAAGCCAGCAAGGTCCAGTCAAGGATGGTACGAGGGTCACCAAAGAGGGAGGTAGTAGTACAGCACTGCTCTCTGGTTGTGGTAGGATGATTCAGGAGATCTAATTCTTCTAGAAAAAACTAAATTCCATTTCAGAGGACAGTCTTTACTGTTATGCTCAGCTGGGAACACAATATAGAAAACAGACTTAGCTTAGCGCGATCATAGAAGCTCAATAAAATCCATCACCTTCATGCAATTAGTCCGAAGACTTGTAAAGTAAAACTTCACTCAAACTCCTGGATTTCCCCGTGGCAGTTAAAATATATAGTCCGTCATGATTGCAGGGTGACTAATTTCATAATCCTCCATGACTTCCCTATTATGTTCAGCCGAATAAGACGGATATTACAGAAACTGATATTTGTCATGTTTATGGGCATTTTAATCAAAAGGCATTTTACTGTTTCATAATTTGCAAAGGCATTTGGCAAAATTGACTTCAGCAATACATTTATTACTTCAAACGGTAGATATGATGTTTCTGAATTTGCTTCACAATTTGTCACACGTCTCCTCTCCATACATTGAAGGTCAGTGGTCATCAAACACAATTGAATGGGAATCAAATGTCTTGGATGGTGGTGTAGAAGGATGACTTCTTTTTAGATTAGTTCAGAGATACAGCGTGGAAACAGGCCCTTTGGCCCACTGAGTTCCCACCAATTCAGCAATCCCCACACATTAACACTATCTTGCACTATGGACAATTTTTAACATTTATATCAAGCCAATGAACCTCCAAATCTGTACGTCTTTGGAGTGTGGGAGGAAACTGAAGATCTCGGAGAAAACCCACGCAGGTCACGGTGAGAACGTACAAACTCTGTACAGACCGCACCAGTAGTCGGGATCGAACCCGGGTCTTTGGCGCTGTAAGGCAGCAACTCCACTGCTGCCCAATTGAAATATCTACTTCCAGTTTCTAGTTAAATTATCTGGAGCAAGTTTGCATCCAGTGCCAATGCATAAGCATGGTGGTTACCATGAAGACATTGTGCAAATGCGGCTCACAATCATTTAGTTCATATTGTCGATATAATCCAGGATCGTAATCTAGAATCTAGGGGTGGCGCAGCAATAGAGTTGCTGCCTAACAGCGCCAACGACCCGGTTCGAACCTGATCACGGATGCTGTCTGTACGGAGTTTGTACGTTCTCCCCATGACATGCGTGGGTTTTCTCCAGGATCTCCGTTTTCCTCCCACACTCCAAAGACGTACAGGTTTGTAGGTTAATTGGCTTGGGTATAATTGTAAATTGTCCCCAGTGAGTGTAGGATAGTGTTAGTGTGCAGGGATCGCTGGTCAGTGCGGGCACGGTGGGCCGAAGGGCCTGTTTCTGTGCTGCAACTCTAAACTAAACTAAGCTAAATATTGTCCACAGCAACATTCACAGTCTTGAAAGATACAACTTGACAACAAACTATAACATTCATGCGATGGATGTAATGGTGGATTTGGACATTGACGGGCACCCATTTCTTATCTGTTACCTTTAACCGAGCAGATGGAAAGGGCAATCGCCCAAAAGCATTTGTGTAGGAAGGAACTGCAGATGCTGGTTTAAACCGAAGATAGACACAAAAATGCTGGAGTAACTCAGCGGGACAGGACAGCATCTCTGGAGAGAAGGAATGGGTGACGTTTCGGCTCAAGACCCTTCTTCAAACTGAAGTTCTGCAATTCCGTTTGGCGCAGACTCTGTGGGCCAAAGGGCCTGTTTCTGCGCTGTATCTCGAATCTAAACTAAACAAAGTAAATGGAATAGTTGAAATTTGCATTGTGTTTATCTGCATGCTTTCCCCTTTCAGCAGCGTCTGTGTGGTTCGAGGGCAGGTGATCGCTGTGGATGAAACCCCACTGGTCGGTGTGAACATCAGCTTCCTGAACCATGAAGACTATGGGTACACCATCAGCCGACAGGATGGCAGGTGCAGCAGAATGATTTTCATTACTCCTTCCGTCTCACTTACCAAGCCATGCATGCTGAATCAAATGTACATGGTAGATGTGTATATAGCATCATAAGATGCCAACTGATGCCCATCATGTATTGTCTTTCGCTGAGTAGATAGCACGCAACACGCAACCTTGGTACTCGTGACAATAAACTAGACTGAACCAAAGAGCCATAATACTGGGCGCAGCGGTAGAGTTGCTGCCTTACCCAGGTTCGATCCTGACTAAGGGTGCTGTCTGTACGGAGTTTGTACGTTCTCCCCGTGACCGTGTGGGTTTTATACGGGTGCTCTGGTTTCTTCCCACACTCCAAAGCCATACAGGTTTATCAGGCAATGAGACCCGTGTTCGATCCATGCCATGGGTTTGTACATTTTCATTGTGACTGTGTGAGTTTTCTCCTCCCAAAGACGTGCGGATTTGTAGGTTAATTGGCTTCTGTAAATTGCCCCCAAATGCATCGGGAGTGGATGAGAAAGTGGGATAACATAAAACGAGTGTGTTCGGGTGATCGATGGTCAGCATGGACTCAGTGGACCGAAGGGCCTGTTTCCACACTGTATCTTTGAACTTAAATGTAGCTGATTCTATTATAATAGCTAACAAGATCTTTCTGATAGAGAAACTACCTTAAAAGGCTTGTTGAATCTGGAATACTATACATTTTTATATCAACTTAATTGAATTGTTCAAGCGCTCTTGTTGCCTTTTAGGCGAAGTGTCAGAATAAACTGTAAATGTGTTTCCCCATTATTACCAAGCTTATATTTTGATTACATTTTCCAAACTCTGCCATGAAGCAAGAAATAACTCAAGATTAACTAGCATTTTATCTCATTTTTTTACATGCAATCCACAAGACCAGATCTTCTGGATATTTGTAAATTAGTTTTATAAACTAAATGAATGGATGAACGAATTAGTTTATTGGCCAAGTGTGTACACATACAAGGAATTTGCCTTGGTGCTCCGCTCGCAAGTAACAACAGTAAATAATTAAGAATAAAACATAAAACATGAAAACATTAAGAATAAAACATTATAGTTTAAACATGTGAATGAAATAAAATACCAGAGGAAAAGGAGGCAACAGACGTTTGGTTAATGAGTAGGCTTCTGCTCATGGAATATGCAAAAGGAATCCGAAACTTTTGACATAGGATATTAATCCACAATGAACACATGTTACAGTCAAAGGCAAACTTTGGGTGTGTTCAAAGTTGGTTTAGGTCATTACAGTCAAAGTTATGAATATTAAGAATATTAAGAATATGGGATATGCCATTTAGGACTGAGATGAGAACAAAAAATCACCCAGACAGTTTTAAATCTGTGGAATTCTCTGCCACAGAAGGCAGTGGAGGCCAATTCACTGGATGTTTTCAAGAGAGAGTTAGATTTAGCTCTTATTGCTAACGGAATCAAGGGATATGGGGGAAAAGCAGAAACAGGGTAATGATTTTAGATGTTCAAAAGGGAACTGCAGATGCTGGAATATCGAAGGTACACAAAATTGCTGGGGAAACTCAGCGGGTGCAGCAGCATCTATGGAGCGAAGGAAATAGGCGACGTTTCGGGCCGAAGTCTGAAGAAGGGTTTCGGCCCGAAACGTCGCCTATTTCCTTCGCTCCATAGATGCTGCTGCACCCGCTGAGTTTCTCCAGCATTTTTGTGTACCTAATGATTTTAGATGATCAGCCATGATTATATTGAATGGCGGTGCTGGCTCGAAGGGCCGAATAGCCAACTCCTGCACTTCTTTTGTTTCCATGACAACTGTTATGCACAGATGATGTTCAGATCAAATCTAACTTTTCAACATTTACTTATTTGTGACCCTTTCTCTCTCTTTAACTACCAGTTTTGATCTCGTGGCAATTGGAGGGATCTCCATCACGCTAGTCTTTGAGCGCGCCCCCTTCATCACGGTAAACCGCACCCTCTGGTTGCCATGGAACAGGTTTGTCGTTATGGATAAAGTCATCATGAAGAGAACAACATCTAATCCTCCTTTCTGCGACCTCAGTAGCTTCTCGACTCTGAATCCGATTGTTCTTCCTTCGCCGCTGACCACGTTTACGGGATCTTGTCCGCAGCGAGGACCTGCCATCCCAGAAATACAAGTAGGAATCAATGCTTCTCCATCTTTTGGTACATGTATTACAGGTGTATGAATATGATGCTTCCACTAGTGGGAGAGTCTAGGACCAGAGACCACAGCCTCAGAATTATAGGATGTTCTTTTAGGAAGTAGATGGGGAGGAATCTCTTTAGTCAGAGGGTGGTGGTCAAGGCAATGGATATTTTTAAGGCAAAGAGAGAAATAGATAAATTCTTGATTAGTACCGGTGTCAAGCGTTAATGGGAGAAGGCAGGAGAATGGGGTTAAGAGGGAATGATTGATCAACCATGATGAAATGGCGGAGTAGATTTGATGGGCTGAATGGTCTAATTCTGCTCCTGTAACTTCTGAACTTATATTATTGTACTTGTGGGGTCAGGAAACATTCCAAAATTGAAATATAAGTTTAAAATAATGAAGATTAATGCAAAAAGAAGAATCACAATGTATGTCCTACTATATTTATATATAGTATATTTATATAGTATATATATATATACATATACATATACATATATATATATATATTTTTTTTTATAGTAGGTCTAAAGAAGGGTCTTGACCAGAAAAGTCACCTATTCCTTTTCTCCCGAGATGCTGCCTGACCCGCTGAGTTACTCCAGCAATTTTGTGTCTATCTTCGGTGTAAACCAGTATCTACAGTTGCTTCCTACACATATATATTTCTACTAAGCTTACATTTTGCTTCTAATTCTATCATAAAATATAGGTACATTTTCTAACCGCAAGCAATGTGGAACATAGAATCAGAAAAACATGTTTTTACTTACTTCAAAGTAACAAAGACCTCTACTTTCTTCAAAACATTATCCTTCGAGCGCAGGAGGCTAAGGGGTGACTTTATAGAGGTGTGTAAAATCATCGATTGTGCGAATGCACAGTCTTTTACCCAGGGTTGGGGGAATCAAGAACCAGAGGGTACAGGTTTATGGTGAGAGGGGAAAGACTTAATAGCAACCTGATTACTTGGAACCTGAGGGGTGACCTTTTCATAATGAGGGTTGTGGTTATATGGAATGAGCTGTCAGAGGTGGTAGTTGAGGCAGGTACGATAACAACATTAAAAAGACATTCAGACACCAATGCGCATGGACTGTTCGGTGAACTTTTGTGGCTTTGTCGGCGCCAGAAACGTGGCGACTCTTGAGGTCTGCAGTACGGTTTTATCGGGTTCTGTGCATTTCACCGTACCTAGGTACATGTGGCAGTAAAATATCACTGACTGATTGAATTGGACAGGAGAGGTTTAAGGACATGGGCCAAACGCAGGATAATGGGACTAGCTTAGATGCGGTATTTTGGTCGGCATGGACGAGATGGGCCGAAGGACCTGTTTCTGTGCTGTATAACAGGTAGAATTCACGTCAACCCGGGCGTAAAATGAATCATTATTTACCCGAAACGTCACTCATTCCTTCTCTCCAGAGACGCTGCCTGTCCCACTGAGTTACTCCAGCTTTTTGTGTCTATCTTCGGTTTAAACCAACATCTGCAGTTCCTTCTTACAGATTTAAAACTACATACCTACTATAATTCAGGAAAGAGAGAACCATAGTCTGTTAACAAACACTTATCCAACATTTACATGGCTTCCCGGGATCACAGTCTGAATGTAACTGTTTCTCCTCTAAGAATGAATCAGTCTGTTCAACGGGTAGCAAGACCTGCATAACAATCAGGACTGAACTCATATGTAGCACATAACGTACACTGCAGATAAGTGCTGAGAAACAGCCTTACCAACAGATAAGATTTAACAAACACGATATTATCTTCACAAAATCCATCAACAATTGGTGATCCATCATTGACCAGAAATATATAGACTAATCACATGAATATTGTGTTTATGAGGGCAGATCAACGGCTGGTATCTTTGGACAATACGATCACTCATAACTCCCAAAGTCAACTGTTAAAGCTGAGATTTATTAAACAACGCTCGACATTAACTGTCGCTATTCAATAGTAAATATACCTCAGCTACTCTGAGCAGAGAGACACTCTTCTGAATGGCTTAGCTCTAACTTTTAGGCTCCCTTCATTCATCCGAGTTTTTAGAATGAAAGTGGTTGCTTTCAAGGCCGTCACAGTGGCGCAGCGGTAGAGTTGCTGCCTTACAGCACCAGAGTCCCGTGTTTGATCGTGACTGCGGGTGCAGTTTGTACGGAGTTTGTACGTTCTCCTTGTGACTGCGAGCGTTTTCTCCGGGCACTCCAGTTTCCTCCCACACCCCAAAGACGTGCAGATTTGTAGGTTAATTGGCTTCAGTAAAAATTATCAATTGTCCCGAGCGTGTGTAGGACAGTGCCAGTGTACAGGGATCGCGGGTTGCTGTGGTCTTGGTGGACGGAAGGGCCTGTTTCCCCGCTGTATCTCTAAACTAAACTAAACTAATCTAAAATAAATAATATAAATTTACTTTGGTAGTTTGAAAACTTAAGTCAAATTATTTTCTTACTTTATATCTCTGGAATTCTCTGCCACATAATGTAGTTGAGGCCAGTTCATTGGCTATATTTAAGAGGGAGTTAGATGTGGCCCTTGTGGCTAAAGGGATCAGGGGGTATGGAGAGATGGCAGGTACAGGATACTGAGTTGGATGATCAGCCATGATCATATTGAATGGTGGTGCAGGCTCGAAGGGCCGAATGGCCTACTCCTGCACGTATTTTCTATGTTTCTATGTTTCTATATTTTGGTGACACTTATGTATTGTCATTAATCTGCCTCAAAATGTATTTAATTTTCTTGGTCATAAAACAATTATGATTCCAGTGGCCATTGCACTGTTGATAGTTCTTCATTCAGAAATGGCTAGAGGACCTAATCTATAATTGAGATCTAATTGAGTCTGGAGAACGGAATCGGCCTGGCCTGACCTGCTGAGTTACTCCAGCATTTGGTGACCTTTTGCATATAAAAAGCATTGGCAGTTTCTAGGTTCTAATTTACAATGCATTTTATAAGGCATAAATTATGACTTTTGCCTTGAGAGCTGTAGGAAAATCCACTCTAAAGGAAAAATATTTAATAAGATATAATTAAACAACAAACAGTATTGATCCAGGGACTGGACAGTCCAAGAGCTGCCTCTTTTGGCTACTTACAATAAAGACAATGTGTAATCATTTTCAGTGCTGACGTAAATAACAATCATCTCTTCGGTTTCACAAAACACAATTACACGGCCATTAATGTCATCTTTTGACGGAGGAACTAATAATATAGGGGAGTTTCCATTTCTCTCGTGAATCACCAGTGCTACTTCCTGACCTGGCTTATTCATAGAGTCTGGCGTTTTATACCTGTCACTGGGGAATAGGTAAGAAGGATCTACAGAGGTTGATTTTCATCAAAGATAGAAACAAAATGTTGGAGTAACTCAGTGGGACAGGCAGCATCTCTGTGGGGAAGGAATGGGTGATGTTTTGGGTCAATAGACAATAGATAGTAGGCCATTCGGCCCTTCGAGCCAGCACCGCCATCCACTGTGATCATGGCTGATCATCCACAATCAGTACCCCGTTCCTGCCTTCTCCCCATATCCCTTGACTCCGCTATCTTTAAGAGCCCTATCTAACTCTCTTGAAAGCATCCAGAGGGGTCAAGGAAAGAGCGTTCACGTCACAGCCCTGTTTCCACCAATCTTCCCATCATCACGCACAAGAAACACAAGAAGTGACAAGATAGACACCGTTGTGTGCAGATGCCGAGAAGTGTGTCCACCTCTGGCTGAACAACTTCTAATCTTGTATGTGGACTCGATAAGAAGAAGAAGCTTGAACAGAATTGGCCTCCACTGAGGCAGAGAATTCCACAGATTCACAACTCTCTGGGTGAGAACGTTCTTCCTCATCTCCGTTCTAAATGGCCTACCCCTTATTCTTAAACTGTGGTCCCTGGTTCTGGACTGATAAAGCTACTCCAGCACTTTTGTGGATTTTTTTTGGTAAACCAGCATCTGCAGTCCCTTGTTTCTCCAATTTAGAGTCATAGAGTGAGACAGTATGGTAACAGGCCCTTCGGCCTAACTTGCCTACACTGACCAACACGTCCCATCTACACTAGTCCCACTTGCCTTCATTTGGCCCACATCCCTCGAAACTTGTCCTATCCATGTACCTGTCTAACTGCTTCTGAAACATCGCGATAGTACCTGCCTCAACTACCTCAGCTCGTTCCATACATCCGCCACCGTTTGTGTGAAAAAGTTGCCCCTCAGATTTCTATAAAATCTTTCCCTCCTCACCTTAAAGAGGTTTTGCCATTATCTTGAAGGCAGGTAGACTGAGGACTATTGACTGGATTACATTTCACCAAAGGTCTTGCGCATTGGGATGCCCATAAACCTTGGAGCTAAATGCCACTTAAACATTCTCAGCCGATCACTAGTTTGCAGCTATCAAAGTTAATTGACAACAAATCACATGGGACTTGCTGAGTTCAGTATTGTCGATGATTATTCCCTTCATGTCCATTCCTGGGATCACAGGCGCTAATTTATTATTTCCAGCAATTCACTTGCAAATCAAATGGAATTGTGACCTTCACAGCTGATGAAACACAATCGTTCTCAGCATAGTAGGAGGAAGGACCGATGTACGTTATTTGAAATAGTTGCCTTCCAAAATGTGGAACGTGGCAGAATTCTAGCAGCCCAACAAGACAAGGAGAACATTTTCAAACTGTGATTTCTATAAAGTGACTTGCTGAGCAATTGACCAAATGTGCTTTCATTATATGATGATAGAGAAAATAGACACAAAATGCTGGGGCAGCTCAACGGGACAGGCAGCATCTCTGGATAGAAGGAATGGGTGGCGTTTCGGTTCGAGACCATGTTTCAGATTGAGAATCAGGGGCGAGTGAGACACAGAGATAAGGAAGTGTAAGGTGTGAACACGAGACATCAAAGGGGATGATGTTCAAGAAAAATGTAGAATAGATCATTGTTAGCTCGGGGAAGCTGACAACGAAGCATGCAGAGATAACATATCATCAGAGGGACAGTCAGACTGGTCGGAGAACTAGGAAGGGGGAGGGATGGAGGGAGAGGGAAAGCAAGGGTAAATTGAAGTTAGGGAAGTCAAAATTCCTACCGCTGGGGTGCAAGCTACCCGAGCGAAATATGAGGTGCTGTTCCTCCAATTTGTGCTGTGTTTCACTCTGATGGAGGAGGCCCAGGACAGAAAGGTCAGTGTGGGAATGGGAGGGGGAATGAAAGTGTTTAGTAACCGGGAGATCAGGTAGGTTTAGGCGGACTGAGCGGAGGTGTTCAGCTAAACGAGCGCCGAGCCTGCGCTTGGTCTCGCCGATATATAGGAGTCCACACCTGGAACAGCGGATTATCTATCTTCGTTGTAAACCAGCATCTGCAGTTCCTTCCTACACAAACTGTATGAAGTTAGAGATTTTGTGCAACTTGATCTGAAATGGTATTCTATCCCGTTTATGGATTTCTTGCTGAAAGTTACATGCATTAATATTAAGACTTAAATCGAATGAATGATTGATGCTTTATTTTCACACGTGCCATGTCACAGTGAAATTCTTTCACACACAAAGTGTGCAAGGATTCGCCATGTATAGTGGAATTGCTGCTGGCCACCTCGTGAAGCGACATACGATGGTCAGGTGTGTGGCGCCACGAGACGGCGGTAGTGGGCCCACCAAATCGACGTGGACGTAGGAAACGGCCAGAGGGAACCACGAAATCCTGCACTGGCGCTCGCACATGTTGCTGGACCTTCGACGTCGGGCAGAAAATACAGACTCTGGCCCAAGCCGTGACCTGCTTACGAAGGCCCTGCCAGACAAACTTGTCCACCACCAACGCAGATGTCGTCTGGATGGAAAGGTTGTGTCAGACCAGGGATAGCGTTGAATATCCGTCGCCACCAACTCACAGGGACAATAGGGCGTGGTCTCCCGGTGGACACGTCACAGAGGACCAACACCCCTGCCGGACCGAAAGGGACATCGGTTGCTCGAAAACGGGGGGGTCGGGAGCTCCGAGAAATTGGTGAGCAGTGAGGTATACGGGCCATCCTCATCAACCACCGCACCCAGCTGCGGGCTGGAAGGGTCTGTGGGCCGCGGGGTTGCGGGCCTGGGGGACTATGGAGGGATGAGACGCCGGCCCCACACGGCCACCAGTAGCGAAAAGGTCCGAAGGAATTCGGCGCCCAGCAACGGCTGGGAAACCTCCGCGACGGTGAAAGTCCATGAATACGGGCGGGAGTCAAAAATGAGAGAGAGAGTCCGCGTGCCGTACGTGCGGATGGGGCTACTGTTGACAGCAGTCAGGACGGGGCCTTGCTTACCGGCAGGGGTGTCCTGTCCAGTCGGGCGGAAGATGTTCACCATGGCCCCGTTGTCCACGAGGAAGCTAAGTCCAGAACAGCGATCCCGAATGTAGGGGCGGTGATTCTGGCTGATCACGATGGCCTCTACTGACGATCGGCCGAGGCATTTGCCGCAAATGAGCAGGGGGCGCGGAATCGACGGGCCTCGGCACCCCAGCGTACCACGGTCACCGGCAGGCGGCCGCGGCGCGGCGAGGGCAGCGGTGGGTTGGACGTCTCTGCGAGGCTGCTGGTGCCTGGGTGTGGTCACACAGCTGATGGACCCGCCGTCCTGCTGTTTGGCGAGCCATAGTTCGTCGGCCCGTTCGGCGAGCTGCAGGAGATCAGCGAAGTCCGAACCCACGAGGAGCAGGCGGATGTCGTCGGGCATCTGCTCCAGGAAGGCCTGCTCGAACAGCAGGCAGGTGGCCATCCATCAAGGCGAGCATCTCGCTCATGAGCGCGGACGGCTTTCGATCGCCGAGGCCGTCCATATGGAGCAGGCGGGCAGCGCGATCGCGGCGGCTGAGCCCAAATGTGTGGAGCAGCAGCGCCTTGAGGCCCTCGTGCTTGCTGATCACGGGAGGATCCTGCAAGTATGGCAGCAAACGTGTTGCCGTCTCTTGGCTAATCGCCCCAACCACGTTGAAATATCGGCTGGCGTCCGCAAGATTATTTCTGATTTCGAATTGGGCCTCAATGACGGCAAACCACACTTGAGGCTGCACCGCCCAGAAAACGGGCAGTTTCAGGCCCACAGCATTTTGTTGGGTAGGCTGGGCGTCTGGGTTAGCGGCTGCATTCATGATCGAGGTCCGAATTGACGATCGGACCTGCGGGGTCACCACTTTGAGTCGTGAGACGACACAGTTGAGTGAAAATGAATTCTTTATTTAGAACGTTAAACAAAGCGTTTCTTCACAACCGCGTTCTGAGTCGGCCAAACACAACTAAGCTCCTTCTACACGGGTGGATCTCGACTGATTAACAATCCAAAAACCCGCGAAAATGCGCCCGCGATCACGTGACCCCGCCAGCCAACAGCGAGGGTTCATGTTGCCCCAAGCCACCACTAGGTGCCGCTACAGTTTCTTCATTCCACTCATTCACATAAATTGTTAAAAGAGAAGTCTCACACTGATATCATTCATTACATGTGAGGTTGTTACATGTTATTACATTTACGAGGATATTGCCAGGACTCGAGGGCCTGAGCTGTAGGGAGAGGTTGAGCAGGCTAGGACTCTATTCCTTGGAGCGCAGGAGGATGAGGGGTGATGTTGTGGAGGTGTATAAAATCATGAGAGGAATAGCTTGGATAAACGTTCAGTCTTTTGCCAAGCGTAAGGGGAATCAAGAACCAGAGGATGTTGGTTTAAAGTGAGGGGGGAAATGTTTAATAGGAATCGGACTGCTAACTTTTTTACACAGTGGTGGGTGTATGGAAGGACCTGCCCGAGGAGATAGTTAAAGCAGGTACTATCACAACGTTTAAGAAACATTTAGACAGGTACATGGATAGGACAGGTTTAGGGGAATATGGGCCAAACGCAGGCAGGTGGGACTAGTGTAGATCGGACATGTTGGTCGGTGTGGATAAATTGAACTGAGGGCCTGTTTCCACACTGTATGACTCCCAGGTAGTGCTTGTTTTGTGGTTAATAAGGAGCTGGCACGCCTACAGCATTCCATGCAATGCCATTGACTGCTGCACATCAAGTTTGTTTTTAATTTGTTAGAGGTGCTGGCACACCATACCGTCACGAACAAAGCATTGCTCCCAAGTTAAATGATCTTTCTGCCGAAGGATATGGGTTTTTCCCGTTCATGTACAAACAAGGAACCGCAGTTGCTGCTTTACAAAAGAACAGACACAAATGCCTCTATAAACTGCCCCAATTTTGTGGGGAGTGGATGAGAAAGTGGGATAACAAAGAACAAGTGTGAGCGGGCATGGACTCCGTGGGCCGAAGGGCCTGTTCCTGTACCGTACTGTTCTAATATAAAAACTCAGATCTTCAAGGTCATAGTGTCACAGAGAGAGTCATACAGCGTGGAAAGGAGCCCTTCGGCCCTACTTGCCCACACCGACCAACATGTCCCATCTACACTAATCCCACCTGCCGCCATAACCTCATTCGGCCCATATCCCTCTAAACCTTCCTTATCCTGGTTCCTGTCTAAATGTTTCTTAAAGGTAAAAAAGGCATGCAAAAAGGTAAGAAGGATCAATTTCAATTTTCTCAAAGAAAATGAATGACATTTTTTAAAAAAAAGCTATTTATGCTACATCGTTATATCATGTGTTTTATGTTACAAAATGACCTCGAGCTCAAATGTATTAACCTACCTTGCCAGGTTGTGCAGGAAGAGATTGCAGTCCCAGCCAGTTTTGTGAAGCTCAGCTACCTCAGCAGCCGGGCTCCTGGGTACAAGTCTTTGTTGAGGATTGTCATGGCCCATGGCTTCATCCCAACTGGATTGGTCAAGGTCCATCTGATGATCGCTATTGAGGGCCGCCTCTTCCAGAAGTGGTTTCCTGTCAGGCCTGACCTCGCGTACACTTTCACATGGAACAAAACAGATGTTTACGGGCAGAAGGTATCTGGTCTCGCCGGAGTGGAAGGTAGGTTAACTTTAACCACATAAACCTTCCACTACGTTTTGCCATGTGTGTGTGTTATTTTTACTTTGTAAATTTTTGAAATGATATTTGATAATGATACTTAATGGAGCTCTTTAGAAATTGCTGTGCTAATCTTGCTTTCAGAAAATATGCTTGAAAAAACGCGCTCAGATATTATTAATTATAATGGTGTTTCATTTAGTATTAAATTTTTCCCTTGCATCAAGTTGTGTTCATTAATTTTGTTTTCTTTTCTTTGTAACTCTGCTTTGCATTAGTCAAAGGGATGCGCAGTTTGCATTTCACTTTATTTATATTTAATTTATCTTCATAATTTGGTCAGCACAATAAAGTCAAACATCCAAGCAACTGTTGTCCATCTTTCAGGAGCAGGCGGCCGTGGCTTTGCACAGATAACCATATAACCATATAACCATATAACAATTACAGCACGGAAACAAGCCATCTCGACCCTTCTAGTCCGTGCCGAACACATAATCTCCCCTAGTCCCATATACCTGCGCTCAGACCATAACCCTCCATTCCTTTCCCATCCATATAACTATCCAATTTATTTTTAAATGATAAAAACGAACCTGCCTCCACCACCTTCACTGGAAGCTCATTCCACACAGCTACCACTCTCTGAGTAAAGAAGTTCCCCCTCATGTTACCTCTAAACTTCAGTCCCTTCATTCACAAGTCATGTCCCCTTGTTTGAATCTTCCCTACTCTCAGTGGGAAAAGCTTTTCCACGTCAACTCTATCTATCCCTCTCATCATCAGTCGCTTATTTTCCAGCTTAGCCTTTGAAATGGCTTTTAGGAGAAACAGCCACCACTTTTAGTATTAAAACCTACACCTCCTACTTGATCTCCTGGCTGCCAAACATTTTAATTCTCCTTTCCCCGTTCCCACACTGACCTTTCTGTCCTGGGCCTCCTCCACTGTCAGAGTGAGGATAACGCAAATTGAACCATATTTCGCTTGGGCACCTTACAACCCAGCAGTATTATTTCTCTAACTTCAAGTAACCCTTGCATCCCTCCCCCACTCACGTCGTCTTGTTCAGTCTCAATGCCTATTACTCATTTTACACTAGCCCACAGCTCACAATGGCTTGTTTCCTTTATAATTGTTACTTTAGTGCATATCTTTCATTCATTTGATCTATATCTCTCTATAATCACTGTCTATATCTCTAGTTTCCCTTTCCCCTGACTCTCAGTCTGAAGAAGGGTCTCGACCCAAAACATCATCTATTCTTTTTCTCCAGCGATGCTGCCTGACCTGTCGAGTTACTCCAGCTTTCGGTGTCTTTCTACGGTTTAAACCAGCGTCTACAGTTCCTTCCTTCACTTTTAGTACTGTTTGACAACGAAACAGACAGGGACACTTCTTGCTATTGTTTGATTTTAGAGTAGCTTTACTTACACTTTGCAATCGAGCTGATCAGTAAAGTTCAAGTTATTGTGACATCAGCTTCAATGTCCAAAATACCAATACAGGCACCTTGTGTTTTGTGCAGGGGAGGGTTACGTCCTTGAAAAGCGGCACGTAATCCAAAAATGTGTAAAGCAAACATATACCCGACTACATTATCAGCAGCAAATTTGTGAACTTTGTTCCAATAATACGAGCGTATAAATCATGCTTTGGTATTAAGGGAACAACCACATTATTTCAGAAATGTATCAATCAAACAGGCGTATAATGCGATGTGCCTTTATATGGAATAATCTGAATTAGTGCGTTTCATATGAATAAGAAATTTCATTGCAACTTGATGTATATGACAGTAAATTAACCTGAATCTGAGTATGAATTTGCTGTAACCTGAAAACCACCAGCTTGTCCCATTTAGGCTCCTGATCTGTCCCACAAAGACAGGAATAATAGTTAGGGTCTTGCATTTAGCTTTAGAGTCTCCCGAGCTTAAAAAGGAGAACAATTTCAGTTTTGTTTTGGTGTATAGATACAGTGCGGAAACAGGCCCTTTGGCCCACCAAGTCCGCGGCGACCAGCGATCCCCGCACACTAACCAACTATCCTGCACACACTGGGGACAATTTACAATTTTACCCAGCTAATTGACCTACCAAGTCTTTGGAGTATGGGAGGAATCCGGAGAAAACTCATGCAGATAACGCCAGGGACCCGGGTTCCATCCTGACAAACTCCGTACAGACAGCAGCCGTAGTCAGGATGGAACCCGGTACCCTGGCGCTGTAAGGCGACAACTCTATCACTGCGCCACCGTGATGTCCAATCGCTCAATGTCTCTACTACTACCTCCTTGCAGATTTACAGACATTGGGAGAGAATTATATGGGTTCATTTTTATATAACCTATTGATTTTTACCTATCACCTCCCTAGACAAGGCCCTGTAGAGCCAATATATTATTGAAGCAGCAACCAATGAGTATTTCTTTCTCTTAAAAAGGCCATTAATTCATATCTGAGTCCTCATGTATTTAGTATTTTCTGTGTTAGAGTAACACAGAAGCATCTCCTGGAATTTGCTGAATTTATTACACAAAACCTTTCACCTCATTCAGAAATGTTGAGGATTGAAAATGTTCATTTATTCACCAGTATCTCAAAGTATTCCGTTTAGTTTAGTTTAGAGATACAGCGCGGAAACAGGCCCTTCGGCCCACCAACCAGCGATTCCCGCACATTATCCTACACACTAGAGACAAATTTCACATTGACACCAAACCAATGAACCTACATCTTTGGAGTGTGGGAGGAATCCAAAGATCTCGGAGAAAGCCCACGCAGGTCACGGGAAGAACGTACAAACTCCGTACAGACAAGCACCACCCTTAGCCAGGATCGAACCCAGGTCTCTGGCGCTGTGAATAACCTGAAGAAATGTTTGTACTTTCGCCAAAGTTTATTTGGTATAGTCTTACCAAAGAGAAAAGTATGAAGCAAAGATACTAGAGGAGCTGCTCTAGTATCTTTAGTATGGAGTGTGAGTGACAGATACTCACTTAGGTATCCAGGCCTAAACCAACAAAAAATTAATCTGCCAGATTTCAGACTCTTTAGCTTTTGTCTGTGATGAAGATTACCACGAGAATAAAATAAAACAGCAAGCTTACTAAGCTGAATTAAAGCGATTATGGACAATAAATAATGTTTAGTGGGAAAATATAATGCTGTTTGCAAGCATAATTCAGTTTGAAGGCAGGATTTCAATATGAAGAGATTAAAATGTTTGTTTTATTCTTTCTCAGTTTCAGTGGGTTATGAATATGAAGCCTGTCCTGATGTGATTCTCTGGGAGAAACGGACTGCAATTCTTCAAGGGTTTGAAAAGGATGCCTCCAATCTCGGGGGATGGTCCTTGGACAAGCATCATGCGTTGAACGTACAAAGTGGTAGGTAGCGACACTCCAAGCGCTTTAGACATTAATTAATGAAAACAATCTTCGTCAAGGGCGGCACGGTGGTGCAGCGATAGAGTTGCTGCCTTATACAGCGCCGGAGACCCGGGTTCGATCCTGACTACCGGCCACTGTCTGTACATAGAAACATAGAAAATAGATGCAGGAGTAGGCCATTCGGCCCTTCGAGCCTGCACCGCCATTCAATATGATCATGGTTGATCATCCAACTCCGTATCCTGTACCTGCCTTCTCTCCATACCCCCTGATCCCTTTAGCCACAAGGGCCACATCTAACTCTCTCTTAAATATAGCCAATGAACTGGCCTCAACTACCTTCTGTGGCAAAGAATTCCAGAGACTCACCACTCTCTGTGTGAAAAATGTTTTTCCCAACTCGTTCCTAAGAGACTGTACAGAACTTGCATGTTCTCTCTGTGACAGCGTGGGATTTCTCTTGGAGCTCCGGTTTCCTCCCACACTCCAAGGACATAGAGGTTCCAGTAAATTGTAAATTGTCCCTCGTGTGTAGGGAAGTGCTATTGCACTGGGTGATTGCTGGTCGGCATGGACTCGGTGAGCGGAAGGACCTGTTTCCATGCTGTATCTCTAAAGTCTACATGTGGTGTTTAGTTGCAATCTTTTGACAATCTCGATCCGAATACTGATAGTTGTATGCAGATAAAGCACAGCAAACTCTCATTTTGTTTTTATCTCTATGCTGGTTTGCTCTTTGATATTTAGCCGCAGCAAGGATCTGAAATGCTGATCGTTTTAAAACAAAGCTACATCCTTACAAAGTTAAACACTAAGCAAAGTGCCTAATGTGTTAATTGGAAGTGCAGTTCTTCACAAACTAATCAATAACGAACCCATTAAGTTATCAGGGCAATCAGGCAGAAGAAGCACTTCATGAAGGACACGTCAAGAACTGCGCAAGTAGCAAATGATAGTCTGAACAACTATTAGATTGGTTTTAATTGCCTGAGTTTATTTGATTGTTTAGTTTCGTTTCGTTTTTAGTTTTAGAGATACAGCGCTGAATCAGGCCCTTCCGCCCACGGAGACTGCCCCGACCGGCGATCCCAGCACACTAACACTATCCTAC
The DNA here is from genome assembly GCF_010909765.2 of Amblyraja radiata. Classification (NCBI taxonomy): domain Eukaryota; kingdom Metazoa; phylum Chordata; class Chondrichthyes; order Rajiformes; family Rajidae; genus Amblyraja; species Amblyraja radiata. Next base: position 49,955,757 of record NC_045967.1, read on the forward strand.
ACACATGATGGACAATTTACAATTGTACCAAGCCGATTAACCTACAAATCTGTACGTCTTTGGAATGTGGTAGGAGACCCACGCAGGTCACGGGGAGAACGTACAAACTCCGTACAGACAGCACCCGTAGTCAGGATCTATGGCGCTGTAAGACAGCAACTCTATCACTGTGCCACCGTGCCACCGTTTACATTCTTGCTCTTGTTCTTTGAGTATTTTAATTTCATATTCTGAAATGTTGTGAATAAACTTCTGATGTTTTTAGTGGTTTGATTCACTTTTATTATTTTTGAATGTCAAGGAACCTTTGACAGACAGGCAGGGGGTGGGGCTGAGAGGGGTTGGGAACGACAACATTATCACAGCACTTTGCGGGTCCTTTTGTTTAACTTGCCATTCTTCTGTAAATTGTAAATTGTCCCTAGTGTGTAGGATAATGCTAGTGCACGGGGTGATCGCTGGTCGGCGCAGACTCGGTGGGCCGAAGGGCTTGTTTCTGTTCTGCATCTCTAACGTCTAAAGTATGAATTTGGTCTAATTATATCTGCTGTCAGGCTTTATCCTGTCCGACCTCTTCCCATACTTTGTCCCACTCCTCCTTACTGAAGGCCTGAAGTCCGCGCGCGGACACCATCAGGATTAACAAGCTCATCAGGAATGCTGGCTCTGTCCTGGCGGTGGAGTTGGATTCATGGGAGGTGGGCTTGGAGGGGAGGATGCTTCTGAAACTGTGGAGCGTCCTGGACAATACAGCTCACCCCTTCCATGACACACTGGTCAACCTGAGGAGCACCTTCAGCAACAGACTGGTTCCACCAAGATGCAGCACAGAACGCCACAGGAGATCCTTTTTCCCTGTGGCTATCAAACTGTACAACTCCTCCCCTGTCTATCATGGGGTCGACTGACTCCCCTCTCCCCCCCCCCCCCCCCCCCCCCCCCCCATCCGTCCCCAATCTATAGGCACGGTGGCGCAGCGGTAGAGTTGCTGTCTTACAGTGCAGACCCGGGTTCGATCCCGACTACGGGTGCAGCCTGAACGGAGTTTGTACGTTCTCCCCGTGACCTGCGTGGGTTTTCTCCACAATCTTCGTTTTTTTTCCCACACTCCAAAGACGTGCAGGTTTATAGGTTATTTGGCTTGGGAAATGTAAAAATTGTCCCTACTGGATGTATGATAGTGTTAATGTGCGGGGATCATTGGTCGGCGGGGACTCGGTGGGCCGAAGGGCCTGTTTCCACACTGTATCTCTAAACTAAACTAAACTAAACTAAATTAAACAAGGCACATCCCCCAATCCTTTAATTTCATGTTTCAAGTATCTTGTGGCTTATGACTGTTGGCCTCCACGGATAAATAAAGTTCTATTGTACAAAATTATTAAGGTGTTGGACAGGCTAGATGCAGGAAGATTGTTCCCGATGTTGGGGAAGTCCAGAACAATGGGTCACAGTTTAAGGATAAGGGGGAAATAGGACCTAGATGAGAAAAACATTTTTCACACAGAGAGTGGTGAATCTATGAAATTCTCTGCCACAGAAGGTAGTTGAGGCCAGTTCATTGGCTATATTTAAGAGGGAGTTAGATGTGGCCCTTGTGGCTAAAGGGATCAGGGGGTATGGAGAGAAGGCAGGTACAGGATACTGAGTTGGATGATCAGCCATGATCATATTGAATGGCGGTGCAGGCTCGAAGGGCCGAATGGCCTACTCCTGCACCTATTTTCTATGTTTCTATCGTATAGTATCGTATCGTACTACAATCAGTCTGAAGAAGGGTCTCAACATTCAATGTCGCCTATCCATGACCTCCAGATAAATCACTGACCTGCTGCATTACACCAGCACCCCCTGTTTCATCTTGTTTTGTTTTGTAACTGCAGCGTCTGCGGTCACATGCGTCTCCTGGTTGCACAGTTTATTTTTCTAAATCACTAAATGTCCCCCAGGCTGTGAAAGGCTTTGGCCGAGCTGTGGGAATGGGTTTGGGGCTTTAAGAAAGACGACAGCTTTCAGACTTCACCGATAAAACTAATTAGGCTTTATTTACATTTATTCCCTCCAGCATTTTCAGAGTGGCACAACAGGTGGAAATACTGTTCAAAAAAAAAATCCATTATAATGTCACGAATCATCAGGATCAAAACTAAATAAAGAAACACTTTCACCTGACCTTTTCGAATTAATCAACTATCAGACTTCTGAGACCATTCCAATAGTGAAGCGCAGAAAAGCTGAATTCCTTTTGATGCATAATGCCGTATTCATGGTAAAGTGGGCATTAGTCTCATAGAGTCATAGAGTGAAATAGTATGGAAACAGGCCCTTCGGCCCAACTTGCCCAAACCGGCCAACATGTCCCAGCAACACTAGTCCCACCTGCCCGCGTTTGTTCCATATTCCTCCAAACCTGTCCTATCCATGTACCTGTCTAACGGTTTCTTAACAGTTGGGATAGTCCCTGTCTCAACTACCTCTTCTGGCAGTTCATTCCATACACCCCCAACCCTTTGTGTGAAAAGGTTACCCCTCAGATTCCGTTTAGATCGTTTCACCTTCACCTTATGTTACACATAAGATTTACCTTACTTGCTTCAACACGATAGGTTCTGTAATAGAAAAGAAAGCACTTTGAGGCGCATTAGGGCACATGCTGGAGGTACTGCCTCACTGCCCCAGTGACTCTAGTTCATCATAGCCTTGATGCTGTTTGCACAGACTTTGCGCATTCACTCCGTGACTCGGTGAGTCTTCTCCAGATGCTTGCCTGAGATTTCTGCCACATCCCAAAGTGTGTGAGTTGGTAGGTTAATTGGTCACTGCATATTGCCCAAAGTAATTAGTTTAGTTTAGTTTAGAGATACAGCGTGGTGACAGGCCCATCGGCCCACCGGGTCCGCGACGACCAGCGATCCCCGTACACTAACACTGTCCTACACACACTAGGGCCAATTTACATTTACACCAAGCCGATTAACCTACAAACCTGAATGTCTTTGGAGTGAGAAAGACATGGTGGCGCAGCGGTAGAGTTGCTGCCTTACAACGAATTCAGCGCCGGAGACCCGGGTTCGATCCCGACCACGGGTGCTGTCTGTACAGAGTTTGTATGTTCCTGCGTGGGTTTTCTCCGAGATCTTCGCTTTCCTCCCACACTCCAAAGACGTACAGGTTTGTAGATTAATTGGCTTGGTAAATGTAAAAATTGTCCCTAGTGGGTGTAGGATGGTGTTAATGTGCGGGGATCGCTGGATGGCGCCAAACTGGTGGGCCGAAGGGCCTGTTTCCGCGCTGTATCTCTAAACTAAACTAAACTAAAAGTGCAGATGCAGGTCAGGCAGCATCTCAGAAGGACATGGATAGATGACATTTCAGGTCCCTCCAGAGATCCTTCTTCAAACTGATTGTATGGGGGTAGAAGAAATCTAGAAGAGAAGAGTGGCAGGATAAAGCCTGACAGGTCATAGGTGGATGGGGGGAAGGACCCCGAGTCCGCGCCGAGCAGCGATCATCCCGTACACTATCATACACAAACAAGGGACTACAAGGGACTTGGCAATTTTAACGCTTGCCAAAACAAATGAACCTATATCATTTGGATGTGGGAGGAAACTGGAGCACCCGGAGAAAACCCATGCAGTCACAGGGAGACAAATGGCTGCTGGGATATGAGAAACTCGATACAGACAGGGTCTGAGAAACTCCATACAGACAGCACCCGTAGTCAGAGTCGAACCGGGATCTCTGGCGCTGAAAGGCAGCAACTCTATCGCTGCGCCACCAGACCGCCCAAAATAGGCCTTGTCAGAATTGGTAGTTGTCTCGAAAGGTCACCCCACAAATAGTGACCAACAAAAAAGTGAGGAAGAAAAAATGTTGAACTGTCGTTATATAGTGTACATAATTCTTGTCATTGTTCAACAACGATCAAGTATTTGAACAGACCTATCTTGTCAAGTTTCACAGATTATGTTTGCAAGAAACCTTAATTTGCCTTTATTATCTTCTGACTTGAATCTGCAATTTATTATTTACAAGGTCAGACTATTAATCGCGTATAATCTATCCACAGCGATTGTCCAAACAGAATGAATGTGATCTCTCTTGGTTACGTCCTCCTTTCCATTTTTGCATTCAGGGATACTGCACAAAGGCAATGGAGAAAACCAGTTCATATCCCAGCAGCCATTTGTCATTGCCAGCATCATGGGAAATGGCCGCCAGCGAAGTGTGGCCTGTCCAAACTGCAACAGCCTGGCAAAGGACAATAAACTCTACGCACCAGTCGCACTGGCGTGTGGCTCAGATGGCAGCATCTACATCGGGGACTTCAATTTTGTCCGTCGAATCTTCCCGTCTGGAAACGCCATCAATATTTTAGAGTTGAGGTACGCCACACTTGGACTAATTTACACGTTCAAAATCTCACCTCTGACAAGCCTGGCACATTGAAGCATTTGTTTAGGAAGGTACTGCAGATGGTGGCTTAAACTGAAGATAGACACAAATCGCTGGAGTAACTCAGCGGGACAGGCAGCATCTCTTGAGAGAAGGAATGGGTGACGTTTCGGGACGAGATCCTTGATTCAGTCTAAAGAAGGGTCTTGAGCTGAAATGTCACCCATTCCCTCTCTGCAGAGATGCTGCCTGTCCCGCTGAGTTACTCCAGCTTTTTGTGTCTATCTTCATATTAAAGCCTTTACTGTTGTTAGTGGACAGGATGTGTAACCTAGGTCTATTTACTATGTATTTCCCAGTCGTAGCAAGAAGATTATTTTTAGCTCTTGAGTATTTGAGCTTCATTGTTACCTTCCAGTTGCATCTGGCGGCTTTGTGTAAAGAGTTAATGTAAGCACAGCACTGTGTATATTTCACATGGATTGCTTCCTTGCTCTCATCTAATACCCTTAGTCAGTTAAAGTACACTGGAGCAAATGACAGGATCATTCCGTATTCTCATATTCCGCTTGGGTACCTTACAAGCCAATGGTATGAACATTGAATTCTCCAATTTTAGGTAACTAACCAAATCCCCCCCCCCCCCCCCCCCATCTCTCTCTCCCTCCCCAGTACCTCTCTTCCCTTGGTCACAGGTCAATGTAAATGTCAATAGTGGCACCACATCTAACATGGTGTAAGATAAGACCTATGAAAGCGATACTCTGGAATAGACTGGGACTGATGGGCAACCCTAGCCCACTGCCCTGACACCCCTCTCCGATACCAAGTACTTAGCTATGGGTATAACATGGACTGGAGTGCTGAAAATAGAATTGGGGAAAATAAAATATTGTCAACGTTTAAAATTGTGTTCAAATATTCCAAGGAAAAGCTTCCATCCATACAAAACACCACAACAGAAATATTGATGGGTATTTTATTTTCACATGTGACATGTTATAGAGAAATTGTTTGTTTTCCATACAATACACAAGGTATGCAAATAGTCACCACGTAAAGGGGACGGACAAAGTTACAAAGTAGTCCCCAATAATCCATCTTTGTTCTCTTGGTGCCTCCCCCCCCTACACTGGACCAATTAATATATATTTTAATATTGATATAAATATATATTGGTTAATATTAATATATTGATATGATAATAATATTTATATTAATATATTAAATGATAGAATATAATTAATCTGTCATTTTTATTTCCTATTCACGCATTTTACTATCAATGCAAGAATGTTGGTTCTGTATCCATAATGGCAGAAAATATAAAGAACACAAACGATCGCAATGTTACGGAAGAATTAAGACAAAGGTGAAACAGGGAAGTTGGGCAATGAAGATATACTGGGTTCGTCAGCAGTCAAAGACAATGGAAGAAGGAGAATAGAATGACAACAGGGGAGAAATGAAAAGAGGCAATTAGGAAGGCAAAGAGGAATAATTAATTTAATTTCTTTACATGCATATAAATAAAACAAAGCAAAGGCAGATTGGGAATAAGAAATTGGATCACACGGCAATATTCTAGAGCACTAAGCAAAATTTGAAGGTACCCATAGCATATTGCAATAGTAGGCATGTTGGGGTAAAATATCACCAATTGTAAAATTATCCAGGCATTTTCTTTTCTTCTCAATGTCAGACATGGATCTAATGATGTCATTATTCATGTGACACCAATTTGCGCCGACACTGACATGAACACCATCATCAGCCCATCTCACCAGTACACAGTGTTTCGATGTTGCGCTGCTAACGGGAGCACACAGCTACATTAAGAGACATAAATAATCACCCCAAACTTCAGCGATTGTGTATGCTTAAATTAAACTGTGGAGTTTACTCCAGCATTTATCTGATTAGATTCTCAGCCCATGGGATCTCAGCTGTGATAAAGCTGGTAGAACACCATTACTCAAAGTATTGTTGTGGCCATAGTTCGGTATTCGGCTTTGGAGGGGGACCTCAGGGCAGGAGGCAAGGGTATGGCCATCATCAGAGACCCTTCTCCCAGATAATAGTAGGGACACCACATCCCACTTCATCCTCTCTGAAGAAGAATCCTTTCACAGCCTCAACTTTTCCAAACCTATCATTGTTGAGTTATATGAAATCCTACAGAAAGACCTTTGGACTTCAGAGATACAGCGTGGAAACAGGGCCTTTGGCCCACCTGGTCCATGCCAACTAGCGATCACCCCATACATTAGCACTACCCTACACACACTACAAACAATTTACAATTTACAGAAGCCAATTAACCTACAGACCTTAGAGTCATTGAGTCATGCATTGAAATAGGCCCTTTGGCCAAACTCGTCCACCGACCAAGATGCCCCATCTAAGCTCCTGCCACTTACCTGCATTTGTACCATATCCCTCTAAACATATCATATCTAATTACCTGCCCTTTAAATACTGTTATAGTACCTGCCTCAACTACCACCTCTGGCAGCTTGTTCCGTATACCTAACACCATCTCATTGATCATTCAGCCAAGATGTCCTGTCCAATTCTGAGTCCTTCTGAGAGGGGGCGGCACGGTGGCGCAGTGGTAGAGTTGCTGCCTTACAGCACCAGAGACTCGGGTTTGATCCTGACTACTGGTGACAATAGACAATAGGTGCAGGAGTTGCCCATTCGGCCCTTCGAGCCAGCACCGCCATTCACTGTGATCAAAGCTGATCATCCACAATCAGTACCCCGTTCCCGCCTTCTCCCCATATCCCCTGACTCCGCTATCTTTAAGAGGTCTATCTAACTCTCTCTTGAAAGCATCCAGAGAATTGGCCTCCACTGCCGTCTGAGGCAGAGAATTCCACAGATTCACAACTCTCTGTGTGAAAAAGTATTTCCTCATCTCTGTTCTAAATGGCTTACCCCTTATTCTTAAACTGTGGCCCCTGATTTTGGACTCCCCCAACATCGGGAACATGTTTCCATCCCTCTAGCATGCTTGTCCATATGGAGTTTGTACATTCTCCCCATGACCTGCGTGCGTTTTCTCTTAGATCTTTGGTTTCCTCCCACTCTCCGAAGACATACAGGTTTGTCTTGCAATAAATGTAAATTGTCCCCAGTGTGCGTAGGATAGTGTTAGTGTGCGGGGATCGCTGGGTCCGTGTGGACTCGGTGGGCCGAAGGGCCTGTTTCCGCACTGTACATCTAAAACTAAACTAAACTAAACTTGACTTCCTTGCTACACCATCGTTCCAGAGAACATTAACAGATCTCGCCATGACACCCAATGTGCCGCCCATGGCTTCATCAGAAAGGTGATCCTCAAGCCTTGTCGGCTGATGAGCCTGTTCCTGTGGTGTAGTGTGTAATGTTCAGCTGTGAGTAAATTATAAAATGCAGAATAGGCCTTGGAGCAGTGTTCACATTGTTGCTATTCACAATCCATGTTAACAATGTGGACACAAAATGCAAAATAGAAACAATATGCTTGAAATGAGCGGAAGATAAGGCAGCTGCAAGAGAAAGAGATAGATTTAATGTACAATGATCAGCACCTTTCCTGGGAACTGTCCTGTTGAAATATGAGATGATATTGCACTATGTATGAGCACAAAATATTATTAGACTTATTGAATATCTTGGACCTTTAATATTGCATAAGGGAATGAGTTTTGAAAGCAGACTAAAGTCTACATGTTCGAACGTGTTTAAATGAAACTTGTATCCACTACCAGCAAGGGTGAGGTGCAGGTGGATTTCTAGGTGATTGTGCGGCCACATGCAGCATGATTTAATTTAGTTTATGTTTATATTCACTCGACTGTTTAATTAAGTTTTATATGCCTCAAATTGTTGTTGTACATGACAACTATATCTTGCCTTTCTTTTCTCTTCCCCACGCTCTCCGATTCTGATTTTTCACCCCCGCTACATCAGAAATAGAGACATGAGGCACAGGTAAGTCAATTGTTTATGTTCATGTGATAGGAGCAGAATTAGGCCATTCGGCCCATCAAGTCTACTCCGCCGTTCAATCATGGCTGATCTATCTTTCCCCCCTCAATCCCATTCTCCTGCCTTCTCCTCGTAACCCCTGACACCCGTACTAATCAAGAAGGATTTGATAATGTATCTGATGTATTGATGTTAAGTTAAAAGTTAATTGCCTCTCTAGATGTGTTTAGTTTCGTTTAATTTAGAGATACAGCACAGAAACAGGCCCTTCGGCCCACCAAGCGCGCACCGACCAGCGATCCCTGCACACTAACACTATCCTACACACACTAGGGACAATTTTACATTTATACCAAGCCAATTAACATTCAACCCTGTACATCTTTGGCGTGTGGGAGGAAACCGAAGTTCTCGGACAAAACCCACACAGGTCACGGGGAGAACGTACAAACTCCGTACAGATGGCACCCGTAGTCGGGATCGAACCCGGGTCTCTGACGCTGCAAGCACTGTAAGGCAGCAACTCTACCGCTGCGCCACCATGATAAATGTTCACGTATATAATTTGAAATATAACCTGGTGACTTGTCGCTCCCCAGTGTCCTCTTTCCTTAACCAGCTCCAAGGACTGAAGACGGGTCTCGACCCAAAACGTCACCCATTCCTTCTCTCTGGAGTTGCTGCCTGTCCCATTGAGTCACACCGGCATTTTGTGTCTATCTCCAGTTTAATTGTTCCTGCTTGGGAGAAGCAACAGGTAGCAGAGGTCGGATACATAGGAGATTGTAGAGAAGATGATATGGTAGTCATAAACATGGAGTGAGTGAGTCTGAAATCTTTGGGTGGGGTAATGTCAAATATTACAACTGCCTAATTCTGTATGTTTAATTAGAACTGTCTAATTTTGAACTGTTTAATATTTAGCCTAAAGGAGGGTCACGTCCTGAAGCGTCACCTATCCATTTTGTCCAGAGATGTTACCTGACCCGTTGAGTTACTCCAGCATTTTGTGTCCATCTTGTTCTATGGCCAGCATGGACTGGGTGGGCCGAAGGGCCTGTTTCCATGCTCTAAACATCAACTGCATGTGGATGAAAAGAATCCAACTTGCTCCACAGATGTGCCGTTCCCAAGGTCAAACAGCATCAGGTCGAGCTCAACAGCTTTTGCCAATTTATGACATGAGAAAAAAATGTAGAATAATATATTGTTGGTATAAGCTACAGAATGAAATAAGTCAGGACAATCTAATCAAAACATTCCAATTATGTTTTCATTCACTGTTTGCTGTGTTAATTAGATATCATTATTCTGCCGTTCAAAATATTAATTAATGGTTTTATAGTGACCCACACCAAGAATATTTTTAGATTAGATATAGATTAGAATAGAATAGAATAGATATATTATATTAGAATATATAATTAATTTATTATAATATATTTTAGATTAGATTTGATTCAAGGCCAATGAGTATTGGGTTCTGTTGAGATTTCTGGAAGAGATTTCTATGGCCTATGAGTTCTTTGCGAGCAGCATTTTAATTAACCCAAATTCGTCGAAAAGCAATAACTTCAGGCCATATATGACATCTGGCAGATGCTGTTATTTGCTTCGACAGAATAAATTCATTAATTTTAATTCAATACAGTATCATAAACACAGAGAACTTTAATTTATTTTACCAAGGGCTGAGAAATTCTGAAGATAGACACAAAAAGCTGGAGTAACTCAGCAGGACAGACAGCGTCTCTGGAGAGAAGGAATGGGTGACGTTTCGGGTCGAGACCATTCTCTATTGACCAGTGTTGGGTATTTTTTTTTGGTGTCTTGCACGATAAAACTCAACTGCTCAACATGGGTGGGTATCTAATGTCACAGAGACACAGAGTCACGCAGCATAGAAACAGGCCCTTCGGCCCAACTGGACCATGTTGACCTCGAGCTGGTTGAGGGTGACGGAGGAGGCCCTGCAGCAGCTTGGGGCGTACCTGGACCGGGCCTGTCCAGTGCATCCAGCACCTGGTCCAGACTTTGGACTTTTCCTTCATGTAAAGTCGCAGCATGGTGGTGCAGCGGTAGAGTTGCTGCCATACAGTACCTGCAGCACCAAAGACCCTGGTTCAATCCCGACTACGGGTGTTATCTGTACGGAGTTTGTACGTTCTCCCCGTGACCTGCGTCGGTCTTCTCCGAGATCTTCGGTTTCCTCCCACACTCCAAAGACGTAGGTTAATTGGCTTGGTGTAGGTGTAAATTGTCCCTAGTGTGTGTAGGATAGTGTTAACATGTGGGGATCACTGGTCGGTGTGGACTCGGTGGGCCGAAGGGCCTGTTTCTGCGCTGTATCTCTAAACTAAACTAAACCAAATGGTGCCAAAATATGGCGACTTGTGCAGCCCCAACGTATAACATTGAGTTCTCCAATTTCAGGGAACCTAAATAGTGTATCTGGATGAATAGGTATCTGCCAAAACTCAATGTTGTGAGTGGTAGACTAACTGCCTCACAGCGCCAGAGACCCAGGTTCGGTTCTGACCTCAGTTGCTGTCTGCGTGGAGTTTAGGCTGCTCTGACTCGCTCCCCACATCCCAAAGACGTGCGTGTTTGTAGGTTAATTCGCCGCTGTAAATTGACCCACGTGTATAGGAAGTAGATGAGGAAGTGGGATAACGATAGTGAAGGGCGATCGATCGATGGTCGGCAGGGACGCAGTGGGCCAAAGGGCCTGTTTCTAGTCCGCTGTGAATTGCTCCTGGTGTGAAGGGAGTCGACAAACAAAAGTGGGACAGCATAGAACTAGTATGGCTGGGTGATTGAAGGTTGCCGTGGACCAGGTGGGCCGAAGGGCAAAATCTTTAAATTTAAACGAAACAAAGTCAAATTAAGAATGATTTACACTGAATTTTACATTGGCGTGTGAAAAAGAACAGGATAAACAATGTGAAAAACATTGATGTGTAGGAAGGAACTGTAGAAGCTGGTTTAAACTGAAAATGGACACAAAATGCTGCAGGAGTGAGGCCCAGTGCAAATTGGAGGAACAACGCCTCATATTTTGCTTGGGCAGCTTATTGGGCAGCCCCAATGGTATGAATATTGACTTCTGTAACTTTAAGTAACCCTTGCTCTCTATCCCTCCCCCCTCCACAGTTCTCCGACCAGTTTGACTGTCTCCCATTGCATTTTATCTTTGTTTATTTTGTTGTTAGCTTCTCCTTCAGGCTAGCAGCTTGGCGTCAGACGAGAGCTGGCGATAGTTCTTACATGTGCATCTGGTGCATCAAGTGTTTTGTCCGAAGGCACTCAAGGTAGACACCGCAGCAGTGTTTAACAGACCAACTTCAGTCAAGCCATCAGTCATCAGTTTAGAGAGAGAAGGACATACAAAATTGCTGCCAGTTCACTCAGCGACACATCCCATCTGGTATCAGCTGTCCCGTTCTTTGGCAGCATTAACTCCAGGGTTCCAGCCAGAGCTGGTGTTTCATCAGTGGAGTCAGCATGATCGCTTCTGAGAGATTTTCCTGCCTGCTTCTGAGCACGCAGCGGTGACGTGGCAGATGCTCAAACGCTCCCAAGGGCGTCGTGTACCAGACAAAAAACTGCAAATTTAAAAAATGGGAAGACTGCAGCCTCAAAGCTCCACGCATTGCGCGGCACGGTGGCGCAGCAGTAGAGCTCACTGCCAGAGACCCGGGTTCAATCCTGACAACGGGAGCTGTTCTGCACGTTCTCCCTGTGACGGCGTGGGTTTTCTCCGGGTGCTCCAGTTTCTACCGACCCTCCAAAGACGTACATGTTTGTCGGCTAATTGGCTTGGTAAAATTCTACATTGTCCCTAGTGTGTGTAGGATAGTGCTAGTGCATGGGGATTGCTGGTCGCCATGGACACGGTGGGCCGAAGGGCCTGTTTCTACATGGTATCTTTAAATTAAATTAAACTAAATATTGGGTGGCACAATGGCGAAGCAGTATAATTGCTGTCAGAGATCCAGGTTTGATCCTGACTACAGGACCTGTCCGGGGTTTTACATTCTCCCCGTGACTGCGTGGGTTTTCTCCGGGTGCTCCGGTTTCCACACACGTTCCAAAGTCGTGCAGGTTTGTAGGTTAATTGGCTTCTGTAAATTGTCCCTAGGGTCTAGGATAGAACTATTGTACGGGTGATTGTGGTCGGCGCATACACGATGGGCCGAAGGACCTGTTTACATGCTGTTTCTCTAAACTAAACTAAACTAATATGTGATAAAGCTACTGTAATTTAAAGTTAAAATGACCTCATACAAACACAAACTATTTCCAAACATCTGTCTATCAGAAACCCCCCTCACCAGTATCCACCCATCACTCGTAGACACCAAATGCTGGAGTAACTCAGCGGGACAGGCAACATCTCTGGAGAGAAGGAATGGGTGACATTTTGGGTCGAGATCCCACCTATCACTCGCCAGGCTCTGTCTTGCCCCTACTTCTCTCCCGACTTTCTCCAACCTCCCCCGCCACCATCATAATCAGTACGAAGTAGGAACCTCACACAAAACGTCACTTATCCATGGTCTCCAGAGTTTTTTAAATATAAACCACCATCTGCAGTTCAAAGGGTCTCGACCCGAAATGTCACCTTTTCCTTCTCTCCAGAGATGCTGCCAATCCCACTGAGTTACTCCAGCTTTTAGTGTCTATCTTCTGTTTAAACCAGCATCTACAGTTCCTTCTTATACATTTCATCTGCAGTTCCTTGTTTCACCACAGATCTGTTTCTGAGCTTCCCATAATCCACAAACTAATCAAGCAAAGCTGTGCCTTTTATTAAAAGATCTAGTTTGATCCAAGTTCTTCAGCTCATTTTTTCAAGTCAAAATCTATGTTATTTGTGTAGGAAGGAACTGCAGATGTTGTTTTACACCGAAGATAGACACAAAATTCTGGAGTAACTCAGTGGAACGGGCAGCATCTCTGGAGAGAAGGCATGAGTGACGTTTCGGGTCCAATCTGAAGAAGGGTCTCGACCTGCAACACTGCTGCCAGTCCCGCTGAGTTACTCCAGCGTTTTGTGTCTGCCTTACTGGGCTAATTTTAGAGAGGAGAGTGCCATTTAAGCCTTGAAGATTTCCCAGAATGGTTGAAAAGTCATTGCTGCAGCCTGTTCAGAGGAGTGGAAAAGAGTTAGTACTTCAGGGCCACTTGAATGAGTTATTGATTTAGTAGCCATGGAAACCATTTACTTTTAGGGGACTTGGCCTCAATATTCCCAGGAAACATAACAGCATTTGAGAAGTTACCTTGACGTGAAGAGCCATGAATATCACCAAGATGATAAAAACAAATCAGTGGGCGGCATGGTGGCGCAGCGGTAGAGTTGCTGCCTTACAGCGCCAGAGAGCCGGGTTCCATCCTGACCTCGGGTACTGGCTGTGTGGAGTTTGTACGTTCTCCCCATGACCTGCGTGGGTTTTCTCTGGATGCTCCCATTTCCTGCCACACTCGAAAGGCATACAGGTTTGTCGGTAAAATTGTAAATTGTTCCTAGTGCAAAACGCCACAGGAGATCCTTTTTCCTTTTTACCTGCGGCTATCAAACTGTACAACACCTCCCCCTTCTGTCGTGGGGTAGACTGACCCCCCCCCCCCCCCCCCCCCAATCTTTGCACCCCCCCCCCATCCTTTCCACTCGTCATTTTAATTTCATGTTTCTGTATCATGTCTTTAATGACTGTTGGCAGATCAATTTCCCTCCTGAGATAAACAAAGCTCTGTCGTATGAGTGGGACAGAGTTAGTGTGCGGGGATGGTACACAAAATTGCTGGGGAAACTCAGCGGGTGCAGCAGCATCTATGGAGCGAAGGAAATAGGCGACGTTTCGGGCCGAAATCCTTCTTCAGACTGATGGGGGGTGGGGAAAGAAAGAAGGAAATCGCTGGTCGTTGCGGACTCGGTGGGCCGAATGGGCCTGTTCCTGCGCTGTATCTCTTAACCAAAAACTAAGAAACATTAATGCACACATGCGAAACAGCAGGTGCTGGCATCTGGAGCAAGACACAAAGTACTGGAGTAACTCAGTAGGTCAAGCAGCATCTACGGAGGGAATGGGCAGGTGATATTTCGGGTCGGGACCCTTCTTCAGATGCACTTTGCCAGTTACAAGATCTGACTGTCAATGCAGCGAGGTTTTAAACATTACACAACTCTTCCTTCAGACGAGAAGGCTGCACAGGAAATCAATGCCAACTCTGCAAAAGTTCTGAAGTGCTTTTCCTTTTCTTTCAGCCACAGCCCTGCTCACAAGTACTACCTGGCGGTCGATCCAGTTTCGGGATTGCTCTATCTGTCGGACACCAGCACCAGGAGAGTGTACAGAGTCAAGTCCCTCACGCAAACCAAAGACCTCTTAAGGAATTCTCAGGTGGTGGCTGGAACCGGCGATCAATGTCTCCCATTTGATCAGAACCATTGTGGAGATGGGGGCAGAGCCTTTGAAGCCTCACTCACCAGTCCCAGAGGTAATATGCATGCTCGGTTAAAGCCAAAGATTTATTCCAGAAGCTACAAAAAGTGTTTTTCCAGTGGGAGAGTCTAGCACCAGAGGCCATAGCCTCGGACTAAAACAATGTTCATTTAGGAAGGAGATGAGGAGGAATTTCTTTAGTCAGAGAGTGGTGAATCTGTGGATTTCATTGCCGCAGAGGCTTCGGAGGCCAAGTCAATGGGTATTTCAAGGCAGAAACATAGAAACATAGAAAATAGGTGCAGGAGTAGGCCATTCGGCCCTTCGAGCCTGCACCGCCATTCAATATGATCATGGCTGATCATCCAACTCAGTAGCCTGTCTTCTCTCCATACCCCCTGATCCCTTTAGCCACAAGGGCCACATCTAACTCCCTCTTAAATATAGCCAATGAACTGGCCTCAACTACCTTCTGTGGCAGAGAATTCCACAGATTCACCACTCTGTGTGAAAAATGTTTTTCTCATCTCGGTCTTAAAAGACTTTCCCCCTTATCCTTAAACTGTGACCCCCTTGTTCTGGAGTTTCCCAACATCGGGAACAATCTTCCTGCATCTAGCCTGTCCAACTTGATTAGTACGGGGGCCTGGGGTTATGCGGAGAAGGCAGGAGAATGGGGGATGAGATAGAAAGATAGATCAACTTGATGGACCGAATGGCCTCATTCTGCTCCTATCACATGAAAACCTCATAAGTTCATAAGACATAGGAGCAGAATTTGGCCCATCGAATCTGCTCTGCCATTCGATCTTGGCTGATCTATTTTCCTTCTCAAACTCATTCTCCTGCTTTCTCCCCATCACCTTTGACCGATCAGGAACCTCTGCTTTATAGAATGTGCAATGACGTGGCCTCCACCGCCATTTGAGCCATGCATTCCACAAATTCACCACCCTCATAACAAGGTTTTGTTCCCCTTGGGATCGATTGGAAATGTTGGCCACAGCCCGGTTTTTATTGTGTTCTTGTGTGTGTTCTTTATCATTGTACCGCTGCTGACATATTCATTTCACTTGCACTTTATGTGCAATGTGACAAATAAACCGTATTGTATTGTATTGTATTGTTTCTGGAGCATCAGACGGACCACATGGTGACACGTTAAACATTGAAGTGCAAATTGCAAGTAAATTATTTGGCAATCCTGCTCACATTTGGGCGGTATTGGTATAAGTGTACAGCGTTGCATATCCACTTAATTCCCTTCGTATCCAATTCCCTATATACCACGTGTAAGCAGATGAGATTAGTTTAGCTTGGCACCATCTTCAGCATGGACATTGTGGGCCGAAGCGCCTGTTCCAGTGATGTGCAGGTCTACGTTCTACAAACTATGTTGTCATATTTTGTATAAAATGTCCTTCAATTATTTTCCTGAGTTTATAATCTGATAATAGAGTGAGAATCTAATACAAACCATGCTTTGTGCTCATAAGTTTAGCGATAATAGTGCAGAAATTCAATCACATAATCCTGTTTATTCTAAGAGTTAGTGGTTGAAAACCATGTTTTTCCTTCCTGAAGTTGCACCATTCACTTTCTGGTGCTCCTGAAGCTACAGGTGATTGTATCCCTTCTGCAATACTATTTCTGGAGCTGTATATGAGACATAGCCCTTAACACCAACATGAGACACATTCCACTGATATACATGTGTTTAAGAAGGAACTGCAGATGCTGGAAAATCGAAGGTACACTAAAATGCTGGAGAAACTCAGCGGGTGCAGCAGCATCTATGGAGCGAAGGAAATAGGCAACGTTTCGGGCCGAAATCCAGGGTTTCGGCTCGAAACGTTGCCTATTTCCTTTGCTCCATAGATGCTGCTGCACCCGCTGAGTTTCTCCAGCATTTTTGTGTAGCACTGATATACATTGTCCACCGTTTCAACAAGGATATTATGTTCTGTTCAACACAGACATTGTGGGCCAAAGGGCCTGCTCCTGTGCTGTTCTCTGTTCTCTGTTCCCTGTTAGTTATCTCAAATGAGCTGTTGCCTTTACTGTTGTAGTCCATGCAGAAATATTATAACTAAGCATATTATATATTAATTCATCCATATCACCAGTAGCAATCACTGGATAGAAACATAGAAACATAGAAATTAGGTGCAGGAGTAGGCCATTCGGCCCTTCGAGCCTGCACCGCCATTCAATATGATCATGGCTGATCATCCAACTCAGTATCCCGTACCTGCCTTCACTCCATACCCTCTGATCCCCTTAGCCACATCTAACTCCCTCTTAAATATAGCCAATGAACTGGCCTCAACTACCCTACCATATAAGATATGCAGCTTTGATCCAGATAATATTAAAACATTCACAGTGCCATATTGTTACTCACAGTGGCACAGCGGTGAAGTTGCTGCCTTACAGCATCAGAGTCCCGGGTTCGATCCTGGCTACGGGTGCTGTCCGTACGGAGTTTGTACGTTCTCCCCGTGACCTGCGTGAGTTTTCTCCGGGTGCTCCAGTTTCTTCCCACAATCCAAAGACGTGCAGGTTTGTAGGTTAATTGGCTTCTGTAAATATTATCCCTGGTGTGTAGGGTAGAACCAGTGTACACGGTGATTGTAGGTCAGCACTGACTCGGTGGGCCGAAGGGCCTGTTTTCACTCTGTACCTCACTGAACTCTGAATGAAATTGAACTAAACTGTGTGGCCAGCCTTTACTTTAATCAATACCCGTAAGATAATATGTCCCGAAGAAAACATCAAATAATTGAATGTACTGCAGCAAGATAAATGTGGCCCACCAGAAATAATGATGGCCTACCAATTGGTGGCCATTTTACAGATTTGTAAGGGATCAATGTATTGATGCAGATGTAGTTTAACTCAACCTTCAAGCGCATCGCTGTCAACTCTCTAACCAGAGATGCTGTCTGACCCGCTGAGTTACTCCAGCTTTTTGTGTCTATCTCTAACCTGACAACTCTCTTTCTCTGAATCCCAACCGCACCTAAATGCATTAAGGTTGATTGGACACGGACTCGATTATTCTGCATGCCTTCACACATGAGGTTCATGGCTTCAAATGGTTAAATTGTAACCCTTTAGTTCCCAGAGCCCCTGAAAGTCCACGGACTTCCTCTGTGTGGTTTCAGGGCCTTTGAACCTGTTGAAACACTGGACAGAGCAATTCCATTAGCTGCAATTAAGTCTCCACGGTTGATGGAGGTGCATGGAACTGCAGATGATGGCATATACCAAAAAAAAAGATACAAGGTGCTGGAGTAACTCAGAGGGTCAAACAGCATCTCTGGAGAATATAGTTTTGGTTCTGGAGCCTACTTCAGATCCATAGCATGTTGTGTCTTATTTGTATCGACAGTTAACATTGGATAATATAATCTGAGCCTATTACTTCTGAAAAGAAGAAAGAAGCAAAACAAAATTCCATCTGATATGATTTGATTCATTTTGCTCAAGCTGTTCTTGAAAAGCCAGCGCAATTGTCTGATCATCTTCAAAATTTACATTAGAGTTCTGAGGTAGAGCAGTGCTGAACTACTATCTTCCTCTTTGGTGACCCGCGGACTTAGCTTGATCGGACTTTGCTGGCTTTACCTTGCACTAGACGTTATTCCCTTATCATGTGTCTATACACTGTAAATAGAAACATAGAAACAAAGAAAATAGGTGCAGGAGTAGGCCATTCGGCCCTTCGAGCCTGCACCGCCATTCAATATGATCATGGCTGATCATCCAACTCAGTATCCTGTACCTGCCTTCTCTCCATACCCCCTCATCCCTTTAGCCACAAGGGCCACATCTAACTCCCTCTTAAATATAGCCAATGAACTGGCCTCAACTACCTTCTGTGGCAGAGAGTTCCAGAGATTCACCACTCTCTGTGTGAAAAATGTTTTTCTCATCTCGGTCCTTTAGGAATTCCCCTTTATCCTTAAACTGTGAGCCCATGTCCTGGACTTCCCCAACATCGGGAACAATCTTCCTAAATCTAGCCTGTCCAACCCCTTAAGAATTTTGTAAGTTTCTATAAGAACCCCCCTCAATCTCCTAAATTCTAGTGAGTACAAGCCAGTCTTTCTTCATATGAAAGTCCTGACATCCCAGGAATCAGTCTGGTGAACCTTCTCTGTATGGCAAGAATGTCCTTCCTCAGATTTGGAGACCAAAACTGTACGCAATACTCCAGGTGTGGTCTCTCCAAGACCCTGTACAACTGCAGTAGAACCTCCCTGCTCCTATACTCAAATCATTTTGCTATGAATGCTACCATACCATTCGCTATTCGCTAACATACCATTCACTGGATCGATTGTAATCATGTATGGTCTTTCCGCTGACTGGATAGCAGGCGACAAAAGCTTTTCACTGTACCTCGGTACACATGACAATAAACTATGTTGAAACTATTGTGAGCACATTTGTTTCATGCTCAAAGATAAATGGTCAAGGGATGGAATATTACGTTTTAACAAGGAGGCTTATGGCAAGCTTCATTATTTAACGTAAAAAGGACTACTGAATTAATAATGCATATAATGTGAATTTTTAATAGTCGAGGCTGAGAGGTAATTTGATCGTGAAATCACTAATTAAAAAGGAAGAAAATTGTTATTTCTGCTTGGTGAAACCACTAATTAAAAAATTAAAAAATTGGTACTATTATTTCTGCTGGTAAGTGTGCCTGAGTATCTTTCAAGATTATTAAAGGCACAACAAGCTCACGGCAGTGGCGGCATGGTGGCGCAGCGGTAGAGTTGCTGCCTTACAGCGCCGGAGACTCAAGTTTGATCCTGACTACAGGTGCTGTCTGTACGGAGTTTGCATGTTCACCCCATAGACCTGCGTGGGTTTTCTCCGGGAGCTCCGGTTTCCTCCCACACTCCAAAGACCTACAGGTTTGTTAGTTAATTGGCTTGGTAAAATTGTAAAATTGGCCATAGTGTGTGTGGGATAGTGTTAGTGCATAGGGATCGTTGGTCGGCGCGGACTTGGGGTCCAAATGGCCTGTTTCTGCACTTTATCTCTGAACTAAACTAAACTAGTGAGGTTGTTGGCTCTTATATTCGAGTCTATATCAAGTTCCCAGTCTTTTCTCTATAAAGCCCAGCCATGAACTCCACACTAATGATCAATGTTTGAGAAATGATTGCTTTTATTTCGCTGGTACCTCAAAACCCCATAATATATGGCAGGACATTATCCAAAATATTGGATTTTGCTTTCCCATCAAGTTTGATTAACCTTGCGTGACTCACGGCTATTGTAAGTATTGCCCACGAGATACAACTGGGAAGACCCATTTTGCTGCAGAGATTTGCAGAAAGCGATCATTTCTATCAAGAGAAAAATCAACTGCCTTCATAATGCAACGCTGATTTTTCAATATTGCCTCGTGACCTACAGTATAATGGTGCGTTTGCTTTCAATTTGCTCTCTGACTATTAACAATCAGACCTGCAAGCATTTCCACTCAAAAAAAATCAGAAGTTGAGAACAAAACATTGCAGTGAAAGGCTTCAGTGAAGCTTACTGTGAAGATCAGGCCATAATCATTCATTTTGTACTGGTGGCCTGTTAGAGAGTCTTTATTGCATGCTATTGCTATCTTAATGGTCAGGATGATAGTACAAGTCAATAATCATTTTGTTTTTAAGAACTTTGTGGAAGCAGCGTTTTATTTGGATTGATGGAACTCTTTAAAATATATATCTTCCACAAGAGTGAGACTGCACGATTATAGGCAATGACTAAGGAATGGAACTGAAAGCAATGGAACCTTACAGGCAGAAATAAAACTGCTATAACCGAGACTGTCTCCTGCCCAGAGCAGGTGAATCGAAGACTGGAGGGGAAAAGATTTAATAGGAATCTGAGGGGTAACTTTTTCACACAATCATAGAAAAATAGAAACATAGAAAATAGGAGCAGGAGTAGGCCATTCGGTCCTTCGAGCCAGCAGCACCATTCAATATGATCATGGCAGATCATCCAAAACCAGTACCCCGTTCCTGCTTTCTCTCCATATCCCTTGATTCCGTTATCCCTTAGAGCTCTATCTAACCCTCTCTTGAAAACATCCAGTGAAGTGGCCTCCACTGCCCTCTGTGGCAGAGAATTCCACAGATTCACAAATCTCTGGGTGAAAAATTATTTAAAAAAAGGTGGTGGGTGTATGGAACAAGCTGCCAGAGGAGGTAGTTGGGTCAGGGACTATCCCAACATTTAAGGAACGCTTAGACAGGTACATGGATAGGACAGGTTTGGAGGGATATGGACCAAATGCGGGCTGGTGGGACTAGTGTCGCTGGGACACGTTGGCCGGTGTTGGCAAGTTGGGCCGAAGGGCCTGTTTCCACACTGTATCACTCTATGACTCTTATGAGTCTATATGTAGAGAAATATCCAGCAAATACTTGAATACGTTCAGCTAGGAGCTGTGACAAGATAAACTGAACTTTCATGTCAGCTCATTTCATCCTGATTGGATGCTCGGTAACCTACCAAGACTTTCCTGTATTTTATTTTTATATATTTCAAGTTTACGAATCCTGCTGCATCTTAGTTAGAAAACCTTTTTAACAGCCTGGGTTGAAATAACTTTATTTACAATGATAAGAAATGGAATACATCCATTGATTAAAGTTGTATGCTAAGATTCATATAAATATGCAATATATTCTTCATGAGTAATCATTGAAATGTCGGCAAAACATGATGGCGCCTGCATGGTTAGTTTAGTTTCGAGATACAGTGTGGAAACAGGCCCTTTAGCCCACCGAGCCCACACCGACCAGCGATCCCCGCACATTAAAACTACCCTACACATACAATTTACATTTATACCAATCCAAATAACCTACAAACCAGTATGTCTTTGGAGTGTTGGAGGAAACTCACACGGACTCTGGGAGAACGTACAAACTCTGTACAGACAGCAGCTGTAGTCAGGATCGAACCTGGGTCTCTGGCGCTGTGAGGCAGCAACTCTACAGCTGTGCCATCGTGCATTTCACTGTTGTTCCTTCATACATAATTGGAGCACTGAATGGAAAATACTAAATGAGAGGCAAAGCAACTATCAACATGTGGAAAAATGCTGATTCAGTGAAGGAAAAATGTGGAGCCTTTGTGTAGGAAGGAACTGCAGATGCTGATTTAAACTGAAGATAGACACAAAATGCTGGAGTAGCTGAGCGGGACCGGCAGCATCTCTGGAGAGAAGGAAAGGGTGACATTTTGGGTCAAGACCCTTCTTCAGACCCGAAATGTCACCAATTCCTTCTCTCCAGAGATGCTGCCTGAGTTACTCCACCACTTTGTGTCTATAATAAGGACCCTTTCATTCCTTTGGATCATCAAAACATGTTACCAATCAGGTGCAGTGAAATCTAATGTACTCAACATTTCCGATGTTGCTGATGTTGGGGGAGTCCAGAACCAGGGACCACAGTTTAAGAATAAGCAGTAAGCCATTTAGAACGGAGACGAGGAAACACTTTTTCTCACAGAGAGTGGTGAGTCTGTGGAATTCTCTGCCTCAGAGGGCAGTGGAGGCAGGTTCTCTGGATACTTTCAAGAGAGAGCTAGATAGGGCTCTTAAAAATAGCGGAGTCAGGGGATATGGGGAGAAGGCAGGAACGGGGTACTGATTGGGGATGATCAGCCATGATCACATTGAATGGCGGTGCTGGCTCAAAGGGCCAAATGGTCTACTCCTGCACCTATTGTCTATTGTCTATTTTCGCAAACTGCAGGGTCTCACAAATGTGAGAGAAAAAGTATCCAGTGTTCCAATGTTTGCCTCCGGTGTTGCCAATGTGGCCTCCTGTACATCAGCGACACGAAGAATGGACTCAGCGACAGTTTTGCCGAATGCTTGCGCGTGGCCCACCAAGGCCTGCAGGATCTACTGGTTGCCAACCATGTTGACTCCTCTTCCCATTCCCACACTAACCTTTCTGTCCTGAGCTTCCTCCTTTGCCAGAGTGAGACCACAGGTAAACTGGATGAACAATAGCTCATGTTCCACTTGGGTAGCTTACAACCCAACGGTATGACCATTGATAGACAGAAAAAAACTGGAATAACTCAGCGGGTCAGACAACATCTGGAGCAAAGGGAAAGGTGACATTTCGGGACGAGACCTTTCTTTAGACTGAGAGTCAGGGGAAAGGGAAACGAGAGATAAAGACGGTGATATAGAGAGATAATAGTGCGAGGAGCAGAATTAGGCCATTCGGCCCATCAAGTCTACCCCACCATTCAATCATGGCTGATCTATCTCTCCCTCTCAACCACATTCTCCTGCCTTCTCCACATAGCCCCTGACGCCGTACTAATCGGGAACCTATCAATCTCGGCCTTAAAAATATCCATTGACTTGGCCCCCACAGCCGTCTGTGGCAATGAATTCCACAGATTCACCACCCTCTGGCTTAAGAAATTCCTCCCTATCTCCTTTCTAAAGGTACGTCCTTTTATTCTGAGGCTGTGCCCTCTAGTCCTAAACTCTCCCACTAGTGGAAACATCCTCTACACATCCACTCTATCCAGGCCAAATTATTAAATGTTTCTATAAACACTGTATAAAAAATGAAACATGCTAAACTTGCTATGTGTTTGGATGGGATGTATGCAATGCCCAGTGGTTTATAGTTACACAAATTGTTTTTTATCCATTGCAAAGAAAAGCAACAAAAAGAATAATGGAAAATGATGCATCATTTTCATCAAAACCATGCGTTAAAATGTCAGCTCGCAGTTCGAACAAAGTCACCACAAAACTCGTTAACAGATCAGAACTGAAAGATAGTTAATTTAGTTTAGAGATATGGTGCGGAAACGGGCCCATCGACCCACCGAGTCTGCGGCGACCAGCGATCCCCGCACATTAACACGATCCTACACACACAAGGGACAATTTTACATTCATACCGAAGCCAATTAGCCTACAAACCTGTACGTCTTTGGTGTGCGGGAGGAAACCGATGATCTCGGAGAAAACCCACGGAGGTCAAGGGGAGAACGTACAAACTCCGTACAGAAGGCACTCGTAGTCAGGATCGAACCCGGGTCTCCGGTGCTGTCGGGCAGCACCTCTACCACCGCACCACCATGCTGCCTATTGTAGAGTATTAACATAATATTGTATTATGTCAAACTCACTACATTTAAAACATTTATAAAAATAATAAAAGATTTATAAAAATTGCAAAAATGTATTCAAATATTTTTTTTAAAAAGGTTAAAAAAGTAGAAAATTCCAACCAATATGTTAACAGGAATTTAAAATGTAATTGTTTCTTGTATTTGGTACTAAGTTGAAATATTTTATGTTAATCTAAAACACACTGGTAGCATCATAATGTGTAGATAATTGTATCTGATTACAGTTTGGAACTTGCCACTTCCCCTAGTGCCCTGTTACATGGCACATACAATAATTCGGATAGCATTGAGCTTCAGTGATTTTATAAATTTTTCATTTCCATTTCCATAACTTGATCTGATATTGCTGTGGGATTATTTTGGAAAAAAAAAATCTGGAGGAAGTATTATCCTATTTTCTAACCCATGCTTATCTGGAAGATTGCTAGATTTGTCTTCGCTGCAAGATAAATGCAGTCTGTGTAAGCAAGATATGTCCCTCAAAGGACACATGGAATGGACTGGATAAACAGCGAATTAATAACCAGGTGTGGGAGCTAACTGTTTGTAAATGGCTACCATAGTTCCGACTGTATAGTCATAATTACAATGCAGATGTACAATACTAGGATCAGGCAGCATGGAAACAGGCCCTTCGGCCCTACTTGCCCATGCACTACCACTACGCCACTGTGCATCCCTATTTTTAGATGCCAGTTTATTTTGAAAGACAACAAATAATTCACTTTGTTTTACGGGTTGCCAATGATAGAGTGGATGTGGAGAGGATGTTTCCACTAATGGAATAGTCTAGGACTAGAGGTCATAGACTCAGAATTCAAGGACGCTCCTTCAGGAAGGAGATGAGGAGGAATTTCTTTGGTCAGAGGGTGGTGAATCTATGGAATTCACTGCCACAAAAGGTTGCGGAGGCCAAGTCAGTGCATTTTTAAGGCAGAGAAAAGTAGGTTCTTGATTAGTACAGGTGTCAAGGGTTATGGGGAGAAGGCAGGAGAATGGGGTTGAGGAGGAAAATAGGTCCGCCATGATTGAATGGCAGAGTATACTTGATGGGCCGAATGGCTTAATTCTGATCCTACCTGCAACTTATGAATTTGTGAACTTCTCTAGCTGATGTATTCTTCACATTGTGTCTTCCAAACAGGAATAGCTGTAGACAAGTATGGGTTTATCTTCTTTGTGGACGGGACCACCATCCGAAAGGTCAATCAGGACGGGATCATCACGACGATAATCGGCTCCAATGGTCTGACGTCAACGCAACCTCTGAGCTGCGACTCAGTGATGGATATCTCTCAGGTAAAGATGCCTTCATTCGAGGTTCACTCTACTTCAATTGGTACACGTGACAGTAAACTGACCGTTGAACCTTCGAACCAGAGAGCTGAAGTAGAAGCGATATAATAAGAGCCAAGATTGAACATGAATCTGAGGGGTAACTTTTTCACACAAAGGTTGGTGGGTGTATGGAACAAGCTGCCAGAGGAGGTAGTTGAGGCAGGGACTATCCCAGTGTTTAAGAAACAGTTAGACAGGTACATGGATAGAACCAATTTGGAGGGAAATGGGCCAAAAGTGGGCAGGTGGGACTAGTGTAGCTGGGACATGCTGGCTGGTGTGGGCAAGTTGGGCCGAAGGGCCTGTTTCCCCACTGTATGTCTCTATGACTATGAGAAATGGGCATGAGGATTGAGGACAGAATTCTGACGTATTCCATGCGTGTCAATGAGAAGCTGGGGACTAGTTTGAAGAGGTGTAATACCTCAGTAAAGTTCTTGGCAAGAGTTGTTGGTAAAGGTGATGCCTCCACGGATAATTGGTGCATTCATTCAGAAGACTATTTTGCCTAAAACAAGGTTCTCTGAGATGATTTTTGGGAGGAGTATTGGTGGGGACAATGATATGACAGGATACTGAGTTGAATGATCAGCCATGATTATATTGAATGGCGGTGCAGGCTCGAAGGGCCGAATGGCCTACTCCTGCACCTATTTTCTATGTTGCTATGTTTCTATGAATGGTAATAATGAAAATACAGTTAGTAGCTATATTGCTATATTGCTGTAGTAGCTATAATACTGCTAATATTCCTGGCTCCACAATAAACTGCTCAATAACTCAGTGGTCAGTGAAGATTTTCAACGCCTGCCATTCCAAAGACTAGCGTTTCTTTTTTTTAGTTTAGAGATACAGCGCGGCAACAGGCCCTTCGGCCCACCGAGTCCGTGCCGACCAGCGAGTCCCATACACTAACACTAACACTAAGGACAATTTACATTCTTTACTGAAGCCAATTCACCTACAAAGCTGTACATCTTTGGAGTGTGGGAGGAAACCGGAGCACTGGGGGAAAATGCGCGCATGTCACGGGGAGAGCGTACAAACTCCGCACAGACAGCACCCGTTGTCAGGATCGAACCCGAGTCTCTGTCGCAGTAAGGCAGCAACTCTGCCACTGTGCCACACTGGTACTTAAAGCTTGTCGTTGCCTTACAAGCAGCCTCCAAGTTTTCTTGAGCTCGCTGTTGTTTTAAGGGAAGAAGTCGGCAAAGTAATAACGAGTTTTTTTGTGTCTATCTTCGCTAGTTTATTGATGCTGCTCTGGGAGGTTCTGAATTAAACCACAACTCACATGACAGAATCTTTAGATTCTTCAAAGTCACTGTCGGTAGCTCCGAGCAATCCCACCTCTGATCCTCCAAATATGTCATGAGCTTGCTTTCCTGTGTAAAACTCAATCAAGTTAATGCGTGCGGCATTAATTGAAAATTGATGTATTCATTGCAAATACGACTGCAGTTTGATCTTTATTCTTCCCCGCGACTTGAGCCTACAACACTAAGGTGTGAGGTGAGAGTCCTACAGCAGTGCAGGGACAGAATGTTGATGAGAATATGGCGATGTGTGGGTCGCAAGTCTTCACAGAATAAGGTATATAAATAATTCATACAAGACCAGAATAGCATCCCTCAGGCTACAGTCAAAGGCAACGTTGCATTCTTTCATACTTCGAGTTTTACAGAGTTTTTCCAGCAATTTGTTTCTTTTGGGTTTATTTCCAGTTGTATGCAATGCAGGTTTTATCATTCATTGTACCAGAGTAAAAATTGGATGCAGAGATTGTGCAACATGGTTATTTCATCAAAGATAGACACCAAATGCTAGTTTCTCCAGACTTTTTGGCTTCCTTCGAATTTTCCAGCATCTGCAGTTTTTTCTTAAACACCAAATGCTGGAGTGAAGGGCTGTCCCACTTGGGCGACCTAATTGGCGAGTTTAGAAGAGTTTGAAAAAATGACGTGTTGAAGACCTCCTTCGACTATGTTGAAGACCAGCTACGACTAGCTACGACTAACTTCGGGAAAATTGGACACCGAATAGTGGAGGGTGAAGGCAACCTCCTTCAATCTCCTTAGATCTCCCTTCGACCTCCCTTCGACCATGATGAAGACTATCTACGACTACCTTCGACCACCCTCGATTACCCGTGACTAACATGCCGACCTACTACGACCTACTGTGACTAAACCTACGAGTAAAAAAAGTATCAATTTTTTCCATGGCGACCTTTTTTTACTCGTGGGCATTTTTTAACATATTGAAAAAAACGCCGCGACCTAGCTGAGGCCTCGAGTACGTGGAGACCACTCTCAAGCATTATGAAGACCTCCTACGACCTCGTGTTGACCATGCTGTGAGTATGAGTCGAGGGCAAACTCGCCAGAACTCGCGGATTAGGTCGCCCAAGTGGGACGGGCCCTATACAGGCAGCATTTCTGAAGAAGGGTCACAAACCGAAAAGTCACCCATTCCTTCACTCCAGAGATGCTGCCTGACCCGCTGAGTTACTCCAGCATTTTGTGTCTATCTTCGGAGTAAACCAGCATCTGCAGTTCCTTCCTGCA
Organism: Amblyraja radiata; assembly: GCF_010909765.2. Classification (NCBI taxonomy): domain Eukaryota; kingdom Metazoa; phylum Chordata; class Chondrichthyes; order Rajiformes; family Rajidae; genus Amblyraja; species Amblyraja radiata. Next base: position 49,983,688 of record NC_045967.1, read on the forward strand.
CAGGGTTATTTCATCTCTGATCAAAACATTCCAGTTTATTCATTACAATGCGTGATTCAGTTGAGGTGAGAAAGTTAATGCATTTATTTATAAAGAACTTGTTAACACAAATGCAACATTGACAGAAGGGAAATATGACACCATTTGCACAGCGGTTAGTGCTGCTGCCTCACAGTGCCACTGACACGGGTTCAATCCTGGCCTCAGGTGCTGTCAGTGCAGAATTTGCATGAGTTTCCTTATAGTGCTCCGGTCTCCTCCCACACTCCAAAGACGTGTCTGTAAGGGGGAAAGATTTTATACAAGTCTGAGGGGTACCATTTTCACGTAAAAGGTGGCTGGGTGTATGGAACGAGCTGCCGCAGAAGGTCATTGAGGCAGGGACTATCGCAACGTTTAAGAAGCAATTAGACAGGTATATGGATGGGACAGGTTTAGAGGGATATGGGTCAAACGTAGGCAAGTGGGACTGGTGTAGATGGGGCATGTTGGTCGGTGTGGGCAAGTTGGGATGAAGTGCTTGTTTCCACACTGTATCACTCTATGACTCTAGCTTACTGCTTTGGTAGTGACCGTGTTACTGGAGGTGGAAATTGTCACACTCTCACCCTCAATAACTTTTTTTCTCGCAGTATCAGTTTTCTCTGCAAGACTTCTCTGCTCTCTTTCCTGTTGTAGAATCCCACAGGGCAGCAAGCCGCATGCAGTATCTCCCTAACTCCAACCGAATATTTTATTCATCCAACACACACACACAAACCCTCAGGGTGCACTGCCTCAAGCTATCGTGCAGCAAACAACAAAAAGTTGTTCATCTTTTCTGAAGTACAGGCAGTCAAGTCAGCAATTTCTCTCCGTGAGTTTAGCTTAGTTTAGTTTAGTTTAGAAATACAGTGTTAAAACAGGCCCTTCGGCCCACCGAGTCCGTGCCGACCCGCGATCCCCGCACACTGACACCATCTTACACACTAGGGACAATTTACAAATTTTACTGAAGCCAATTAACCCAGAACCTTCACGTCTTTGGAGTGTGGAAGGAAACCGGAGCACCTGGAGAAAACCCACGAGTGAGACCCTGGTTCGATCCTGACTACGGGTGCTAACTGTACAGAATTTGTACATTCTCCCCGTGACCGCGTGGGTTTTCTCTGGGTGCTCCGGTTTCCTCCCACATTCCTAAGATGCACAGGTTTATAGGTTAATTTGCTTCAGTGAAAATGTGTAGGACTGTGTTAGTGTGCGGGGATCGCAGGTCGGTCCGAAGGGCCTGTTTCTGCACTGTATCACTAAACTAATAAAACAAAACTAGTGCTAAGATCAAAGATCAGTTTATTTTTTAATATTGAACATGAGGAAGGGGATAAATAGTCTGCTGCTACTGCTATTTCTTATATTCTTACGAATAAATTCAATGGACAATGGTAAAAAAAAAAAGCATAGTTTTGTGGATACAACAGGGACTAAATGAGACTAAATGGCTTGTTCCTTCAGTTGTCATAAACGCCATAGACTGAATGGACCCATCTCCGTTAAATAATCATATCATTGCCTTGCTGAAATCATTTAACTCAGAACAGAATGAGTTCGTAGATGGGACATTACTGGCCTGTAGTGCTTTTATAAATTAATTCAGATGAAGCATATTTTCACCGTCACAATGATTAAATGCAATTTTCCACGTGCCAAGAATATGTTGTAGGCAATTGCCTTTTTGCGATGCAAATATTATTTCTCAAATTGGAGCCAGGAAAAAGAGAAGCATTAGGTGAATTCACTCACTTTAATCTGACTTGAATTGCAAATATTATTTGGCAATCCTCCAAATACAATGACTAGATAACCTGACCGATCACCAGCGATAACAATGATGAACACTCAGAGAGGTAGGTACATCTTTTATGTACTTAGTTTAGTTTAGAGATACAGCGCGGAAACAGGCCCTTCGGCCCACCGAGTCCGCGCCCACCAGCGATCCCCACACACTAACACTATCTTACACACACCACGGGCAATTTACATTTACACCAAGCCAATTAACCTACAAACCTGGAGTGTGGGAGGAAACCGGAGCGTCCGGGGAAAACCCACGCAGGTCACAAACTCCATACAGACAAGCACCCGTAGTCGGGTTCGTACCCGGGTCTCTGGTGCTGTGCGGAAGTACCTGTACCACTGCACCACCGTGCCGCACTTACATAATAGTTGATTCACACTCACTTCAATACTATCTTAAGGAAATCTATAGCATCTGATATCCTTAATGTACCACCGTGCTGCCCCATTTATTTTACGCAGTACCCCACTACCACATATTTAATAGTCTAGTATCCCACATTTGGAGACACATGGCAGGTGTCAGCACACCCGCAGTGCAATGGGATATCAGCCCTGTGCTGGGAGATCAGCCATTGTAACCACCGATTCTCCTCTGACTGCCCACAAACGGGCGGCACAGTGGCGCAGCGGTAGAGTTGCTGCCTGATTGCTCCAGGGACCCGGCCTCGATCCTGACTACGGGCGCTGTCTGTCCGGACTCCAGGTACAATCTACAACGTAACATAGGCACAAAAAGCTGGAGTAATTCAGCGGGTCAGACAGCACCTCTGGAGAAAAAGAATAGGTGATGTCACCGGATGAGATCCTTCTTCAAACTGGGAATTGTTTCCCTTTCCCCTGACCCTCAGTCTGAAGAAGGAAGGGTCTCCACCATTTGGTGGGGTGTTACTAAGGGAAGTCCTCACCCACCCTCAACAACAGTTTCTCACCACCCCCTTAACACAGAAAGTTTAGAGGGATGAGGGGATCTCATAGAAAGTTAACGTATGATGAAAGGCCTGGATAGAATGAATGCGGAGAGAGTGTATCCCCATATAGTGAGAGAGTCTAGGAGCAGAATAAAAGGACGTACCTTTGGAAAAGAGATGAGGAGGAATTTCTTCAGCCAGAGATTGAGTTTAGTTTATTGTCACGTGTACCGAGGCACAGTGAGAAGCTTTTGTTGCGTGCTAACCAGTCAGGAGAAAGAGTGGTTGCAATCGAGCCATCCACAGTATACAGATTAATGGGTGGTGAAGCTGCAGACTTCATTGCCACAGACCGCTGTGGAGGCCAAGTCATTGGGCATTTTTAAAGCGGAAATTGATATGTACTTGCTTAGTGAGGGAGTCAAAGGATTATAGGGAGGGCAGGCGAATGGGGTTGAGAAGGAAAGATAGCTCAGCCATGATTGGATGGCCAAGTAGACGCGATGGGCCGAATGGCCTATCACCTATGAACATGAGATCTTTTCAGAAGCACTGAGCAGCATGCAAAGGGTGTGACCAGCTGCAAAACATGGCCAGTGCATTCCCTCCCCAGATGCTGCCTGACCCACTGAGTTAGAACATAAAACTCGGAACAGTACAGAAGTGCAGCCCCTTCGACCCATAACATCTGTGCTGGACATGATCAACTCGTTTCTGCCTGTACATAAGTTCATCCAGTGCTTTGTGTTCAATGGTTCAATAGTATTTTATTGCCACATGTACCTAGTTACAGTGACATTTATTTTGCCGTACAGTTCAGTTACATTCTTCCTGTAGATTAGGCACAACCATCGCTAAGTACATGAGTGCAAGATAGTAGATTATGCTGAGGCAGTAAACAAGAGTCGTCCTGTTTCCTGCACCATCTTCTACTCTTCAAGTTCAGAGTGGTTAAAGGAGATGTTTTGGCGCAAGAGTCTAGCATCTGCAGTCTCTTGTGTCTCCATTTTAATGCTGTTGTGCTGGGTGGCAGGGTTGGGTTGGGAAACAAAATGGAAAGATTTCATAAAGTAAACCTGTCCCAATTTCCTGATTTTTTTTTTTTCAATGACGTCTGATTTGCCATTTAGAGTCATAGAGGCATACCGTGTGGAAACAGGCCCTTCTGCCCATCTTGCCAATGCCCACCAACATGCCCCTTCCACGCTAGTCCCACCAGCCCGCACTTAGTTCATTACCCTCTAAATCTATACTATCCACGCACCTGTCTAATTGTCTCTTAAACGTTTTGATAGTTCCTGCCTCGACTACCTCATAAGCCATACTGCAGTAAATTTAGTTCTACTGTCTAAATATTCTAAATACGGGTGAAATAACAGGTGTATCAGTCATCTAACATTTTCAACAATGGTTTTTATTATTTATATACATATCATTAATCTATTTTAAAAGATACATATTTCTTGGTATTAGATTAGATCTTTTTAAGCCAACACCAATTTCTTTGAACCTTTCAAAATTGTAGAAGTGCCTAAAATTCATCCCTGTTGTATGGCGTGGCATGGTGGCACAGCGGTAGAGTTTCTGCTTTACAGCGCCAGAGACCCGGGTTCGATCCTGACTGTGGGTGCAGTCTATATAGAGTTTGTACGTTCTCCCCGTCACCTGAGTGGGTTTTCTCCGGGTGCTCTTGTTGCCTCCCACTCACACTCCAAAGACGTACAGGTTTGTAGGTTAATTGGTTTGTTAAAATTGTAAATTGTCCCTAGTGTGTAGGACAGTGTTAAGGGCTTGTCCCACTTGGACTAATTTGCGCGTCATTTACGCGACATCATTTATGTGTCACAATGCATGACGCACACGTGATGCGTGCATGGTGTGCATTACGCGCGCATGGTGTGTGGTGACGTAGGCAGTGACGCGCAGTCGCGCGCAGCGCCCCAGGATTTTGGGATTCACAAAATCTTTGCGCGCCATCTGCATGACACGCAAATGATGCCCAAGTGGGACGGGCCCTTTAGTGTGCGGGGATCGCTGGTCGGTGCGGACTCGGTGGGTCGAAGGGCTTGTTTCCGCGCTGTATCTCTAAACTAAACTAAACATGTAACACGAACGGTGAAATATTGTAGTGATCGTGTGTTGTACTCTTCTTCTGATATCCACTCCACTTAATTCAATGAAATGTATTTTACAGGCAGAGTATAACTCAACCCACTGATGCTCTTATGCAGTGTGATTGTGGATGCCTTTCTAAGCTTGTCTCCCTTGTTGAGACGACTTTGGAATATTAAGCAGGGATATGTCACTTGCCTCTAAACGGTGGTGAAGAGAGCTGCAGAGATTCCTGGCTTTTATTCCATCACCAAATGCTAATATGTGAAGTAAAATAACAATGTGATATGGTGTAAGGGAGATCAATCTCAACGTGAAGGCATCCGCCAAGAGTCTAGAGAATCAAGAGTGTTTTATTGGCAATTGTACCGAAACGGGGCGATGAAATTCGTACATAAGTATTTATCACCATATATATTTTAGCAGAAAGAAAGCAGCCGAGGGGATAGGCATTAGGACACATTATGGACATAGTTGAAGTTTCGCATAGCATAATTCCTGTATGTACGAGTCAATGCTTTTAGTACTCGCTGCTCGGAGATGTTGGATAATGAGAACAAAAGGCAAACGCTGGCATAGTACAGTTTTCGAACTGAAGATAAATTTGCCCACTAATCAACGAACCATCGGCTATCGAAGAATGATGATCAAACCAAACCTTGGATCACTATCAAAACGATGTGATACCAGGCTGGAAATCCACTTCAGCAAAATTAGCCTTCATTTTAAGTGCATGAGCCTTCGTTAGTCTTCATTTTCAAGTGCACAATTCTAATGTTACCAAATGTGTAAGATGCAACTGCAGGTGCTGGTTTAAACCGAAGATAGACACAAAATGCTGGAGTAACTCAGCGGGGCAGGCAGCATAGAAACATAGAAACATAGAAAAATAGGTGCAGGAGTAGGCCATACGGCCCTTCGAGCCTGCACTGCCATTCAATATGATCATGGCTGATCATCCAACTCAGTATTCTGTACCTGCCTTCTCTCCAAACCCCCTGATCCCTTTAACCACAAGGGCCACATCTAACTCCCTCTTAAATATAGCCAATGAACTGGCCTCAACTACCTTCTGTGGCAGAGAGTTCCAGAGATTCACCACTCTCTGTGTGAAAAAAAAAATTCTCATCTCGGTCCTAAAGGATTTCCCCTTTATCCTTAAACTGTGACCCCCTTGTCCTGGACTTCCCCAACATCGGGAACAATCTTCCTGCATCTAGCCTGTCCAACCCCTTAAGAATTTTGTAAGTTTCTATAAGAGAATCTCTGGAGAGAAGGAATGGGAGACGTTTCAGGTCGAGACTCTTCTTCAGACTCGAATGAATGTTACCAAATATTCTTTTGACTTTTAAATTAAGTTGTTCGGCCTGACATCTACATTGTTGGTTATTATTAAAGGCATCTCACTTAAGGGCCTGTCCCACGAGCGTGCGACTACGACCAAACCGGAAGCGGGGGCCGCGCGGAGGTCGAGTGATCCCGTGCGAGTTGACGTGAAGTTCAAGCGAAGTTCACGGAAAGTTCGTGCTAGGCGTACGCCGTCAAGACGCTGCGTATGGGGTCGAGACGCTGCGTATGCCCGTCGAGGCGGTGGGTACGGCCTCAATGCGGCTGTGGGCCGGCAGCCCGTTGCCATGCGGAATTTTTGGCCAGTGTCAGTTTTTCAGAGCCCCGCGCGATGTCGGGACCAGCTCCACACAATTCCATACGACTCCGGCGATCGAAGTGGGACCGGCCCCGCGAGGCCGTACGGCTCAAGCGGCCACGTTAGGTCGCGCTTGCCGCATGGAGTCGCATGTTGGTGGGACAGGCCCTTTACTCAATTGGCGGATTTTTCCAAACCTAATAATAGGGTTATTAATATACGGAATATATTTATCATTCTGTTTTATCTGTGTACATAACATTTATGAGCCTGAAAAGCTACCGTCAAGAGTCAAGAGTGCTTTATTATCATATGTACTGAAAGGGGGCTATGAAATTCTCAATTGCAGCTGCACAGCAGTGTTCAATAGATCATATAATAACTGCACATTAAAAAAAGTTAAATAAACAATAAAAGATATTCAATGAATGCCACGACACAGTAGCGCAGCGGCAGAGTAGCTGCATAACAGCGCCAGAGACCCGTGTTCGATTCTGATGCCGGATGCTTGTCTGTCCAGAGTTTGTACGTTCTCCCCGTGACATGCGTGGGTTTTCTCCGGGTGCTCCGGTTTCCCCTCACGCTCCAAAGGTGTGCAGGTTTGTTGGCTAATTGGCTTTGGTGAAAATAATTGTGAATTGTCCCTAGGGTGATCGCTGGTCGATGCGGACTCAGTGGGCCGAAGGGCCTGCTTTCAATCTGTATCTCTAAAAGTCTAAAAGTCTAAGTCTTCATATTCTCACTGAGGTACAGTGAGAAGCCTCATATCATAAATATATCATCTAAATATTTGATTAAATATTAAATAGTGATTTTATTATTCGAATACGTCTCTGGCACTTAAATTGATCTTAAAAAGTGAAGGATAATTTTATTATAAAGTTAATTAAACCACATAAAGATTATCAAACTGAAGTAAAATAATTGCAGATAAAATGCTTTGCCTCTTAATTTGAAAACCAAGGATCCCCTTTAAAATAATTTGAATTTGCAATCTAACATAGACACAAAATGCTGGAGTAACTCAGTGGGACAGGCAGCATCTCTGGAGAGAAGGAGTGGATGACGTTTCGGGTCGAGACCCTTCTTCAGACTGAAGTTTCGGGTCGAGACCCTTCTTCAGAATCTAATCTAATTGCAATCTAATTGCAGTCTGACCCAACATGGGAACAAGGTAATTTCCCCAGTGCACTGCTGTTGAATTCTACAAGGATCAAGTCTCACCGCTGTACACCATGCAGATGTCTGGAACTTATTACTGTTTGAATGGGCAAACTGATGATTCCCTTCAGAACATTCCAGCAGATATATTCACCCCATTTTCTCTCTGAGATTCATTGATCATTCTCCTCAAGAAACAAGAGTCAAGACTTTTTTTTTTCCATATATCCCAGATTGAACAATGAAATTCTTACTTGCAGCCCACCATGCAGAATTTCTCCATGTAGACTCCTCCATGTAGTGTTTAGTTTATGTAGTAGAGATACAGCGCGGAAACAGGCATTTCAGCCCACCGAGTCTGCACCGACCAGTGATCCCCACACATTAACACTATCCTACACACTAGGAACAATTTACATTTATACCAAGCCCATTAACCTACAAACCTGTAGGTCTGTGGAGAAAACCTACGCAGGACACGGGGAGAATGTGCAAACTATGTACATAGAAACATAGAAACATAGAAAATAGGTGCAGGAGTAGGCCATTCAGCCCCTCGAGCCTGCACCGCCATTCAATATGATCATGGCTGATCATCCAACTCAGTATCCCGTACCTGCCTTCTCTCCATACCCCCTGATCCCTTTAGCCACAAGGGCCACATCTAACTCCCTCTTAAATATAGCCAATGAACTGACCTCAACTACCTTCTGTGGCAGAGAATTCCAGAGATTCACCACTCTCTGTGTGAAAAATGTTTTTCTCATCTCGGTCCTAAATGATTTCCCCCTTATCCTTAAACTGTGATCCCTTGTTCTGGACTTCCCCAACATCGGGAACAATCTTCCTGCATCTAGCCTGTCCAACCCCTTAAGAATTTTGTAAGTTTCTATAAGATCCCCCCTCAATCTTCTAAATTCTAACGAGTACAAGCCGAGTCTATCCAGTCTTTCTTCATATGAAAGCCCTGACATCCCAGGAATCAGTCTGGTGAACCTTCTCTGTGCTCCCTCTATGGCAAGAATGTCTTTCCTCAGATTAGGAGACCAAAACTGTACGCAATACTCCAGGTGTGGCCTCACCAAGACTCTGTACAACTGCAGTAGAACCTCCCTGCTCCTATACTCAAATCCTTTTGCTATGAATGCTAACATACCATTCGCTTTCTTCACTGCCTGCTGCACCTGCATGCCTACTTTCAATGACTGGTGTACCATGACACCCAGGTCTCGTTGCATCTCCCCTTTTCCTAATCCCCTTTTCCTAATCAGACAAGCACCCGTAGTTGGGATCGAACCCGGGTCTCTGGCGCTGCAAGCATTGTAAGCAGCAACTCTACTGCTGTGCCACCATGCTGTCCTATAAGCATTAGTGTCCTGCATCAGCTGCATAGACTGGAGTGTAGAAGAATAAGGTTGGACCACAAAACTTAGTGAAAGACCTGGATGCGGAGAGGAAGTTTCCATCAGTGGGAGAGCCTAAGACCAGAGGGCATAGCCGCAGAATAAAAGGACGTACCTTTGGAAAGGAGATGGGGAGGAATTTATTGAGTCGGAGGATGGTAAATCTATAGACTTCATTGCCGCAGACGGCTGTGGAGGCCATTATCTGGGTTTATAAGTTCATAAGTGATAGGCCATTCAGCCCATTAAGTCTACTACGCCATTCAATCATGGCTGATCTATCTTTCCCTCTTTACCCCATTGTCCTGCCTTCTCAAGTGGGACCCGTTGGTGTTGCCTGACCCACCGAGTTACTCCAGCACTTTGTGTCTTCTTTTAGTGGGCAGTCAGTTGTATCGTGCATATGTCTGAAGAAGGTTCTCGACGTGAAACATTGCCCATTCCTTCTCTGCCTGTCTCGCTGAGTTACTCCAGCATTTTGTGTCTATCTATGTTAATAAGGCCATCACTGTCAGTATGCATTTTGTGTCGTACATTTTCTGCCTATTGACTGTGAATGAGTTGTTAATTCAAAACAGTCTCCCATCACCAGCTTAATTTAAACGCTAGTCAGAATTTTTTCCATCGTGTTAAATGCTATTTTTGTATTTTCAGCCCCATTTAAAATCCTTCTTATTTCAACCATTACAAGACATGCCAATTCAACATCAACTTGATCCCATTCATATTTATCACAATTTTCAATCAATTAAGTAGGTATTTACGTGGCCAGACAAGCATGTTAAAACTACAGATTTAGATGTGGATCCACAGATGATTCAGAGGAACATCAATATGGTAAATTCTGGAAGGTACACAAAAATGCTGGAGAAACTCAGCGGGTGCAGCAGCATCTATGGAGCGAAGGAAATAGGCAACGTTTCGGGCCAAAACCCTTCTTCAGACTGATGGGGAGGGCGGGGAGAAGAAAGGAAAAAGGAGGAGGAGCCCGAAGGCTAGGGGGATGGGAGGAGACAGCAGGAGGGGTGAGGAAGGGAGGAGACAGCAAGGACTAACAAAATTGGGAGAATTCAATGTTCATGCCGCCTGGATGCAGACTCCCCAAGCGGAATATGAGGTGCTGTTCCTCCAATTTCCGGTGTTGCTCGCTCTGGCCATGGAGGAGACCCAGGACAGAGAGGTCGGATACAGAGTGGGTGGGGGAGTTGAAGTGCTGAGCCACCGGGAGGTCAGGTTGGTTATTGCGGACCGAGCGGAGGTGTTCAGCGAAACGGTCGCCCAACCTCCGCTTGGTCTCACCGATATAAATCTGCTGACATCTAGAGCAGCGGATGCAATAGATGAGGTTGGAGGAGATGCAGGTAAACCTCTGTCGCACCTGGAACGACTGCTTGGGTCCTTGAATGGAGTCGAGGGGGGAGGTAAAGGGACAAGTGTTGCATCTCTTGCGGTTGCAAGGGAAAGTGCCCGGGGAGGGGGTGGTACGGGAGGGAAGGGAAGAATTGACAAGGGAGTTACGGAGGGAGCAGTCTTTGCGGAAGGCAGACATGGAGGGAGATGGGAAGATGTGGCAAGTGGTGGGGTCACGTTGGAGGTGGCGAAGCTGACGGAGGATTACTTGTTGTATGTGACGGCTGGTGGAGTGAAAGGTGAGGTCTAGGGGGACTCTGCCCTTGTTGCGAGTGGGGGGATGGGGAGAGAGAGCAGTGTTGCGGGGTATGGAAGAGACCCTGGTGCGAGCCTCATCTATGGTGGAGGAGGGAAACCCCCGTTCCCTGAAGAATTAGGACATTTCAGATGCCCTGGTGTGGAAGCATCATCCTGGGAGCAGATGCGGCGTAGACGGAGGAATTGGGAGTAGGGGATGGAGTCCTTACAGGAAGCAGGGTGGGAAGAAGTGTAATCCAGATAGCCATGGGAGTCAGTAGGTTTATAGTGGATGTCGGTCAGAAGTCTATCACCTGCAATGGAGATAGTGAGGTCAAGGAATGGTAGGCAATTCCGGAGTATGGGGTACAATTTTGGTCGCCTAATTATAGGAAGGATGTCAACAAAATAGAGAGAGTACAGAGGAGATTTACTAGAATGTTGCCTGGGTTTCAGTAACTAAGTTACAGAGAAAGGTTGAACAAGTTAGGTCTTTATTCTTTGGAGCGCAGAAGGTTAAGGGGGGACTTGATAGAGGTCATTAAAATGATGAGAGGGATAGACAGAGTTGACGTGGATCAGCTATTCCCATTGAGAGTAGGGAAGATTCAAACAAGAGGACATGACTTGAGAATTAAGGGGCAGATGTTTAGGGGTAACATGAGGGGGAACTTCTTTACTCAGAGAGTGGTAGCTGTGTGGAATGAGCTTCCAGTGGAAGTGGTGGAGGCAGGTTCAATTTTATAATTTAAAAATAAATTGGATAGGTATATGGACGGGAAAGGAATGGAGGGTTATGGTCTGAGTGCAGGTAGATGGGACTAGGGGAAAATAAGTGTTCGGCATGGACCTGAAGGGCCGAGATGGCCTGTTTCCGTGCTGTAATTGTTATATGGTTATATGGTTAATATTCAACATATGGTAAAATAACAAACTAAGTCATGAAAGGCAAGAATTATCTTTTAATATCTGAAGGTCAGAGAAATTAGATTGAAGTGATGAAGGGTTGACGTTTTTTCTTTATACAGTTTATTAATTCTGATGCTTTAGTTAAGTTTAGTTTGGAGATACAGCGTGTAAACAGGCCCTTCGGCCCACCAAGTCTGCGCCGACCAGTGATCCCCGCACATTAACACCATCCAACACACACTAGGGACAATCTACACGTATACCAAGCCAATTAGCCTGCATACCTGTACATCTTTGGAGTGTGGGAGAAAACCAGCGGGCAGTCACGGTGGCGCAGCGGTAGAGTTACTGCCTTACAGCAAAATGCAGCGCCCGAGACCTGGGTTCGATCCCGACTACGGGTGCTGTCTGAATGGAGTTTGTACGTTCTCCCCGTGACCTGCGTGGGTTTTCTCCGAGATCTTCGGTTTCCTCCCACACTCCAAAGACGCACAGATTTGTAGGTTAATCGGCTTGATAACAATGTAAGGTTGTCCAAGTTGGCGATATGCAGAGTTCTGCCTTGCCGACTACAACATTCAGAAGGTTCAGAAGGATCCCGGAGAAAACCCACGCAGGTCACGGGGAGAATGTACATTCTCCATACCGACTGCACTCGTGGTCAGGATCAAAGTCAGGACTGAATCTCGGTCTCTGGCGCTGTAAGGCAGCAAGTCCAACGCTGTGCCGCCCATAATTCAGAATATTCAGCAGATAAATTGCCTTTCCGTCATGGTGCAAAGCCAGCTAAGCCAGAGTCACATGGATGCAATCAGATTTGGGTAAACAAGCTGATTTAAATCACTAATCAGTATGTGCCCTAGAGAAGCTCCATGATCTGATTAACGTGATCTAAATGGCTTACTGTCTCTCACCCTGGACATCGATGTGTTTTCTGCTTTGTGCTATAAGGGAATTTTTGAAATTGGATACTTAATGCCTTTAAATCACATTCCACATTCTGCGCTCTCTTTCATTTAGAGACCGACTATCACGTCCACTCCAAGATGCAGCCACTTAGTCTTATAAGCTTAAAGTCTAGCTCTCCGCAGTACCTTTGCAATTTGCAAGAAGCTCCGTTCTCCATTAAACGGCTGTAATGTTCGGCGTAAGTCAGTTTATGTAGGAATAAATTGAGGCACAAATTGTGTACAGAAAGAGTTGACACTGTTTGAAAGGTTTAGGAGCACATAGTCACAAAAACCATTCAGCTCTTTGAGTCATTTCATTCCATTTACCCACCTCTGTCACCGGTCCTTAATACTTTTGATTTAACAATAATCTACCAATTTCGGATTTAAAAATAACAAGTTTCACAGTATTGCGTGATGTCTGTAAAAGCTGACTACAGATATCTACTATTTGAGGGCGGCACGATGGCGCAGCGTTAAGGGGCTGTCTCACTTGGGCGACCTAATCCGCGAGTTCTGGCGAGTTTGCCCTCGACTCATACTCGCAGCATAGTCGACACAAGGTCGTAGGAGGTCTTTGTAACTCTCCTTGATGCTCGAGAGTGGTCTCCACGTACTCGAGGCCTCAGCTAGGTCGCGGCGTTTTTTTTCAACATGTTGAAAAATGCCCGCGAGTAAAAAAAGGTTGCAATGGAAAAAATCGATACTTTTTTTCCTCGTAAGTTTAGTCGTCGTAGGCCGTCATAGGTCGGCATGTTAGTCGTAAGTAATCGAGGGTGGTCGAAGGTAATCGAAGATAGTCTTTCTTCATCATAGTCAAAGGAGGTCGTCTTCACTTGACACTATTTGGTGTCCAATTTTCCCGAAGTTAGTCATAGCTAGTCGAAGCTGGTCTTCAACATAGGCGAAGGAGGTCGAAGGAGGTCTTCAATATGTCATTTTTTCAAACACTTCTAAACTCGCCAATTAGGTCGCCCAAGTGGGACAGCCCCTTTAGAGTTGCTGCCTTATGCCCCTGTCCTACTTAAGTGATTTTTTAGGCGACTACAGGGGACTAGGCTGTCGCCGGGATGTCATCTGTGTGGTCGTGAGTCGTCTCCTCAGTTGCCCAAAGAGTCGTAGCATTTTTCTGGTCGCCGATGGATTATGAAATGTTTAAAACTTTTCGGCGACAGTTGGCTTGACGCCAATGAGCGTAGCTTGACTTCTCCTGACGTGGGTGCTGTCGTAGGGTGTCGCCAGGATGATGTAGGTTGTCACCGGTGCTGACTTCGATAAATTCCATTGGCAACTACCTACGTCAATCTACGTCAACCGGCGACCGGCGGCAGGTACCGGCGACTGAACTGTCTTACCTTGTCGTAGCTTGTCGAGGGTGGATGTAGGTTGTCGTAGGTGTGGTCGTAGATGGACGTCCTAATTGATCGCTGGTTGTCGGTAGCTTGCCGTGGCTGGATGTCGACTAGGTGGTAGGTTGTTGTAGACTTTGTCGTAGACATTGTCGTAGGGGGGGTCCAGTCGCCGTTTTTTCAGCGACCTGTTACGACTATGCCAGCCGCCAAAAAAACTGTCTAAGTGGGACTGAGCCATTACAGCGTTGACAGTTTGATACTGACTACGGGTTTGATTCCGACTACGGGTGATGTCTGTGCGCAGTTTGTACCTTCTCCCCGTGACCGCGTGGGTTTTCTCTGGATATCTTCAGTTATCTTCGAAGATACCCAACTATTCCCTGACTTCAATCCACAAAGTTTGAACTCTAATCGCCCTGTCCCACGGTACGAGTTCATTCCAAGAGCTCTCCTGAGTTTAAAAAAAATCAAACTCGTGGTAAGCTCGGAGAATGAACGTAGCGGGTACGTCGGAGCTTGGGACGTCTTGTAGCGGCTCGTAACGCTAATGGCAGGTACTCGGGAAGACTCGCTAATGGCAGGTAAGCACAGGAAGACTCGTGAAGATTTTTCAACATGTTGAAAAATGTCCACGAGATCCCCGAGTACCGACGAGTGGCCATTACCGTAAATCTCCGAGTTCGAATCAGGGCAAACTTGGGAGAACTCTTGGAATGAACTCGTACCGTGGGACAGGGCTTTAACTTTTATTCCTTACCCCATCAGTCTGAGCTCCTGACTTGTGGAAATTGCCTCTCTCCATTAGCCTGGTCTACTCCTTTTAGCATCTTGAAAATTGATCAACTCCCCCTTTAACCATTGTATATGTAATCCCTTCTTGTAATTAATCCTTGTAATCCAAGTAAATCCTCCCTGTGCTTCATCCAAGGCTAATCTATCCTTCCACCAGACGGAAAAGACTGCGTCCTATTTGCCTTTTTGATTATCTTTTCTTATCCGTGTTATTTTAACAGCCACAATGCTGAAGTAACTCGACGGGTCAGGCAGCATCTCTGGAGAAAATGGACCATTGACATTTTAGACAATAGACAATAGACAATTTTGGGTCGGGGCCCTTCCTCAAACTGATTGTAGTAGGGAGAGTGAGGGGGGAGGAACTGGAAGAGAAACAAAAACAGGACAAATCAGGGATAGCAACAGATTACCTGAGGCAAGGATGTTCCCTGATAGGCCTATAGTTGCATAGAGACAGGTTTGATCCCATTGTTGTGAACTGGCAGAACTGTTAATGGAGTTTGAGTGGAGGGAGAGGGAGATGGGGGAGAGAGGGAGATGGGGGAGAGAGGGAGATGGGGCCATTTTTCAAATGCAGTCCATGGTCCAGTTCGTAAGCGTGGTGCCCGGAGTTTGAGTGGCGAGGGAGATGGAGATGGGGGAGAGAGGGAGATGGGGGAGAGAGGGAGATGGGGGAGAGAGGGAGATGGGGCCATTTTCAAAATGCAGTCCACGGTCCAGTTCGTATGTGTGGTGCCCGATCCAGGCGAGCCCCAGGCTGCTGCGAGCCTGCAGCCATCACCTTCCATGGACGTGACGTTCCGTTCCTTTCCTCTCCCGTCCACCTTTGTGTCCTGGGGCAGCCTCCCGCAGCAGACCTTGAGGGCACGATATGCCAAACCTAGTTCCCTCTCCAACCGGCCTTACTCCTCGCCCATCGCATCCGTCATCATCGCCAATAACATCCTCCTGGTCTCTGGTCTTCTGATCTCTATATGTTTTTAAACTATTCTGTTGACCTGAACACCCATAGTTTCTGTACATTCTTTTCCCTCTTTGATAATACTGTATGTTTTAAAACTTCTTTAGTTTTTTTTTAAGATGCAGCGCGGAAACAGGCCCTTCCGAGTCCGCTCCGACCAGCGATCCCCGCACGCCGACTCTATCCTGCACACACTAGAGACAATTTGCAATTATACCAAAGCCAATTAACTTACAAACATATACAGTACGTCTTTGAAGTGTGGGAGGAAACCGGAGCACCCGGAGAAAACCC
The DNA here is from genome assembly GCF_010909765.2 of Amblyraja radiata. Lineage (NCBI taxonomy): Eukaryota > Metazoa > Chordata > Chondrichthyes > Rajiformes > Rajidae > Amblyraja > Amblyraja radiata. The sequence goes on from NC_045967.1 coordinate 49,999,661, forward strand.
ACGTAGGTCACGGGGAGAACGTTTAAACTCATTAAAGCAGCACCCGTAGTCAGGATCGAACCAGGGTCTCTGGTTCTGCAAGGCAGGAACTCTACCGCTGCGCCCCCTTGCCCCCCTTTTGTTGTTCCCTGTATCTTTCCTGATCACCAGAACCCTCAGTAGTTTTTACAATTTTTCATAATTGTTCCTTATGCTTTGCATTACGGTTTACAATTTTCCATATTCATGACTGTCTTATTTTTAAGAAGTTGTCGGATCTCATCAAGCTGTTGCTATTGTTATTAATTTATTAGCCAAGTATGTAAAAACATACCAGGAATTTGATTTGCCATACAGTCACACCAAAATAGCAACAAGACACTCAACTGCATAAAAATTAACATAAACATCCACCACAGCGGCTCCCCCACATTCCCCACTGTGATGAAAGGCAATAACGTATTATCTTCTTCCCTCCTTTTCTCCCGCGGTCGGGGTAGTCGAACCATCCGCAGTCGGGACGATCGATGCTCCCGCGTCGGGGCAATCGATGCTCCCGCGTCGGCGCGATCGAAGCTCCCGCGATCAGGACGGTCGAAGCACCTGCGGTTGGAGCTCCTGTAGTCAATCCCCAGCCAAGGGAACCCCAGCTCCACAATGCAAGTCCGCAGTGCGGATGGAGATACGATACGGAAAAAGTCTCATCTCCGTCGAGGAAAGAGATTAAAAAGGTTTCCCCCACCCCTGCACATGATACAAAACTAATGATACACTAAAACATACATTTATCTACAGACAAAACAACAAAATAAGAAAATGACGAGACGGACCGTTGGCGAGGCTACCATCGTATGTCTATGTCACGTCATTTTTTTTAGCACAACTTATGCAAACCTTTAAACCAGGAACAGTTAGTTCCCTCTCATGAACAACTGCAAAATACTTCCTATATCCTTCAAAATGAGATGCGTTATAACTGTTCAAAGTAAGTTCCAGCACATGGCAATGTTGCATGAATAAGAAATTAGGCAGTGATGTTTCAGATTCATTATAGCTTTATCCATAAGCCAGTTCTCCCACTTTAGTGATCTATCCCTGTTCCAAATTGGAGGAACAGCACCTCATATTTCACTTGGGCAGCTTACACCCCAGCGATATGAACATTGCCTTCTCTAACTTCAAGTAATCCTTGCTTTCCATCTCTCTCCATCACTCCCCTTTCTCAGTTTTCCGACCAGTCTTACTGTCTCCAATTACTTCTTATCTCTGCTTTGTTGTTTTATTCTCCCAGCTAACAATGATCTATTCTACATTTTCCTTGGTCTCTATTCCATATAACCATATAACATATAACCATATAACAATTACAGCACGGAAACAGGCCATTTCGGCCCTACAAGTCCGTGCCGAACAACTTTTTTCCCTTAGTCCCACCTGCCTGCACTCATATAACCATATAACAATATTCATATTCCCTTTGTCCTATTTTCACACCTTACACTTCCTTATCTATGTATCTCCCTCTCCCCTGACACCAGTCTGAAGACGGATCTCGACCCGAAACGTCACCCCTTCCTTCTCTCCAGAGATGCTGCCTGTTCCGCTGAGTCACTCCAGCATTTTGTGTCTATGTTAGATTTGCAAATTCAAATTATTTTAAAGGGGATCCTTGGTTTACAAATTAAGAGGCAAAGCATTTTATTTTGAATCTGGAGACACAAGGAACTGCAGATGCTGAAATCTTGAGCAAAACACAAAGTGCTGGAGTACCTCAGTGGGTCAGGCAGCATCTGTGGAGGGAATGGAGAGGTGACATTATGGGTCGGGACTGAAGAAGGGTCCTGACCCAAAACGTCACCTATCCATGTCACCAGAGATACAGCCTGACTCGCTGATTTACTCCAACACTTTGCGTTTTACCTGAATCTACAATCTACAATCTTAATAGCTTGTTTTTAACTACATTATGTACAAACCAAAAGCCCACAAATTCTGGTTAATGCACAAAAGCACACAAAGTGCTGGAGTAACTCAGCGGGTCAGGCAGCGTCTCTGGAGAACGTGGATGGGTGACGTTTCGTGTCGAGACCCTCACGTTACCAATCCATGTTCTTCAGAGATGCTGTCAGGGCTGTTGACCCCTGTCCCACTTAAGAAACCTGAACGGAAACCTCTGGAGACTTTGCACCCCACCCAAGGTTCCCGTGCGGTTCCCGGAGGTTTTTGTCAGTCTCCCTACTTGCTTCCACTACCTGCAACCTCCGGCAACCACCTGCAACCTCCGGGAACCGCACGGAAACCTTGGGTGGGGCGCAAAGTCTCCAGAGGTTTCCGTTCAGGTTTCCTAAGTGGGACAGGGGCATAACTCCAGTACTTTGTGCCCTTCAACGACAGTATGCTTCTGTCAACATGAATGATTGCACATTTCAGACTGTTAACGAAAAATGGCTCATTAGCCATCACTAAATTAAACATAGATTGCCTCTTTGTAAGTTCTATTGCTGCAAAAGAAAATAGCTGAACGTAGCTGGAAAGTTTGGGGATTAGAGCTGTCAAGACAAATCAAGAGAGTTTATAGTCATGTGTCCCAGATAGGACAATGAAATTCTTGCTTGCTGCAGCACAACAGAACATTGTAAGCAAAAATACAGAACAGTTCAGTTCAATATACACATAAATAAGCTGATAAAGTGCAATAGTCTGTTACAGTTCAGAGTCTGTTTGATGGCGAGTTTAATAGCCTGATGGCTGTGGGGAAGAAACTGTTCCTGAACTTGGATGTAACAGATTTCAGGCTCCTGTACCTTCTGCCCGATGGTAGCGGAGAGATGAGTGCGTGGCCAGGATGGTGTGGGTCCTTGATGATGTTGGCTGCCTTTTTGAGGCAGCGACTGCGATAGATCCCTTCGATGGTGGGGAGCTGGGAAATTGTAGTTCACGTTATCATGGAAAAGGAGGAAGTGTCAGATGTCTTTGCAGTCTTAAAGATGGATAAATCTCTGGGGTTTCATTAGAAGTATCCCAGGCTGCTGTGGTGGACTAGGGAGGAGGTTGCTGGAGACCTGACAGAGACTTTTTAAAATCATCTAACCCATAGCTCACAATGGCCTGTTTCCATTAAAACAGTTAATTTTTTGCAAATTTTTAATTCATTTGTTCTATATCTCTAAATCACCGTCTATATCTCTCGTTTCCTTTTCCCCTGACTCTCAGTCTGAAGAATGGTCTCGACCCGAAACGCCACCTGTTCCTTTTCTCCAGAGATGCTGACTGACCCGCTGAGTTACTCCAGATTTTTGTGTCTATCTTCGGTTTAAACACAAGGTACAACATACCTTATGTTTAAGAAAGAACTGCAGATGCTGGTAAATCGAAGGTAGACACAAACTGCTGGAGTAATTCAGCAGGTGAGGCAGCATCTATGGAGAGAAGGAATTGGCGACATTTCGGGTCGAGACCCTTCTTAAAACTGAGAGTCAATGCTATTTCATATCCAACAAGGTAAGTTGTGTCTACACAATTTTTTTGTGATTTTTCAAACACGCCTTGATTTCTGTTCATCGTTTTATCTTTGATGCAAAAGTATGTTTTTTGATGAGTGTAGCTGTCTTAAAATTGTTGAAAGATGTTGGGTTACTCCAGCTTCTTGTGTCTATCATCACGTCAGACCAATTTGATTGAAATGTTTGAAGAGGTAACACAATCGATGATGAAGAACGTTTGATGTGGTCAATGTGCACTTTAGTAAAAGGCCCTTGACAAGGGAGACTGGGTCCGAAAGATTAGAACCCATGGGATTCAGTGTAAGTTGTCAAATTGGATTCCAAATTAGCTTGGAGGGTGATGATGGAGGGTTTTCTGCATGCTTGTCTATTCTTTGTTCCAATATATTCCAACGCTTACAGCGCCGGAGACCCGGATTCGATCCTGACTTTGGGCGCAGTTTTTAATGTCTCATTGCGTGGGTTTCCTTCTGTTTCCTCCCACACTCCAAAGATGTACAGGTTTGTAGGGGAGACATGATAGAAGTATACAGCTTTATGAGAGACAGGGAATAGGGTAGACATTCAGAACCTTTCTCACAGAGAAGAAATAGGGCATAGCTTTAGGTTTAAGAGGGGCAAAGTTTAAAATATATATATATTCATTTTTAATTATTTTTATTAGAAGCAATTGTACAAAGACAAAACATTCGGCATCTAAAATTATACAATTGTTGTACAGCTTCATTTTTAACCCTTATCACCTGAAAATGAAAGAAAAGAAGAGAGAGAAAACAAGAGAGGGAAAAAGTGAGGTGAAAAGATAGCTCGAAAAAGCACATAGAAAAGACCCCTGGACTACCAAAGTGGTGTGGCCGGAAAGAAAGTAGAGATAAAAGAGAAAAAAAAGGAAAGTGGAGATATACTTGCCCCTCTTCCTCCCCCCCCCCCCCCCCCCCCCCCCTCCCACCTGACCCAACCCAGAATCGGATTTAAATTTAGATTTGTGTTGCACCATACTATCCTTGTAAGAATTCGGTGAAGGGTGTCCATGTCTTGAAAAATGGATCTGGTGAGGGACAAAGTTTAAAGGAGATATGCGGGGCTGATTTGTTTACACAGAAAGGAGTGGTTGCCTGGAACGTGCTGCCAGGGGAGGTGGTGGAGGCAGATGCTATAGCAGAGGCTTTTAGATAAGCATGCGGATATTCAGAAAATGGAGAGATATGGATCACGTGCCGGCAGTGGAGATTAGTTTAACTTGGCACCTTTTTTGTCACGGACATTGGAGGCCGTAAGACCCGCTGCGGTGCTGTATAGTGATGTGTAGGAAGGATCTAACAATGCTGGTTTAAACAGAAGATAGGCACAAAATGCTGGAGTAACTCAGCAAGACAGGCCGCATCTCTGCATTAACTTCTATCTAGAGACGCTCGCTGCCTGTCCCGCTGAGTTATTTCAGCATCTTCGTTGCAAACCAGCGTCTGCAGTTCCTTCCTACACATCCAGCTTTTTGAGCCTGTACTGTTCGATGCTCATGTTTCATTGACGGAGTGATTTTATTGCAGGTGCGCCTGGAGTGGCCGACTGATCTGGCCGTCAACCCCATCGATAATTCTCTCTATGTGCTCGACAACAACATCGTGCTCCAGGTTCTGGAAACGAGCCGGGTCCGGATTGTGGCAGGCCGGCCCATCCACTGCCAGGTGCCAGGCATCAACCATTATCTCCTGAGCAAGATGGCCATTCACTCCACGCTGGAGTCGGCCAGAGCCATCGCTGTCTCCCACAGCGGCGTGCTGTACATCGCCGAGACCGACGAGAGGAAGATCAACCGCATACAGCAGGTCACCACCAACGGCGAGATCTTCATCTTCGCTGGCACCTCAACCGAATGTGACTGCAAGATCGACCCCAACTGCAATTGCTTTTCAGGTAATGATCCATTTAGAGTCAATAGATCCATGGAAACACCCTTTGGCCCAACTTGCCCACAACATGTCCCAGCGACATTAGTCCCACACTTGGTCCATATCCCTCCTAACCTGTCCTATCCATGTACCTGTCTAACTGTTTCTTAAAAGTTGGGATAGTCCCTGCCTCAACTACCTCCTCTGGCAGCTTGTTCCATACACCCACCACCCTTTGCGTGAAAAATTTACCCCTCAGATTGCTAAAACCTTTTCCCGTTCACGTTAAACCTATGTCCTTAGATCTACGATTCACCTACACTGGGCAAGAGGATTGTATTTCTCTGTGCATTTATGGCACTTTATTTGTCACATGTACTGAGGTACAGTGACATTTATTTTTGTATACAGTTCAGTACAAGTATCACTATACATAAGCACTTAGATACATCTTAGATAAGCCTCAGATACAGTACGAGTGTGTAGCAGACGTACACTGAGACAGTATGGAGTCGCCAGTTTGGCGCCATTTTCAAGTCCCAGTAGTTTTAAGTGCAGGGATCTTGACCCTGAAGGCCCGTTGTCATGGCGACATTGCAGGGTTGGCCTGGCCAAGTGCAGCCGTGGTGTCCTCTGCTGCTGCTCCACCGCTGTAGGTCGCATGCGGTCTTCGTGTTCGGCCTCTTGGAGCGGCGCCCGGTCCAGCCGAGCCCCAGGGTGCTGCAGGGCCTACAGCGGCCAACTCCCCCCTGGAGGCCGCGCGCCCGCTCCCGCAGCCGGTTTGTGCACCGGGGGGTTCACACGGGTCCTCAATCGGCAGCGGGTGAGCCGGGCATTCCAGGCGGGTTCTGATCCACTGCGCGGGTCCTCCGTCCCCGGTCTATGCCGATTAGGAAAGATATGCGAGTCCCCGGTGGCCGATTAGGAAAAGGGGAGATGCAACGAGACCTGGGTGTCATGGTACACCAGTCATTGAAAGTAGGCATGCAGGTGCAGCAGGCAGTGAAGAAAGCGAATGGTATGTTAGCATTCATAGCAAAAGGATTTGAGTATAGGAGCAGGGAGGTTCTACTGCAGTTGTACAGAGTCTTGGTGAGACCACACTTGGAGTATTGCACACAGTTTTGGTCTCCTAATCTGAGGAAAGACATTCTTGCCATAGAGGGAGTACAGAGAAGGTTCACCAGACTGATTCCTGGGATGGCAGGACTTTCATATGAAGAAAGACTGGATAGATACGGCTTGTACTCGCTAGAATTTAGAAGATTGAGGGGGGATCTTATAGAAACGTACAAAATTCTTAAAAGGTTGGACAGGCTAGATGCAGGAAGATTGTTCCCGATGTTGGGGAAGTCCAGAGCAAGGGGTCACAGTTTAAGGATAAGGGGGAAATCTTTTAGGACCGAGATGAGAAAAACATTTTTCACACAGAGAGTGGTGAATCTCTGGAATTCTCTGCCACAGAAGGTAGTTGAGGCCAGTTCATTGGCTATATATAAGAGGGAGTTAGATGTGGCTCTTGTGGCTAAAGGGATCAGGGGGTATGGAGAGAAGGCAGGTACAGGATACTGAGTTGGATGATCAGCCATGATCATATTGAATGGCGGTGCAGGCTCGAAGGGCCGAATGGCCTACTCCTGCACCTATTTTCTATGTTTCTATGCCAGGCGGGTTAGGCCTACCTGGCAGGTTCCGGTCTGCGACAACATTTAGTTGTACTGTGGAGAAAGCAATCCAAGAAAAATCCAAGTATAAAGAAAATATAATGTAGAAGTTGTAGTGCAACTTAGAAACTGGCCATTAGGTCCAAAAGGTTTTATTCTCATGAGTTGCCTGTTCTGTAGTCACATTGTCGTTAAGTGATTCGATTGACTGGAAAGTGTTTGCCATTTGACAAGTGCTGTCTGTCTGGAGGTTGCAATTTGGGAATGGATTGCCCAGTAATTTTAACATCTGAAAGCTAAGCTGTGCAATTTCAAAAATGCTTACGCCAAGTATTGGAAATATTCCTCAGTGTTTCACACTTTCGACGTATCAAAATTGGAAATATTCTCCAATTTAGTTGTGAATGTATTCTACAAATTGTCGGCTGTGGCACCTGTGTTGCGCTGGTTGAGATTGTGACTGCTCTTTATATATTATTAAAGTTTAGTTTTTAGTTTTAGAGATACAGAGTGGAAACAGGCCCTTCGGCCCATCGAGTCTGCGCCGACCAGCAGTCACCGCACATTAACACTATCCTACACGCACTAGGGGCAATTTTACACTTACACGAAGCCAATTATACCACAAACCTGTACGCCTTTGGAGTGTGGGAGGAAACTCGAAGATCTCGAAGAAAACCCACGTAGCTCACGGGGATAACATACAAAAACTCCGTACAGACAGCACCCGTAGCCAGGATCGAACCCGCCGCTGTAAGGCAGCAACTATCGCTGCACCACCTTGATGCCCCTTCAGTCGAACATCTTCACCTGATTCAGTGATTTTTGCGGTCCAATACCAAGCCCGAGGGCCTGAATAAAATTTCCATTGACACAAAGGAAAGAGTGCAGGGAGGATTTAAGAGGATGTTGCCAGGACCCCGAGGCCCTGAGCTACAGGGAGAGGTCGGGCAAGTGAGGACTTTATTCCTTGGAGCGCAGGAGGCTGAGGGGTGATGTTGCAGAGGTGTATGAAATGATAAGGGTGAATGCACAAAGGCTTTTACCCAGTGTCGGGGAATCAGAAACTAGAGGACATCAGTTTAAGGTGAGAGGGGTAAGATTTAATGTGAACTTGGCGGGCAACATTCTCACACAGAGGTTGGTGGGTATATGGAATGAGCTGCCTGAGGAAGTAGATGGGGCAGATACTATAACAACATTTAAAAGACACTTGGACAGATTTAGATGGATGTGGGTCAAATGCAGGCAAATGGGACTACCTTAGATGGGGTTTCTGGTCAGCATAGACGTTTGGGGCCGAAGGGCTTGTTTCCGAGCACTATGACTATGACTTTATATGACTGCCCTTTTTGATATATAAGATGGCATAGCAAGAGTGTTGAATTGAAGTAGACATTTATTATTGGCCCTCACATGTCTCATTGTTTTTACTTCTTTGTATTACTACCATTGTCACTTTTGAATCTATTGGGACATATGCTGAGCATTAACTCTGATAGCAGTTTATGAACATTAGTTAGGACCAGGGAGGAGACACTGGGCCTCTCAAGCATGCTCCACCATTTAATTTAGCTCCCTGGATGTAGATAGAGTGGTAGAGAAGGCATATGGTATACTTGCCTTCATTGATCGGTGCGTTTTTTATACTCAAGGGCCTGTCCCACCAGCATCCGATTGCACGCATCTAGCGCGACTAAACATGGTGGCTTGAGGCATATGGCCTCGCGGGGCCGGTCCCACTTCCAACCGCGGAGCCCGCAGGAGTTGTGCGGGGCTGGTCCCGACATCCTACTCACCAATCAGCTGGGCAGGAGGCAGGCCAACTGAATTTGGACGTCGCAAGGCGTCGGGCAGTTACGTCATCACGCAACGGCACGCCGGGCGGTGACATCATCGCGCAACTCCACGCGCTGGCGTACGCCGTCAAGACGCTGCGTACGCCCGTCGAGGCGCTGCGCACGGCCTCAATGCGGCTGCGGGCCAACAGGCCGTTGCCGCGGGGAATTTTTGGACAGTGTCAGTTTTTCGGAGCCCCGCGCAATTTCGGGACCAGCCCCGCACAACTCCATACGGCTCCGGCGATCAAAGTGGGACCGGCCCCGCGAGGCCGTACGGCTCAAGCGACCACGTTAGGTCGCGCGCGCCGCATGCAGTCGCATGCTGATGGGACAGGCCCTTTAGTGTCAGGAAGTCGTGATACAGATTTATTGTCTCGATACATTCGGAGTATTGTGTGATGTCGGGTCACCCCATTACAGGAAAGATTGGGGGATTTCAAAAGGATGCAAAGTAGGTTCGCCACAATTCAGCATGGGTTAGTAGACAGTAACTATAAGGAGAGGTTACACAAATTTGGATTGTTTTCTCAGGAGCATTGGAGGCTGAGGGTAAATCTGATAGAAGTGGCTATAATGACGATAGATAATAGATAGGGTTGGTCCTCAGAACATTTTTCCCAGGATGGACAAGTCAAGGACTAGAGAGGCATTGCTCTCGAGAGAAAGGGGCAAACTTTAAAGGAGATGTTTGGGGTAAGTTTTTTACACAGGGGGTGCCTGCAACACACTGCAGGGATAGTGATGGAGGCAGATATGTTTTGGGCAAATAAGAGTGTTTTGGATAGGCACCTGAATATGCAGGGAATGGGGAGATATAGATCACGTACTGGTTGGGGAGATTAGTTTAAGTAGGCCAAACTTTCGATTATTGTTTAAAATTTTACATTTGTGCAAATTTTCGTTCTATTTTTTTTCCCCTTTGTCTTGGAGAATGGCACTTTGGGCAAGTGTAGGTATCTGCAAGCTAAGTGACAAGTGTTACTTTTATAGAAAGAAACTACAGATGCTGGTCTATACTGAAGATAGACACAAACTGCTGGGGTAACTTAGCAGGTCAGGCAACAACTCTGGCGAAAAAGGATGGGTGACGTTTCGCATCGGGACCCTTCAGACAGAAAGAAGAGGGGAGGAAAATTGAAGCAAAATAGATGTCAGAATTAAAGAGTAGATGTTTCTTGAGATGCAGAGCTGTTGTTTGTTGTAAATGAATGGCATGAAACTGTCAAGTCTTGCATAGATTCACTGTGCTCCTCATGAAATTCAAATATTTAGTTCCGTAAGTTAGTAAAATATTACCTGTGGGTTGACTATACTCCTTGATATTACCTCCGCCTCTGTTTATTGCCCTGTTGTTGTTATTATATAGAACTATACAGAGCGTTTGATGGCACTCGCTGGAGTTTAGAAGAATGAGGGGGAGACCTCATTGAAACGTATCGAACGGTGAAAGTCTTGGATAGAGTGGATGTTGAGGAAGATGTTTCCACTAGTGGGAGAGTCTAGGACTAGAGGTCATAGCCTCAGAATTAAAGGAAGGAGCTGAGGAGGAATTTATTTAGCCAGAGGGTGGTGAATCTGTGGAATTCTTTGCCACAGAAGACTTTGGAGGCCACTTCAATGGATATTTTTAAGGCAGAGATAGATAGATTCTTAGTTAGTACGGGTGTCAGGGGTTATTGGGAGAAGGCAGGAGAATGGGGTTAGATCAGCCATGATTGAATGGCGGAGTAGACTTGATGGGCCGAATGGCCTAATTTAACCTCCCATCACTTATGACCTTATAATTCAAACTGAGGGCTATGTTATGCCAACACAGTTAATGCATGATTCATGAGCAGGGGAAAGGATTTTATCATTGGCAGTAACTTGTTGATATTTTTGCCTATTGTCAAATCAGGCCCGTCCCCCCCCCCCCCCCCCCCGTCCCCCCCACTACACACCAGTGTGAAGACAACGGTATGAATATCAGCAAATTCTCAGGCTGGGGGAAACAAGATAGATGGGGGCAATATGATGAAGGGAAACCTAGTCCTGTGATCAGTATCAGCACAATCTTATTACTGATGGCAAAAAACCTGTGATTGAAATATAGATTTATTTTGCAAACCTAAGGATTCTTTGTTCATTTTACGAGAGCTGCTGCCAGGTTCCATCCCGACCTTGAGTGCTGCCTGTGTGGAGTTTGCACGTTCTTCCTGTGGCCTCGAAGGTTTTCTCTGGGTCTTCGGCCCAAATTACCCCACTGACCAACATGTCCCAGCTACAGTAGTCCTACCTGCCCGCGTTTGGCCCATATCCCTCTAAACATGTCCTATCCATGTACCTGACTATAACTCTTTCTCAAACGTTGGGATAGTCCCAGCCTCAACTACCTCCTCTTGGCAGCTTGTTCCATACACCCACCACCCTTTGTGTGAAAAAGTTACCCCTCAGATTCCTATTAAATCTTTTCCCCTTCACGTTAAACCTATGTCCTCTGGTCCACGATTCACCAACTCTGGGTGCTCCGGTTGCCTCCCACATCCCAAAGACGTTCGGGTTTGTAGGTTAATTTGTCCCTCTGTAGATTCACCCTAGTGTGTAGGGAGTGGATGAGAAAGTGCGATAACAAAGAACGATTGTGAACGGGTGATCGATGGTCGGCGGGGACTCGATGGGCCGAAGGGCCATACAGTTTGCATGCTGTATCTTTAAACTGAGCAACATGTAACACAAAAGATACTGGGCTGTTTGGGTGACCCAATGAATGGCAAAAAGAAGCCGACTTCGCCAGAAAACCGTTTGATTTTTGTCCAGTTAGCAGGTGAACTTGAGTCGCCAGGGAAAAGTCTAGCAGCAGCCAAGGATTATGATATTAACAGGTGCGACAAAGGTTCACCTGTATCTCCTATCTCCTCCAATCTCATCTACTGCATCCGCTGCTCTAGATGTCAGCTGATTTACATCGGGGAGACCAAGCGTAGGTTGGGCGATCGTTTCGCCGAACACCTCCGCTCAGTCCGCAATAACCTACCTGAACTCCCGGTGGCTCAGCACTTCAACTCCGCCTCCCATTCCCAATCCGACCTCTCTGTCCTGGGTCTCCTCCATTGCCAGAGTGAGCAACAGCGGAAATTGGAGGAACAGCACCTCATATTCCGTCTGGGGACCTTGCGTCCATATGGCATTAACATTGAATTCTCCCAATTTTGCTAGCCCTTGCTGTCTCCTCCCCTTCCTTAACCCTCTAGTTGTCTCCTCCCACCCTCCCATCCGCCCGCCCTCGGGCTCCTCCCCCTCCTCCCCTTTTCCTTCTTTCTCCCACCCCCCATCAGTCTGAAGAAGGGTTTCGGCCCGAAACGTCGCCTATTTCCTTCGCTCCATAGATGCTGCTGCACCCGCTGAGTTTCTCCAGCAATTTTGTGTACCTATGATATTAACAGGATCGGTTTTGGCTGCGACTTATCAGAAAATTCCAATAAGTTGAGAGATAACCTGCTTACCGCTGAGACTTTCAGCAGAGACCCGGCCACTAGTGATAAACGCCTGTATTCACCACCTCATCACACCGCACTTTCTAAAACTGAAAATGATATTTATAAAACTGTTTAAACTCTTACATCATAATTTAGTAAAGGAGGCATAAAAGGAGGGAAGCTTTTCTTTATCGTAACTAATCAAATCAAGGCAGCTTGGTGGCTCACATTAACACTACTCTACACACAATAGGGATCATTTTACATTTATCTCAAGGCAATTAACCTTGGTAGGTAGTTGAGGCCAGTTCATTGGCTATATTTAAGAGGGTGTTAGATGTGGCCCTTGTGGCTAAAGCGATCAGGGGGTATGGAGAGAAGGCAGGTACAGGATACTGAGTTGGATGATCAGCCATGATCATATTGAATGGCCGAATGGCCTACTCCTGCACCTATTTTCTTATCTTCTATGTTTCTATAAACCTGTACGTCTTTGGAGTGTGGGAGGAAACCGAAGATCTTGGAGAAATCCCACGGACCCCTCTAGTTCTCGATTCCCCTACTCTGTGTAAAAGACTCTGTGTATTTACCATCAGTCTGAAGAAGGGACTCGACCCGAAACTTCACCCATTCCTTCTCTCCGGAGATGCTGCCTGTCCCGTTGACTTACTCCAGCATGTTGAATCTATCTTCTGTGCATTTATCTTATCTATTCCTCTCGTGATCTTTTACACCTCTATAAGATCACCCCTCATCCTCCAGCGCTCCAAGGAATAAAGTCCCAGCCTGCCCAACCTCTCCCTATAGCTCAGGCCATCGAGTCCTGGCAACATCCTCGCAAATCTTCTCTGCACCCTTTCCAGCTTGACGACATCTTTCATGTAACAAGGTTACTAAAACTAAACACAATATTCTACATGCAGCCTCACCAATGTCTTATACAACTGCAACATGACCTCCCAACTTCTCTACTCAATACTCTGACTGATGAAGGCCAATGTGCCATAAGCCTTTTTGACCAGCCCAGGTTTGATCCTGACTGCGGGCGCTGTCTGTACGGACTTTGTACGTTCTCCCCGTGACCGTGTGGGCTTTCTCCGAGAGCTTCGGTTTCCTCCCACACTCCAAAGACATACAGGTTCGTAGGTTAATTGGCTTGGTAAATTGTCCGTTGTGTGTGTAGGATAGTGTTAATATGCGGGGATCGCTGTTCAGCTCGGTGGGCCGAAGGGCCTGTTTCCACACTGCATCTCTATCTCTGTATAACACTCCCCAGTGTCCCCACCATTCACTGTGTAGGACATCCCCATGTTATTAATAAAGCCGTATCTTCATTGGTTCAGGTGATGGCGGCTATGCCAAGGATGGGAAACTGAAGACACCGACCTCCCTGGCCGTATCTCCGGATGGAACCCTGTACATAGCGGACCTTGCCAACATCCGTATCCGCGCCGTGACCCGGAATAAACCCCGCTACAGCCGTTCCAACCTGTACGAGGTGGCGTCGCCCGCCGACCAGGAGCTGTACCTCTTCAACGTCAACGGGACTCACCTGAACACCTTGAACCTGATAACGGGCGACTACATCTACAACTTCAGTTACAACGGCGAGGGCGACGTCAGCACCATCTCCGGCAACAACGGCAACTCTCTCCACATTCGCCGCGATGCCAACGGGGCACCCCTCTGGCTCGTGGTGCCTGAGGGACAAGTGTACTGGTTGACCATCAGCAACAACGGAGCCTTGAAAAGGGTATCCACCCATGGCAACGACCTGGCCATGCTAACCTACCACGGCAACACCGGCCTGTTGGCAACGAAGAACAATGAAAATGGATGGACAACAGTTTACGAGTAAGCTGATAATAATGTTACTTACATTATTGATTGTGGTTTATTAACTGTACTTGATATGATGTGTAATGTTAAACACTTCTTCTTCTTCTTGCGTATGGGGTACACAGCCTAAAGTTGTAGGACAACTTGTTCTATTTGATCTTATTTGATTGTGCACGCCGGGTTGATTGCATTCATTGAAACAGGGTGGACCACGTGAAGGTTGCAATCTCCCACCCCATATTAAACACTAAAGTACAATTAGTTAAATTATAAAATATTATCATTGACAGACGAGTATTAATTTTGAACCACCTCGATTGGAAGGTGATGGAGGATACAAGGAACTGCAGATGCTGGTTTATCAGGGAAAGACACAAAATGCTGGAATAACTCGTTGGGTCAGGCAGCATCCATGGAGAACAGGTGGATAGGTGACATCTCAGGTCAGGACACTCATTCAGACTCCTGACCTGAAACGTCACCTGTCCATGTTTACTTTAGACTTTAGAGATACAGTGCAGAAACAGGCCCTTCGGCCCACCGAGTCCGTGCATCACCCCGTACACTAACACTATCCGACACACTAGGGACAATTTCCAATTTTACCGCTGATCCTAGACTCTCCCACTAGTGAAAACATCCTCTCCACATCCACACCATCCAAGCAAAAAAAGTCTTCAATGCCATCAATGGGTAAGCAGCACCAGATTGGCTTGCTCACTGAATTGCAATCAATGAACATTGGGTTAATCTTGCACCATAAAATCTCACCCATTTTGGAGGCTATCATATGTAGCCTCCTTGAAGTTGATAGTATCTTAGCGCTGGCCCTGTCAAATCTCTGACAGCTGGCCATCTGTGCTCAAGGCGGTCCATCAATTGACACCAAACCACCAGTGTGCATGTCCTTGAATCATCGGAGCCAGGCTGCGTGTGCAGGGGGCTGCTAGACTATCCCATAACCTGTCATTGATGCCCAGGGACTGTCAATGTCTGATACATCTCCATTCAAACTCACAGTTATCAGCCAGCCAGCACACCACAGTTGATCTTGCACAATCTCAACAGCAAGTTGCAGCCTGTCCTTTAAAATCAGAACATAAAGCTTCCTCTTTCACTCAATTCATTATTCTAATGAATCCATCCGCAGAAAGGTTCCGACCCGAAACGTCACGTATCCATGGTGTTGGGAGGTTGCAACCTTCACCTGGTCCACCCTGTTTCGACTAATGCAATCAACCCGACGTGCACAAACAAATAGAACAAGTTGACCTACAACTTTAGGCCATGCACGCCATACGCAAGAAGAAGAAAAAGACCTAGCCATGTTCTCCAGGGATGCTGCCTGACCAGCTGAGTTACTCCAGCACTTTGTGCCTATCCATGTTCTCCAAGAATGCTGCCTGACCCGCTGAGTTACTCCAGTGTCTAGCTTTCCCCTTTTACTCATCCTTTTAACTACGTGTGTTAAGAACGTGGTGAGCCCAGTTCCTAGTTATTTCGTTCTCCATGGTTATCTTCACGTCTTTTCATCATTTTTATTGGCAAGCGGTAGAGTTGCCAGAGACCCAGGTTCGATCCTGACTGTGGGTGTTGCAAATATGGAGTTTGTACGTTCTCCCTATGGCCCGCGTGGGTTTTCTCCGGCTGTTCCAGTTTCCTCCTATTCTCCAAAGATCTACTGGTTTGTAGGTTAATTGGCTTCTGAAAAATAGCGTATAAGATAGAACTAGTGTACAGGATATCGTTGGTCAGCACGGACTTGACTTGAAGAGCCTGTTTCCATACTGTGTTTCTGAACTAAACTAATCACAAATGGCTAAACAAGCCCCAAATGTCGGATTAAAATAATGGTTGTGTGAGGTTTACATGGAACGAGCTGCCAGAGGAGGTAGTTGAGGCACGTACGACTAACAGCTTTTAAAAGACATTTATACAGGTACATGGATAGGAGAGGTTTAGAGGAATATGGGCCAAAAGCCTGCAAGTGTGACTAGTGTACATGGTGCATGTTTGATCGGCATGGGAGAGTTTTGTTTTATCAAATAAAATGTATTCAGAGTAAAAGATATATACAGAACAGGCACTGTGCATAAAAATTCTTCTGACATTCTCAGAGGCTACAATGTAACCTAGTGTTTGCAACATTTTACCCCACACCCATGCCAAGTGCGGCACGGTGGCGCAGCGGGAGAGTTGCAGCCCGGAGACCCGGGTTCGATCCCGACTACGGGTGCTGTCTGTACACAGTTTGTACGTTCTCCCCGTGACCTGCGTGGGTTTTCTCTGAGATCTTCGGTTTCCTCCCAAACTCCAAAGACGTACAGGTGTGTAGGTTATTTGGCTTGGTAAATGTTTAAAAAAATTGTCCCTAGTGTGTGTAGGATAGTGTTAATATGCGGGACGGACCCGGTGGGCCGAAGGGCCTGTTTCCGCGGTGTATCTTTAAACCAAACTAAACAAATTCCTTGGCCCCTTGGGGTGGAATCCCTTCCCTTATTTGAGGGGCATCTCCACCACACCTGCCCCCCAATATCGAAAGTGACCATGGGAAAGACATCCATATCCCACCACTCACTGTTTGAAAAAGTTGCTCTCTTTCCCCTCTCATCTTAAACCTTAAACCTATGTCCTCTGGTTCTTGATTCCCCTCTACAGGGCAAAGGACTCTGTGCATAGACTCTATCTATTCCTCAAATATGTTTGAGGACCTTACCAGCAAGACCTTAATGGGCCTGTCCCACTTAGGTGATTTTTTAGGCAACTACAAGCGACTAGTTTGTCACCGCATGTTCGCCGGTGGTCGCTGGGAGTCGTCTCCTCAGTCGCGCAAAAAGACGTAGCGTCTTTCTGGTCGGCGCTAAATTTTCAACTTGCCGAAAACTTTTCAGCGGCAGTGTGTTTGACACCAATGAGTGTAGCTTGACTTCACCTGACGTAGGTGCTGTTGTAGGTTGTCGCCGGTTTTACGGCGACATGCTACGATTATGACAATCTCCGGCAGTCGCTTAAAAAAATCGCCAAGTGGGACAGGCCCATAAGACCTTTCGATCTTTGCGAACACTCCCACTTTTCCAGACTTCAAACAGAAACAAACCCAGAAAACCCCGCTCTTTTAACATCCGACGAAAAAGCATTACCAGTGACAGAATAAATATAAGCAGTTCAATGTTGACTGCTCATAATTAATTTGAATATTTATTATTACATCCATTTACATTTCATGCTCTAATGAGCATATGAGTGAGATTAACCTTCATTCCTTAGTAACTCCGCACTGTTGTAAAACAAATGAAAAGCAGGTGGCTTAATCCATTATATGCACAAGGCTTGATGTGGACTCTCAATGTGGACTGCTCTTTACTGCCTCGACAATCGGCATGGTGAAAGGTTGAAAAGAATCCAACTCTGCAACAGGGTAAATCCTATAATGTTTGAAGCAACACTGAGGTTTATGTTTTGCACAAATAAGGTGCATCCAAGAGGGTTTCTTGAAACAGTATGTGAAAGGTCCAACCCGAGAAGGGAATAAACTTGACCTTGTAAGTCTGAAGAAGGGTTCCGACCTGAAACGTCACCTATTCCTTTTCTCCAGAGATGCTGCCTGACCCGTTGAGTTACCCAACAATTTTGTGTCTATCTTCGGTGTAAACCAGCATCTGCAGTCTGGACCATGTGTTGGGGAATGAGCCTGGCCAGGTAACTAGGGTTTCATGGTAGGCTAATCCATTTTGGGGACAGTGAACACAATGTTATGGGTTTTTTTTAAAGGGTCAAATAGAGAATTGATGAGCAGCCATTTTGAGAGGAGAGAGGGCAACTTTTGAGGGAAATCGTGGGAGAGTGGGGGAGAAAGCTGTGTTTTGATTGAAAAGAGGCTTCATTTCATGTGAAGGCGGGACATTTGAAAGGCAGGCGTTAAATTGGTTGAGGAAGAGGCACAGCAGCCAATAAAAGAAAGAGTTTGTTCAGCAGAACAGCCACGTTGGAAGAGAGGCCTTTTTGAGGTGAAGTGTTACGTTGATGGAAATTGGAACTTAGGGAAAAGCTGGTTAAGGAACTATAATTTTCTGGGTAACATAATTGCGCTTCTTAAGGTGACAAATCTGATCAATGAGGGTAGGGAGTTGGATGTTTTCTATATGGATTTAGTAAGCCATTTGACAAAATCCCCCATGGTAGGCTGATCCAGAAGGTTAAAATGAATGGGCTGTGGAGTTGATACCCAAAACACTTCGACTCCGACTCCTTGATTTCTTGTGTATCCGACTCCGACCGACTCCGATCCCTAGGTATAATAATTCTAAATCTGCTATGATGACATTACACAAGATGGCATTTCATAAGAACTACACGAATCGTCAGGCTACCTTTTAAACCCATGTCCTTAAAGTTTTGAGTCTAACGGTTATAGTTATGTTATTGTGGCTTTTTTTTTTAATTCTTGAAAAAAAAGCATAAATCATTATGCTAAAAGAAAAGAAATGACATAGAAACATAGAAACATAGAAATTAGGTGCAGGAGTAGGCCATTCGGCCCTTCGAGCCTGCACCGCCATTCAATATGATCATGGCTGATCATCCAACTCAGTATCCCGTACCTGCCTTCTCTCCATACCCTCTGATCCCCTTAGCCACAAGGGCCACATCTAACTCCCTCTTAAATATAGCCAATGAACTGGCCTCGACTACCCTCTGTGGCAGGGAGTTCCAGAGATTCACCACTCTCTGTGTGAAAAAAGTTCTTCTCATCTCGGTTTTAAAGGATTTCCCCCTTATCCTTAAGCTGTGACCCCTTGTCCTGGACTTCCCCAACATCGGGAGCAATCTTCCTGCATCTAGCCTGTCCAACCCCTTAAGAATTTTATAAGTTTCTATAAGATCCCCTCTCAACCTCCTAAATTCTAGAGAGTATAAACCAAGTCTATCCAGTCTTTCTTCATAAGACAGTCCTGACATCCCAGGAATCAGTCTGGTGAACCTTCTCTGCACTCCCTCTATGGCAATAATGTCCTTCCTCAGATTTGGAGACCAAAACCGTACGCAATACTCCAGGTGTGGTCTCACCAAGACCCTGTACAACTGCAGTAGAACCTCCCCGCTCCTATACTCAAATCCTTTTGCTATGAAAGCTAACATACCATTCGCTTTCTTCACTGCCTGCTGCACCTGCATGCCCACTTTCAATGACTGGTGTACCATGACACCCAGGTCTCGCTGCATCTCCCCTTTTCCTAGTCGGCCACCGACATATAGGACTATGAAAAATTAAAATTCCATTGAATTAAATAAAAATTATGAAAGCATCACTCAAAAATGTATGAGCCACAGATATGAGCTAAATGGTTAAATATGACGGAAAAAGACTCAAATATAGACTATATCCGATTAATAGTGACTTGATTGTATGGATTTGAAAAGGGTTTACTGATAGAAGGCAGAGGGTTTGGGTAGAAGGACAATATTCAGGATGGAGGTCTGTGACATGTGGAGTTCGGTGCTGTGCTGAGAGCACTGCTGCTTGTAATACAATAAGGACTTAAATGCAAATGTGGACAGGTTGGTCTGTGCAATAAAGGAAAAGGCCCTTCAGCCCACAATGCCTATGCTGAACAGGATGCCAAGATAAACCAATCTCATCTTCGTACTCACAAGGTCATAAGGTCAAAGGGATAGTAGAATTGTGCCGTTTGGCCCGCCAAGCCTACTCCACCATTCAATCATGGCTGATCTATCTCTCCCTCCTAACCTTATTCTCCTGCCTTCTCCCCATAACCCCTGACACCTGTACCAATCTATCTATCTCCGCCTTAAAAATATTCACTGACGGCCTCCACAGTCTTCTGTGGCAAAGAATTCCACAGATTCACCACCCTCTGACTAAAGACATTTCTCCTAATCTCCTTCCTAAAAGAACCTCCTTTAATTCTGAGGCTGTGACCTAGAGTCTCCCACTAGTGGAAACATCGTCTCCACATCCACTCTATCCAAGCCTTTCACTATTCTGTACGTTTCAATGAGGTCCCCCCCCCCCTTATTCTTCTAAACTCCAGCGAGTACAGGCCCAGTGCCGACAAACGCTCATCATAGGTTAACCTACTCATTCCTGGGACCGTTCTTGTAAACCTCCTCCGGACCCTCTCCCGAGCCAGCACATCCTTCCTCAGATATGGTGCCCAAAATTGCTCACAGTACTCCAAATGTTCCTGCTTGACCGCAGGAGAAGAAGCAAGGAAGAGATAAGACTTTTTTTACTTTCCATCACAGTGCCTGGAGGAGAGTCACTATGATGGATGTTCCTGTCCCGGTGAGTTACTCCAGCTTTTTGTGTCTATCTTCACGAAATGTTTGGATTTACTAAAGCAGAAATTGTGTTAATTGTGTGTTTTGTTGCATTTTTTTTACTGTTATGACTGCATGGTAAAGACATTTCGTTCAAACTTGTTTTGAATGACAAATAAATAAATTCTCATTCTCATTCTCATTCTCATGTGGCCTTACCAGCACCTTGTCCAGCCTCAGCATCATAAGAGCCAAAGAATAACATTTAGTGCAATAGACAATAGACAAGAGATAAAGTCTAGTCAAGATAAAGATGATCCAAGGGAGAGACCAGGGTGCGACTCGTCCTTGATTATGCTGTTGGCCTTGCCGAGGCAGCGTGAGGTGTAAATGGAGTCAATGGAAGGGAGGTTGGTTTGTGTGATGGTCGGAGATGCGTTCACAATTCTCTGCAATTTTTAACGGTCTTGGATGGAGCTTAATTTACAAACATCTTCAATTTTTCTTGCGATACATGATTGGGCATAATTTCCTGTTGCACATTGTACATTAAATTGTGTTTTATTTATTTCAACGAGAGTTATTCCCTGTCCATTGTCATATCTTATAATGGACTTCTCTAATTAATGGAGGCCAGACCACGGTCCACTGCGCCCTCTGGTGTCCAGAATGTCTATTGCAGAACCTGCACCATGAAATGTTTGTGTAGAAAGGAACTGAGTTTCGGCCCGAAACGTCGCCTATTTCCTTCGCTCCATAGATGCTGCTGCACCCGCTGAGTTTCTCCAACATTTTTGTGTACCTTCGATCTTCCAGCATCTGCAGTTCCTTCTTGAACACAAGGAACTGCAGATGCTGGTTTAAACAGAAGATAGACACAAAAAGCTTCAGTAACTCAGCGGGCCAGACACCATCTCTGGAGAAAAGGAATAGGAGATGTTCTGGGTCGAGGGACGAAGAAGGGTCTCGACCCGAAACGTCACCTATTCCTTTTCTCCAGAGATGTTGCCTGTCCCGGTGAGTTACTCCAGCTTTTTGTGCCTATCTTCACGAAATGTTTGGATTTACTAAAGCAGAAATTAAACTCTATTGACTCTGGTGAAGTGGGCAGAATATCAGCAATGCTGTTTTCCTCGTGTAGATTGTTGGGAGAGGAATACAACAAGTTGCTGATAGTCCAGTGTACTCCAAGGATGCTCCTTGGTTAGTAAGGGCATCAAAGCTCGAGGGGGAGAAGGCAGGAGAATGGTGTTGAAAGGGAAAAGCACATCAGTGGTGATCATATGGTGGAGCTGACTCAATGGACTGAATGGCCTAATCCTACATCTTAGGATCTTATGATTTTATGATCTTATGCTCAACTAGTGCCGTTGAACAAAGACAAATTTCTATCCTACCATACTTATTAACATTTGAAAATAAATTAGTCTGTGCAATGCCAGAAAAACAAGTGAAGGTTTTCGTGACACCCAGAATACTTTTTTTCTCTGAATGAGTTTGCTCCAAGGATCCCATCAAGAGTGCAATGCTCAGGGAGGTCCACTACCAGAGGGGCAAAGTGGCATGGAGGTAGAGTCGCTGCCTTACAGTGCCAGAAACCCAGGTTCGATCCTGACCATGGGCGCTGTCTGAACAGTTTGTATGTCCTCCCTGTGACAGCATGGGTTTTTCTCGGGTGCTCTGTTTTCCTCCCACATCCCAAAGTGGTGCGAGTTTGTAGCATAGCCGGCCCCTGTAAATTTGTCCCCAGTGTGTAGGATGCGAAAGTGGGATGACATAGAACTAGCGTACAGGTGATCGTTGGTCGGTGTGGACCCGGTGGGCCGAAGAGCCTGTTTCCACACTGTTTCTCTAAAGTTTAGTTTAGTGTAGAGATGCAGCGTGGAAACAGGCCCTTCGGCCCACCGAGTCCACACTGACCAGCGATCCCCGCACGTTAACACTATCCTACACACACTAGGGACATTTTTATTTTACACATCCACCAAGCCAATTAACCTACATACCTATACGTCTTTGGAGTGTGGGACGCAGGTCACGGGGAGAACGAGCAAACTCCGTTCAGACAGCACCCGTAGTCGGGATCGAACCCGGGTCTCTGGCGCTGAAAGCGCTGTAAGGCAGCAACTCTACCGCTGTGCCACTGTAGCCACCCTAAACTAAACCACATTGTTCTGAATCATAAGCCTGATAGTATACTTATGATTCATAGCTGTTAATAATGGTGAAGGCTCAACAGTTAATTAAAAATGTAATTAAACGATTAGACACATCTCTCCCGCAGTCACAGGCAGAGTGTAGGATAGCTCTCTACTGACCCAAACAGTGGTTGCAGTCACCATACCACACAAGGAATGTAATAGCTTCACCTTCAATATTAAATGACCAGCAACGCCAGAAGACATTTTGCAAAATAAACGAAAGTTCAATTTGTTTGGCAAATGCTTTTAGTTTAGTTTAGTTTAGTTTAGTTTATAGATACAACGCGGACACCCAGCCCACCTGGTTCGCGTCGACCAGTGATCCCCGCATATTAACACATTCCACACACACTCAGGACAATATTTACATTTACCAAGCCAATTAACCTGCAAACCTGTATGTGTTTGGAGTGTGGGAGGAAACCGAAGATCTCGGAGAAAACCCTCGCCGGTCACGGGGAGAACGTACAAACTCCGTACAGACAGCACACTTAGTTGGGATCGAACCCGGGTCTCCGGCGCTGCAAGCGCTGTATGGCAGCAACTCTACCGCTGCGCCACCGTGCCGCCCTTACGTGATCTGAAATATTCATCCACTCCATAATGAGTCGGGCCTACCCAGAATAAGTGAATCCTACAGGGTACAAGTCAGCAGCTCACCAGAATGGCTACATCAGCATCTTCTTCCCTCCTCTCACTTCTACTGAGAGGATAAGGGTAACAGCATTGTGACAACTCCATCAGTTTTAAGTTCCCCTGTGTGTCATTCACCTTGCTGATACTTATCTATTTTCCCTTACTTTCCTTGGGTGTTGTCCTGGGATGCCTCATTAGTGCAAGGATGGCACAAGGACAGTGGCAGCTCTGGCACAAGGCCTCCTGCTATCCTCTTTGGGAATTTAGGTGAATCTTTGGTGGGATTATCCGCAGCCGAGTGCTTTTCAAAACATTGAGATACAAGGAAGAACATAGAACATAGGTGAGGACAACACAGGAACAGGCCCTTGGGGCCCACAATGTGCAGGAAGGAACTGCAGGTGCTGGTTTAAACCAAAGTCAGACACAAAATGCTGGAGTAACTCAGCATCTCTGGAGAGAAGGAATGGGTGACGTTCTTCAGACTGAGATTGAGGGGAGTGGGAGACTAGAGAGCTGTGGAAGGGTAAGGTGTGAAAATGATATCAAAGCGGACGATGATGAGGAAATGTAGAATGGTTCATTGTTAGCTGAAGGGAATGTGAAAAGGAGGCATATAATCAGTAAAATTAATCAGGACAGTGAAACTAGTCGGAGAACAAGGGTGGGGGAGGGGCGGAGAGAGGGGGAAAGGAAGAGTTACTTGAAGTTAGAGAAATCAATACTCATACCACTGGGGTGTAAGCTGCCCAAGCAAAATAGTGCTGAAGTGTTGTTCCTCCTATTTGCACTAGGCCACACTCTAACAATGGAGGAGGCCCAGGACAGAAAGGTCAGTGTGGGAATGGGAGGGGGAGTTAAAGCGTTTAGCAACCGGGGATCAGGGAGGTCTAGGCGGACTGAGCGGAGGTGTTCAGCGAAATGATCGCCGAGCCTGCGCTTGTTCTCGCCGATGTAGAGGAGTCCACAATTGGAACAGCGGATACAGTAGATATGACTGTAGGAGGATCAGAGAGCCCTCTGTTAGCAGCTGCTCAAAATGAACCTTGACAAGGACTCTTGCTTACTTTTCCAGATCTTCTTGGCAAATGCACACACGTTGGACCCACTTGAATAGATTGAACAATATCAGAATAGCTGACTGCCTGGATCAAGTTGTCCCAAAACACTCTGAAGTGGCTGTATTCAATACTGCTTAGCCGGCTAACCTGAATGATCATTGGCTTTGGTCTAACAAACAAACAAATGGGAAAATAACACTAAAATAAAGCAAGTTCACAAGTTATAGGAGTAGAATTAGGCCATTCGGGCCATGAGTCCACTCCACCATTCAGTCATGGCTGATCTCTGCATCCTAATCCCATTTTCCTGCCTTCTCCCCCTAACCCTCCACACACGTTCTTCTACACAGAGAGCAGTGAGTGGCTGGAATGCACTGCCAGGTGTAGTGGTTAAAGTAGATACAATGGTGACATTCACGAGATTTTTGGATAAGCAATAGGCTATGCAGGGAATGGAGGCATCATCATCATCATCATCATCATCCTTTATTGTCATCTTGCAAAGCAACATTTGTACAGTGCAAAATGAGAAGACGTTTCCCAGGGAATACCGGAGCATCGCACATAAAACTTAAACATTTCACTCATAATGGATGATGTGCAGGCTTTTAAGAAATGGTCTTGGCATTATGTTCGGCATAGACATTGTGGGCCGAAGGGCCTGTTACTAGGCTGTACTGTTCTATGTTCTAATATTTAATCCTTTGTTCCCTGGCGGAGAACTTTCTCTAACAAGGTAACTTTGTATGGTGCCAACATACATTATTGATCTGATTTTTTTTCTTTAAAACCTTTGTGTTATTTAACTCAGGTACGACAGTGATGGCCACCTGACAAATGTGACGTTTCCAACGGGACAGGTCAGTACTTTCTACAGCGAGGTGGACAAATCCGTACAAGTGGAGGCAAATCTATCAAACAAAGAGAACTTCGCTGTTACAACCAACTTCTCAGCTACCAATGCAGCTTATATACTCAGGCAAGGTATACACAGACCATTTTCGTTGCCTCCTAAATTCTATCTGCAAATGCATTATATTTGTTTTTTTGTTTGTGTTAACTTGGTATTTGCTTGCGAACTTGAATCATATCATAGAATGATACAGTGTGGAAACAGGCTCTTCGGCCCGACTTGCCAACACTAGCCAACTTGTCCCATCTACACTAGTCCACCTGCCCGGGTTCTCCTCCAAACCTGTCCTTTCCATGCACCTGCCTAACTTGTTTCTTAAACATTGCGATAGTTCCTGCCTCAACTACCTCCTCCGGCAGCTCATTCCATACACCCACCACCCTTTGTGTGAAAATGTTACCCCTCAGATTCCTTTTAAATCTTTTCCCTTCACCTTAAACCCATGTCCTCTGGCCCTCGATTCCCCTACTCTGGGCAAGAGACTCTGTGCATCTAACCCGATCTATTCCCCTAATGATCTTATACTGTGTATCTGTGCATTGTGGACGGCACCATTGTAATTATGTATAGTTTTTCCGCTGACTAGTTAGCACGCAACAGAAGCTTTTCACTGTACCTCGGCACATGTGACAGTAAACTAACTTAAAACTAAAACAAAAAACCATGAATTAAAACTTAACTACATTTGGTGAGCCAAAAACTGGGATTTCAAGTGGTTGTACACTTTGATCTGAACTTTGAGATCAACTCAAAACAATTCTTAGAATGTAGAAACAAAGAATTGCATATGCTGGTTTAATACACAAAAGGACACCAAGTGCTGGAGTAATACTGCAGATCATGCAACGTCTCTGGAGAGCATGGATTCCCCCCACAGATGTTGAAGGAAGGAACTGCAGATGGACACAAAATGCTGGAATAACTCAGCGGGACAGGCAGCATCTCTGGATAGAAGGAATGGAATGAAGAAGGGTCTCGACCTGAAACATCACCCATTCCTTCTATCCAGAGATGCTGCCTGTCCCACTGAGTTACTCCAGCAGTTACTCCAGCATTTTGAGTCTATCTTCCGCAAATGTTGCCTGAACAGCCGAGTGCCTCCACTGTGTGTTTTGCTCAAGAGGTAGATCCTTACTGAAGTCCTCCAGCTTCATTAATGTTGTTTTTTTTAACTAATGTACCTCGTCATTCTTTTCTTGAGTTTGCAAATTTATAATGCTTGTGTAGGATTTTAAAGTAACTTCCCATTTGCAAATTCATCTAATTTCGCCATTGAACCCCCGTGTGCACATGTCAGCACATGAAACTATTTCTAATTGAAGTGTGAGGACATTTCAGAGTCTGACTGTTCAGTGTAAGGAACAGAAAGAACTGTCTTGAAAGGACACCAAGTGCTGGAGTAACTTTGCAGTTCCGGCAACATCTGTGGAGAATGTGGATAGGTGACGTTCTGGGTCGGAACCCTTCTCAGACTTCTGTAGAGGGCACCTGACCCAAAACATGACCTATCCATTCTCTCCACCAATGCTGCCTGACCTGGCGAGTTAAGGGCCTGTCCCACTTGCATGCGATTGCGTGCGTTTGGCGTGACCAAACAGAAGCGGAGTTCATGTGAAGTTCGCACTAAGTACGCGCTAAGTTCGTGCGTGATGTCATTTGCGTCATGCTTACCAATCAGCTGGGCAGGAAGCGGGCCGACTGAATTTGGGCATCGCACGGCGTCGGGCAGTGACGTCATCAGGCAACGCCACGCCAGGCGGTGACGTCATCACGCAACACCACGCGCTAGGCGTACGCCGTCAACACGTTGCGTACGCCATCAAGACGCTGCGTACGACGTCAAGACGCTGCGTACGACCGCAATGTGCCTGCATGCCGACAGGCCGTTGGCGCGCAAAGATTTCGGCCACTGTCAGAATTTCGGAGCCCCGCGCGATGTCGGGACCAGCTCCGCACAACTCCGCGCTTCTAAGTGGGACCGACCCCGTGTGGACATACGGTGCCCGTACGCCTCAAGCGACCACGAGGTCGCGTAATTTGCGAGCCAAGGTCGCGTAAGTGGGACAGGTCCTTTACTCCAGCACTTTGTGTTTTGCTATCGACGCTGTGGTGTGACTTGATATTCACCATTTATATTGATAGGATGAAACTTTGTCTTTCCCTAATGAAATGAAGAGTAATTAGTCTCTTTATCTTCCCCCGTAAATATTTCATAATTCTAACAACCAGAAATTAGACCAGTTATGGGCCTGTCCCACTTAGGCTATTTTTGGGCGACTGCTGGCGACTGTCATAGTCGTAGCAGGTCACCGAAAATCCGGCGACTGGACCCCTCTTCGACATAAAACTTGAAATAGAATCATTACCTTAACAACAAAAAAAGCCGAAGTCAGCAACGGCGACAACCTACGTCACCTGGCGACAACTACGTTAACCTGGTGACAACTACGACAGCACCGACGTCAGGAGAAGTCAAGCTACGCTCATTGGCGTCAAACCCACTGTCGCCGACTGTCTCAGAAAATGTTTCAACACGTTGAAAATCCAGCGGCGACCAGAAAGGCACAACGACTCTTTGGGTGACTGAGGAGACGACTCACGACCATACAGGCGTCACCCCGGCGACCATGTGGCGACAGCCTAGTCGCCTAAATAATCGCCTAAGTGCGACAGGCCCTTTAAGGTTGATGTTTCAATTCTTGTCTCATTGTCAACAACTTTTCTAAAGTCTCTGGAGAAAAGGAATAGGTGACGTTTCGGGTCGAGACCCTTCTTCACAACTGAAACGTCACCTATTCCTTTTCTCCAGCTTTTTGTGTGGTTCTTTGGTTTAAACCAGCATTTGCAGTTCCCTCCTCTACAAACTTTTCAAAGGTAACCATCATCTCCCATTGTTCAGGGCGCTTGATGTTTTCAAGAGAGAGTTAGATTTAGCTCTTAGGGCGAAAGGAATCAAGGGATATGGGGAAAAAGCAGGAACGGGGTACTGATTTTAAATGATCAGCCATGATCACATTGAATGGCAGTGCTGGCTCGAAGGGCCGAATGGCCTACTCTATTATTCACCTGCACCCATTCATCCTTTGTTTCTCTATGTTTCTATGCTCATCTTTCTCTATCACAATACTCTCAATGGATGGATAGCGTGTCGTAAATAAAATGGAACTCTGTCATTCCTATCAATCGTCAAACCTATTCTACCTCCAGAGAGCAACAATAGCGGATTATTCTGCAGAACCATCTGTTAATCAATCAATTTACTGACAATCATTCAATTTAAAATGTGCATTCAAATTGTCCCAGGTTAAGGCAAGCAGTGTGCCAAATTAGAAAGGGCTGGAGTGGAACTACTGGAAACATTGCTGAGGTTTTAAAAGTATTTTTCTCATTGGTTCATTTGGCAGCAGACTGAGACCAGGGTTCTGTAAAATTTAATTAAGTTTTTGCAAAATTTTCCGACATGATTCTCTTTGCTCGACCAAATGTTCTCTAAGAGTTATAGAGTCACTAAACTAAGTGGGACCCGTTGGGTCCCAGTCACACGGGAGGCCTAGTCCCCCCCCCACCCCACCCCCAACGCAACCCATTCCCCAACGCAATATTCCACCACTCACCTGTTCCCTAAACGCAACCCGTTCCCCCAAAGCAATGTTCCACCACTCTGGGGAGGTGGTGTTGTGGTGTGGGGGAGGGGGGGTGGGGGAGGTGAGGGGGGTGGGGGAGGGTGGTTGGGGGAACGGGGGTTTGTGGGGGAGGGGTGTGGTGGAGGGGGGTGTGGGGGGAAAGTATATGTGGGGGAGTGGGGTTGGGGGAGGGGGGATGTGGGGGAGGGGGGACCTTCAAAACCTTCATAACTTTTGTACTATTTCACCGATCGAAACGAAACTTATTTGACTTGCAGCAGAGGAGAATGGCGAGTAAGGTGGCGAAAAATTGTAGCGCTATGGGGGATCGTTTTTGCGCAAATTTAATTACAATGCAGACAGGAAGTGGTCAAGATGCAGTGTGGAATGTAATCCCTTCGCCCCAACTTGCCCGCACCGGCCAACATGTCCCATCTACACTAGTCCCACCTGCCCGCATTTGGACCATATCCTTCTAAACCTGTCCTATCCATGTACCTGCCTAAGTGTTTCTTAAACGTTGCGATAGTACCTGCCTCAACCACCTTGTTCCATACACCGACAACCCTTTGCATAAAAAAGCTACCCATCAGGCTCTTATTAAATCCTTCCTCCCTCACCTAAAACCTTTGTCTTTCCCTTCTTCTGCCAGGTTGCCATGTCATTGCTATCTTAGGTGCACGTTCTGGTGACATTCTGAGTACATGCCCTGCAAATTTCATCCTGCGTCCCTCTATGTCCTGGCTGAGAGTCTTTGTTGCAGTTTCCCGGTAGATCACCTCGTTTGTGGTGTGGTCTCTATAGCTAGTCTTCAGGAAGACTACATGTTCTACATTTTTCTATTTTTCATAAACTGATGTCTCAAATGATATGCTCTGTGGTGAATGCAAGGTTTGTAGAGGGTTTGATGTACCTTCAATATTTTTCAATTGAATTCCTCTTGAAGTAACCCTAGGTGATGTGAAGTTTCTTTTTGATCTTGCTAACCTGTGTCTGAACTAATGGCTGATGACTTTATAGACATCCCCCACCTTGACTCTCAACTTCCATAAATAAGTGGCCTGCATATTTTTCTTAGTTTTTAGTTTAGTTCTGAGTTTCAGCATGGAAACAGGCCCTTCGGCCCACTGAGTCCGCACCAACCAGCGATCCCCGCACACGAACAATATCCTACACACACTAGGGACAATTTACATTTATACCAAGCCAATTAACCTACAAACCTGTACCTCTTTGGAGTGTGGGATGAAACCGAAGATCTCGGAGAAAACACAAACTGGATCACGGGATGAAGGGGCAAACTCCTCACAGACAGAACCCATAGTCAGGATCTAACCCGGGTCTCTGGCGCTGTGAGGCAGCAACTCTACCACTGTGTCACTGTGCCACCCTAATAATGTTACTAACAATATGTTGGACCTGCTATTTATCTGTGTTGAAGTATCGTTTTACCAAAATATTTGCCCATTCTGCAAGTTTACTCAGTCATCCTTTCTTTTGTTGGAATCCTCCTCAGTATTGACTACACCAACCCATAGCCCAAATTGGCATAATTTTGCATTGATCAGTGAAAACTATGGACATTTGTTAAATCAAAATATGCCTAAGCATCTTGTAATTTGTTGTAGACTGCATAATATTGACAATCCCCTGCTAATGGCATCATCCACAAGGGTAAAAATAATGATTATAATTTCTAAAGGTAAATCATTAATGCAAATTTAGTTTAGTTTAGACTAAACAGTTTCTTCCCAGCTGTTATCAGGCAACTGTACCATCCTATCAACAACTAGAGAGCAGTCCTGAGCTACTATCTACCTCATTGGAGACCCTCGGACAATCTTCAATCAGACGTTACTGGACTTTATCTTGGCCTAATGTTATTCCCTTTATCCTGTATCTGTACACTGTGAGCGGCTCGATTGTAATGCAGAACTGCAGATGCTGGTTTACACCGAAGATAGACACAAAATGCTGGGATAAATCAACGGGACAAGCAGAATCTCTGGAGAGAAGGAACGGGTGACGTTTTGGGTCGAGACCCTTCTTCAGACAGAGGAAGGGTCTCGACCCGAAACATCGCCTATTCCTTCTCTCCTTAGATGCTGCCTCACCCGCTGAGTTTCTCCAGCATTTTTGTCTACCTTCGATTTTTCCAGCATCTTAAACAAGGGTCAGTCTCAGCTCAGTCTGAAGATGGGTCTCGACCCGTAATATCACCCATTCCTTCTATCCAGAGATGCTGCCTGAGTTACTCCAGTATTTTGTGTCTATCTACTAAAGCAATGAAATGTAATTACTAATCATGCCTGGGATTTTCTGTTCCAGAGCACATTCAAAACACCTACTGGGTTGGCCCCGATGGCTCCTTGCGAGTGACCTTTGCCAGTGGAATGGAGTTGTCTCTACAGACCGAACCTCACCTTTTGGCCGGAGCAGCAAACCCTACAATGGGAAAATGTAACATCTCATTGCCCACTGAACACAATCCTAACATAGTGGAGTGGAGGCAGAGGAAGGAGCAGACAAAGGGGACTCTCGCCGTCTTTGGGAGGAGGTTCAGGGTGAGTATGTTTCTTAAATGCATTACGTTTAGAAGGGAATTTTAGACGAACGGGATTGATGCTCTGATAATTGGAAGTTGATTTTGTAATAAAACCAGCGGACGTAGGTTCAAGGTGGAAGGGGGACAAGATTTAATAGGAATCTGAGGGGTAACTTTTCCACACAAAGGGTGGTGAGTGTATGGAACAAGCTGCCAGAGCAGATAGTTGAGGCTGGGACTATCCCAATGTTTCCGCAACAGTTAGACGGGTAAATGGATAGGACATGTTTGGGGGGGGATATGGACCAAACGCAGGCAGGTGGGCCTAATGTCGCTGGGACATGTTGGCCGGTGTGGGCAAGTTGGGCCGAAGGGCCTGTTCCACACTGTATCACTCTATGACAAAAACTCAAGAGTCAGATCAATTACTACTTTAGAGATATAGCATGGATATACCAGGTCCACGCCGACCAGCGATCACCCTGCACGCTAACACTACCTTACACACTACGGACAATTTACAATTTTACCAATGCCGATTAACCTACATACCTGTACATCTTTGGAGTGTGGAAGGAAACCAGAGATTCTGGAGAAAACCCACGCGGTCATAGGGAGAACGTACAAACTCCCACAGAGAGCACCAGTCAGGATCGAACCCGGGTCTTTGGCACTGAAAGGCAGCAACTTTACTGCAGCACCACTGTGCTACCCCAATGGTCCCCAGTAAAACAATAAAAATCTTACTTGCAGCCCGAAAACGCAATATACATAGATAAAATATAATCATTTGAAAATTGATTAAAATGAATAAGAGTAACACCAGGTGGTGCAAATCAAAGTACATCGTGCAACCAAAGACACTGTCTATCAAATCTATTGAGGAAATGGCTAATCACAGAATAGGACGTTCATTCAGGAAAGTGGTAGAGTCACAAATTCACAAGTTTATTATATTAAATAAAGATTGAAAGAGGTTGCTAGGGGATATTGGATACTCACAAGTCCACAAGTTGTCGGAGTATAATTAGGTCATTCGGCCCATCGTGTTTACCCCACCATTCAATCATGGCTGATCTCCGCCTCCGAATCCCATTTTCCTGCCTTCTCCACATAATCCTTGACACCCGTTCTAATCAAGAATTTGGCTACAGTGCCCTACATAATGTTTAGGACAAACACCCATCATTTATTTACTTGCCTCTGTACTCCACAATTTGAGATTTGTAATAGAAAAAATCACGTGATTAAAGTGCACATTGTCAGATTTTATTAAAGAGTATTTTTATTGTTTATATCTGCCTCAGAAATATCCACTGACATGGCCTCCACTGCCTCCACTGCCCTCTGTGGCAAGGAATTCCATAAATTCACAACCCTCTGGGTGAAATAGTTTTTTTCTCACCTCAGTCTGTGGCAATGAAGTTCACAGATTAACTACTCTCTGACGAAAGAAGTTCTTCCTCACCTCCTTTCTAAAAGAACGCCCTTTAATTCTGAGGCTATGATCTCTGGTCCTTGCCTCTGTCACCAGTGGAAACATCCTTTCCACATCCACTCTAACTATGCTGTAAGTTTCAATGAGGTGGCCCCTCAACCTTCTGATCTCCAGCGAGTAGAGGCCCAGTGCCGTCAAATGCTCACTCATTCTCGTAAACCTCCTCTGGACCCTCTCCAGAGCCAGCACATCCTTTCTCAGCCATGGGGCCCAAATCTGCTCACAATATGTGGCCTGACCAGCGCCTTATAGAGCCTTAGCATTACATCTTTGTTTTTGTATTCCAGTCCTCTTGATATAAATGCTGGCATTGAATTTGCCCCCCTTACTACAGATTCGACTTGCAAATTAACTTTTTGGGAGTCCTGCACCAGCGCCTTTGCACCTCCGATTTCTGGACTCTCTCTCCATTTAAAAAATAATCTGCTTAGAAACATAGAAAATAGGTGCAGGAGGAGGTCATTCGGCCCTTCAAGCCAGCACCGCCATTCATTGTGATCATGGCTGATCGTCCCCTATCAATAACCCGTGCCTGCCTTCTCCCCATATCCCTTGACTCCACTAGCCCCTAGAGCTCTATCTAACTCTCTCTTAAATCCATCCAGTGACTTGGCCTCCACTGCCCTCTGTGGCAGGGAATTCCATAAATTCACAACCCTCTGGGTGAAATAGTTTTTTTCTCACCTCAGTCTTAAATGACCTCCCCTTTAATTCTAAGATTCTTTATTCTTGTTACCAAAATGCATGACTCCGCACTTTGCTATACTGAATTTCATCTGCCCACTCTCCCAACCTGTCCAAGCCCTTCTACAGAGTCCTTGCTTCCTCTACACTGCCTGCCCCTCCACCTATCTTAGCATCATCTGCAAACTAGTCATAGAGTCCTACAGCATGGAAACAGAAACGGATATGTTGAAACAAGGAGCTACAGATGTTGGTGTACTAAATAAAGACCGCAAGTGCTGGAGTAACTCAGTGCGTCAAGCAGCATATCTGGACCACATGGATAGCTGACATTTCAGGTCGGGACCCTTCTTCAGACTGATCAGATTTCAAAATGGATATGATTATGCTCTATACCTGTCAAGTATGTTTGGTGGTACACAAAAATGCTGGAGAAACTCAGCGGGTGCAGCAGCATCTATGGAGCGAAGGAAATAGGCAACGTTTCGGGCCGAAACCCTTCTTCAAGCTATTCAGGATTAGTCTGAAGAAGGGTATCGGCCCAAAACGTTGCCTATTTCCTTCGCTCCATAGATGCTGCTGCACCCGCTGAGTTTCTCCAGCATTTTTGTGTACCTTCGATTTTCCAGCATCTGCAGTTCCTTCTTAAACAAGTATGTTTGGTTATCTGAGATTGATTTTCTAAACATAATTATATTCACCTCACAACAGTTGCTGGGGAAATTGTCCTGTTTTTATTGAGATATGTTTTTATAGTTTCTGCTCCTTCCATTCTTCAAAGGGACTGAGTAAATTGGTTTATTTTGCTGAACAATAGACTACTTGCTGTGAGTTATAAGCCCGACTCCATTTAAAATGTTTTGTTTATCAAGGTCTTTTCAATAAATATGTAAACAGTTTATTCTAATATTCTGCAAATAATCCATCAAGATTTCAATATACAATGGATTCGATTTTTTTTTAATCAAACTGACCAAAGTAATTTATCCTTTGAAAATTCACACATCTCCCTATTTTAATATAAACCAATAATTGCAATAAATGAAGATTAAATGTGTGAACAAATTGAATACAAAATAAATATTTTTTCCACGTTAATAAATGGGTGCTTTAAATAATTCAATTGATTGATACTTTGATTTCAGCGCTGAGAGATTGAAAGGTTTTCTTTTTTTCTCTCTCGGAGAAAAAATATTACTGCAGGAGACCACTCCCAAACTTCCTGCAGTTATTTCCACAGAATAACCTTGCACCCTAATGTCATTCCTTTGTCAGGGGCTTATGTGCAGAAGTCAATCCCCACGCATTCCTCCTTTTGGGGGATTTGGATCTCATTAGGATCTGAAGAAGGGTTCCGACCCAAAATGTCACCCATCCTTTTTCTCCAGAGATGCTGAATGACCCGCCGAGTTACTCCAACTTTTTGTGTCTATCTTCGGTGTACACCAGCGTCTGCACTGCTTTCCTGCACTCATTATTAGTTTAGTTTAGAGATACAGCGCGGAAACAGGCCTTTCAGTCCACAGAGACGGTGCCAACCAGTGATCCCCGTGCGCTAGCACTATCCTGCACGCTAGGGACAATTTATAATTTTACCAGAGCCAATTAACCTACCAACCTGTACACCCTTGGAGTGTGAGAGGAAGCCAGAACTCCCACAGAAAACTTACACTGTCATAGAAACATAGAAACGTAGACAATAGGTGCAGGAGTAGGCCATTCGGCTCTTCGAGCCTGCACCGCCATTCAATATGATCATGGCTGATCATCCAACTCAGTATCCTGTACCTGCCTTCTCTTCAAACCCCCTGATCCCTTTAGCCACAAGGGCCACATCTAATTCCTTCTTAAATATAGCCAATGAACTGGCCTCAACTACATTCTGTGGCAGAGAATTCCAGAGATTCACCACTCTCTGTGTAAAAAATGTTTTTCTCATCTCAGTCCTAAAAGATTTCCCCTTTATCCTTAAACTGTGACCCCTTGTTCTGGACTTCCCCAACATCGGGAACAATCTTCCTGCATCTGGCCTGTCCAACCCCTTAAGAATTTTTAAAGTTTCTATAAGATCCCCCCTCAATCTTCTAAATTCTAGCGAGTACAAGCCGAGTCTATCCAGTCTTTCTTCATATGAAAGTCCTGACATCCCAGGAATCAGTCTGGTGAACCTTCTCTGTACGCCCTCTATGGCAAGAATGTCACAGGAAGATTGTACAAGCTCCGTACAGGCAGCACCCTTAGTCAGGATCGAACCTGGGTCCCTGGTGCTGTAAGCCCCTGTGCCACCTTTAAGAGTATCTTGAGATTTACCATTGTTGATACTCCCATCATTAAGTTGACTGAAATTCTCTCCGGTTATTATTTTCCTTATCTTTAATCAATTAATCACCCAAACCTCCTGACTGGGAATTGTGCTCAAGGCCGGTCTCAGGATCAGCATCCCCGACTCTGTGCAGTTTCATTGCACTCTTGAATGGAGCTGTTCCCAAACATTCAATGATGCATCACATTGAATGGCGGTGCTGGCTCGAAGGGCCGAATGACCTACTCCTGCACCTGTGGTCTATTGTCTATTGCATCCTGTAAAATGCCTTCTATGATGCATCGCACGAAGCTAATTAAATGATCCATCGGATGGAGCTGCTCCCAAACCATGATATATGATTAAAACTATATTTTAAAACATATGAAGGTAGATAAAGCTCCTGGGGCCTGATCTGGTGTATCCAAGTACATGGTGGGAAGCTGGAGAAGAAATCCATTAAGCATCATCATTAGCCAAGGGGGAGATCCATAGAGGAGACACAGTATTGCTACCTCATTGAAAATAGCAATAATTAATGGAGATAGATGTAGATGCAGACATCCATAAATGTTGGTATGCACCTCAGGCTTGTGCAATGGATTGATAAGACGATAGCAGAGAGTCTGTGTGGAGTTCTTCGATCTTTCTTAAATTAAATGGTATCATGCAGTAACCGATGAAACAGCTTCAACTTCATGGGGAAAGAAGATCAAAGATCAAACAAATTTGTGCAGGAAGGAACTGCAGATGCTGGAGAATGGTAATGATTGACGTTTCGGGTCGAGACCCTGAGTCTGACTGAGAGACTGAGTCTAAAGAAGAGTCTCGACCCGAAACTTCACCCATTACTTCTCTCCAGAGATACTGCCTGTCGCACTGAGTTACTCCAGCATTTTTTGTCTGGCCAACAAAATTGTGTTTGACAGTCTTAATGGAGTTGTGGAAGAAATGCCCAATTGGAAAGGCAAAATGGATGTCTCAGAAATGTTTGGAAGAAAATATTGAAATAAATATGAGTAGTGGGAAAAAAAGCAAAGGTAAAAAATTGAATATTAAATTAAAAATTAATGCATGCTGTTCAAATTCTGCATTTGTGCCAGAACTCATCGATGAAGATTATAAAAAGAAATGTTAAACTTAATCAATCAAATAATTTATCAAGATTTGTGCTGCTTATGCATATTTCAGTGGAACAATAGGTTTAATTTATCAAAATAAAATCAATTGCCTAAATATCACAGATCTTGAGAAATTGTTCAGTCAGGAATTATATACATTGAAATTCAATTGATTCATTAGAATATCTTGCCTCGGGCAAAATAGTTATATGTTCCAACAGTGGCTACATTTCAAAAGTTCCTCATTAGTTAAGTGTTTTGGGACTGCCCAATAGATAGTATTTCAATGCAAGTCTAATGCCCCTGTCCCACTTAGAAAACCTGAACGGAAACCTCTGGAGACTTTGCGCCCCACCTAAGGTTTCCATGCGGTTCCCGGAGGTTTTTGTCAGTCTCCCTACCTGCTTCCACTACCTGCAACCTCCGGCAACCACCTGCAACCTCCGGGAACCGCACGGAAACCTTGGGTGGGGCGCAAAATCTTCAGAGGTTTCCGTTCAGGTTTCCTAAGTGGGACAGGGGCATTACTTTTAAATGCTTTGATCAAGTGTCTGAAGTCAACCAACATTGATGGACCTTCCACCTCCTATTACATCATTGTAAACACTGGTTCTATTCAAAATCCTATTCAAAGTGAAATGTATACATATTCTGCTGGCGTTTTCCTAAGAATAAGAGATGGCCCATTTAGGACTGAGATGAGGAAAAACGTTTTCAGCCAGAGAATGTGTGGGATCTGTGGAATTCTCTGCAACAGAAGGCAGTGGAGGCCAATTCACTGGATGGATTCAAGAGAGAGATAGATATTGCTCTTAGGGCTAACGGAATCAAGAGATATGGGGAGAAAGCAGGAACAGGGCACTTATTCTGGATGATCAGCCATGATCATATTAAATGGCGGTGCTGAATGGCCTACTCCTGCACCTATTTTCTATGTTTCTATGGTTCTTGCCCAATCTTCAGACTTTACTTTAGAGATAACAGCACAGAAATAGACCCTTCGGCCCACCGGATCCATGCCGACCAGCGATGCACTATCACCGTCCTACACACTAGGGATAATTTGCAATCTTACTGAAACCAATTAACCTACAAACGTGAAAATCTTTGGATTGTAGGAGGAAACTGGAGCACCCGGAGAAAACCCATGCGGGAAGAACGTACAAAAGGCGTACAGACAGCTCCCCTAGTCAGGATCGAACCCGTGTCTCTGGCACTATCAGGCAGCAACTCTACCGCTGCTCCAATGTGCTGCACTGTAGCTCAGGCCCTCAAAACCTGGCAGCATCCTAGCTTGTCCAATCTCTCCCTGTAGCTCAGGCCCACGAGTCCTAGCAGCATCCTAGCTTGTACAATCTCTCCCTCTAGCTCAGGCCCATGAGTCCTGCAACATCCAGTCAGTAAATACACTTTACTTAGCTTAAACTTTACAATTCATAGGGATTAAGCCTTTCGTCATGTTGAATGAACATGGCTGAGATCTGCAGGGTGTTCATGGAGAATCCTGTTGAAAATAAATTAGATGTGAGGCTAATCAGTATCGCATCAGATATCACGCTTAAGAGACACTTGGACAGGTACATGGATAGGACAGGTTTAGGGGCCAAACACAGGCTGGTGGGACTAATATAGATGGGGCACGTTGGTTGGTGTGGGCAAGTTGGGATGAAGGCCTGTTTCCATGCTGTAAGACGCCATATCACAAAGTACTTTGCTTTATATTTTATCCTGACCATGTAGGCTAAAGCAATGCCATGCCGTTAATTACATCTGCTGATTCTTTCCCACCAGGCTCACAACAGAAACCTGCTGTCCATAGACTTTGACCGGGTCACCAGGATCGGAAAGATTTACGATGACCACCGCAAATTTACTCTCAAGATCCAGTATGACCGATCGGGGCGGCCGGTTCTGTGGACACCCAGCAACAACTTCAACGAGGTCAAT
The DNA here is from genome assembly GCF_010909765.2 of Amblyraja radiata. Classification (NCBI taxonomy): domain Eukaryota; kingdom Metazoa; phylum Chordata; class Chondrichthyes; order Rajiformes; family Rajidae; genus Amblyraja; species Amblyraja radiata. Next base: position 50,038,644 of record NC_045967.1, read on the forward strand.
GTCACCTACTCCCCAATGGGTCTGGTTACAGGCATGCAGAGAGGAACTTGGGTGGAAAGAATGGAATATGATCAGAGCGGCCGGATTATATCCCGGGTGCTGGCAGATGGAAAAATATGGAGCTACACTTACTCGGAAAAGGTAACACAAAAGCTGAGGAAGAGTCTCGAGCCGAAATGTCACCTATTGCTTTTCTCCAGAGATGCTGCCTGACCCTCTGAGTTACTCCAGCATTTTAGTTTAGATATACGGCGCAGAAACAGGCCCTTCAGCCCACCGGGTCCGCACCGACCAGCGATCCCCGCACACCAACATTATCCTAACTAACACACACTAGGGACAATTTACACTTATACCAAGCCAAGTAACCCGCCTACCTGTACGCCTTTGGAGCGTGGGAGGAAACCGAAGATCTCGGAGAAAACCCACACAGGTCATAGAGCCATATAACAATTACAGCACGGAAACAGGCCATCTCGGCCCTTGAAGTCCGTGCCGAACACTTTTTTTTTCTTTTTTCCCTAGTCCCATCTACCTGCACTCAGACCATAACCCTCCATTCCTTTCCCGTCCATATACCTATCCACTTTATTTTTAAATTATAAAAACGAACCTGCCTCCACCACTTCCACTGGAAGCTCATTCCACACAGCTACCACTCTCCGAGTAAAGAGGTTCCCCTAATGTTACCCTCTTGTTTGTCATGTCCTCTTGTTTGGATCTTCCCTACTCTCAATGGGAAAAGCTTATCCACGTCAACTATGTCTATCCCTCTCATCATTTTAAAGACCTCTATCAAGTCCCCCCTTAACCTTCTGCGCACCAAAGAATAAAGACCTAACTTGTTCAACCTTTCTCTGTAACTTAGTTGCTGAAACCCAGGCAACATTCTAGTAAATCTCCTCTGTGCTCTCTCTATTTTGTTGACATCCTTCCTATAATTAGGCGACCAAAATTGTACACCATACTCCAGGATTGGCCTCACCAATGCCTTGTACAATTTTAACATTACACCCAACTTCTATACTCAATGCTCTGATTTATAAAGGCCAGCACACCAAAAGCTTTCTTTACCACCCTATCTACATGAGATTCCATCTTCAGGGAACTATGCACAGTTATTCCTAGATCCCTCTGTTCATGGGGAGAACGTACAAACTCTGTACAGACAGCACCCATAGTCAGGATCGAACCCGGGTCTCTGGTGCTGTAAGGCAGCAACTCTACCGATGATCCACCGTGCCTATCTTCTATCTTGTGTCTATCTTTGGTGTAAACCAACATCTGCAGTTCCGACCGGCACAAAAGCAATGCTCCGTGGTTTTAAAATAGCTCATATCTAGTATCTGTTGATCGTAGACAATCAAAGCCTTTTTTTCCCCCAGGGTGAAAATCTCCAACACTAGAGGGCACGGCTATAAGATGAGAGGGGGAACATTTAATGGAGATGTGCGGGGGCCACAATTTATACATAGAATGGTGGGGGTCTGGAACGCGCAGCCAGGGGTGGTGGTGGAGGCAGATACAATAGTGGCGTTTAAGAGGCTTTTAGATGGCCACGTGGAAGTGCAGGGAATAGAGAGACATGGATCATTTCCAGGCAGATGAGATCAGTTTAACTTGGCATCATGTTCGGCACAAACTTAGAATAAAGGGAGGTCTTAGAATAAAGGGGAGGTCATTTAAGACTGAGGTGAGAAAAAACTTTTTCACCCAGAGAGTTGTGGAATTTATGGAATTCCCTGCCACAGAGGGCAGTGGAGGCCAAGTCACTGGATGGATTTAAGAGAGAGTTAGATAGAGCTCTAGGAGCTAGTGGAGTCAAGGGATATGGGGAGAAGGCAGGCACGGGTTATTGATAAGGGGACGATCAGCCATGATCACAATGAATGGCAGTGCTGGCTCGAAGGGCCGAATGGCCTCCTCCTGCACCTATTATCTATGTTTCTATGTTTCTAAACATTGTGGGCCTGTTCCTGCGCTGCGCTGTTCTACTTTCTTGCAAAAGTCATTACACTATACCCTTACACACCAGGCATGAACTGTGGGAGTAACCTAAATCAGAATTACATGCTCAAACTACAAAGCAAAGAAGTACTGCGTTTGATTCTGCTCTGGCAGGAACATGTGGGGAGAGAAACTGAAAGTTCTTGTGGTTAAATTAAGTCGTATTGTATGTTTAGACTGAACCAACAGACCACCAGCAGACAACCTGTGTGTTGTACATTTCCCCGGTGATCCACTTCTGTCATTGTGTGACTTATATCATCCTCATTGCTTACCTGGTCCTTCCTTCTCCAAAGATTTGATCAGTGACTTTCGTAGGCAGCCTAATGACCAGCGACACAGCCACTATTATTTAGTCACAGAATGATACAGCGTGGAAACAGACCTTTCAGCCCAACTTGCCCACCATGGCCAACATGTTCCATTTACACTAGTCCCACTTGCCTGCATTTGGCCCAATATCCCTCTAAACCTGTCCTATCCATGTACCTGTCTCAATGGTTCTTAAATGTTATGATAGTCCCTACCTCAACTACCTCTTCTGACAGTTCGTTCCATACACCCAACAACCCTTGGTGTGAAAAATGTACTCCTCAGATTCCAATAAAATCATTTTCACCATCCTTAAAACTATGCCCTCTGGTTCTCAAATACCCTACTCTTGGCAAGAGACTCTATTTGCCTACCTATTCTTTTCATGATTTTATACACCTCTATAAGATCACCCCCTCATCCTCCTGCGCTCCTGGGAATAGAGTCCCAGCCTACTCAAACTCTTCCTATAGCTCAGGCCCTCGAGTCCTGAGTGTTTCTGGGTATGATATGATGTTCATATGCTGCCGCAAGATTCGTAGGTTCTAGGAGAAGAATATTAGGCCATTCAGTCCATCAAGTCTACCCTGCCATTAAATCATGACTGATCTATCTTTCCCTCTCAATCTCATTCTCCTGCCTTTGCCCCACAACCCCTGACAGCCTTACTAATCAAAAATCTCTACCTTAAAAATGTCAATTGACTTGGGCCTCCACAGCCATCTGTGGCAATGAATTCCACAGATTCACCACTGTCTGACTACAGAAATTCCTCCTCATCTCCTTTCTAAATGTACGCCCTTTTATTCTGAGACCGTGACCTCTGGTACTAGACTCTCCCACTAGTGGAAATATCCTCTCCACATCCACTCTATCCAAGCCTTTCACTATTCGGTAAGTTCGGTAAAGTAAAATTCGGTAATGAGGTTCTCACCCTTTCATCCTTCTAAACTCCAGCGTGTACAGGCCCAGTGCCTTCAAACGCTCATCAGATCCTAACCCACTCATTTGTGGGGGGTCATTCACGTCAACCTCCTCTTGACCCTCTCTGATGTGCAACTCATTCTGAAGAAGGGTCTTCACCCTTGTACACTCTGGAATTTAGAAGGATGAGAGGGGAGCCTATTGAAACATATAAGATTATTAAGGGTTTGGACACGCTAGAGGCAGGAAACATGTTCCTGATGTCAGGGAAGTGCATAACCAGGGGCCAAAGTTTAAGAATAAGGGGTAAGCCATTTAGAATGGAGACGAGGAAAACATTTTCACACAGAGGGTTGTGAATCTGTGGAATTCTCTGCCTCAGAAGGCAGTGGAGGCCAATTCTCTGGATGCTTTCAAGAGAGAGTTAGATGGAGCTTTTAAGGATAGCATTGTCAGGGGATATGGGGAGAAGGCAGGAACAGGGTACTGATTATGGATGATCAAGCATGATCACAGTGAATGGCGGTGCCGGCTTGAAGGGCCGAATGGCCTACTCCTGCACCTATTGTCTATCGTCTATTGACCCAAAGCATCACCCATTCCTTCTCTATCTACAGTACACTGTTACTTACTGCAGCTCCGCTCTCACCCTGTCAACCTGTGGCACATTTCCAGTCGAACAAACTCCTTGTAGCCGGTTTAATTATGCAAAGAGAAATTATGCCCATCATCCAAAACCAACATCCAAGTTAAATGATCTTGAAAAGATATAAATGAAAATATGCTGCAAGACACCACGGGATATTTCATCAGGAGTAGCTCCTAAATTAAGAATTAAGTTTCTTTTCAAAGATAGTGAGCTATAACCTTCAAAAGGTGAAACATGAAGGGAAATGAAGTGATATGAAAGAGCTCAGAAATTAAATTAAAAGCTATGGTGCAGACGATGGCAATCATCGTTTCACTTCCCCACTGCCAGCTCCTCCCATTTTACCTTCATGAAACATTAACGACCAAGAGGGCATTATCTAAAAGAACAGATCCAACAGAAGCATTCAGAAGACACAAGGAACCACAAATACTGGAATCTTGAGCAAAAAACACAAAATGCTAGAGTAACTCAGCGGGTCAGGTATCATCCACATAGACCGATGTGGAGGCCAAATCATTGGTTATTTATAAAACAGAGATCTTCTTCTTCTTATCGAATCCACACACAAGATTAGAAGTTGTTCAGCCAGAGCTGGACACACTTCTCGGCATCTGCACACAACGGTGTCTGTCTTGTCGCTTCTTGTGCTTCTTGTGTGTGGTGGTGGAAAGCTCGGTGGAAACAGGACCACGACATGAACGCTCTTTCCTGGACCCTAAAACTGAGATTGATAAGTTCTTGATTCGCAAGACCATCAAAGGTTAAGGGGAGTAGGCAGGAGAATGGGGTTAGGGGGGAAGGATAGACCAGCCATGATTGAATGGTGGAATAGATTTCTATGACTTATGACCTACGAACACAAAAGGTTGCAGAGGGTGGTGTTATACTCAGTAATGTTAGCACCTATCTTTACATAAAACACTCTTGCCTGTCAATGGGCCCTCAGTGGCGATATCCCATCCCTTGTGACCCCACCGGACTCTGCCCCTCAATGTCCAGCCGCACAAGGTCCCTGGACATTGGCTGCACCGAGCTCCAACGTAGGAAGGAACTGCAGATGCTGGTTTACACCAAAGATAGACACAAAATGCAGGAGTAACTCAGCGTGACAGGCGGCTTCTCTGGATAGAAGGAATGGGTGACGTTTCGGGTCGAGACCCTTCTTCAGACTGAGAGCCTCTCAGCGCGTCCCTCAGCATGTACTCCTGCAATTTGGAATATGCCAGTCGGCAACATTCCCTGGCAGACGTTTTACTCTGCTGGGAGACCAACTGGTTTCAGGTAGAACAATGTGATTCTTTCACCAGGTTGATGGTCTTCCAACAGCACATGTTACCCAAGCCTATGTTTATCCCTGGGAACACCCCGTAATTCATGATTACGGTTATAATAACTTCTGAATTAACAGCATGCAGGCTATGATCAATAACACTCCACTGCCCATTCACCTTTATCGACCCAATGATGTCTCAGGCCAGTAAGAACAATTTGGAAAGTTCAGCGCAATCTCCCACGATTTCAACCAAATAATTAATACTGCTGTTATGATGCATACCAAAAATTCAATCAGAGGGCCAGGTGGACCGGTTTCATGTGCTAATTCTGTCTCTCCAGTCGCAGTCTGACTTGCCGAGTGGTTTCTTGCAACATTTGCTTTTAACCTTGAATGATACTTGAATTCTCAAGCTCTGATTATTGGTTTGTTCATGTCAGGCACTAATTACTCAAGGTAGGCAGTCAGTCGGCTTTTTAAAAAAAAATCTTAAACCGCGCATGCGCAGATTGTTCTCCTCTCCGTAAAAATAAAAAATAAAAATAAGTAACAATTCAATTTGCCCAAGGCTTCCAAATCTCCTTCATTTTGAATTACTGAATGGGTGGGGGATGGAGGATGACGGCAGGTGGAAAGATGGTGGGAAAAACGGGAGCACACCGGGACAAGTTGAATTAGTTGTCATCTTATTGAATGGCAATACTTGTTCATGGGACCAATTGGGGGTAGAGTTCCTTTCACAGCGTGTGGAGAGTCTGGCCGGGAGTAAAGTTGCGGGGAGGGCAGGAGTGTTGAGAGGGAGGGGGTCGGGGATCATGCCAGTAACTCACTCACTCACCGCTGCCGCGGCGCTCCGGGCACGGAGCCACCACACTATGGCTGGGGAGGGAAGCAGCTCAGGTGGCTGCGAAGGGCTGCCGGGATCTCAGCGCTTTCTGCCGGCCTGCTCACCTCCGGCAGTGCTCTCATTTTGAACATCTCTCACCTGCCGCTCGCTGGCTTCGCTCATGTCAGCCGCTTCCCGCAAATTCTTTAATTCTGACAGCCGAGTAACCTCAATTGATCGCGCTGTCGGAATTTAAAGATTTGCGGGAAGCGGCTGACATGAGCGAGGTCGGCGAGCGGCAGGAGAGAGGTTTTCAGATGGAGAGCACTGCCAGAGGTGAGTGGGGGCCGGTAGAAGGGGCTGCCCGGTCCCGGCGGCCGCTCGCAGCGACCCGAGCTAATTCACTCCCCGGCCACAATGCGGTGGCTCCGTGCCCGGAGTGTCACAAGTGGATTACTGGCATGGTCCCCGATCCCCTCCTTCACAACGCTCCTGCCGTCCCCGCAACTTTACCCCGGGCCAGATTCCCCAAACGCTGTGAAAGGATTTACCTACCACATTATTGGTACACGAACTCCATTCTTCTCTCTAAGATACACTTAAGATAATGACAATCCATATTTGAAAAACTCGCCAGGAAACTTGCACTGCACATGCGCAGTACAGCAAAGGCAGAATTTCAGCTGCCTTCAGCTCCCCTTGAAATTGACGGCTTGAAGCAGCGACGACAGCACGTGGGCTGCACAGACCTTCACGTGATGCAAGTGCTGCGCATGAAAGACGTGGAGAATTATGCCTACCTCTAAGAGCGATCTCTTAGATAGGCATAATTCTCCCATGCCTTTACTATTTATATTTAATAATTACCATTTTATAATTTATTTAAGGTAGGCCTACCTTGTCTACCCTGACGGCACGTGCCTGGTTCATGTGCACTTGTAACGCAGTTAATTGTCAAATTAATCAAGCGCGGGCAGCACCTCGTATTGTCGGGGCCGCCAGCAGCGCCTGATCCACGAGATCTCCCGGCTGCTGCAGGGCCTCCAGCGGCCCATTCCACCGACACATCAACCCAGATATATTGATCAATGGTCCCTCGAGGGGGGAAACACTTAATAGGAACCTGAGGGGTAACTTTCTCACACCAAGGGTGGTGGGTGTATGGAAGGAGCTGCCAGAGGAGGGAGTTGAGGCAGGGACTATCGCAACGTTTAAGAGACATTTCAACAGGTACATGGGCCAAAGGCAGGTGGGACGTGTAGATGGGATATGTTGGTCGGTGTGGGGAAGTTGGGCCGAAGGGCCTGTTTCCACACTATGACTCTAATATTTTTACAGGTATGTGGAATTGTCATCAAGTAACGTCTTTGTTTTCAACAGTCTGTGACGCTCCTGCTGCACAGCCAGCGAAGATACATTTTTGACTACGACCTGACTGATCGACTTTACTCAGTCACCATGCCCAGCATGGTCCGACACACCATGCAGACCATTTGCTCCGTCGGGTATTATAGGAATATCTACACTCCGCCTGATGGTAGCGCCTCCGTCATACAGGATTACATGGAGGACGGCCGCTTGCTCCAGACATTATTCCTTGGCACCGGGCGCATGGTGGTCTACAAGTACACCAAACTGTCCAAGTTCTCCGAGATTCTCTACGACACCACTCAGGTCAACTTCACCTACGACGAGGCTGCCGGTGTGATTAAAACCATCCAGCTGGTGCATGAAGGATTCACCTGCACGGTCCGATTCAGGCAAACAGGACCACTGGTGGCACGGCAGATCTTTAGGTTCAGCGACGAAGACCTCGTCAACGCTCGGTTTGACTACAGTTATAATAACTTCCGGATTACCAGCATGCAGGCCATGATCAACGAAACCCCACTGCCCATCGATCTGTATCGACATGACGATGTCTCTGGCCGGTCCGAGCAGTTCGGAAAGTTCAGCGTGATCTACTACGATCTCAACCAAATCATCACCACCACCGTCATGACACACACCAAGAAGTTCAATGCCAACGGCCAAGTGCGAGAAGTCCAATTTGAGATCCTCAGGTCCATCACCTACTGGATGACGGTCCAATATGACAACATGGGACGTATGATAGTGTGCGAAGTGAGAGTGGGTCCCGATACCAATCTCACAAAGCACTCCTACGAATACGACGCTGACGGGCAGCTCCAAACCGTGTCCATCAACAACAAACCCCAGTGGCGATACAACTATGACCTGAACGGCAACATTAACTTGATGAGCTACGAAAACAGCGCCCATTTAACCCCGCTGAGATATGACCTGCGAGACAGGATCACCCGGTTCGGGGAGGTGCCGTACAAGACGGATGAGGATGGCTTCCTCCAGCAGAGAGGAGACACCGTATTCGACTACAACTCCAACGGCCTGCTCGACAGAGCGTACAGTGCCATCGCAGGCTGGAGCGTGCTGTACCGCTACGACGGGTTAGGGAGGCGCGTCGCCCAGAAAACAAACGCCGGCCAACACCTGCAATTCTTTTACGCCGACCTCATTAACCCAACCAGAGTCACTCACATTTACAACCACACCAACTCTGAGATCACGTCACTCTACTACGACCTCCAGGGCCATCTCATCGCCATGGAGGTCAGCAATGGCGAAGAGTTTTACGTGACCTGTGACAACACAGGAACCCCCCTGGCTGTCTTCAGCAATTCTGGACAGGTCATTAAACAGATGCAATACACGCCTTATGGAGATATCTACCGGGATACCAACACAGATTTCCAAGTGATTATTGGTTTTCACGGAGGGCTTTACGACCCCCTGACCCAGCTCTTGCATTTAGGCCGCCGTGATTATGACGTTGTGTCTGGTCGTTGGACAACACCAAACTACGATCTCTGGAAGGACTTAAATAACAATCTCTTTCCATTCAACCTGTATTCATTTAAAAGTAACAACCCGGTCAGCACTGTTCAGGACATCGCACAATTCACTACAGGTAAGGAACAATGCATAACTTGGTATTATCTGCAAAGGAGATCTTGGTACAAAGGAAATGTGTAGGAAGGAACTGCAGATACCAGTTTACATCGAAGATAGACACAAAATGCTGGAGTAACTCAACAGGAGAGGCAGCATCACTGGAGAGTCTGAAGACGAGACTCGATCCGAAACGTCACCCATTCCTTCTCTCCTGAGATGCTGCCTGTCCCACTGAGTTACTCCAGCATTTTGTGTCTATATTCGATGTAATTTTATAGTGCAAAGGAGATCTCAAATATCTTAAAAGCTATGAAATGATGGTCAACGTTTATGTAAGAGTTGGCATGTAAGAGCTGAAGTTTAGAACATGAATCTGCTCCATTTGAACTTAGTTTAGTTTAGAGATACAGAGCAGAAACAGGTCGTTCGGCCCACTGAGTCCACGCCGGCCAGCGATCCCCGCACACTAACACTATCCTACACACACTAGCGACAATTTACAATTTTACCAAGCCAATTAGCCTACAAACCTGTACGACTTTGGAGCGCGGGAGGAAACCTGAGCACCCGGAGAAAACCCACTCCGGTCACGGGGAGAACGTACAAACTCCGTACAGACAGCACCCGTAGTCAGGATTGTTTCTTGGGTAAGGCAGCAACTCTACCGCTGCGCCACTGCACCGCCCTTTGATGCCTCTTGACGATGGCTTTCCATAAAGGTTAAAGTGGACGAGATACAACTTTCATTGGAAAGGAGGAAATCAGCAGGTCAGGCAGCATCTGGGAAAGGAAACTGCGGAGCAGGACCATTCTTCAGATGTCTTCAGATGTCCATTGCCTCTCCAAATGCTGCCTGACCTGCTGAGTTCCTCCAGCACTTTGTGTTTCACTCAAGACTCCAGCATCCACAATCTCTTGTGGGTCCACAGTTTTCATGGGACATGTTTAATATTCCATTCAATTGTCAGCCCTTCTAACAGATTTGATTGTTCTGTGTGGATTTATTTTTCACAATTATAACAATTGGTAGGGATGAGAACACAAGAAACAAGAGCACCATGCAATCTGCTGGAGGAACTCAGCGTGTCGAGGAGTATCTGTGGGCAAATAGGGAGGTCAATGCTTTGGGTCTAAACCCAGCATGCTGTATAGTAAAGGGCCTGTCCCACTATACGAGTTTACCCAAGAGCTCTCCCGAGTTTAAAAAAAAATCAAACTCGTGGTAAGCACGTAAAATGTACGTAGCGGGTACGTCGGAGCTTGGGACGTCTCTTAGCGGCTCGTAACGCTAACGGCAGGTACTCGGGAAACGCGGTAAGCTCGTGAAGTTTTGTCAACATGTTGAAAAATGTCCACGAGAGCCCCGAGGACCTACGAGCGGCTATTACCGTAATTCTCCGAGTTCGAATCAGGGGAAACTCGGGAGAACTCTTGAATTACCTCGTACAGTGGGACAGGCCCTTAACAGTGATGCATTGATTCTGTTTCTAAAATTTAGTTCCATTAGCTTCATTAAAGACAATAGGGTTGCTGCCTTGCGCACCAGGGACCCGAGTTCAATCCTGACTATATACGGAGTTTGTACGTTCTCCCCGTGACCTGCATGGGTTTTCCCCGAGTGCTCTGGTTTCCTCCCACATCCCAAAGACGTACAGGTTTGTAGGTTAATTAGGTTCGGTGAAATTGTAAATTGCCCCTAGAGTGTAGGATGGTGTTAGTGTACAGGGTGATCGCTGGTCGGCGTGGGCTCGATGGGCTGAATGGCCTGTTTCCGCACTGTATCTTTGTAAAATCTAAAAAAGACCAAATACATAAGATAATGCATATACTTAAGAAGGAGGACAAGACAGATCTAGGGAAGGACATACCAGTCAGCAGTACACAAGGAAAATAGTGGAATCAACACTGAAGGAGAGAATAGAAAACCACTGTGTAATGAAAAGTATCATAATGAATTACCAGCATTGATTTCAAAAGAGGAGTTCTAGATTGATTGGCCTTATTGAATATTTTGCAGAGGTAGCGGGGAGTTGTAGACAATGATAATGCAGTAGAAAAGAAATCTATCTCAATTTCCAAAGGGCCTTTGATAAAGTATTCCTTAATAGAGTAATGATTGTCAGATAATATGGAGTCAGAAAACAAGTCGCAGATGGATTGCTAGCTGGCTTCAGGAGAGAGAGCAGTTCAGTTTAGTTTATTGTCACATGTACCGAGGTGCAGTGAAAGGCTTTTGTTGCGTGCTAATCGGTCAGCAGAAAGACATTACATGATTACAATCGATCCATTTACAGTGCATAGACAGATTTCAGAGCGTGGAACGATTGTAATATGAGTTTGTGGACCTGCTTCTGTGGCCAGCACTCAAATAGTCACCTGTTGGGCACCATCTTGGATGGAGAGTGGGAGTCATAAGATCAATAGATCATAAGATCGTAGGAAAGAACTGCAGATTAGAATAGAATAGAATAGAATCTTTAATTGCCACGCAACCAGGGTTGGTGTTATTTGGGTTCGGTACATGATGGTACACTGCTTTTGTTACATACTACTAATAACACAGATCACCGTAATAAAGGGCATCCATACCACATCACAAATCACAAATCTCACCAACAATACATAGTGCAAAAGAACAAACAAAGACCATAGACAAGACACTGTATACATCAAAAGTCATATTATTGTCTGATTATTGGACGGAATTGAGAGTTCTTATTGCTGAGGGGAAGAAACTGTTTTTAAAGCGGGTGGTTTTAGTAGCAAGTGACCTGAGGCGCCTCCCCGAAGGGAGAGACTGAAAAAGGTGATTTGCTGGATGGGAGTGGTCCGAGATGATCTTTTTGGCCCGTTGTGAGGTACGTTGGAGATAACTGGAATGGATTGAGGGGAGGGGGGAGTTGATGATCCTGGAGGCCTTGGAGACAATGCGTTGTATTCTGTGTAGTGAGTGACTATCGGTGTTACCGTACCAGACTGTGATTGAGGAGGTGATGATGCTTTCAATGATTGATTGATAGAAACGGACCAGGAGGTGTTTATCGACTCTGAACTTTTTGAGCTGTCTGAGGAAATATAGGCGTTGTTGACCTTTCTTGATGACGTGGTCTGCATTGATGTGCCATTTTAGATTATTGGAGATATAGGTGCCTAGAAACTTAAATGAGTTCGTGGAGGTTATGGGGTGAGAGTTGACATGGACCGGGGGTTTGTGGTTTTGATTGCGTCTGAAATCTATGATGATTTCTAAGGTTTTTGAAGTATTAAGCTGGAGGTTGTTGTCTGCGCACCATTTGACTGCGCTATCGACTGTTAGATGGTATTGTGATTCTTTGTTGTCTGAGATAAGGCCAATTATTGTTGTGTCGTCTGCATATTTAAAAATTTTAACTGAGCTGCATTGGGATGTGAGGTTGTTGGTGTAAAGTGAGAAGAGCTGGGGTGACAGAACGCACCCTTGGGGGGCTCCTATGTTGAGAGTCAAAGGGCTGGAGAGTTTTTCACCCACCTTGACTCTTTGCTGTCTGTTTGTTAGAAAGTGTAGAATCCAATGGCACATGGCTGGGTGGATGCTCATGTCCAACATTTTATTGTAGAGTTTAATCGGGTGTATAGTATTAAAGGCCGAGCTAAAATCTATAAACAGGATGCGTGCATAGGTGTTCGGTGATTCCAGATGATGAAGGGAATAGTGAAGAGCTAAGTTGATAGCATCCTCAACAGACCGGTTGGCCCTATATGCAAATTGGAAAGGGTCCATGATGGGGGCAGTGTGGGTTTTCAGATGGGTGAGGACTATGTGCTCAAAGGCCTTCATGGCGACTGATGTTAATGCCACAGGTCTATAGATGCTGGTTTAAATCGAAGGTAGACACAAAATGCTGGAGTAACTCAGCGGGACGGGCAGCATCTCTGGAGAGAAGGAATGGGTGACGTTTCGGGTCGAGACACCGTCTTCAGATCATAAGTGATATGAGTAGAATTAGGCCATTTGGCCAATGAAGTCTACTCCACCATTCAATCATGGCTGATCTATCTCTCCCTCCTAACCCCATTCCCCTGCCTTCTCCCCATAACCTCTGACATTACTAATTTATCTATCTCTGCCTTAAATATATCCACTGACTTGGCCTCCACAGCCTTCTGTGTCAAAGAATTCCACAGATTCACCACCCTATGACTAAGGAAATTCCTCATCATCTCCGTCCTAAAAGAACGTCCTTTAATTCTAAGGCTATGACCTCTAGTCACAGACTCTCCCACAAGTTGGGACATGTTGACCGACCGGTGTGGGCAAGGTGGGCCGAACGGCCTGTTTCCACACTGTATCACTCTATGACCAGTGGAAACATCCTCGCCACATCCACTCTATCCAAGCCTTTCACTATTCTGTACATTTCAATAAGGTCCCCCCTCATTCTTCTAAACTCCAGCGAGTACAGGCCCAGTGCCGACAGACAGAGATTGACGGAGTCAAGGAGATTCCCAATGGAAGAAGGGGATTATCAGTGGTCCATAGGGATCGGGGCTGGGACCACTGCTGTTCCCAGTGTGAATCAACAATTAGTGGTTTACACAATGCTGGTTCACAGAAAAGAAAAGATACAAGGTGCTAGACTAACACAGCAGAAACAGTCCATGTTCTCCAGGTAGACACAGAATGCTGGAGTAACAGCGGGACAGGCAGCATTGATGGAGAAAAGGAATAGGTGACGTCACGGGTCGGAACCCTTCTTCAGACTCCAGAAATGCTTTCGGACATGATGAGTTACTCCAGCACTTGGTGTCATTTTTTTACTCAAGGAATAGATCAGTCCTGTATATCCCCTGTCAGGACCCATCAGAATGTTTTAATGCCTCAGTAGGAACACCCCACTTTGTTCTATACTCTCAAGGGTATAGAACTTGTCTGCTTCATCTCTATGCATAGGGCAACCCCCCCCCCCTCCCGATCCTATGAACAATCACCTTCCCCGATACAAGTGAATCTCCCTCAGTGTAGTTTAGAGATACAGCGTGGAAAGAGGCCCTTCAGCCCACTGAGTCCCCACAGACCCCGCACATTAACACTACCCTACACACACTCGGGACCATTTTACAATTGTACATTTATACCAATTAATCTACAAACCTGCACGTCTTTGGAGTGTGGGAGGAAACCGAAGATATCGGAGAAAACCCAGGCAGGTCATGGGGAGAACGTGCAAACTCTGTACAGACAGCAACCTCAGGCGCTGTAAGGCAGCACCTCCTCCGCTGTGCCACAATGCCGCCACTCCTGCGCTTTGTTCTTGTGTTTCTGTTATTGAGACATTATCTTGTAATGCTCTAAATATGCAAGAACTATCAACTAAATATGATCCTACATTGATCGATCGTACTTTGTGCTAGCTTTTTATATTTTCTGGCTATCTTTATTTGTATTGATACACCAATATGTGGTATTTTGATATAATTTATCGATTAGATTAGCTAATCTAATATGAGCCTCATAACCTCCAATGCCTGTGTCGTCCGAATAAGTGCATTAATTTTTTTTTAAATCATACTTTCAGCCATGAAGGAGCCCTGGTTTATTGAATTAAATATACTTTTACATGGAATTTTGCCCTGTTCAAATGCCTTATTATTCAGATAAAACACTTCACTATTTTAATTGGATTATTTTCAGAATCATAGGTTGGGATACATGGCCTTCATAGAACCGTTTATTTTTTCTTATTATGCATAGCAGAGGGAATGGATTTTTGGACTATGAATTGTTTATGACTAAGGTAACATCAGAGCTGTTCTTTAAAAAGACTGCTTCAAGCAGTTATTACCATCGAGTCTGAGTTTGATTCCAGACGGATCAAAATAAATGTAGCCAAGGCACAAAGTGGGATTTATTCATAATTTATTGTACTCTCAAGAATACCAAGTTATCACTTCAGACAGAAGTCCCTGTGGACATTTGTGCATAGCTCCTGCTACAATCCTGTAACAGGGAATACTTGAATACAGTCAAGAATCTAATATACATGCACAATCTGAATCAACACTCATAAAGTCAAAGAGTCTTACAGCGTGGAAACAGTCCTTTCAGCCTAACTTGCCCACACCGGCCAATATGTCCCATCTACACTTGTCCCCCCACCTGCATTTGGCCCACATCGTCCCTGCAGTAGGAAGGAACTGCAGATGCTGGTGTACACCGAAGATAGACACAAAATGCTGGAGTAACTCAGCGGGACAGGCAGCATCTCTGGAGAGAAGGAATGGATGACATTTCGGGACCGAAGAAGGGTCTCGACCTGACACGTCACCCATTCCTTCTCTCCAGAGATGCTGCTTGTTCCAGCATTTTGTGTCTATCTTCGGTGTCAACCAGTATCTGAAGTTCCTTGCATCTTTGGTTGTATCTTTGGTTGCATTATGGACTTCAGCGTAACACTATTATGGTCACCAAGTATAATGGTTATTCAATTACGGTATTAATTGTTATATATTTATAATAATAATAATAATAATAATAATAATATATTTTATTGTCATTGCACGTCAGTGCAACGAGATTTAGTATGCAGCTCCAACCGATGAAAAAGAAAAGTAAAATAAATAAATAAGCTGTGTGTCGTGACCATCCGAGGGAGACAGTCCAGGGGGGGTGGGGGGCACTCAGCAGGGCCGGTTCAGAGCCGCTATAACTCTTGGAATAAAGCTGTTTCTGAGTCTGGAGGTTCGGGCGTAGAAGGCCTTGTAACGTCTGCCGGAGGGAAGTAGTTCAAACAGTCCGTTACAGGGGTGTGATGAGTCTTTATGGATGCTGACGGCCTTCCTGAGGCACCATGTGTGGTAGATGCCCTCCAAAGCTGGTAGCTCTGTCCCAATGATCCTCTGCGCTCTGTGGACGACGCGCTGAAGAGCTCTCCTCTCCGCCTCCGTGCAGCTGAGATACCACACAGAGATGCCATACGTTAATATGCTCTCTGTGGTGCAGCGGTAAAACGTTGGGGCAGACCAGTCTTTTTTAATGTCCTCAGGAAGAACAGTCGTTGCTGTGCCTTCTTGACCAGCGCAGCGGTGTTGGTGGATCATGTGAGGTCCTCTGAAATGTGAGTGCCCAGAAACTTAAAGCTGGACACTCTCTCCACACTTTCCCCGTAAATGGAGATTGGGGCGTATTCTCCATTATGGGACCTCCTGAAGTCAATAATCAGCTCCTTGGTCTTGGAGGTGTTTAGTGACAAGTTGTTACGTGTGCACCAGTCCGCCAGGTTCTATGTGTTCTTGTATTAATGGGCCTGTTAAGGTGCAGGATGTAGGAATTTAATTTTCCCGTTGCCGGTACATATGACAATTAAGGGTTTCGTCCCGAAACGTTGCCTATTTCCTTCGCTCCATAGTTGCTGCTGCACCCGCTGAGTTTCTCTAGCATTTTTGTGTACCTACTGACAATTAAACACTCTTGGCTCTCTAAAGGATGCAATACAATTTCTAGAGATTTTTCTTTAAATTATAGTTTAGTTTAGAGATACAGCATGGAAACAGGCCCTTCGGCCCACCGAGTCCGCGCCGACCAGTGATCCCCGCGCACTAACACTATCCTACACACACTAGGGACAATTTGACATTCATGCCAAGCCAATTAACCTACAACCCTGTACGTCTTTGGAGTGTGGGAGGAATTCAAAGATCTCAGAGAAAACCCACGCAGGTCACGGGGAGAACGTTAAAACTCCGTGCAAACAGCACCCGTGGTTAGGGTCAAACCCGGGTCTCTGGCGCTGAAAGACAGCGCCATTACCACTGCACCACCCTGCAGTAATATGGACGAAAAAGTTAAAAATGCTGTCGATACTCCAGACTTGCAGATTTTTCCTACTTTCTGTCAAATGGTCCTGGGTGACTGATTGCTTTAATGGTTGAGCAGCATTCTTATTTCAAATGTGTCAAGATTTATGAATATTTCATTTTTTAAAAGCTGTTAAGGATGCTGAAAACTACAAGGCGGACTGACAGATAATAGTACAGAAAGGGCTGTACAAACATATAATGAAGTAATTTCATTCAGTGTCAGAGTTTGATGCACCAAATTCAATCAGTGTGAAATTAAAAAAAGGAGTTGATTCTGTTCCAGACAGTTGCAAGAACCATCACTAATCTGCTTCAAAGAAAAGTGCTTATTTTAGCTGTGAGCTGTTCATCATTCTTTTTGCGGGGACAGTAAATGACAATTTGCTCCAAGATATGCAAAGTGTGGGTAATCAGGTGATGGTGCTTTCCAAAAAATATCTCTTTGAGCAAAAGAACATTAGAATGCAATTTGGACCTTTTAGTTCGGATGCATTTATTGGGCAGCTTACAACCCAGCGGTATGAATATTGATTTCTCCAACTTCAAGTAACCCTTGCTTTCCCTCTCTCTCCGTCCCACCCCCACCCTAGTTCTCCGGCTAGTTTTACTGCCCTCTTGATGAATGTCACTGATTGCACGCCTCGTTGTCACCTTCCCCTCAGCCAACAATGAACCATTCTACATTTCCCTGATCGTCGTCTGCTTTGATCTGTCCTTTTCACACCTTATTCATCAATATCTCGAATCTCCATCTCCCCTGACTCTCAGTGTGAGGAAGGGTCTCGACCTGAAACGTCACCCATTCCATCTCTCCGGAAATGCTGCCTGTCCCGCTGAGTTACTCCAGCCTTTTGCATCTATCTTTGGTGTAAATCAGCATCTGCAGTTCCTTCCTATGCATTTGTTTGCTGCCAGTTCATAAGTGAAAGGTGCAGAATTAGGCCATTTGACCCATCATGGCTACTCTGCCATTAAATCCTGGCTGATCTATACACAGAAGGTGGTGGTGCCTGGAACGTGCTGCCAGGGGTGGTGGTGGAGACAGGTATGATAGTGGCATTTAGGAGACTTTTAGCTAGGCACATGGATAGGCCGGGAATGGAGAAATGCAGGTCAAATGATTTAGCTTAGATAGGGCATATTGGTCGGCATGGGTGAGTTGGGCCGAATGGTCAGTTTCAACGGCGTATGAATCTATGTGTAGGCATTTAGTGTTGTCGTAGAGTGATACAGCGTGGAAACTAGCCCTTCAGCCCAACATGTACCAACTACACTAGTCCATATCCCTCCAAACCTGTCCTATCCATGTACCTGTCTAACTGGTCTGAAAGAAGAGATTAACTTAGCTTGGCATCATGTTCACCACAGATATTATGGGGCAAAGTGCATGTTCTACTTTTCTGTGTTCTCTGTTCTAAGTCCATGGCAATGCAAGAGGTGGTCCAAAGTGGTCTGTGACAAGATAGGATTAGGGTTGTCCGGTTGGTTCAAGAACCCTGATAGGTGTGGATGAAGAATGTGGTTTAGTGTAATGATGACATAACTATGGGTGGCACAGAGAACAAGCTTCTGCCTCACAGTGCCAGGGACCCGATTATGATCCTGACTACTGGTGCTGCCTGTGGGGAGTTTGTACCTTCTCCCTGTGACCTCGTGGGTTTTCTCCGGGTGCACCAGTTTCTTCCCAGATTCCAAAGGCGTGCAGGTTTGTTGACTAATTGGCCTTTGTAAATTGTCCCCAGTATGAAGGGAGTGGGTGAGAAAGTGGGATAACATGGAACTAGAGTGCGGGTGATCGCTGGTCGGTGGGGACTCGGTGGGCCGAAGAGCCTGTTTCCCTGCTGTATCTCTAAGCTAAACTAAACTGCGAGATCCCAGGTGCATAAAAGTAATTGAGTGGCCTTGACTGTCACTTCACATTCCATGACTGTTCCATGACTGGTAGTGTCTTTTACTTTTACTTTAGTTTAGAGATACAGCGGGGAAACAGGCCCTTCGGCCCACCGAGTCCGCACCAACCAGCGATCACCCGCACACTTGATCTATCCTACACACTAGGGACAATTTACAGAAGCCAATTAACCTACAAGCCCGCACCTCTTTGGAGTGTGGAACCTGGAGAAAACCCACACAGTCGCAGGGAGAACGTGCACACTCCGTACAAACAGCACCCGTGGTCAGGATCGATCCCCGGCCTCTGGCAATGTAAGGCAGCAACTCTACCGCTGCCCCACTGTGCCGCCTAAATATAGAAATATAATAGTTCCTAGTTCTGGTATGCTCTTTTTGAAAATAAATCACATTCAAGAGTGATTTATTGTCATATGTCCTGGATGGGACAATGAAATTCTTACTTGCTGCAGCACAACAGAATATGTGAATATGTAAACATAGTACATAACGAGGGAAGAGAAAAAAAAGTTCAATAAATAACAATTATAGTGCAATAATAATATAGTCTTTTGTAGTTCAGAGCTTATTCACTGTTGTGTTTAATAGCCTGATGGCTGTAGGGAAGAAGCTGTTCCTGAATCTGGACGTTACAGTTTTAAGGCTCCTGCACCTTCTTCCTGATGGCAATGAAAGTGGCCAAGCCTTGTTTTAATTTGAAACAGTGAAAATGCAAAAAAACTTGCACTATGTTAGGTGGAGAGGCCAGATTGCTGTTTGTGGTTCACTGTCATTCAAACCTGCGCTGTAATTAAAACTATCATAGCCCCTGGGACAATTTATGCAAAGATTCTGTGCAGAAAACGATGCCATCCATGTTGAGTGTAGGCTTTTGGAGTTTGTCACAAGATGCTACCGAATTATTTATAGTCATCATGTGTGTCACAGTGACATCACCAGTGGGTCATATGCACAGATTGACAAAGTCTTTACAGCAACATGTTCTGTTCGGGGGGGAAAACAGAAATTATTAGTCATGCTTCTCCACAAAGTATATGTTTTAACCATCTGAAACATAAAATATAGAACAGTCCAGCACAGGAACAGGCCCTTCGGCCCTCAACATCTGTGCTGAACATGATGTCAAGTCCAACGCTAACCTGCCTCCACATAATTCATATCCCTCCATTCCTTACATAGCCAACCTTTCGTTTAATATTTCTTGAATAAACCAATTTATATTTTACACAGTGTAAACCAGCATCTGCAGTTCACTCCTACACAGTTCATCTGCTTTAGATCTGTTAACCCATGTCCCTGCAATGCCAACACTTGTGTTGTAAGTACCAAAAATATTTAACATGTATTTTTAAATCCCAGTCTTTATCCAAATTAATTCATTCAAGCCACTACTCATTACATCTGTTATACGAAGCACCACGTATTTTGTGTTTAAAGTAATGTGGAAAAGTTTATGTCTGTTCTTCAGACAGATATTTTTAAGGCAGAGATTGCCAAATTCCCGATTAGTACAGGTGTCGGGGATTATGGGGAGAAGGCAGGATAATGGGGTTAGGAGGGAGAGATTGATCAGCCATGATAGAATGGTGGTAGACTTGATGGGCCGAATGGCCTAATTCCTCTCCAATCACTTTTGAACTCATGAACTTTTCATCCATTGTCATCCAAATATTTAATGGGCACATAAATTAATACAATATTTCTCCTCAATTGATATGAGAAACTTAAATGAATTATTTTCATCTCTAACCTCTATCAGTTGCGTGATATCCTCAGTAACTCAACAGGAAATCTATGAGAACATGATGAGGCTTGTCTCTCGCTAGTCTCTAACATCTCACAGTGTCAGACTTAAAAGTCTGATTCTGCAAAATATTCCATTTTAATATCCTGCCATCTCAAAATATTCAAAGGCATTGCAATAGATTACAACTCAACAATCTTCCAAATGTGTTTCATTAAAGAAAGACACAGAACATCCTTCTTCCCTGCTAGTTTTTGCTGAGTTTAATAATCTGCCGTCAACCAGGAGTGGCATTGAGGATTTACAAGGGACTGCGAACACTAATGTTAATAAACATTTGCCTTCAGTTCCTGCTCATCAATCCTGCACCATTGCTTCTAAGTGGTCACTTCTCATTAGCAGCAGCATCTCATGGAGTTATAGTCATATACAGTGTGGGAACAATCTCTTTGGCCCAACTTGACCACACCAATCAACATGTCCCATCAACACTAGTCCCAACTGCCCATATTCCACTAAATGTGTCCTAAAGGTTCAATGGTTCTTTATGATCACGTGTACCAAGGTACAGTGAAATTCATTTTGGCATACACATCAGTAAGATAATTGCCACACATAAGTATAATTCCCAATTAAAATCAGAATGTACAGAAACAGCCCACTGAGTCCAAATGCAAGAATCGCTAGGTCCATATGCAAGAGTCCAATATTTGTTGACGTAGGTGTTGTCGTAGGTTGTCGCCAGGTGTCGTAGGTGAATTCCATTAAAACTAGTCCATGGCAGTCGCCTAAAGAGTCGCCTAAGTGGGACAGGCAAAATAATTGTTTCTTAAACGTTGCAATAGGTAGAGTGACACAATAGCATCAGCTACCTCCTCTGGCAGCTTGTTCCATACACACACCACCCTTTTGTGTAAAAATGTTGCCCCTCAGGTTCCTATCAAATCTTTCCCCCCCCTCACCTTAAACCAATGTCCTCTGGTTCTCGATTCCCCTACTATGGGCAAGAGACTCTGTGCATCTAACTAATCTATTCCTCTCATGATTTTGTACATGGAACAAAATGACAGACTAAAATCAGAACCATCTTAGTTATGCAAAGAACAATGAAAATCACTGTCACAAAAGCCTCTGAACAGTGACTTATCTGCAATTTTCAAGAGGAAAATCAGGAGGTATTTGCATTAGAGTGTCAGAGAATATTCAACTGAAATAGTTGAGATGAATGGTAGAAACGGCTGCATGTTTGAACAACCTACTGCTGTTCCCATTTTCAGATCCTTCAGGCAGGAACCAGTTGAACAGGCAGTAAATCACTTTTGTGCAATGGAAATTTCAATGAACAGCAGGACTTAGCAATTGTCTGCTTCATGTGTTGCAGTCTGTTTAAGCTTCCTCAGAAAGGGCTGTGGAAAATGTACTTCCTCAGTACATGCAATGGTACAGGAAATCCAGCAGACAATATATGTGGCTCAGCATTTCCACCAACATTCATATCACAGCTTCACAAGGTTGCCACAGTGGTACAGATGATGAAGCTGCAGCCTCACGCATGAGAGACCCGGGTTTGATTCTGACCTCAGGTGCTGCCTGTGTGGAATTTGCATGTTCTCCTTGGGACCTTGTGGGTTTCCTTCGGGTGCTCTGGTTTCCAGCTACATCCCAAAGGCATGTGGGTTTGTAGGGTTAAGCTTTTCATTGTACCTTGGTACACATGACAATAAACTAAACTAAAAGGGAAACTGAAACTGAAATTAATTGGCAACCATAAAATTATTGTCCCTATTGTGTAGAGAGTGGAAATGAAAGTGAGATAACATAGAACTAGTGTGAATGGGTGTGTAGGAAGGAACTGCAGATGCTGGTTTAAATCGAAGATAGACACAAAAAGCTGGAGTAACTCAGCGGGACAGGCAACATCTCTGGAGAGAAGGAATGGGTGGCGTTTTGGGTCGAGACCCTTCTTCAGAATCGAAACATCATCCATTCCTTCTCTCCAGAGATGCTGCCTGTCTCGCTGAGATGCCCCTGTCCCACTTAGGAAACCTGAACGGAAACCTCTGGAGACTTTGCGCCACACCCAAGATTTACGTGCGGTTCCCGGAGGTTTTTGTCAGTCTCCCTACCTGCTTCCACTATCTGCAACCTCCGGCAACCACCTACAACCTCCGGGAACTGCACGGAAACCTTGGGTGGGGCGCTAACTCTCCAGAAGTTTCATTTCAGGTTTCCTAAGTGGGACAGGGGCATTACTCCAGCTTTTTGTGTCTATCTTTAGTTTAAACAGGTGATCGATCGTTGGCGTGGGCCAAATGGCCTGCTTTCATGCTGTACCTCTGAACATAGACTTCAGACTCGCTTATCATACAAAGTACCATAGTCCAAATGAGGCCTCAACTAATCTCTCTTCTATTAGATTACTAGCCAGATATCATGTGTTTCTGGCCCTGATTAGTCCTGGGTTTTTTCTTCTCCTTTCGTGACCCAAAATGTCACCTATCCATTTTCTCCACAGATGTTGCCTGACCCGCTGACTTGCTCCAGCACACTTTGTGTCTATCGATATTATCAGAGTAGATAGACACAAAATGCTGGAGTAACTCAGCCGGACAGGCAGCATCTCTGGAGAGAAGGAATGGGTGATGTTTTAGGTTGAGACCCTTCTTCAGTTTTGCCCCAAAACGTCACCCATTCCTTGTCTCATGAGGCCGTAAGGAATAGGAGTAGAATTAGGCCATTCGGCCCATCAAGTCTACTCCGCCATTCAATCATGGCTGATCTACCTCACACTCCAACCCCCAGCTCCAGAGATGCTGCCTACCCCGCTGTGTTACTCCAGGATTTTGGATTTTGGTCTATCATTACTTACGGAGTTGTTTGGGGCTTCACTTTGCAAGAGACCTTGTTGCTGTCCAGACCTTACAAGGGCAAAATCTGCTCCACATTGCCATTACATATGTTCCTAGATGCCCCACTGTTTGATTTAGTCCAGTTATGTTGTTTATTCACTCTCCATACAGACCGCTGTATTATTTCCCCCAACTCTTTCACCTTATCTAAGGTTATCTCCATTCATCCTGATTTATAGAAACAGAGACATAGAAACATAGAAAATAGGTGCAGGAGTAGGTGCCATTCGGCCCTTCGAGCCTGCACCACCATTCAATATGATCATGGCTGATCATCCAACTCAGTATCCTGTACCTGCCTTCTCTCCATACCCCCTGATCCCTTTAGCCACAAGGGCCACATCTAACTCCCTCTTAAATATAGCCAATGAACTGGCCTCAACTACCTTCTGTGGCAGAGAATTCCAGAGATTCACCACTCTCTGTGTGAAAAATGTTGTTCTCATCTCGGTCCTAAACGATTTCCCCCTTATCCTTAAACTGTGACCCTTGAACTATCTTTGATAGTTCATAAAGTTAATGTTATACCGGGTAAGTATTGGCCAACATTTGCAAAAATCAAAAGGTCGTTTTCCCAAATAGGTTCATTCCTCCTCAACTCTTTGCTTTGTCTGGTGAATGTGTGACAGAGAGAGTTTGCAGTGAATGTCTGGAGTGAACCTGGAACAGTTGAGGGCAATTAATGATAACTAGTTTAGTTATTTTTAGTTTAGAGATACAGCTCTTCAGCCCACCGAGTCTGTGCCTGACTAGTGATCCCCGTACACTAGCACTACACTACAGATACCAGGGTCGATTTGCATTTATACCAAAGCCAATTAACCTACAAACTCTTTGGGATGTGGGAGGAAAACCGGGCAACCGGAGAAAACCCACGCGGTCATGGGGGAGAACATACAAGCTGCATACAGACCCGTAGTCAGGATCGAACCTGGGTCTCTGGCTCTGTAAAGGGCCTGTCCCACTTGGCCGTCATTTGCGCGTCACGCAGATGGCGTGCGAAGATTCTGTACATCACAAAATCCTGCGACGCCGCGCGGCTGCGCATCACAGCCTATGTAACGCGCACCATGCGCGCATCACGTGCGTGTCACAACGCGCCCGTCGTGCATCGTTACACGTAAATGATGTTGCCTAAATTACGCGCAAATGATGGACAAGTGGGACAAGCAGCAACTTTACCGCTGCACCACCGTGCCACCCTTTGAACTGTTAGTTGGAACTGTTATAATGTACAATAGCAGAATAATAATTGACAGAGATATGCTTGAATGAGCATACTTCATCTTACTGTTTTAATTGTGCTTCTTCTGGTCATAGACATTGGAAGCTGGCTGGAGCTGTTTGGATTTCAGTTGCACAATGTGGTTCCTGGATTCCCAAAGCCTGAAATGAACGTCATGGAAGCAACGTATGAACTTCTGAAAACTCAAACCAGAACACAAGACTGGGATCCCAGCAAGGTATGGCATGTAAATATACCTT
This sequence comes from Amblyraja radiata, assembly GCF_010909765.2. Taxonomy (NCBI): domain Eukaryota; kingdom Metazoa; phylum Chordata; class Chondrichthyes; order Rajiformes; family Rajidae; genus Amblyraja; species Amblyraja radiata. The sequence goes on from NC_045967.1 coordinate 50,063,496, forward strand.
CCACCAGTTTTCATTTGTTATACAATTTCTCCCCCTTTTTTTTAACAAAAGCAATGGATTTTGCTATGGGAACATCACTGACACTGCAAACTCTCTTTCAAGTAGCGTCCTGCATGGATGAACCAAGGCAAATTACTTCAGCATAGGAAGAGGGGTCTCGACCCGAAAACATCACCCATTCCTTCTCTCCAGAGATGCTGCCTGTCCCGCTGTGTTACTCCAGCATTTTGTGTCTATCTTCAAATTACTTCAGCAGTTGGTAAACTTAAAGGAAATTACGGATGAATCCAATCCAAAACATGACTTCAGAATTAAGGGACAGAAGTTTAGGGGTAACATGAGGGGGAACTTCTTTACTCAGAGAGTGGTAGTGGTGTGGAATGAGCTTCCAGTGGAAGTGGTGGAGGCAGGTTCGTTGGTATCATTTAAAAATAAATTGGATAGGTATATGGATGAGAAGGGAATGGAGGGTTATGGTATGAGTGCAGGCAGGTGGGACTAAGGGTAAAAAGTTGTTCGGCACGGACTTGTAGGGCCGAGATGGCCTGTTTCCGTGCTGTAATTGTTATATGGTTATATGGTTATAATCCTTGTACAAGTCCACCATCGATTTTCCAGACACTGGTGATCCGGCGCCTCCGATAATCCGGACAAAATTACAAGAATGCATTTGAAATTCTCCCCAATATATTTTCCACAGGATTAGGATCAGGATTGCATACTTTAAATTTCCCCTGCTACCATGATGAGATTTGAACTCGTAGGTCAAGGTTTCAAGGTCAAGGTTTCAAGGTCAGTTTATTGTCACATGTACTAATTAAGGTACAGTGAAATTTGAGTTACCATACAGCCATACTAAGTGAAAAGCAACAAGACACACAGCTTCATCAATAAAAGTTAACATAAACATCCACCACAGAGGCTCCCCACATTCCCCACTTTGATGGAAGGTAATAATGTCCAATCTCCAGATAGTAATTCAGGACCCACTTATTTGCGTGGTAACCAAACAACAATGTGACCATTCTCTCCAATTTAACATTTAATAGCAACCAGTTTGTACAACCAGTATATTCCCATAGATCGCAAAACCAATGAGCTTGCCCAGTCTTAGTAACCAGCATTATAATGTTCCCTGATTTTCTTTTAGTTTTGGTTAGTTTAGAGATACAGCGCGAAAACAGGGCCTTCGGCCCACCGAGTCCGCACCAACCAGCGATTTCCCCGTACACTAGCACTATCCCACACACTAGGGACAATTTACAATTTTTACCAAAGCCAATTAACCTACAAACCTGTACGTCTTTGGAATGTGGGAGGAAACCGGAGCAGCCAGAGAAAACCCATGCGGTCACGGGGAGAACGTACAAACTCCGTACAGGTAGCATCGGTAGTTAGGATCGAACCCGGGTCTGTGATACTGTGAGGCACCAATTGTACCGCTGCGACACCATGCTGCCCCTGATTTTATGCTGGATCACATATTAATTCAAAACTATGTTAATGATGTATTCATTATACAGTTACTAGAAGCGTGTAAAAATGCTGAAGACAGACACAAAATGCTGCAGTAACTCAGCGGGACAGGCAGCACTTCCGGAGAGAAGGAATGGGTGACATTTTAGGTCGAGAGCCTTTATCAGACTGAGAGTCAGGGGAGAGGAAGACACAGAGATATGGAAGGGGAAGGTGTGAAAACGAGAGATCAAAGGGGACGAGGAAAATGTAGAATAGATCATTGTTAGCTAGGGGAAGGTGACAACGAGGCATATAAAAATGTAAAATTGCTGTATGATTCACCAAAACTTCATCAATACCTTTTGGTGATTTTGACCCAAAAACAAAAAAATGCCATAAAGCTCTCTCCTAAGTCTCCATTAGACTGGCCAGCTACCAGCCAGAAATATGATTCATCATCCCTCTCATGAATTAGAGGTTAAAGTATACTCAAAGTAATATCTCACTGTGTTGTGATGAGCAGTTTACGATATGTGACAATATCCATGTAATTTATGCATATGAGCTATACTCATTCTCGCACCTGCTCAGACTCGTGCATATAATTATGTAAATCAGTCAGTGACCTTTAACTAGGAAATAAATCATTCTTGCTTTTGATCCCACCATGATCCGGAAGTGGCAGCGCTGTGAAACGGCTGCGGCTCGCCTGCAGTCTGTCTGTTTTTACTTTTTTGTGTTGTTTTTTTTGTCTAGTTCAGTTAAATGTTTGGTTACCAGGTTGTGTTATGTGTGTGGGGGGGGGGGGGGGGGGGGCTGGAACAGGGCTTTCTGTCTCTCCCTTCGGGGGAATGCGACTTTTTTGTCGTATCCCCCTTCTCTTCCCCCGCCTGCGCTGAGGCCTAATGGCGGAGCTGGCGGCCTCCAACCTGCGACCGACCTCGAGGATCCGGAGGTTGAGCCAGCCAGGACTCACCAATGCGAGGCTGGCCGTCTTCGAGCTGCGGCGACGTTCGGGCAGCGGCACGACTCGGCGCTCCGGTGAGGGCGGACGGCGCGGGGCTGAGACACTCCCGTGTGGGCGGCGCGGCTACCGGCTGGAAGGCGCTCCCGTGAGGGCGGCCTGGGTCCCGGCTGGAAGGCGCTCCCGTGAGGGCGGACCGGCTCCCGGGTGAAAGGTGCTCCCGTGGGGGCAGCCCGGTGCGGGGCTGAGACGCTGCCGTGTGGGCGGCCCGGTGCGGGGCTGAGACGCTCCCGTGTGGGCGGCCCGGTGCGGGGCGGAGACGGTGCTCCGGTGGCTGAGGCGGCGTTCTGGCGGCAGCGACCTGAATCCGGGGTTCGGCCGCGGGCCAGTGGATGACATCGTCGGGAGCTTGCAGGTCACAGGCTGGTGCCTGTTTTCCGGAGCTCCCGTTGCAACAGCTGCGTCCGCTGGACTGGAGGGCGGCAGCTTCGACCACCCCGGGCCGCGGAGCTTGAACCGCGGGACTGACTTACCATCGCCCGGTGGGGGATCGCCTCAGCGCAGAGGGAGAAGAGGAGGGAAGAGACAGTAACCCTAAGACTTTTGCCTCCATCACAGTGAGGAGGTGTTTGGTGAACTCACTGTGGTGGATGTTAATTTGTGTTTATTGTGTGTTGTTATTATTACATGTATGGCTGCAGGCAACAGCATTTCGTTCAGACCGAAAGGTCTGAATGACAAATAAAGGATTCAATTCAATTCAATTCTTCAAGTGTGTGTAGAGCCATCTTTCTCCCTCTAATACGTGCTAGTTTTACCTATATCGTAAGCAGACACATATCAAAACATAATACTCAATACCTTTGATATATATTAACTCTGCTTTCAACCCTGCTTTATCCCATGTTCAGTTCAGAATCTGCTAATGCCAAGTAAATTAACCAAGATAACATGGGCAATATCAAGAGTTAAACTCAGCAAGGATTGGGATTATCTGCCCAAAATAGTGAGAACCTTTATAAAAATATATATTGATATTGAGTTCACGTCACAGGAGCAGAATTAGGCCATTCCGCTCATCGTGTGTACTCCACCATTCAATCATGGCTGAATTATCATTCCCCCTCAACCCCATTCTCCTGTCTTCTCCCTGTAACTTTTGACACCCTTACTAATCAAGAACCTGTCAAATGTCTGCTTCGTTACTTTACTAGGTTTTATATTAAAGTGGTGCATAGCTGGTAGAGCTGCTGCCTCACTGCACCAGAGACTCGGGTTCAAACCTGACCTCGGGCACTGTCTATGTGGAGTTTGCACGTTCTCCCTGTGAATGCATGGGGTTAACTCCAGGTGCCCCTTTTTTCTCCTGATCTCTCCCACATCCCAAAGACGTGCAGGTTTGTAGGTTAGACCTCTGTAACTAGTGCCGGGAGCAAATGTGAAAATGGGATAAAATAGAACTAGCTAACAATAAGCCATTCTATATTTCCTTGACCAACGTCTGCTTTGATCTGTCGTTTTCACACTTTGCCCTTACTTATCTCTAGTCTGCCTCTCCCCTGACTCTCGACCCAAAACATCACCCATTCCTTCTCTCCAGAGATGCCGCCTTTCCTCTGAGTTACTCCAGCATTTTGTGTCTGTCTATGGAACTAGTGTGAACGGGTGATCGATGGTCATCATAATAATAATAATAATAATATCATTTATTGTCATTGCACGTCAGTGCAACGAGATTTAGTGTGCAGCTCCACTGATGTACAAGAAAGGTAAATAAATACAATACATAAATAAGCAAGCTGAATTGATTGACGTGACCATCTGAGGGAGACTGTCCAAAGGGGGTGGGTGGGGGGGCACTCATTTGGGCCGGTTCAGAGCCGCTATAGCTCTTGGGATAAAAATATTCCTGAGTCTGGAGGTTCGGGCGTAGAAGGCCTTGTAACGTCTGCCGGAGGGAAGTAGTTGAAACAGACCGTGACAGGGGTGTGATGAGTCCTTATGGATGCTGAGGGCCTTCCTGAGGCACCGCGTGTGGTAGATGCCCTCCAAGGCTGGTAGCTCTATCCCGATGATCCGCTGCGCTCTGTTAACGACGCGCTGAAGAGCTCTCCTCTCCGCCTCCGTGCAGCTGAGATACCACACAGAGATGCCATACGTTAGTATGCTCTCTGTGGTGCAGCGGTAGAACGTTGTCAGCAGCTGTTGGGGCAGACCAGTCTTTTTTAATGTCCTCAGGAAGGCCGTACGGCCTATTTCTCAGTGGGCCGAGCGGCCTATTTCTCAGTGGGCCGAACGGCCTATTTCTATGCTGTATCCTGCAAATCATATATATATACTGCAGATTTCATCATATTTTGCAGTGTTAATATTTTACTCTTCTCACAAGAACAGTTCCATCGCAACAAATATATGAAAGGGCTGTAGTTTGATCCCCAGTTATAGCAATGCATTGCAATGAAGTGCAGGAGATGAGACTTTATTCACATAGATTCTTATCAGAATGGGAGTAGATTATCACAAGTGACAATTGAAAACAAGTCAATCACTACATTGGTGGGGAAATTGGATCAGTGTGCAGCTCTGCAGTGAATGATGGAACAATTTATTCGGTTCTTAAGGCAGGCTTTTTTAAATGAATGATTTTATCATTGTGATGTAATACATTCTCAGAATTATTCAAACAATACCGTGACCAGCCGCATTCAATAGATCTTCCCTGAAATATACCTTAAGAGTCATAGAATATCCAGCTAGATTTAGTTTAGTTTAATTTTAGAGTTACAGCATGGAACCAAGCCCTTCGGCCCACCGAGTCCAAACCGACCAGCGATCACCCGTACACCAGTTCTATCCCACACACTAGGGACAATTTACAGAAACCCATTAACATACAAACCTGCATGCCTTCAGAATGTGGGAGGAAACCGGAGAAAACCCACGCGGTCATAGGGAGGATATACAAACTCCATCCAGACAGCGCCCGTAGTCAGGATTGAACTTGGGTCCCTGGCTCTGTAATGCAGCAACTCTACCTCTGCGCCACCGTGCCGCACCTAGTTGAATGTTATGTTCGGTATATTGGACATTGGGGCATATTAATTTTATGTTGATGGCATTTTGAATGTGAGGTTTTATATTTAGATGATATTGATAAAAATGTACAGATTTGGGAGAAATATTTACGGATTGTTGGACTTCTTCATGATTCTGCTGAAGGAAATATTACCTTTATTCCATTACATAGTTATATTAAATCATGAAACATATAGACCTCCCATCTACCTCATGGGTGAACTTTGAACTCTTTAATCGGACTTTATCTTGCACTTAACGTTATATCCGTTTTCCTGTATCTGTGCACTGTAATCACATGGTCTTTTCGCTGACTGGATAGCATGCAACAAAATAAACATTTCACTATATCCCAGTACATGACAATACAATAATGAACTAAACTAAACTGAACTAAACAGGACAAAGACACAAAAAGCTGGAGTAACTCAGCGGGACAGGCAGCATCTCTGGAGAGAAGGAATGGATGACGTTTTGGGTCGAGACCCTTCTTCAGACTGGTTAGGGATAAGGGAAACAAGAGATATAGATGGTGATGTGGGGAGATAAAGAACAATGAATTAAAGATATGCAAAAAAGTAAGGATGATAAAGGAAACAGGGTGGGGGAGGGATAGAGAGAGAGGGAATGTCGGGGCTACCTGAAGTGAGAGGAATCAATGTTCATACCACTGGGCTGTAAAATATGAGATGCTGTTCCTCCTAAACAGGAAATCCCTCTGCTTCTCATTTCTCCTAGTACCACCTATATCTCTCCCCTGACTCTCAGTCTGAAGAAGGGTCCCGACCTGAAACGTCACCCATTCCTTCTCTCCAGAGATGCTGCCTGTCCCGCTGAATTACTCCAGCATTTTGTCTCTACATGATCACAATCGATCCGTGTGTAGGTGCATGATAAGGGAAGAATGTTTAGTGCAAGGTAAAGCCAGCACGGTCTGATCAAGGCTAGTCCGAGGGTCACCAAAAAGGTGGATAGCAGTTCAGTAGAGCTCTCTGGTTGTGGTAGGATGCTGCCTGATCCGCTGAGTTACTCCAGCATTTTTGTGTGCATGTTTGGCTTAAATCAGCACCTGCAGTCCCTTCCTGCACTAAACAGGAGTTGTTTTGTTTCTTTCAGGTTGTGCTGGGCATACAGTGCGAACTGCAGAAGCAGCTGAAAAGCTTCATCTCCCTGGAGCGGCTGCCCCAGGCCTACATCAGGAACTACCACAAATGCCAGGACAAGCGGCCGAGGTTTGCCGCGGTCGCCTCCGTCTTCGGCAGGGGGGTCAAGTTCGCCGTGAAGGACGGCCTGGTGACGGCCGACATCATCGGGGTGGCCAGCGACGACAGCAGGCGGATCGCCGCCATCCTGAACGGGGCCGACTACCTGGAGAACCTCCACTTCACCGTGGACGGCCGGGACACGCACTACTTCGTCAAGTCGGGGCCTCTGGAGGAAGACCTGATCATCGTCGGCAACGCGGGGGGAGGCCGCGTACTGGAGAACGGCGTCAACGTGACCGTCTCTCAGATGACCTCGGTGGTGAACAGAAGGACTAGAAGGTTCGCAGACATTCAGCTGCAGTACGGGGCCCTGGGCTTCAACATTCGCTACGGCGCCACCATCGACGAGGAGAAGGTCCACGTGCTGGAGATGGCCAGGCAGCGGGCCGTAGACCGTGCCTGGGCAAAGGAACAGCGGCGGCTGCAAGAGGGGGAGGTAGGGGCGAGGTCCTGGACTGATGGGGAGAAGCCACAGCTGTTGAGCAATGGACGAGTGCAAGGCTACGACGGCTATTTTGTATTGCCCGTGGAACAGTTTCCGGATCTTTCCGACAGTGCCAACAACATCCAGTTCATGAGGCAGAGTGAAATAGGAAAAAGGTAACGGCGTGGGAAAGCCTGCCTATCAGTCACCAAAGACTGCCTGTTTTTCAAAACATTTATTGATTTGCTGTACTCTTTTTCTAGAATGATATCCTGTACATATTGTGATGGAGAAATGTCGATTTTCAAGCTGCCTTCAAATGTGATAAAATATGGTATTAGAATAATACCATTGTTTAGCATTCCTTTGAGAGGTTGGAAACTGATCGGGTTCATAATCAAAGACGTCACACCAGGGGTGATCAGTCCAGATCAGACATAAATCTATACTATAGTTCCTGATTACACTAGTAGGAGTTGAGTGCATTCATTAAATACTGTACTTTGTCCCTAATGTACAACGAGAAAAATGCTAACTGTGTTCCTCACAAGAGTTCAGTCACTTATTTTCTGTCACACAGTGACTGTCCACGGATACATGGCATTACTGGGCGACATAGGATAGCTAAAGATGTTTAATTTTGATATTCTTTATTTTTTATTTAATTGTGAATGGTCTATAATACTGTGAACAAGAAGACTATGTCGATCGGTGTGTAAAGCACAGTACACCTATTTTAAACTGCTTTTGGTGGTGGGTGGTAGTGAAAGGCTGATGTTCATTATTTTCCCAGTAAAAAAACATATCTTTGTTGTTCACCATTAAAAAAAACAGTTATTTCCTCAATTAAAAAAATCAATTTGATGGTGTAATTGCTAGTTTAAAGAGCAATTTGGTTTTATTTTTCAGGTATAACCATACCAAGAGGTATACATTGAGATGTGACTTCTTCACTAACTTTTGTGTAATTAATTTTAGAATGTAGTCTAGGCTGACCCCAGTACATATTTACAATATGAGCAGGGCAAGCCGGACAAGTTGTTAATATTTTTAATTATGTTGTAAAGTTCCTGGTAAACACTATTAATGCCAGCCATTGCGACCTGCTAATTGTTACGTGTTTTCATGTACTAAGTATGCAATCTGCATTCAAAAGCAAGATATGATGGACATTAGTTCTGGATTTGTGGAATCAACTGATTCTGTATGGAAGTTTATAAATAAATGTAGCGCAATGGGGCTGGATATTAAATCTCATTCATTCACCAATAGTGGAGTGAATCAATGCAGGACTATGCCAAAATGTGATTTTGCTGAACTTCTCACTGGTCAAGAGTGGTTTATTGTCAAATGTCCCAGACAGAGCAATGAAATTCTTACTTGCAGCAAGCACAATATGCAAACATATGCAGAATATGTAAACATAGTACACTATAAATGAGATAATAACCGATAAAAAGGTATATATATATATATATATGTGTGTGTGTGTGTAAATTGTGTGTGTGTATAAATGTACGTGCATATACAGTATATATCAGTATATATATACGCATGTGTGTGTGTGTATATATATATATATATATATTTCCACACAAATTTATACACACAGACACACACACACAAATATATACATATATATGTGTGTGTGTGTGTGTGTAGTTTGGGCTCTACTCTTGGACAGGTTTAGGAAGATTTGGAGGGATATGGGACAAATGGGGCATCTTTGTCGGCATGGACAAGTTAGGCTGAAGGGCCTGTTTCCGTGCTGTATGACCGACTCTATGACATTGGTTTGGGTCAGACCTTGGTAGCCACCCCTGCCTCACCTGGAAAGACTTCTTGGGTCCTTGGATAGAGTCAAGGGGGGAGGTAAAGCGACAAGTGTAGCATTTCCTGCGGTTGCAAGGGAAAGTACCAGGGGAGGGGGTGGTTTGGGTGGGAAGGGACGAATTGACCAGGGAGTTATGGAAGGAGCGGTCTCTGCGGAAAGCCGAAAGGGGAGGAGATGGGAAGATGTGGCCAGTGGTGGGATCCCGTTGGAGGTGGCAAAAATGTCGGAGGATTATCTGTTGCCTGGGCAGTTTGAAGCCAGGTTCTGACAGCAGCAGAAAACATGTTGATTGTCTGCAAAATTCACAGGTGAGTCCATATGGGCATTCTTTAATATCAACCACGATATCACACGCAGTCTCAAGTTTAGTTTAGTTTAGAGATACAGTGCGGAGTCCGTACCGACCAGCGATCCCCGCACATTAACACTATCCTACACGACCAGCTGTATGAACATTGACTTCTCCAATTCCAGGTAGTCCTTGCTTTCTCTCTCCTCCCCCTCCCCTTCCCAGCTCTCCTACAGCCCACTGTCTCCACCTCTTTCTTTCTCCTCCCCCCCCCCCCCCCCCCCCATCCTCCACATCAGTCTGAAGAAGTGTCTCGACCCGAAACATCACCTATCCCTTCGCTCCATAGATGCTGCCTCACCCACTGAGTTTCTCCAGCATTTTTGTCTACCTTCGATTTTTCCAGCATCTGCAGTTCCTTCTATTCCGCCATTCAATCATTGGCTGATCTATCTCTCCCTCCTAACTCCATTCTCCTGCCTTCTCCCCATAGCCCCTGACAATCAAGAACCTATATACCTCTGCCAAAAAATATCCATTGATATATGTAAAATATATTGATAATACATTATAATATTTTGTATAATATATGAAATTACATTATAGCACATCTAGGTGAGTACCTCGATTTCCTAGTGGTCAATGATTAGTGTGGCCACCCACATCTACATCATGGAGCTAAACGACTCAATGTTTAGCTTATTGTGAGTAGCACTAACTTAATATCCAATTGATTATTGGTTCTTGAATCAATAGCGCTTCAATGTGGCATTTAAGAGGCTTTTGGTTATGCAGGGAGAGGAGAGATATTGATTACATGCAAGCAGAAGAGATTGGTTTAACTTGGCTTCATATTCGCCCTGGATATTGTGGGTCTTTAGACTTTAGTGATACAGAGTGGAAACAGACCCTTTGGGCAACCGAGTTAGGGCTGACCAGCGATCCCCGTACACCAGCAATGGGGTTAACGCTGGGGTACGCTAGAATGGGGTTAGGAGGAATAGATAGATCTGCCATGATTGAATGGCGGAGTAGACTTGATGGGCCGAATGTCCTAATACTACTTTTATCTCTCATGACGCTGTCCGACACACTAGGGACAATTTACAATTTTTACCACAGGCAATTAACCTATAAACCTGTACGTCTTTGGGATGTGGGAGGAAACTGGAGCGCCCGGAGAAAACTCACGGGGAGAAATACAAACTCCATACCAACAGCACCCGTATTTAGGATGGAAACTGGGCCACCCCAGATCGAAAGGCCTGTTCCTGTGCTGTACTGTTCTATATTGTCTTCACTTTAAGCCAGTCCACCACACCTACACTAACTCCTTCATTGGCAAGACCTCAAGTGATGCCTTGACGATCGAGAGAACTCAGGAGTCGTCGTGCACTTTCCAAATGACGTAGAATTAAATAATATTTTGACACAAAGGGAGCCTAACTCCATTGAATCTATGACCGGTTTTAATTTTGCAACAATGGACACCGAAAATGCCAGAAATGCTCAGGGGCTTCACGTAGAACCTGCTGAGAGAATAGAGCAGAGGGCAGTGTAAGGTAAGGTGCTTAAAGAGTACGTCTTGGTGGGCCAAAGGGCCTGTTTCCATGCTGTATCTTTCAAATAAACATATTCCAAATTTAACTATAAAATGAAAGAAGATTGCTGCTTTTCTAATGTGATTCCCTAATTATTAAAATATACAGCAAATGTGATGGTGCGTGGCTGACATCCCAGCAATTTACAACAGATACCAGCAGATAAAGAGAATACAGCAGTACATTCGTGCTTTCCTTTCCAATTGTTGTCAAAATTAAGTTGGCGGCTCATCTTAAAGCTATAAGATTCTGACTCATCTGATAGGATTGGTGACACAGCATCCATGTGTTGTGTTGTGAAACACATCACTTGGGTGGCACTGTGGCCCAGCGGTAGAGTTGCTGCCTTACAGCACTTACAGCGCCGGAGATCTGGGTTCGATCCCGACTACGGGTGCTGTCTGTACGGAGTTTGTACATTCTCTCGGGTTTTCTCCGAGATCGTCGGTTTCCTCCCACACTCCAAGTGTGCAGGTTTGTAGGTTAATTGGCTTGGTCTAAGTTCAAATTGTCCCTAGTGTGTGTAGGATAGTGTTAATGTGCGGGGATCGCTGGTCGGTACGGACTCCGCACTGTATCTCTAAACTAAACTAAACTTGAGACTGCGTGTGATATCGTGGTTGATATTAAAGAATGCCCATATGGACTCACCTGTGAATTTTGCAGACAATCAACATGTTTTCTGCTGCTGTCAGAACCTGGCTTCAAACGCAAGAAAGAATGATGGATTGTTGCTATTTCAGAAGACTGTTTCATTGCAAGTACTCTTGGTGGATAGGTGACGCTTGGAAAGTCAATCTGAAACAATAAAAGGATACAATGTGCTGGAGTAACTCAGCGGGTCAAGCAGCATCTCTGGAGAACATGGATGTTACATGGAGGTTACAAATAAAAGGAACAGAAACAACACCTTGTGTTGTGGTTCATGTTTAATGGCTTCTGCCGTGCACTATCTTCTGGAAGGACATTCTTGCTAATGAGGGAGTGCAGCGTAGATTCACCAGGTCAATTCCCGGGATGGCAGGACTGTCACATGTTGATAGATTGGAGCAGCTGGGCTTGTATACTCTGGAAGTTAGAAGGATGAGAGGGAATCTTATTGAGCCATATAAGATTATTAAGGGTTTGGACACACTAGAGGAAGGAAACATGTTTCCGATGTTGGGGGAGTCCAGAACTAGGGGCCACAGTTTAAAAATAAGGGGTAAGCCATTTGGAACAGAGATGAGGAAAAACGTTTTCACACAGAATGTTGTGAGTCTGTGGAATTCTCAGAAGTTGGTGGAGGTCGGTTCTCTGGACGCTTTCAAAAGAGAGTTTGATAGAGCTCTTAAAGATAGCGGAGTCAGGTAATGTGGGGAGAAGGCAGGAACGGGGTACTGATTGTGGTGATCAACTATGATCACATTGAATGGTGGTGCTGGCTTGAAGTGCCGAATGGCCTACTCCTGCACCTAGTGTATTGTCTATTGCTCTCATGATGGCACGGTGGCACTGCAATAGAGTTGCTGCTTTACAGCGCCAGAGACCCGAGTTCGATCCTGACCGCGGGTGCTGTCTGTACAAGTAAATAAGTTTTGTTTTCTGTATAACAATTTGCTGTGATTCCAGGCACATCATTCTGCTGTGCTTCCAACTCACCATGTGGCACCTTGTTTGCTGTTCCTGCAACAGCATTTACTGTTGACACAAGGAACTGCAGATAGACACAAAATGCTGGAATGACTCAGCGGGTCAGGCAGCATGTCTGGAGAAAAAGAATAGGTGATGTTTCAGGTCGAGACCCTTCTTCAGACAGGGGTGAGGGAAACTAAAGACATGAAAAGGTGCAGAACAAACTCGAGAAGGCAATTTACTGTCCTAGCTCAAGCAAGACCATCCATACTCACCTATTGAAACATCTTTCCACAAAGGACATAGCACAGATTCTTCCGTTGCTGTCACACGATATAGTAATCCTCAACTATTGTAAATATATCTTCCTTCTATTTTTCTAAAAGCAATTATTCACCATAATTAAACTCGCCTTTCCAGAAAGCCGAATTAGAAAAGAAATGCGGCATAACCATATTAATGTAGCCTTTTCATTAATAAAATTCATGCTTATCACAAAAGATAAGATGAAGTAAAGCATAGACTAGCCGAGGCTTTTGATTGGTGTTGAGAAATTTTATAATTAATAAGATGGCATGACAGAAATAGAAAGATGGGAGATTTTAATTAAGGATCAAAAAGAAATATTAAAAAATAACTATCTCAATCGTGCTGGAGACAGTAGAATGGAAATAAAAGAAAGGAAAAATATATGTAGTAGTTCAGCATAATATACAATCAGGTGAAAACAGTGTTATCTAAAGATATGGAACCGTGTAGGAAGGAACTGCAGATGCTGGTTTAATCCAGAGATGGACACATAAAGCTGGAGTAACCCAGCGGATCAAACAGAATCTCTGGAGAAAAGGAATAGGTGACGTGTTGGGTCAAGACCCTTCTTCAGTGTGAGAGTCAGAGGAAAGGGAAATTAGAAATATAGACAGTGATGTTGCGAGAAATGGAACAAATGAATGAAAGATATGCAAAAATGTAACACTGTTAAAGGAAACAGGCCAATGTTAGCTGTGTGTTAGGTGAGAATGAGTTACAGGTAGTGAGACTAAACAAGACGACTTTGAAGCTGGTATTACTTGGCTGGGGGAGGGATGGAGAGAGAGAGGGAGGGAATGCAAGGGTTACTTGAAGTTAGAGAAATCAATATTCATACCGCTGAGGCGTAAGCTGCCAAAGCGAAATATGATATGCTGTTCCTCCCATTTGCGTTTGGCCTCACTCTGATAATGGAGGAGGCCTAGGACAGAAAGGTCTGTGAGGGAATGGGAAGGGCAATTAAAGTGTTTGGCAACCGGGAGATCAGGTAGGTCCAGGTGGACTGAGCGAAGCTGTTCAGCGAAACGATCGCCCAGTCTACGTTTGGTCTTGCAGGTGTATAAGAGTCCGCATCTGGAACAATGGATACGATGGATTACAGTCCTGGAACCACTGTCGCCGGCTGTCTCCGAAAATGTTTCAACATGTTGAAAATCCAGCGGCGACCAGAAAAACGCTACGACTCTTTGGGCGTCTGAGGAGACGACTCACGACCATACAGGCGACTCCCCGGCGACCATGTGGCGACAGTCTAGACGCCTGCAGTCGCCTAAAAAATAGCCTAAGTAGGACAGGCCCATGAGACAGCCACACAATATTTAAGTGAGGTTGAAGAAATCAAGCATTATTCCAATTAAAAGTAGCGTTGTCAGCAAGGCCATAAAACATGTAAGTACTTAGATTGAGTTCACAAGGGTCAGCATTGTAAAGTAAAATGTTAAAGTAAAGGCAAACAAAGTTAAAGAAATATAGACACAAAGTGCTGGAGTAACTCAGCGGGACAGGCAGCGTCTCTGGAACGGAGGCATGGGTGAGGTTTAGTGTCGAGACCCTTCTTCAGACACCCATTCCTTCTCTCCAGAGACGCTGTCTGACCTGCTGAGTTTCGTACTCCAGCATTCTGTGTCTATCATCGGTGTAAACCAGCATCAAAATTCTTAAGGGGTTGGACAGGCTAGATGCAGGAAGATTGCTCCCGATGTTGGGGAAGTCCAGGACAAGGGGTCACAGCTTAAGGATAAGGGGGAAATCCTTTAAAACCGAGATGAGAAGAACTTTTTTCACACAGAGAGTGGTGAATCTCTGGAACTCCCTGCCACAGAGGGTAGTCGAGGCCAGTTCATTGGCTATATTTAAGAGGGAGTTAGATGTGGCCCTTGTGGCTAAGGGGATCAGAGGGTATGGAGAGAAGGCAGGTACGGGATACTGAGTTGGATGATCAGCCATGATCATATTGAATGGCGGTGCAGGTTCGAAGGGCCGAATGGCCTACTCCTGCACCTAATTTCTATGTTTCTATGTTTCTATCTGCAGTTCCTTCCTGCACAATGTTAAAGGAATGCTTGCTTCAACCACTCGAAGCTTTCGAGAATTAGCTGGACGGTCTGTATGGATTTTGTAGGTTCCCCCCGTGACCTCGTGGGTTATCTCAGAGATCTTCAGAAAGAGATGAAATATGGTGGGAGATGAGGAACATAGAAGAATCATAAATGGGCACAACAAGCTTGAGAAGCAATTGAGCTGAATATTATGTAACACCATATAATAGAGAATATTATAATTGTATGTGTTCATCACATTTATGGACTGGCACAGAATCACAAAATAGGATCACACCAATTATTTTGTACACAAGGAGATCATTTGTCTCATCTTGTGCCAGCTATTTAAAATCTTTCCAATTAATCCTAATCTTTTTATTCCTTCACACCGCCCCTGCATCTTATTGTTTGCCGTGATTTATCCCTTTCATTTTCAGCATTTCACATTGTAATCATTTGCACTGTAAAAAAATTGCCATTATGGTTTGTCTGTGTCCTCTTGACATTAACACTCCCTTCATTAGAAACATTCTCTCTGTCAATTTTCTGTATCAGGACTACGGAAGATTTGCTGAATACGTTATATTTATCTTTATTGAATATCTCCATAATGTTCTCTGATCTGCAGTGAACAACCACCCTACTCTAAGTTCATAAGTTCGAGGGGCAGAATTAGGCCATTCGACACCTCAAGTCTACTCCGCCATTCAATCATGGTGGATCTATCTCTCCCTCTCAACCCCATTCTCCTGCCATCTCCCCATGACTCCTGACACCCGTATCAATCAAGAATCTGTCGATCTCCACCTTAAAAATATCCATTGACTTGGTCTCCGCAGCTGTCAGTGGCAATGAATTCCACAGATTGACCACCCTCTGAGTAAAGAAATTCCTCTTTATCTCCTTTCCAAAGGTACGTCCTTTTATTCTTAGGCTATGACCTCTGGTAGTAGACTCTCCCACTAGTGGAAATATCCTCTCCACATTCATTCTATCCAGGCCTCTCACTATTTGGTAAGTTTCAATGAGGTCCCACCCTCATCCTTCTAAACTCCAGCGAGTACAGGCCCAGTGCCTGGAATGACAATTAATGTCACAAATGCCTAGTATCGGTTCTTTATGAGCAAAAATGTACAGTAACATTCTTGCACAGGGCGGTGCAGCGGTAGAGTTGCTGGCTTACAGCGACGAAGGTCTGGGTTCGATCCTGGCCACTGGTGCTGTCTGTACGGAGTTTGTTCGTTCTGCCTGTGACCTGCTTAGGTTTCCTCTGGGATCTCCGGTTTCCACCCACACTCCAAAGATGTGCAGGTTTATAGGTCAAATGTCTTGGTGTAGTTGTAAATTATCCCTAGTGACTGTCGGGTAGTGTTAATGTACGGGGATCTCTGGTCGGCACAAACTCGGTGGGCCAAAGGGCCCGATTCCACGCAGTATCTATAAAGTAAACAAAACTAAACTAAGGTCATCATATTTTGACAGCATTTACAAAAGAAACAAAGTCCAAAGTCCAGTCCACATGTTGGATGCACTGGAGTGGCCCTGATCAAGTTAAGCCCAGTTAAGCCCAGGGCCTCCTCCGTCTCCCTCGGCCTGCGAACCAACGTCCCTCTCCTTGCCCGACCGCCTCTGTGTCCCGAGGTTGACACCTGTCGGAAAAGGGATTGCCCTCTTGAGTGTGTTGTCCGTCCTCTAAAGATAACTGTATTCATAGCCCCACCATTGTAACTCTGCCAATGCATGTCACTTGTTAACCAACTAGTCCAGACTCCCAGAGAAAACTGTGCATTCCCCACCCCACATGATATAGGGATAGAGCAGGAATGTGGTGGTGAGGTTGAATATTAGCTATGATATGGATAAATAGTGTAGAGGCGGGAAGAGATCTCTGGCACAACTTGTGATATATAGTGGAGATAGATATGCTGGAGTAACTCAGTGGTCAAGGCAGTATCCCTGGAGAAAATGGATAGGTGATGTTTCGTGTCGGGAACCTGAAGTCTGAAAAAGGGTCCTGACCCAAAACATCACGTCCATTTTCTCCAGGGATGCAGCCTGGCCTGCGGAGTTACTCCAGCATTCTGTGTCTATCTTTGGTGTGAGCAGGAATCTGCAGTTCCTTTTTGTTGCATTGCGACATGATGGATTAGTTGGCTGATGAGGTGATACAGAGCAAGAGTACTGGCAGAGAGACAATGTTGTATTGTATAAAGGAAGTCATCCAAACAGTGGGCAGAGCTCCAACTCACAGCACAATGCCTCAACATCCCACACTAACTCTACAATGACAGGTTGTGGAGCTACAGTGAAACCCTGCCAACTGGTTTCTACATGGACGCCTAGATGCACAACGGCAATGTCCGAGCTCACAAAGACAGACGTCTTATATAATCTCGAGCCCCAAGTTTTCAGCTGGAATCTTGGCCACTCCATCGCTCTTTTCCGCGGTTTGACCATGTGCCCACAGTCTAACCCAATGTACGCCCTATTTCTCAGATAACGTACACAGGGCAAAGTCTTCAGGAGCACCTAAGCTGGTGGGCAAAAGCCGCCATGTTGGATGAATCCTTCACTCTTGCTTGTTAAACTTCCAACAACTTGGCAGCACAGTGACCCAGCTGGTAGAACTGCTGCCACACTGTGCCAGAGACCCGGGTGCAATACTGACCTCAGCTGCTGTTTGTGTGGCGTTTGCACGCTCTCCATGTGACCAAGTAGGTTTCCTCCGGGTGCTCCAGCTTCCTCCCACATCCCAAAGACGTGCAGGTTTTTAGATTAACAGGCCTCTGTAAATTGCCCCTTATGCCCCTGTCCCACTTATGCCCCTGTCCCACTTAGGAAACCTGAACGGAAACCTCTGGAGACTTTGCGCCCCACCCAAGGTTTCTGTGCGGTTCCCAGAGGTTTTTGTCAGTCTCCCTACCTGCTTCCACTACCTGCAACCTCTGGCAACCACCTGCAACCTCCGGGAACCACACAGAAACCTTGGGTGGTACGCAAAGTCTCCAGAGGTTTCCGTTCAGGTTTCCTAAGTGGGACAGGGGCATGCAGTGTGCATGGGAGTGGATGACCTGAAGAAGGGTCTCGACTCGAAACGTCATCCATTCCTTCTGTCCTGAGACGGTGCCTGTTCCGCTGAGTTACTCAAGCATTTTGTGTCTATTATGGGAAATGTATGTATTTGTTCCCAAAAATGTCTGCGAGCCTTTGATATTCACTTCATTTCCTGATACTGCCAAAGCCAAATAAAAGGACAGACGACTGCAATAATTTTAAAGCACTCTGAAACCTGACTCTAATAGCAATTAGCTCCCAACTTCACGACCTGTGCTGCCATCAGCAGAATATTAGTGGTATTGTCATTTTCACCCTGCTCATTTGTGAAATTTTACAATTGCAAATTTGGATCTATTCCCTAATCGTGGCCTTAAGTTGCCAAATGACATTGGTTGAATTATAACTTGTTATTACTGCAGTATTCAATAATTATTGTGCTAATTTTCACAAAGGGATCCAATAGAGAATTTTCTAATGTAATTCATTAGAAATTGAATATCCAATACTATCGTGCTATAAATTATTTTCAAACTTCCCAAAATCAATTGGAGATTCCATTCGGTACTCATAAGTCTCGACCCGAAACGTCACCTTTCCCTTCGCTCCATAGATGCTGCCTCACCCGCTGAGTTTCTCCAGCATTTTAATCTACCTTCGATTTTTTCAGCAGCTGCAGTTCCTTCTTAAACAGATGGAATCTTTAGTCATTTTTGTAGATCAGGTCCTTCAAAGGCTAGTCCAGAAAGTAAAGATGCACTGAATCTAAAGTGAGTTGAGTTGTTTTAGATATAGCTGGACACAAGATGAAAATTGGGTGGGATATTCATGGATGTCATTTATTCCCAACCAGTGTGAGGTAATACATTTTGGGAGTCAAATAGGGAAAGGAAATAGGCTGTAGATTACAGGACACTCGGGAATTTTGGTGAACAACGGTGCCTTGGTGTCCAAATCCATAGTTCCTTCTTCTTAGGCCTCCTTCGGGCATGGCTGACCATGGGTGTCTCCAGGGTGCTATTCCCTAAATTAAGGACGCCAGTGCGTGACTTTCTTTAACGTGGGGAGACTGGTGCACAGGCAGCCACCCCACGGTCCTTGACAGATCTGGGTCAGGATCCAGTGGCATGGAGTCCAAGATGACTGGAAACCCTTTTCTGCTGCAGCCTTCATCCGCCTTCCCAGCCGTTGTGACGCTCCACTAAGGTCAGCCATCCTCCTCCGCCTGTTTCACCGTTGAGGTCTTGGTTGGATTGCTCTTTGTCAGAGACCTCCCCCTCGACCTTACCGCCATGGGTGGCCCTGCCAGGAGCATAGCTCCAGGCGGCATCGCTCTCAGGATCTCAGGACCACACAAGCTTCTCCACCACGACAAGGTGACAATCCACAGAGAAGAAATAGTTTCGTGACAATGGCAACACAGCTACATAGAGTGCTGAAGATTGTATATGGCATGCTTGCCTTCATAGGTCAGAGCATAGAAAGTAAAAGTCTGAAGAAGCATCCCCACCTATCTGTGTTCTCCAGAGATGCTGCCTGGCCCATTGAGTTACTCCAGCACTTTGTGTATTTTTTCAAAGAATATAAAAGTTTGGACATTACGCTACAATTTTACAAAACACTGGCGAGAGAAGGTGCTGCAGACCGATACAGTCTTAGCATTTAAGAGATATCCAAACAGGAATTTGAAATAGGCAAGATTCAGAAGGATATGGACCCAGTGTGGGCAAATGGGATTAGTGTGAATGGGCAAAGGGATCGGCATGGATGTGCTGAGCTGGAGGGCCTTTGATTGGGATTTACAACTCTGTGCCTCTATTTGGTTCTTTAGTGAATAGGATGGAGTGCCACAACCAACATAGCTGCTGCCTCATAAATTTAATGACCTGGGTCAATCCTACAGCTTTGCTACTGTCTGTATGGAGTTTGCACGTTCTACCTGTGACTGCATGCACTTCCTCTTAGTTAGTTTTGTTTAGACATGCATTGCGAAACAGGTCGTTCGGCCCACCGAGTCTGCGGCGACCAGCGATCCCCATACACTAGCACAATCCTACACACACTAGGGACAATTTACAATTTAAGCGAAGCCAATCAACGTACAAATCTGCATGTCTTTGGAATGTGGGAGGAAGCAGCAGCTCCCGTGGAAAACCCACTCAGTGCCAAGGAATGTCTAAAACTCCATACAGACAGCACCCGTAGTCAGGATCAAACCCGGTTCCCTGGCGCTGTAAGGCAGCAATTCTACCGCTGCGCCACCGTGCCACACTAGTCCTCAGTTTTCTTCCTATTTCCCAAACAATGCGCTGGTTTGTCGATTAATTGGCTGCCGTAAAATTACCTCTGATGTGTATTCATTATTGTGCAGGGATTTGATGTGAAAGTGGGTGAATAACGTAAGATTAGAGTGGGATTAGTTTAATTGGGTGTTTGATGGTTAGTGTGGATTCAGAGGCCCCAAGGTCGGGTTCTGTGATCCTAGGCATTGATCGATCTTGGTTAGCTGTTCGTGGAGAGCACCTTGATTAAACAAGAACATGTTCTCTCTCGTCCAAGATGTGGAAGCTTTTGTTATAGATTTTATAGCAGAGAATTTAGATGATTATCAGGGAATGGTTTTGTGAAATGAAAATAATGTTTGACCAACTTATTGGAATTCTTTGAAGTTATAACATGTGTTGTGGATCAAGGAGAATCAATTAATATACTGTACTGGGATTATCAGAAGGTCTGAGATAAGGTATCAAATCAAAGGGTATTGCAGAAAACAACAGCTCATAGTGTAAGAAATAACATATCAAGTGGATCGACATTTGGCAAAGTAACAGGAAATAGGGAGTAAGCATAAATGGTCCGAAGATAGACCCAAAATGCTGGAGTAACTCAGAGGGACAGGCAGCATCTCTGGAGAGAAGGAACGGGTGCCTTTCGAGTCGAGACCCGTCTGAAGAAGGGTCTCAACTTGAAATGCCCTTATTTAAGGATGGATACAACCGCAATGGAAGCAGTTGAGTATTACTAGACAATACCCAAGTGGTTAGGGTAAAGCCTGAGATAAGGAGATAAGAATGGACAGGCTTGGCTCACATCTGTTGGAATGTAAAAGACTGAGAGGGGATTTGATTGAAAACTATACAATCCTGATGAGTCTTGACAGGGCGAAACAAGAAAAGGTGTTTCTTCTTGTAGGGCAGTCTACAACTAGGTGCCATTGATTAAAAGATGGGATTGCCTATTTATGATAGGAATTGGATTTTGCTCTCAGAGAGTCTTGTGTCGAAAGGAAGTGGAGGAGGGAAGTATGCCCTAGATTGGGGAGAGAGTGCAAACTTTTTTCCCAGAGTCAAGAACCAGAGAACATAGGTTTACGGTGAGGGGGGAAAGATTTTAAAGGAACCTGAGGGGTTTCAGGAACAATTTCTTCTCAGCTGTTATCAGGCAACTGAATCATCCTATCACAACCAGAGAGCAGTCCCGAACTACTATCTACCTCTTTGATGACCCTCGGACTATCTTTGGTTGGACTTTGTTGGCTTTACCTTGCACTAAATGTTATTCCCTTATCATGTATCCGCCCACTGTAAATGGATCGATCTTTCTGCTGTCTGGTTAGCACGCAACAAATGCGTTACACTGTACCTCGGTACACGTGACAATAAACTAAACTGAACTGAGCTGAACTGGTAACTTTTTCACACACAGAGTGGTGGGTGTATGGAACGAGCTGCCAGAGGAGGTATTTGAGACCAGAACAACGTTTAAGAAACATTTGTACTAGTACATGGATAGGAATGATTTAGAGGGATATGGCCCAAACGCAGGCAGGTGGGACTAGTGTAGATGGAGCATGTTGGTCGGTGTGGGCAAATTGGGCCAAAGGGTTTGTTTCTGCACTGCATGACTCTATGACTCTCTATGAGTGGAAATGGCAAATACTAGAGGACATAGCTTAGTATAGTTTAGTTTAGTTTAAAGAAACAGGCCCTTTCGGCCCACTGGGTCCGCGCCGACCAGCGCATTAACACAATTAACATTATCCTAAACCCACTAGGGGCAATTTTTACATTTACCAAGACAATTAATCTACAAACCTGTATGTCTTTGGAGTGTAGGAGGAAACCGAAGATCTCGGAGAAAATCCACGCAGGTCACAGGGAGAACGTACAAACTCCGTACATAGAGCACCCTTAGTCGGGATCGAACCCGGGTCTCCGGCGCTGCATTCGCTGTAAGGCAGCAACTCTATTGCAAAGTTTAAAGGAGACGTGCGGGGCAAGTTTTTTTGACACAGAGAGTGGCGAATGCCTGGAATGGTGGTGGAGGCGGATATGATAGTAGTGGTTAATAAGCTTTTAAATAGGCTCTTGGATATGCAAGGAAAGGAGGGATATGGATCATATACGATGAGAGTAAATCAGTTTAACTTGGTATCATGCTCGGCACAGATATTGTGGACCAAAGGGCCGGTTCCTGTGCTGTACTGTTCAACGATTAATGTTCCACCAGACTAAGTGGGACCCGTTGGGCTCCGTTCCCCCAACGCAATATTCCACCACTCAAATATTCCCCCATCGTAACCCGTTCCCCCAACGCAATATTCCACCACTCACCCATAGTCCCCAACTACGCAGGTGCCGCTCATTTCCCCTCATCCCTCAACACTTCCTCCCTCTCCTCTTCACCCCTCCCTCTTCTCTCCCCTCTCCTGCTCTCTGGGAGCACGCGCGCACACAGAATCACAAACAAGATGAGAGTTTTAGTAATATATAGATAGGTAATCATTAAATGCTCTGCTCCCCATTATATCTGCATATCTACAATGTTTGTTTAATATCTACAACATTATCTTCATCCTCAAATTCATCTTACATTCCTGTGTCTCCAAGATGATAAAACAAAACAATCTATAAATATTTAATAAGGTATGCCACAGTTGTAGAGAGATCATTTTTAGTTTACCGTGGTACAGTGAAAAGCTTTTGTTGCGTGCTGGCCAGTCAGCAGAAATACATGATTACAATCGAGCCATTTACAATGTACAGATACATAATGGGGGAATAATGTTTAGTGCAAGGTAAAGTCTGATCAAAGATAGACCGAGGGTCACCAACGAGGTAGATAGTAGTTCTAAGGTACACAAAAATGCTGGAGAAACTCAGCGGGTGCAGCAGCATCTATGGAGCGAAGGAAATGGGTAACGTTTCGGGCCGAAACCCTTCTTCAAACGAAACGTTGCCCATTTCCTTCGCTCCATTGATGCTGCTGCACCCGCTGAGTTTCTCCAGTAATTTTGTGTTCCTTCTTGAACAGATAGTAGTTCTATGTAGTTTCTAGAGAAACAAAGTTAACGGTATCATTTTTGGCACAGACATTGTGGCCTGTTCCTGTTCTATGTTCTATATTCTATGTTCTATATAAGACTTACTCTGTTTAGTTTAGAGATACAGCGCGGAAACAGGCCCTTCGGCCCACCGGGTCCACGCCGACCAGCGATCCCCGCACATTGACACTTTCCTACACATGTAAGGGACAATTATTTTATACATACACCAAGCCAATTAACCTACAAACCTGCACGTCTTTGGAGTGTGGGAGGAAACCAAACATCTCGGAGAAAACCCACACGGGTCACGGGGAGAACGTACAAACTCCGTACAGACAGCACCCGTAGTTGGGATCAAACCCAGGTCTCTGGCGCTGCAAGCACTGTAAGGCAACACCTCTACCGCTGTGCCACCGTGCCGCCCTTGTTATTGTAACAATTGCCTGAGCTAGATCTAGTTAACTCCAACGAAGCAACCAACATCTTTTGAACTTCATGGGTTGATGCTTTCCAATATCTATCCAAAATTGAATTCCTTAACTGCTGAATTTTTGCTCCTGCTGTTTCAATTATTCTATTTAACTTCAATTAGAATAACAAAGAAGGGGAACTGATAATGATAATAATGTCAAGCGTATTTAGATGCTTGTGAGTGGCAGATAATTAATTCAACATTAATTTAAATTAAATACAGTGGAGCATTATTGTCAGACAAAGGAATGGTACGGTACAATTATTAAACTTTAGATTAATTGTTCAGATTATTGAAAAGAGAACAATCTTTGGACATGGTACATTGACAGAAAAAATTGTTCAGTAACTTTATTCTAAGTCCGTGTAGGAACTGCAGATGCTGGTTTAAACCGAAGATAGACACAAAATGCTGGAGTAACTCAGTGGGACAGGCAGCATCTCTGGAGAGAAGGAATTGGTCTAGTCTGAAGATTAGTCTGAAGAAGGGTGTTGACCCGAAATATCACCCATTCTTTCTCTCCAGATGTTGCCTGGCCCACTGAATTACTCCAGCATTTTGTGTTTAATCAAAGTCCCTTCCATTGACTCCATTCATCTCTCACACAGCCTCGGCAAGGCCAGCAGCATAATCAAGGACGAGTCGCACCCCGGCCACTCCCTCTTCTCCCCTCTCCCATCGGGCAAAAGGTATAGAAGTGTGAAAACGTACACCTCCAGATTCAGGAACAGTTTCTTCCCAGCTGTTATCAGGCAACTGAATCATCCTACCACAATCAGAGAGCAGTCCAGAACTATGATCTACCTCAATGGTGACCCTCGGACTATCTTTGATCAGACTTTGCTGGCTTTACCTTGCACTAAACGTTATTCCCTTATTATGTATCTACACACCATAAATGGTACAAATGTAATCGTATGTTGTCATTCCGCAGACTGGATAGCACGCAACAAAAACATATAATTTTTAAGGCAGAGATAGATAGATTCTTGATAAGTACGAGTGTCAGGGGTTATGGGGAGTAGGCAGGAGAATGGGGTGAGGAGGAGGAGAGATAGATCAGCCTTGATTGAATGGTGGAGTGGACTAGATGGGCCGAATGGCCTAATTCTGCTCCTATCACTTATGTACATGACTCTATTTCTACCATCTGTTCCACCCGTGTTGTTTTCACTGCCCAGGGGGAGATCAGGAACAGGCAATAATCGCCAGCTCTATCGTGGCATCTCCATCCTGTGAATGAATTAATTAATCTCAACTGCCTGGCGGGCAGTTTGTTATTTTTTTAGATTACGGAGAGGAGAGTTATTTTTAACCATAAAATCAAATCTGATTTGTCTACCGTTTCTTGCATCCGTGGAAGATCAAATAATGACAAGTTTGATTTCAGAATCAGAATTGATGAAGGATTCTGCAGCAGGACACATATCTGACAGCAGTCTGTGTCCATTTAATCTAATCATTCAATAATCACCCTCTTTCATGATAAATTGATATTAATTATTCATAAACTGTAATAACCATGAATCTGTTCAGATGTCATCAACTTCCCTCGTTCCTTTTGAAGCTCCCTAAAGTTTTGTGTCCACCACCTGTACACACAGCCTGCTCCGCACGTCGATTATTATTTTGCTGAGGAAATTTTGCCACAGCTGCACCTTTCACTTTTGGTCCATTTTATATTGAGTTAAGTGTACCCACACCTCCAGATTCACTGAAGAAGGGCTTCGGCCCGAAACGTTGCCTATCTCCTAAGCTCCATAGATGCTGCTGCACCCGCTGAGTTTCTCCAGCAGTTTTGTGTACCTCCAGATTCAGGGACAGTTTCTTCAGCCCACAGCATCAGGCAAACCATCTTTACTTCCATTAACAGTTGACAAAAGTGCTGGAGAAACTCAGCGGGTGCAGCAGCATCTATGGAGCGAAGGAAATAGGCAATGTTTCGGGCCAAAACCCTTCTTCAGACTGATGTAGGGTGGGAGGAGGGGGGTGGGGAGAAGACAGGAGAAAGGAAAAGGAGGAGCCCAAGGGCTGAGGGAGAGCTGAGACGAGGAGGAGACAGCAAGGGCTACTGGAAATTGGAGGTCAATGTTTATGTCGCTAGGGTGCAAACTGCCCAAGCGGAATATGAGGTGCTGGTCCTCCAATTTCCGGTGGTGCTCACTCTGGCCAGCAACTCCATCTACACCTCACGCTACCTCGGCAAGGCCAGCAGCATAACCAAGGACCAGTCTCACCCCCGGCCACTCCATATTCTCCCCTCTCCCATCAGGCGAGAGATACAGAAGTGTGAAAATGCACACCTCCAGATTCAGGGACTGTTTCTTCCCAGCTGTCAACAGGCAACTGAACCATCCTACCACCAACTAGAGGGCAGTCATGACCTCCCATCTACCTCATTGGAGACCCTCGGACTATCTTTAATCAGACTTTACTGGACTTTATCTTGCACTAAACATAATTCCCTTCATCCTTTATCTGTACACTGTGGACGGCTCAACTATAAGCACATGTAGGCTTTCCGCTGACTGGATAGCGCACTACAAAAAGCTTTCCACTGTACCTCGGTACACGTAACAATAAACTAAATTAACTAACTAACTAACTAGTGCATCTTTCTACACATAGAAGTGCAGCTTCAAATAATCAAAGATCTTCAATATGAAATGTTTACAACGTTTCCTTATCAACACCCCTTCCTCCCACCCCCATTCCCACTCCCTACATCCCCCCAGCTACAGCCTGTTCTTGGTGAGAACAGAAACTCGCAAAGGTTCTGTATCAACCTATTACCTTCCACGCTTTGTCCTGCCCCTTCTCACTTCCAGTTTTCTTCCTCCCCCCCCCCCCCCCATCTGCAATTCCCTTCTCCCCCCCCCCCCCCCCCATCTGCAATTCCCCTCCCCCCCCACTCTCTCCACCCCAATCTGTCAAAGACAGGTCCCACCCCAAAACTTCACCTATTCGTCTGTCCATATTCATCAGGGATGCTGCCTATCCCATTGAGTTACTCCAGCACTTTGTGTCTTTTTTCCACGAGGTTCCCTGATGTTAAAGGAAGGATGTTGCCGAGCTGGAAAGGGTGCAGAGATTTACGAGAATGTTGCCAGGACTCGAGGATGGATGGATGGAGCGCAGGTTAGGACTCTATTCCTTGAAGCACAGGAGGGTGAGAGTCTCTTGCCCAGAGCCCGGGGAATCAAGAACCAGAGGACATAGGTTAAAGGTTGAGGGGGGAAAAGATTTAATAGGAACCTGAGGGGTAACTCTTTCACACAATGGGTGGTGGGTGTATGAAACGAGCTGCTGGAGGAAGTAGTTGTCCCAGGTACCATCGCAATGTTTAAAGAAACATTTAGACAGGTAAATGGGTAGGACAGGTTTGGAGGGATATGGACCAAACACAGGCAGGTGGAACTAGTGTAGATGGGACATGTTGGCCAGTGTGGGCAAGTTGGGCCAAAGGGCCTGTTTCCACGCTGTAAGACTCAATGACTCTATAATACAATAGTTTGTAGTGTTTAATAGCCGGATGGCTGTAGAGAAGCAGCTGCTCCTGAACCTGGACTTTACCGTGTTCAGACTCCTGTACCTTCTTCCCGATGACAGGGGTGAAATGAGAGTGTAGGTCTCTGACGATGCTGGCTGCCGTTTTGAGGCAGCAACCCCTGTAGGTACCTTAGAGTTCAAGTTCAAGTTCAAGTGAGTTTATTGTCATGTGTCCCTGTATAGGACAATGAAATTCTTGCTTTGCTTCAGCACACAGAACATAGTAGGCATTTACTACAAAACAGATAAGTGTGTCCATATACCATAATATAAATATATACACACATGAATAAATAAACTGATAAAGTGCAAATAACAGATAATGGGTTATTAATAATCAGAGTTTTGTCCGAGCAAGTTTAATAGCCTGATGGCTGTGGGGAAGTAGCTATTCCTGAACCTGGTTGTTGCAGTCTTCAGGCTCCTGTACCTTCTACCTGAAGGTAGCAGGGAGATGAGTGTGTGGCCAGGATGGTGTGAGTCTTTGATGATACTGCCAGCCTTTTTGAGGCAGCGACTGGTGGGGAGGTGATGGACAAGGCAGTGTTCACCACTTTCGTCAATCTTCTTTCTCCCTGGGCATTCGAATTGCGGAGCCAGGCCCTAGTGCAACCTGTCACTATGCTCTCCACTGTAGACCTGTATTGTACTGCAGCCAATAAACATTCCTGATTCTATTATGAAGCCTACAATATTGCACCCACCATTGCCTACCTAAATCTTTTACAAGCTCCACATCTGTGGAATTCCCTGCCACAGAAGGCAGTGGAGGCTAATTCACTGGATGTTTTCAAGAGAGATTTAGCTCTTAGGGCTAAAGGAATCAAGGGATATGGGGAAGAAGGAAGAACGGGGTACCGATTTTAGATGATCAGCCATGATCATATTGAATGGCGGTGCTGGCTGGAAGGGCCGAATGGCCAACTCCTGCACCTATTTTTCTATGTTTCCATATCTGCTAACTGGAAGGGTAAGCTTCACAAACTTGTCAGATGCAAAGGGTTTTAACGTATTTTTCGAATCATTGGATGGTAAAATGAAAACCTTTCTCACAGTCGATTAATCATATTGCCACGGAAACTGAAAAATGAAATGTGCGCAGGAATAATTCCACACATTGAATCAGGCATAGAATAATAATGACCATAGATTCTATGCTTTGCAATCTAAATTAAAGCATACAGTTGCTGCGAGATATGTAGCTACTTTGTTGCATGTGCTAACCTTTACACTGTTCAAAGGGCCTTGCAAAAATGCCCAGCGTATTGTGGGATAACAATGACACTGGGTGTACAAATTATGGTGCTTCCACTTTCAGAACTCCTAAAGGGTGGCATGGTGGCACAGCGATGGATTGCTGCCTTACAGCACCGGAGACCCGGGTTCAATCCTGACTACAGGCACTTGTCTGTACAGAGTTTGTACGTGACCTACGTGGGTTTTCTCCGAGATCTTCAGTTTCCTCCCACTCTCCGAAGGCGTACAGGTTTGTAGGTTTATTGACTGGGTGTACAGTAGATGTAAATTGTCCCTAGTGTGTGTGTAGGATAGCATGATTGCTGCTCGATGCGGACTCGGTGGGCCGAAGGGCCTGTTTCCGCTCTATATCTCTAACCTAGGGTAAATTTGTGGGTTTTGCGAGCTTACATTAGCAAAACACTTCACAAGTCAGGACGCCATGTGAATGAGAAGCAATGCTGGAGGTTTTGTTACAGGTGTACAGGGGATTGGTGGAATCCAGTATCACTGTCCAATATGGAGCATCTCTTTGATTGCACTCATCTACAGCCTGCTTGCCGCTTGCAGCCTGCAAATATCATCTAAGAAAGTGAAAGTCTTTTTTTAAACTTTGAAAGTAAAACAAGATGTAATTTTTTTTTCACTCGGGCAAAATATAGCACTGATTTAGCAGACAAACAATTAGTGAAATCCACTGTGACGCCCAAATTTTCTAATTTTGGTATTTTAACACGTGTTAAAAAATGAGGGACTATCAGATTTAAATAAAGCACAAAGGAAATTTAAGGAAATATATTAAACAGAAGGTTTCAGAGATGACTAGGGCAGGATGTTGGCGCAGCGGTTGCGTTGCTGCCTTACAGCGCCTGAGACCCGGGTTCGATCCTGACTACGGGCGCTGTCTGTACGCCATTTGTACGTTCTCCACTGTGAGAGCGTGTCCTTTCTCCAGGAGCTCCGGTTTCCTCCCACATTCCAAAGATCTATAGGTTTATAGGCTAATTAGCTTCAGTAAAATTGTCCGTAGTGTGTAGGGTAGAACTAGTGTATCTGGTGATCGTTGGTCGGCGCGGAATCAGTGGGATGAATGGTCTGTTCCCGCTCCCTCTAAAGTCTAAAAGTTTAAATGCCTCTGAATTGAATTGATAGTGTTGTGACTACAATGTCTATGCCCTCTGGTTCTCAATTCACCCACTCTGCCTCAGAGGGCAGTGGAGGCAGGTTCTCTGGATACTTTCAAGAGAGAGCTAGATAGGGCTCTTAAAAATAGCGGAGTCAGGGGATATGGGGAGAAGACAGGAACGGGGTACTGATTGGGGATGATCAGCCATGATCACATTGAATGTGAAGGGCCAAAGGGCCTACTCCTGCACCTATTGTCTATTGTCTATTGTCTATTGTCACTCAGGATAAGAGACTCAGTGCGTCTAAGTATCTCCAGTATACTCTGTTTTTATTTTAAATGTCAACTCCAGTATTTTTGCTCTTCTGCTTATTGGAATAACGTCATATGCAATGAAGGCAAAGAAAGCAGCAGCAGTTTAGGTTGAAAATACTTTTATTTTGTTTTACGTGGATAAATTCAATAGAATAACATTACTTAATGAAATCCATGATATAAAAATAAACATTTAGTACCTGTCTGATAGAATGTATTTCCTTACTGGTTTTAACTATGAAAGTTGTACAACTATGCTGCAAACTATTGATTAAGTACAAAAGACCAAGGCAATGGCAATGGCAATAAAGTCTTTGAGCATGTATAGGCTCCACACATACCCATACATACAAGGGTGGCCCATCATGGTTGGGGCACTGAGAGAACAAAGAGGGACCATTGGGGACTGTAATTAATACTTTGTAACTTTGTTGGTGCCCTTTACATAGCGACTCTTTGCATACCTTGTGAATGGTAGGCAGAAGGAAGAATTACATTGTGCAACGTCACATGTGATAACAAAGTATCAATATCAGCCAGAAAGATTCAGGCTGGTTTTGTTTTTCATTGTTCTCAATCATGTCAGAGGTTGGTGTGTTCCTGAAGAAGGGTCACAACCCGAAACGTCACCTATTCTTGTACTCCAGGGATGCTGCCCAACCTGCTGAGTTACCCCAGTGTTTCGAGACTTTCTTCTTTAGTCCATTAAAATTAATCTGAATATTAATCCTATGCTGGCAAATGACACCTTTAAATCAGCCAGAGTACCTACGTTCATAAGATCACAAGTGATAGGAGCATAATTAGGCCATTCGGCTCATCAAGCCCACTCCACCATTCAATCTATCTTTCCCTCTCAACCCCATTCTCCTGCCTTCTCCCCATAACCCCTGACACCCGTATCTAGTCTGAATTATTATTCAATAGCTGCTGGATGTAAGAATGGTTGATCACATTAAGGTCACTCTAAGTAGATAAAGGTCTGCGGAAATATGTCAATATTTTACTTCAACAACGGCTTCTAGCATCCATACTTGAAGAGTATCCATACTTGGACTTGAAGAGTTCTTTCTGGAGATGATGGCAGAAAATCCAAAATAATTATTACACAAAAACAATATCATATCCTCTTGTGATTTCATGTGATGGTTTGTGTTAAAATGGGATACTTTGTAACTCAGTCGGTGCCCTTTATGTGGCAACTCTTTGCATACCTTGCGTATGCAAAACAAAGAATATCACTGTGACTTGTCACACTTGACAATGAAGTATCATTTATTCATTCTTTTTTTTTTAGCTTTACAAATAACTTTGTTGGGTTTTTTTTAAACACTTTTTCGGAAGCCTGTGGAACGACAACTGATCTGCCGTAGATGAAAAATGCAAAAGCAAATTGTTGCCAAACCTTAATGTCTAACCAAGTAGCCAAATGCATTAATCAAACAAAAAACCTATGTATCATCAAACTTCACACTTTGAATTAAAGGGTGTCACGATTACAAAAGAAAGGTTGAAGAGAACACGATTATTGGTAAATCACACACATTTTAAACAACAAAAAATTTAGACTTTAAAGAAAATCAGGAAATATATCAAGTGTGTTTCATAGAAACAAATTTTCTTTAAAAAAATCACTGTAGCAGTTATCCTAAGTGTCAACTTCCTATGTATTATCATATCTCAGAACTCCTTACATGTTAATAGACAAAATACCTTTTCTTTTATAGTTGTAAGTATTGGAAGGAACTCCTTGACTACTGGTAGAACTTTTTCTTGATCACAAATACTTGCACACATTTATTTAATCTCTAATATTTCTTAATAAATCTAAAGGGAAAGTCATTGTGAAAATCTAGAAGCTCGATATTGTTGATAACTTTGGCTCATAATGAAATGTTACTCAAGGGCCTGTCCCACTTGGCCGTCATTTGCGCGTAATTTACGCGACATCATTTACGCGTCACGACACACAATGTGCGCATCGTGACATGCACGTGATGCGCGTATGGTGCGCATTATGCGCACATGGTACGTGATGACATAGGCAGTGACGCGCGGCCGCGTGCGGCGTCGCAGGATTTTGTGATGTACAAAATCTTTGCGTGCCGCGCAAATGACGGCCAAGTGGGACTGGCCCTTTAAGCTGAAGAAGGGTCTCGACCTGAAACATCTCCTATTCCTTCTCTCCAGAGATGCTGCCTGTCCCGCTGAGTTACTCCAACCTTTTCTGTCTATCTTCGCTATCTTTGAGTTTAGTTTATTGTCATGTACACCGAAGTAGAGTGAAAAGCTTTTGTTGAAGCGGACCAGTCAGCGGAATGACAATACATGACTACAAACGAACCATACACTGTGTACAGGTACATGATAAAGGGAAATGTTGCTGCATCGGTAGAGATTTATAAGTAAGGAAGTGATTGTAATTGTGTGATTGCAGATTCACTTCAAGCACACAAAGAGTTGCCTGGGTTGGGCGCCATCTTGCATTGAGCATCGATGTTTATGTGTTCAATTAAACGCCTCCGGTGGTCACCATCTTGTCATGTGGAGATATTTGGGTGTGCCTGAGATCCTGAGAGCTAAACTGCCTGGAGCTGTTCTCCTGACAGGGTCACCCATGGTGGGAAGGACAATGGAGACGTTCCTGACAAAACCCCCTCCCAAGAAGAAGACCTCGATGGCAGAGGATGGAGCCAGGCCAGCCAGTGGAGCACCACCATAGCCAAGAAGGTGGAAGAAAGCTGCAGCAGGGAGAGACTCCCAGCCGTGGTGGAGTCCATGCCGTTGGACCCGGGTCTGTCTCTGTCAAAGGCCGTGTGGTGGGGGGCTGTCCGTGCACCAGTCTCCTCACGGAAAGACATAATGTCTGCGGCTCCAGTATTGGCCTCTTCAGCCATCTCAAGACCTAAATGTTTCTTAAACATTGCGATAGTCCCTGCCTCAACTACCCTCCTCTGACAGCTCGTTCCATTTACCTGCAACCCTTTGCGTGAAAAAGTTACCCCTCAGGTTCCTATTAAACCTTTCCCCCCTCATCGTAAATCTATGTTCTCTGGTTCTTGATTCACCTACTCTGGGCAGGATGCTACGCAATCTATTTTGTACACCTCGATAAGATCACCCCTCGTCCTAGCCTGCTCAACCTCTCCCTATAGCTCCAGGCCCTCAAACTCTGCTAAATGTCATTGAAAACTAAAGGGCCTGTCCCACTTGGGCGAGCTAATCTGCGAGTTCTGGCGAGTTTTCCCTCGACTCATACTCGCGGCATGGTCAACACGAGGTCATAGGTGGTCTTCGTAACTCTCCTTCATGCTCGAGAGAGGTCTCAGCGTACTCGAGGCCTCGGCCAGGTTGCGGCGTTTTTTTTCAAGATGTTAAAAAATGCCCGCGAGTAAAAAAAGGTTGCCATGGAAAAAATCGATACTTTTTTTACTCGTAGGTTTAGTTGTAGTAGGTGTTTAAGAAGGAACTGCAGATGCTGGAAAATCGAAGGTAGACAAAAGTGCTGGAGAAACTCAGCGGGTGCAGCAGCATCTATGGAGCGAAGGAAATAGGCCTATTTCCTTCGCTCCATAGATGCTGCTGCACCCGCTGAGTTTCTCCAGCACTTTTGTCTACCTAGTCGTAGTAGGTCGTAGTAGGTTTGTATGTTAGTTGTAGGTAATCGAGGGTAGTCAAAGGAAGTCAAGGGTAGTCGTAGATAGTCTTCATCGTAGTTGAAGGGAGGTTGAAGGGATGTCGAAGGAAGTTTTCTACATAGTCGAAGGAGGTCTTCAACATGACATTTTTTCAAACTCTTCTAAACTCGCCAATTAGGTCACTCAAGTGGGACAGCCCCTTAACTCATGCTTTCTTTGCAGGATGTGACGGGATCAGGAACATGTAATTCAATTGGACATTTGCACCTACATTATTGTTATTGAGAGAAATTGACTGTTTGCTCAGTCTTCTAGGCAGGACAGGAGTACATTGGAGGAATGTCAATAGAATCCAATTCACCAAGAAATCAAGACAACCCTTGAATAAATTCAAGGTGCCACCCATTCAAAGAAAGTTTTTTTTTGACACTGTCACCATTACGATTCACAGATATTCGGACTGTATTAAAAGATGTATTCACATTTTAAACAGAAAATGCTGTAAACACTCTGCAGGTCACTAGCACATGTGGAGAGTGAAATAGGGTCAGCACTTCTTGCTTATTTAAAAAAAAACACATCAAGCAACCTTTGAAAAAAAAAATCCAGATTTTTGTATTTTTTCCCAGGAAGCTACAGAGTACTGCCATTTGCTTATCTGTTGGGCTGCGCAAGTAACAACTTCATTGTTCCGACAATAAAACTCTTCATTCTTCACAACAGCTGCCTTGAAACAATTTAGAAAGTACACAGTGCCGGATTTAGATGGCGGCCAAATCTCCCACAATTCAAAGCGAGAGAGAAAGTGCCCAGCGTCGACCAGTTGCCGTTGCAGTGCGCATGCGCAGGGCGGCCG
This sequence comes from Amblyraja radiata, assembly GCF_010909765.2. Classification (NCBI taxonomy): domain Eukaryota; kingdom Metazoa; phylum Chordata; class Chondrichthyes; order Rajiformes; family Rajidae; genus Amblyraja; species Amblyraja radiata. The sequence continues at coordinate 50,097,943 of NC_045967.1, forward strand.
ATGATGCGCTGGCCGTGGTTGTGCGCATGTGCAAGACGCTTATATTTTGGAAATGTACACCCCGTTTTTTTCAATTTTTTCGGGGAACCCCCTAGAAAGTGGGGGCCCTAAGCTATAGCTTGTTTAGCTTATACGTAAATCCGGCACTGAGCGTACAGACGTCCCTTCTCAAACAGGTTTGAAGCAAAAATAAATAAATACATGGAAAATTAAGATTCCTTTTTTTCGTAGAGTATACAGATAGAAGACAGAGTATATTCTTCAAACTTATTTTGGAAAGGACTAATTGCATATTAAGCATCTGGTACTCTGAAATTAAAAACAAAAAACTGAAAATGATATTGTTGAATAGTGGGTCTGACAGTCAATGAATGATCAGTGAAGATGTCTGCAAATTGACTGGTGCAATGTACTTTGACATAAAACACTACTGGTGAATTCAGTCAAAATTCAGGTTGATATTGAAAAAACGCAGGCATCATTCAGCACTTTTCATCATTTGATAATCTTCCTCGTTTACAGTACCTGCGGATAATAACAAGATAAATACAGTTTCAGCAAACAAAAATGTGCAGCTTTTCATAAATTATCATCAGAGTCTATAAACTGAGTTCAAATATGAGTTCTCAAGCAGAAGGTATGCGATATGAATGGATATCTGGTCAATACTCCATCTGAATTGTGCCTTTGGCCACAATATCTAAACTGGATCATGAAAGAGAAAAGAATAGATGGGCGATCAGATGCTTCCTGCACCATCGTAACCTCACTACCAGCACACACTGCCCTCGGGACGGCTGCTTTGGAGACGAGACGGTTTCCCACCTCTTGTGGGTTGTTGGGGGAGTTCAGAACCAGGGGCCACAGTTTAAGAATGAGGGGTAAGCCATTTAGAATGGAGACGAGGAAACACTTTTTCTCACAGTGAGTAGTGAGTCTGTGGAATTCTCTGCCTCAGAGGGCGGTGGAGGCGGGTTCTCTGGATGCTTTCAAGAGAGAGCAATTTAGGGCTTTTAAAAATAGCGGAGTCAGGGGATATGGGGAGAAGGCAGGAACGGGGTACTGATTGGGTATGATCAGCCATGATCACATTGAATGGCGGTGCTGGCTCGAAGGGCCGAATGGCCTGCTCCTGCACCAATTGTCTATTGTGAGTGTGGATTTGCGATGAGAGTCTGGGGAAGAATGCAAGGATCCCCGTCACGGTTTATCCCGAACAGCTCTGTAACAGAGGATTCTCAGTCTTATGGACTGTTCCCAGGGACACATTCGGAGATGGACGTCAAGTGCTGCTGGAAGGTCATCAACTCGGTGAAAGACGCTCTTTGGTCTGCGCGAGCGTTGTTGACCACCCAGCGGAGCGAGATGTCCGTCGGGGAATGATGCCGACTGGTCCTCTCCAGTCTGCAGGAGTACGTGCTAAGGGACGCACTGAAGCTCGGTGCAGCCAACGCCAAGGCTCTGTGGGGGAGGACCACAGTCTAGGGTCCATCCACGACTGGATATTGAGGGGCAGCGTCTGGTGGAGACGCCCCTCAAACGAAGAGAAGGATCTCACCCCAGGGGGTCACGTGATCATAAGATCATGTGATAGGAGCAGAATTAGGCCATTCAATAATAGCTGATCCAACTTTCCCTCCTAACCCCATTCTCCTGCCTTCTCCCCATAACCACCTGTACTAATCAAGAATCCATCTATCTCTGCCTTAAATATATCCACTGACCTGGCCTCCACAGCCTTCTGTGGCAAAGAATTCCACAAATTCACCACCCTCTGACTAAAGAAATTCATCCTCATCTCCTTCCTAAAACAACATCCTTTAATTCTGAGGCTATGGCCTCTGGTCTTAGCCTCTCCCACTGTAAATAAGCTTGTTCTAAGCTTCCCCCCAGTCTAGGTGAGTCAATAAAACACTGATTCAAGCACTGGAACAACTAAACCACCGCAGGTTCGATCCTTGTATCTGCCTGGCCAAGGCTTTAAGCCTCATGCAAGCAGAGACACTCCAAAAGGTCACACAGTCCTAAGCGCTCTTCCAGAAGATCGACAAAGGACCTTGTGGGGGCTGCCTTTTTTAGGTCCCCGAACCTTGAGGGGCCGAACTACAGAGGGGTGGTATATTTACAATCCAATCAAGTATAACAAATTACAATAATACATTACTGACAGGTACACAGGCCAATTACAGAAAATTCCTACATTGTTGCAGGTGAAGCTTCCAGAAGAGGCTAACAGAACCTTGAATAATGCAACATTTACCCTGGGATGCCAACAAACCTGACAGGGCTCAACATTTCAACCAATCGACACTTAACAGGGTAACTGTCTCGCAACATTATTTACAATACGTACACTTAGTTTGCATCTATCCAATTAACCTCATGCATTTTACATTTCCTAGGATGTCTTCTGCAAAAATCCCATCCATCTGTCAATTGACTATGCAACACTGATCTGAGCCACAGACTTGCTGGCACCATTCAGAAGCTTGTCCCATTTCTTCAGAGCACACCAACTTGACTAAAATGGCCTAGCAATACATAAGTTCTGATCAAAGTTTGGGTACTATGGCTGCTCGGTTTCAGCCAGGATTCAACCACTAGTGGAAACATTCTCTCCACATTCACTCTATCCAAGCCTTTCACTATTCTGTACGTTTCACTAAAGTCCCCCCCCCCCCCCCCCCCTCATTCTTCTAAACTCCAGCGAGTATAGGCCCAGAGCCAACAAACACTCATCATAGGTTAACCTACTCATTCCTGGGATCATTCTTCTAAACCTCTTCTGGACCCACTCCGGAGCCAGCACATCCTTCCTCAGATATGGTGCGCAAAATTGCTCACAATGTTCCAAATGCGGCCTTACCAGCGTCTTATAGAGCCTCAGCATTACATCCACCCTGAGTGGCAAAGGTGTCAGGAGTAATGATATGCGAACACCACAATACCACACTAGTGAATGTATGTAAAGCCTCCGACAATGTTGGAAGAATTTTTGCACCGTTCTTGCTTTGTCTATCATTTTTATTCTGGATAAAGATTATTTTGATATATTTTATTAAAATGAAAGACATTGGACTTAGCTCAAATTTGCATTCTTGGTCACCCTGCAGTTGCATCTATTGTGCAAGTTGCAAAGAGCAGCTATCACACATTGCGATCACTTGCATAGCCAATATCAATTACCGATCAACAGCTTGCACTTGCAGCTCAAATGCAACATATGAAATATCATCAGCCCCAAGAATCATTCAACGTTAAAAAAAAAATGAACACTGAACACCAGACATCAATAATAGGAGTAATAAATGATGAGTATATGGAACGAGCTGCCACAGGACGTAGTTGAGGCAGGGACCATAGATTGCCTGTAGCATGTGTAAGGAGTGGATGCGAATGTGGGATCTTGGACCTAATGTGAATGGGCGATCAATGGTCAGCATGGGCTTGATGGGCCGAAGAGCCTGGTTACATGTTGTATCATTCAATCAATCAATCAAGACGCACTTGTACGAAAGATGCATTTGGATGGATAAGTACAATATTATTTTCAATCACATACGATTCAGTTTAGCAAAGACTATTTGATACCTTTCTGCTTGCACACTGGGTACAATAAGGGTATCGCTAAACCTTGATCTTCCTTCTGGTAGGCAGCAATTAAATTCTTCACCTTTCGAAACAATCTCTTATGGACTCCAGGCGCTGTCTATGAACACATGAGGAAAGAAAGAAAAGGAGAATTTAGTCACAAGTAAAGTTAATTAGTTCATTAGTTGTCAGAGCAGAATTCGACCATTGGGCCCATCAAGTCTACTCTGCCATTCAATCATGGCTGATCTATCTCTCCCTCCCGACTCCATTCTCCTGCCTTCTCCCCATAATCCCTGACACCCTTATAATCAAGAATCTATCTATCTCCGCCTTAATAATATCCATTGCCTTCTGTGGCAATGAATTCCACAGATTCACCACCATCATCTCTGAAAGAATCTCTACAGAAAATCTAATCAAGGAATTCCTCCTCATCTCATTTCTACAGGTACATCCTTTTATTCCATAGCTATTGTAAGTAAGCCTAGCTCAGATTCTTCTTAAGCCCCCTTCGGTCATGGCTGACCATTGGTGTCTCCAGGGTTGGAGGACGTCGGTGCGTGACTTTGTTTAACGTGGGGAGACTGGTGCACAGACAGCCACCCCACGGTCCTTGACAGATCTGGGTCAGGATCCAATGGCGTGGAGTTCAAGACGACCGGAGACCCTTTTCTGCTGCAGCCTTCATCCGCCTTCCCGGCCGTTGTGACGCTCCACTAAGGTCAGCCATCGTCCTCCGCCTGTTCCACCATTGAGGTCTTGGTTGGATTGCTCTTTGTCAGAGTGCCCCCCCTCGACCTTACCGCCATGGGTGGCCCTACCAGGAGCATCGCTTCAGACGGCATCGCTCTCAGGATCTCAGGACCACACAAGCTTCTCCACCACGACAAGGTGACAATCCACGGAGCTCAGATTAGACCCAGCTATATTCCTCATCTCTCTATAACTGCAACATTAATAAGAGCCATATTTTCGTTGATGGTCATTATTACTCTTATTTCATTAGTCACATCCTGCAACGTGTAACTCTTTGGCTCAGATGACATTCATGATGATTTCATGCAATTCCACAATTCCACAATTCAGGGGGATTATCACATGCATGTGTAAGGATGTTTGTGTAAAATTTTTATTGTGGTTGTGTTCTTTATTAGTGTACCGCTGCTGGCAACCCAAATACCACCAACCTTGGTTGTGTGGCAATTAAATTATTTCATTCATTCATTCATTCATTCCGAGGACAAACTTGTTTATTTTAGCTTAGTTGAGAGATACAGCATGAAAACAGGCCCTTCAGCCCACCGAGTCCGTTTGATCCTACACACCAGGGACAATTTCGAGAAGCCAATTAACCTACAAACCTGCACGTCTTTGGAGTGTGGGAGAAAACCGGAGGACCTGGAGAAAATCCACGCAGTGACAGGGAAAACGTGCAAACTCCGTACAGACAGCACCCGTAGTAAGGATCCAACCCGCTATAAGGCACTAACTCTACCATTGTGTGACTGTGCTGCCCGAGATGTTGACCACCATTACAAATTAGCCAAAAAAATTATTTGGTTAAGATATAGAAGGAAGTGAAAACAATGTAGGAGTCAAATTGAAACCGTCAGGATATAAATTGGGTAGAGTGCTTAAATCCATGAATACATCCCACACTTCCTGTTTTAACTTCTGCTTTCGGCTTCATCTTGAACGCTCTTCGGAATTTATTGTAAATTCCCTGCAAGTTAAAAATTGTTCACTCACACATAATAAGACACGAGCAACAATCCACAGATGATTCACAAAGTCACGTTAACATTGTGACGATCCAAGGTAATAAAATATGAGATTCGTCCTATCAGGCAAATCAGACCTGGTCGCTATTTATCAACTTATTACAAGCATATGGTGCAACACAACCTTGAAATTAATTGTTTCAGAACCGGGCGAAGGATGGGTAAAGACACGAAGGAGGTATATCCCTTTCAATTTCTCTTTTTTTTTCTCTTTTTCTCTTCTCTATTCTTTTTATTTTTGCTTATTTCACATCACCTTCTTGTTTACTTTTTCGAGCTATTCTCGAGCTAGAGAGCTCTTTCTCTCTATTTCTTGCTTTTCTTACTCTTCTTTGCTATTAAATTAAAAATAAGAAGTTGTACATGAAATGTAATATGTTATTCATGTCATATTATTGTACATCACTTCTAATAAAAATATTATATAAAAAATAAATTTAAAAAAAATAAGCTGACAATGATCAGAAAGGAGGAGCAGAAATGGGCTGGTGAAATAAAAATTAGGTGCAGCTAATCCGGCAGTTGCAGGATCACGGAGAGAGAGAAAGGATTCCACGGTTAAATGGAACTAAAAAGGAATAAGATGATGGGTAGACACAAAATGCTGAAGTAACTCAGCGGGTCAGGCAGCATCTCTGGAGAAAAGGAATAGGTGATGTTTCGGGTCGAGACCCTTCTTCAGACTGAGAGTCAAGGGAGAGGGAAACACGAGGTATGAAGTGGCCATTCGGCCCATCAAGTCTGCTCTGCAATTCAATCATGGCTGATCTATCTCTCCCTCCTATCCCCATTCTCCTGCCTTCTCCCCATAACCCCTGACGCCCGTACTAATCAAGAAAGGTGCAAAGAACAGATGAGTGATAGTTATGAAAAGAACAAATCAAAGCCAGCAATGGTGATCAAGAAAAAATGGAGCCCACAATGGTCCATTGTTGGCTGTGGGAAAGGTGATAACGAGCGGATACAAAAAATGATACCAACGAAGCAAGGGTTATTTAAAATTAGAGAAATCAATATTCATACCTCTGGGATGTAAGAAGCCTCCCCCTATAGCTCAGACCCTCAAGTCCTGACAACATCTCTGCACCCTTTCCAGCTTGACAACATGGTGCCCAATACTGACCACAGTACTCTAAATGTGGCCTCACCAACTTCTTAAATAACTTCAACACGACTTCCCGACATCTATCCTGATTCCCATCGTTGGACAGAAAGTAGAAAGCCTGAAATCCCACATCACGAGGTCCGGGTAATGTGGGACAGCAACAGAAAGTTATGAATCACCTCTTGCACTACCTTGGACCTGTTTTCTTTTGCAGCCTTATTTTCTTTTTACAGTCTTGCAGAATTGAATTGAATTGCATTGAATACTTTATTGTCGCAGTGAAATTCTTTGCTTGCACACCCATATAACCATATAACAATTACAGCACGGAAACAGGCCATCTCGGCCCTTCTAGTCCGTGCCGAACACGTATTCTCCCCTAGTCCCATCTACCTGCACTCAGACCATAACCCTCCAGTCCTTTCCCGTTCATATACCTATCCAATTTATTTTTAAATGATAAAATCGAACCTGCCTCCACCACTTCCACTGGAAGCTCATTCCACACAGCTACCACTCTCTGAGTAAAGAAGTTCCCCCTCATGTTACCCCTAAACTTCTGTCCCTTACTTCTCAAGTCATGTCCTCTTGTTTGAATCTTCCCTACTCTCAATGGGAAAAGCTTATCCACGTCAACTCTGTCTATCCCTCTCATCATTTTAAAGACCTCTATCAAGTCCCCCCTTAACCTACCCAAGGTAGGTATGCAAATAGTCGCCACACAAATAGCGCTTACAAACTTACAATTCCCCCCCCCCGCGCACCAGGTCCCCTTTCTTCTTCCCACCCTTCCCCTTCCCACATGGCCGTCCCCCATGCCGGGGGTGTAAGTTATTTATGTATAATTTGTGTTTTTGAGGGTTGTCTGAATTCATGGGCCTGTGATAATTTTGCACGCTAGGTTTTCATTGTACCTGTAACTCAGTGTGCTTGCAAATACGACATTAAACACAACTTGATTTGAACGGACTTGAATGACGCTAAAGGGGCTGTCCCACTAGGGCAACCTAATCCGCGAGTTCTGGCGAATTTGCCCTCGACTCATACTCGCAGCATGGTCGACACGAGGTTGTAGGAGGTCTTCGTAACTCTCCTTCATGCTCGAGAGTGGTCTCCACATACTCGAGGCCTCAGCTAGGTCGCCGCGTTTTTTTCAATATGTTAACAAATGCCCGCAAGTTAAAAAAGGTCGCCATGGGAAAAATCGATACTTTTTATACTTGTAGGTTTAGTCGTAGTAGGTCGGCATATTAGTCATAGGTAATCGAGGGTAATCGAAAGTAGTCGAAGGTAGTCGTAGATAGTCTTCATCATAGTCGAAGGGAGGTCGAAGGAGGTCGTCTTCACTCTCCACAATTCGGTGTCCAATTTTCCCGAAGTTAGTCATAGCTAGTCGAAGCTAGTCTTCAACATAATCGAAGGAGGTTGAAGGAGGTCTTCTACATAGTCGAAGGAGCTCTTCAACATGACATTTTTTCAAACTCTCTTAAGCTCACCAATTAGGTCGCCCAAGTGGGACAGCCCCTTAACTTCACCAAAGGGAAGCTGAATCATACAACAAACCTGGTTAGTTATAACAAGATTTTAATTGTTTGCATCAAGGGTCTTATGATGCTAAACGACAGTTCAAGACTGCGATCAAATTAAATAGGATTAAGGTGAAGGTGGAAAGATTTAATAGGAATCTGAGGGGTAACTTTTTCACACAAAGGGTGGTGAGTGTATGGAACACGCTGCCAGAGGAGGTAGTTGAGGCAGGTACTATCCCAACGTTTAAGAAACAGTTAAGCAGGTACATGGATAGGACAGATTTGGAGGGATATGGGTCAAACACGGGCAGGTGGGACTAGTGTAGCTGTGACATATTGGCTGGTGTGGGCAAGTTGGGCTGAAGGGTCTGTTTCCACACTCTATGACTCTAAATGAAAGTTACATGAGAAATTTGACTGGAAAAACATTGCATGTTTAGAATGAAGGGTGGCATGGTGGCGTGGTACAGTGGCACAGCTGCAGAGTTGCTGCCTTACAGAGCCAGGGACCCAGGTTCGATCCTGACTACTGGTGCTGTCGGTATGAAGTTTGCACCTTCTCCCCGTGACCATGTGGGTTTCTTTCAGGTGCTCAAGTTTCCTCCCGCACTCCAAAGACATGCAGGTTTGCAGGTTGATTGACTTCCGTACCTTGTCCCTATTGTATAAGGTCGAACTTGTGTATGGGTAGTCGTTAGTCAACGCGGACTCGGTGGACCGAAGGGCTTGTTTCTACGCTGTGTCTCTAAAACTAAAACTCAAGTTCAGTGCTGCCGAGAAATTGCAAAAAAAAAATTTAAACAACTGTGAGATTATTATTATGACCAGGAATGACTAAGCAGTTCATCTTTCTCAGATGCAAACCGGAAGCTTGAGAAAAAAGGAGGAACTCATCAGTGAAATGGAGAGTTGATGGTTTAAGTTGGGGCCCTTCATCTGATGTTAATCGAGTTCTGCACGAGAGTTGATAATGTAGAATACCCAAAATGAAAGTAACAAGCGTAAGATAGTCAGTGGTAGTTCTTTATTCGCCTCCAAAGATGTCTTCATACTGCATGATCAATATGATTCAGTTCGGGGGTAGATTGGGAAATATGTAACCCGTGGGCAAGTCAGAATGTAAAACCCACCACCACATGGTTGAACTGAAAAAAAAACGTTTGACGTGCAGCTAAGTAAGTATTTTCAGATTCAGATTCAGATTCAACTTTAATTGTCATTGTCAGTGTACAGTACAGAGACAACGAAATGCAGTTGGGTCACAAGGTAGTGCAGATGCTGGAATCTGGAATAAAACACAAACTGCAAGTAACTGCAGATGCGAGAATCTTGAGTAAAACAAAGAGAGGTTGTCTGTCCCACTAACTTACTCCAGCACTTGGTATTTTGCGTAAGTATTTTAGACAATAGACAATAGGTGTAGGAGTAGGCTATTCGGCCCTTTGAGCCAGCACCGCCATTCACTGTGATCATGGCTGATCATCCACAATCAGTACCCCGTTCCTGCCTTTTCCCCATATCCCCTGACTGCTATCTTGAAGAGCTCTATCCAACTCTCTCTTGAAAGCATACAGAGAATTGGCCTCCACTGCCTTCTGGGGCAGAGAATTCCACAGATTCACAACCCACTGGGTGAAGAAGTTGTGTTTGTGGCAGCTATTTTGGGGAATAGTTTAAAGAGGATGAAAATTGACGTTGGTGCGGATGGAATTTAGTTTCGTGTGGGGTATAAATATCTGCAAAAACTAGATGATGTAAGCAAACTGTATTTGTTCTTTTTATATCATCAACTGCAATGATACTGACTTTTCTGGCGTTAAATTCAATGGAGGCTCAGCAGACAATAACTTCCGCCAACACATTATTTAGCATCTTTATTTATTGAGTTGAAAATCCCCACTGTCCCTCTGTTCTCCAGAGCATATTAAATGATTCTGCCCTTTACCCCATCTACTTACAGAATTTAAATAAGCTGCATTATAATGGGAAGATAAATAGGACTGATTAATAGAAACACTGAATTCACGGCAGGAATTAAAGAGATAAATTTGTGTAAGAATTAAGCCAGTGGATATATGTTTAGCTCAGTAATGAATTGCAAAGTTGCTGAAGATCAAACCACGATAAGGTCTGAATCTCAGTCTATCTTTATGTAAACCATTCAGAATTTAATGTTATTGCTTTAATGGGACAATCAAAATGATATGAGATGGTCAATTAGACCATTCTAATACTGACAAATTATTATCTTAGATCATTTCATCGCTATTGGACCAAGTCGTGTTGGGTGGGGCCGCAGTTAGGAGGAAGATAAATATATGCATTTGTATATATAATTCTGGGCGGCACGGTGGTGCAGCGGTGGAGTTGCTACCTTACGGCGCCAGAGGCCCGGGTTCAATCAATCAATCAATGCTGTCTGCATTGAATTTGTACGTTCTCCCTGTGACCACGTGGGTTTTCTCCAGGAGCTCCGGTTTCCTCCCACACTCCAAAAACGTGCAAGTTGTAGATTCATTGGTTTTGGTAAAAATGTCGACTGGCCCCAGTGTGTAGGATAATGCTGGTGTGCAGGGTGATTGCTGGTCGGCGTGGACCCAGTGTACCGAGGTGCCTGTTTCCGCGCTGTATTTCTAAAGACTGAACTGAGCAAATATTTCGTGCAAGCACTAATGGGGCTTTTTCACGGGGCGAGTTGACGCAAGATGTCACCAGAGTGAAGTGGTCGTGGTCCAGCACGAGTCTCGCACGATATAACGGGGGGTAGATAAGAGTTCCCACGGTACTCGGCATTTCTGTTATTTGTGCGAGTGACTTGTCCGTCTCCCGAGCTTTCGCGTTAAATCTTGAATGAACATCGTGAACTACACGTGACACAAATGATGTAATTTTTTTTTCACACACTATAAATATCCTCCCTTGGTTGAATTGGCTCATTTGGAGACATGTTTTACTGTGTATGTGGGAGACACAGATGGACTGAGCACAGTACCTCGGTCTTACTGTGTGTGGGAGAGGGGGAGAAAGAGACGTACACTCACAGAGGCAGAGTCTCTCAGCCTGTGTAAGAGGGAGGGAGAGAGAGAGGGAGGCACACACAAGGTGGATGTGAAATCTCACCTGCCTGTTTCAGTGACAGACACCCGCCGCCAGTAAATGAAGACACCCCCATCTGTCTCCCCCTCCTCTCCCTCGACTACAATCTTTAAAAGGGACTTTAAAAGGGACTTTACTGAAAGGTTACGCATTTGTCGACCACAGGCAGCATATCAGAAGGGTCTCGATATCTCTGGAGAAAAAGAATAGGTGGCGATTCGAATCGGAACCCTTCTTCAGACATCCTAATCGGAATTGAGTCTGAAGATGTGTCTCGTCCCGAAACATCAGCTATTTTTCTCCAGAGATGCTGCTTGACTCGCTGAGTTACTCCAGCGTTTTGTGTCTGTCTTCGGTTTAAACCAGCATGTGCAGTTCACTCCTTACACGGGTCTCTGGAGAACATTGATTGGTAGCGTTCCGGACCCTGCTTCGGAAAGGCATCGATCGCTAGTCGGCGAGGACTCCGACCTGTATCTCTCAAAGAAGTACATGTGAAAATTTTCTCACGGACCATAAAAATGCGTAACCTTTCAGTAAAGTCCCTTTTAAAGTCCCTTTTAAAGATTATAGTTATTTTCTTGAATCTCATTAACATAACTCATGAATAAGTTGATGTCCATATGCGGATGCAAATCTTTATTTTTATTTATTTTTTAAATTCAATCCCACAGAAGACAATTTTTACTCACCTTCTGTCCCCTCTGTCCAGCTTCCGGGTTCACCGTTCGCAGGAGTTCCCACGGTAACCGCAAGAGTTATTATGGATATCGCACTGGCCACTACGTCCATATAATGTTGCAATGCTCAACCACAAGTGTATGTCACTCTTGGAGAAATTCAAACTTTCTTGAATTTTCTCCCGAGTGACCAAGTTACACGATTACCTGCCGTTAGCGCTAGGGTGGTCCACGGTGGTCCACGAATGCCGTACTGTATTCGCACGAGGTTCCCACGATGTTAAACTCCGGTTAACTCTTGCGTCAAGTCGCCCCGTGAAAAGGCCGCTTAAAGGCCAAAGATGAGCTAAGAAGGATGCTTAAGGTTTAATAAGCATCCTTCTTAGCTCATCTTTAGCCTTTAGTGCTTGCACGAAATATTTGCTTGCCAAATCCAACAGGGGAATCATATCCCAGACAAGAAATACCAGGTCTGCTGAAAACAGCCTCTCTCTGGTCTTACCCTACATGGGTTAGCCGATCATGTTCTGCCAAAACCATACGCAACCACACTTTGTAAGTTCACATTCACATTCACATTCGCATTCACATTTATTGTCACATGCACCAATTAAAATACAGTGATATTTGAGTTACCATGCAGCCATAAAATTAAAACACAACACAATTAAAAGGAAAGATAGAACTTAACATAAACATCCACCACAGTGATCACCATGATGGAAGGCAATAAAGCTCAGTCAGTCTTCCTCCTATTCTTCACCCGTGTTTGGGGCCTTGACCCTCCGCAGTCGTCGTTACGGACGGCCCGATATACAAGCCTTCTTGTCGGGATGATCGAAGCTCCTAAGATTCATAGGCGATAGGAGTAGAATTAGGCCATTCGGCCCATCAAGTCTACTCCACCATTCAATCACGGCTGATCTATCTCTCCCTCCTCACCCCAGTCTCCTGTCTTTTCCACGTAACCCCTGGCACCCGTACTGATCAACAATCTATCTATCTCTGCCTTAAAAATATCCCTGACTGAACGGCTATTCCACAGCCTTCTGTGGCAATGAATTCCACAGATTCACCACCCTCTGACTAAAGAAATTCCTCCTCATCTCCTTACGAAAGTAACGTCCTTTAATTCTGAGGATATGGCCTCTGGTCCTAGACTCTCCCACTAGTGGAAGCATCCTCTCCATGTCCACTCTATCCAAGCCTTTCACTCTCCCGGACAAGAACTACCGGGTCTGCAGAAAGCACCCTCACTCTGTTATTACTTGGAAACATAGAAACATAGAGAATAGATGCAGGAGTAGGCCATTCGGCCATTCGAGCCTGCACCGCCATTCAATGTGATCGTGGCTGATCATCCACAATCAGTACCCCGGTCATGCTTTGCAAAAACCTTACAAGTAACAACATTTAACATTGTCATGCTTTGAACTCGACACCCTAAACGTCCACATACACAGTGAGAGACCAACTCTTCGAACTGAATGGAAACAGTGCAGTCAAATTTTGTTTACAAAGTAAATTTCTCTTACTTCAACAGTCCACGAATCTGACGGCGTCTTGAACACACGATATGTGTAAACCACCCCGGAACATCTGTCAAATAGAAAACTGGGTTTTAATTACCTCAAAAGGCAGTTGTTTAAAGAACAAAGTAACACAGCCACAACACATTAATTTCACATTTTATCAGATGTTTTTTTATGTGAATCTTCTTCCATCGAAAAACAGATTTGTGCCATTGTAGTGGTTCGTAAGTTCTACGAGCAGAATTAGGCCATTCGGCCCATCAAGTCTACTCCGCCATGCAATCATGGCTGATCTATCTTTCCCTCTCAACCCCATTCTCCTGCCTTCCCCCCCATAACCCCTGACACCCGCGCAGTGATGTTATAAAAGTCCAAGAAACACAGTCAACTTCAATTGTGGCCTCTCCAGAATGGTAGTAGAAGTTTGCACTGTAAACCAGTTTTAACGTGTTACTCTATTGATGTGTTGCAAGATCTCACAAATGTGAGAACTTAACTGAGTAGCTGTGACCTCAGCAGCCATAGAGCCATCGTCATAGTGATACAGCATTGAAACAGGCCCTTCAGCCTAATTTGCCCACGCCCACCAACATGCCCCATCTAAACTGGTCCCACTTGTCTGCATTTGACCCATATCCCTCCAAAACTACCCTATCCATGTACCTATCTAAATGTTTCTTAAACATTGCGATTGTGCCTGCCTCAACTACCTCCTCCTGCAGCTCGTTCCATACACCCACCACCCTTTGAGTAAAAAAAATTACCCCTCAGGTTCCCGTTAAATCTTTCTCCCCTCACCTTAAACCTATGTCTATCGAGCCGGAAAAGGACATCTTCTTGGATAATCCCTCAGGATTCAACATGATTTGTTTTCATAAGTTCTTTAGTCATAGGAATAGAATTAGGCCATCAAGACTACTCCGCCATTCAATCATGGCTGATCTATCTCTCCCTCTCAACCCCATTCTCCTGCCTTCTCCCCATAACCCCTGGCACCCTGACTAATCAAGAATCTGTCAATCTGCGGCTTAAAAATACCCCACCGCTTGGCCTCCACAGCCGTCTGTGGCAAGAATTCCACAGATTCACCACCCTCTGACTCAAGAAATTCCTCCTCATCCCCTTCCTAAAGTCTCCTTTCACTCCAGTTCTGTAGGATCTGAGGTGCCCGATGAGAGAAATTACGCCCTTCCACTCTCATGACAAAGTTCTTGAACTTTTCTGCATCCTCTACTTCTCTATCTTCCTGACTTCTCCATCTTTCAGTCAGAAGAAGGGTTCCGCCCCAAAATATCACCTAGTCCTTTTCTCCAGAGATGCTGCCTGACCCGCTGAGTTACTCCAGCATTTTGTGTCTACCTACATTATTTTAATTTCGAGATACAGAGCGGAAACAGGCCCTTTGGCCCACCGAGCCCGCGGTGACCAGTGATCCCGCACACCAGCACTATCCTACATGCAGTAGGGACAATTTACAATTTTACCCAAGCCAATTAGCCTGCAAACCTGTACATCTTTGGCGTGTGGGAGGAAACCGAAGCACCCGGAGAAAATCCACACAGATCACGGGGAGAGAGTACAAACTCCGTACAGACAGCACCCGCAGTCAGGACCAAACCCGGGTGTCCAGCGCTGTAAGGCAGCAACTCTACCGCTGCACCACCGTGCCGCACATCGACTTACTCCTCCCAGTTGGCGCGTTAGCTTTTGGTGTCCACACAATCTCCTTCATCTCACCATTTTTGCACTTCCCGTGGTTCGAGGGTTGACAAAGTGTAACCGATAAAGCCTTTCATTCATGCGGCTCATTATATTAGTGGACAATGAACGTTTCACGTACTAGCTTGTAATGTAATCACTGATACGGAATTCATGAGACTGTATTTTCAACTACAGATATTTCTGAAAGTGACGATGGGAACATGAGGGGCAGGGTATTGACATGGACAGAGAAACATAGAAACATAGAAATTAGGTGCAGGAGTAGGCCATTCGGCCCTTCGAGCCTGCACCGCCATTCAATATGATCATGGCTGATCATCCAACTCAGTATCCCGTACCTGCCTTCTCTCCATACCCTCTGATCCCCTTAGCCACAAGGGCCACATCTAACTCCCTCTTAAATATAGCCAATGAACTGGCCTCGACTACCCTCTGTGGCAGGGAGTTCCAGAGATTCACCACTCTCTGTGTGAAAAAAGTTCTTCTCATCTCGGTTTTAAAGGATTTCCCCCTTATCCTTAAGCTGTGACCCCTTGTCCTGGAACTGGTTGGCAGACAGGAAGCAAAGAGTAGGTATAAACGGGTCCTTTTCAGAATGGCAGGCAGTGACTAGTGGGGTGGCGCAAGGCTCAGTGCTGAGATCCCAGTTATTTACAATATATACTAATGATTTAGACGAGGGAATTAAATGTAACATCTCCAAGTTTGCGGATGACACAAAGCTGGGTGGCAGTGTGAGCTGCGATGAGGATGCTCTGAGGCTGCAGGGTGACTTGGATAGGATGGGTGAGTGGGAAGATGCATGGCAGATGCAGTATAATGTGGATAAATGTGAGGTTAAGAACAAGAAGGCACATTATTATCTGAATGGTGTCAAATTAGGAAAAGGGGAGGTGCAACGAGACCTGGGTATTCTTGTACATCAGTCACTGAAAGTAAGCATGCAGGTACAGCAAACGGCAGTTCAGGAAAGCAAATGGCATGTTGGCCTTCATAGCAAGAGGATTTGAGTATAGGAGCAAGGAGGTCCTTCTGCAGTTGTACAGGACCCTGGTGAGACCACCCCTGCAGTATTGTGTGCAGTTTTGGTCTCTTAATTTGAGGAAAGGACATTATTGCTATTGAGGGAGTTTAACTTAGGTTCACCAGGTTAATTCCCGGGATGGCTTGACTGACATATGATGAAAGAATGGGTCAACTGGGTTTGTATTCACTGGAATTTAAGATGAGAGGGGATCTTATAGAAACATGTAGAATTCTTAAGCATTTGGACACGCTAGAGGCAGGAAACATGATCCCGATGTTGGCGGAGTCCAGAACCAGGGGTCTCGGTTTAAGAATAAGGGGTAGGCCATTTAGGACTGAGATGAGGAAAAATGTCTTTACCCAGAGAGTTGTGAATTTGTGGAATTCTCCGCCACAGATGTATTTCAGACTCTGGCTGTTATGGTACACCAGGTTTAATGTCTGCTAGAAAGTCTGAGGACTTTACTGATCTTAAAACTGTCCAGTTTATCACAATAAGGAGGTTATCCTTTTCTGCACTGGCAATAAACCGCTGAACTTTGGAAATGATTGGTAGCAAAAGCTGATCATGGGCTCCTCGCGTTTGAGGTGCACTTGATTTATGCGTTTTTGAAATAATGCAGCTGTTCTTTTCATAGCAAAGCCTGATTTACACAGTGGTATTTTGGAACAAGTGCGCTCAAGTTTACTGCTGGCGGCTCAGACACGTGCACGTTTAATGTACGTGTTTTTGATTCATGCTCCGCTATTCAAGCGCGTAATCCCTAAGTCAAACATGAGGTGCCACTACACATTAAATTGCTGACATGCAAACTGGAGATACGGCATCTCATGTTCCACTTAGGTAGCTTCCAACCTTGTGCAGCACAGTGTCCTAGTGGTAGAGCTACTGCCTGACAGCGCCAGAAACCCGGGATCGATCCCAACTTCGAGTTTGGAACATGGAGTTTGCACGTTCTCCCCGTGACCTGCATGGGTTTTCTCTGAGATCTTCGGTTTCCTCCCACGCTCCAAAGAACCACAGGATTGTAGGTCAATTGGCTTGGTATAAATGTAAATTGTCCCTAATGTTTGTAGGATAGTGTTAGTGTGCAGGGATCGCTGGTCGGTGCGGACACAGTGGGCCGAAAGATCTGTTTTCACGCTGTAACAGTAATGTATTATAGAGGCATGTTGTGATACAGCGTGGAAACAGGCCCAACTTGCCCACACTGGCCAACATGTCCCAGCTACACTAGTCCCACCTCCCACGTTGGGATAGTCTTCTACAGCCCGATGAAGGTCTCGACCCGAAACGTCACCTATTCCTTTTCTCCAGAGATGCTGCCCGACCCGCTGAGTTACTCCAGCTTTTTGTGTCTATTTTTGGTTTAAACCAGCATCTGCAGTTCCTTCCTACTCAAAGTGAAGGGATTCAGGAACAGAGAGGGGTCAAGGAGTGGATGGGTAAACGGGTAGACAAATGAAGAGGGAAGAGAGGGCGGTGTCAAGGGAGAGTTAGATTAGCTCTTAGGGCTAAAGGAATCAAGGGGTATAGGGAAACAGCAGGAACGGGGTTCCTGATTTTAAATGGGCAGCCATGATCATATTGAATGGCGGTGCTGGCTCGAAGGGCCGAATGACCTACTCCTGCACCTATTTTTCTATGGGTCTACGATTCGATCCGATTGTTCGTGTGCGTTTGAGAGAAAAGATGCCTACGTGTTAAATGGCTCACCGACCAGCGAGCATTTATACTGAAGTAGCAGAGACTGGTCTCCCATCGTCTGAGTTGCTGCACTCCACAATGGCCGTGTGGTGCCTGGTGTGAAACAGCTTCATCACGTTGATAGAAACCACACGTATGCAATGTTCACTGCACATAATGTGTTAGGCATGGGTTTTGCAAACCTTGCTAACACTGGAGACAGGTCAACAAAGTGTTCTCTTAATGAGGTTTTATCAGGTATATTAAGAAGAATTTATGTTCTTATGAAAGATGCATCGATGATGTCACTTTTAATTAGATCATGAGATCATAAGGTCATAAGTGATAGGAGGAAAATTAGGCCCTTCGGCCCATCAAGTCAAATCCACCATTCAATCATGGCTGATCTCACTCTCCTTCATAACCCCATTCTCCTGCCTTCTCCCCATAACCTCTGACACCCGTACTAAGCAAGATAGGTCAGAATAGATCAAGTAAAAAAGCAATCGAGAACCAGGGGACATAGGTTTAAGGTGAGGGGGGGAAAGATTTAATGGGAACCTGAGAGCTAACATTCTTTACACAAAGGGTGGTGGGTGTATGGAACCGGCTGCCGGAGGAGGTAGTTGAGGCAGGGACTGTTGCAATGTTAAAGAAACATTTAGACAGGTACAGAAGCCCCAGAAATGAAGGAGATTGAAAGGTTTGGTGGACACAGCCCAGTCCATCACTGGTACTGACCTCTGACCATCGAAGGGATCTATAGGAGACACTGCCTCAAAAAGGTACTCAACATCATCAAAGACCCTCACCACCATGGCTATGCTCTCTTTATAACACTATCATCAGAAAGAAGGAATAGGAGTCTGCATAGCTTGAGCTTCTTCCCAACAACCATAAGGGTCTTGAATCCTAAACAACGTGAACCTCAACTATGAACTATGGATGGTCATTGGTTTCATTAAGGACTTTGAATGAATGAATAAATAAGTTTATGAATAAGTTTATTGGCCAAGTATTCACATACAAGGAATTTGCCTTGATGCTCCGCCCGCAAGTGACAACATGACATACAGTGACAGTTAGGAATGACACATAAAACATTAAACTTTGGGGGGGTTTTTGCACCACTATTGAGGTTATCGAAAGTTTGTTTATTATATATTATCTGTGTGCATTGTGCTTCCAGTTATGTAATACTAGCATTTCATTGCTTTGTCGTTGGTAGGTATGACAATGAAACACTCATGACTCAGTTGATCTGGCAAAGTCGGTTAAGTTTCCATCGTGCCCTCCAGCCGCACAGCTCCCATTAGACAAGACATTACCATCATTAAAACAAGTTCCACAACCGATCAGTCATATTGTACATTGGTGGTTCTACAATGAAGGTTCTTTGGTCTGAGTGTGTTGTCTTTCACGTTGACTGTGCCGCCTTCAACAAGAAATTACTGAAAAGTGAATGGACTGAACAGTACGTTGTTCAAAAGAAAGACACAACCCACAAGAAACATTGCACTGCAGATCCCATAGACCCCCTTGATAGTGCTACAACCACTTCCCAAAGAGCACTAACTGCTTAGTTGTAAGTCAACATCTCCATCTCAGACTGCAAGAAACTGTAGATAGCTGTGGTAATAGCCCAGTGATCATGCAAACCAATCTCCCTTCCATTGACTCCATCTACACTTCATGCAGCCTCGGCAAGGCCAGCAGCATAATCAAGGACCAGTCTCACACCGGTCACTCCCTCTTCTCCCCTCTCCCATCAGGCAAGAGGTACAGAAGTTTGAAAACGCAGTTTCAAGGACATGTTTCTTCCCAGCATGTATCAGGCAACTAAAGGGCCTGTCCCACGTGGGCGTCATTTGCGTGTCATTTACACGACATCATTGCACGTGATGCGCGCATGGCATGCATTACGCGAGCACGGTGCGTGGTGACGTATGCAGTGACGCGCGGTCGCGCACGGCGACCCAGCATTTTGGGATTCACAAAATCTTCCCGCGCCACCTGCGTGACACGCAAATGACGCCCAAGTGGGATAGGCCCTTTAATCATCCTCTCATCAACTAGAGAGCGGTCCCGACCTCCCATCTACCCCATTGGAGACCTTCGAACTATCTTTAATCAGACTTCACAGGACTTTATCTTGCACTAAACATTATACCCTTCATCCTGTATCTGTATACCGTGGACAGCTTGATTATGATCCTGTATAGTCTTTTAACAGACTGGACAGCACGCAACAAAAACACTTTTCACTGTACATGTGACTACAATAAAACTAAACTAAATACTATTTTATTAATGCCGTGGTATGTGGTAATAATGTGTCGAGTTTTATTATTCATAGATTAATAAGACAGCACCCGTAGTCGGGATCGAACCTGGGTCACTGGCGCTGTAAGGCAGCTGCAGCTCGACTTCTTCGCCACTGTGCAGTCCATTTATGCATTTCTCTTTGGTCGACTTAATGAACTGCATTTAATGAAAGCCACTGGTTGTGAGGTCTGACTCTGAATGCACAGCACTCGAATGCCTTCTGGTTTGCCAGCTGGAGGTAATGCAAGCAGACAGATCGTTGAATCACTATCTGGCAACCTTTCCAGGTACAATGGCAATGACAATGATAGATTTGAGGTGAAGCAGCAGACTCAATAATTGAGATGCGTTCGTGCATGAAAGAAATAATAGGATTGGTGACGCTTGCAATCCCTTCAATGAAAACCACAAATGAGGAGTGGGTTACAATTTGATGAACCACAAGTTAGAAGTAACACGATCACAAGATGCCAAGATCTAATACGACCAATTGAGGTACTACTCCAGAACGCAGAATTTACAATGTTGGGAATGTCGGTAAATAGGGACATTTTCACAGAGATAATCCAAAGTGAGAATCTATCTGGAACCAAAATCGCACAGTAGCACAGCAGTAGAGTTGCTGCCTCACAGCACCAGAGACCCGGGTTTGATCCTGACTATGGGTGCTGTTTGTACTGTGACTGCACGGGTTTTCTCCGGCTGCTCCGGTTTCCTCCCACGTTCCAAAGACATGCAGGTTTGTAGCTTGAAGAAGCGTCTCATAGATATATACACAATCGATGCAGGAATAGGCCGTTCGGCCCTTCGAGCCAGCACCGCCATTCAATGTGATCATGGCTGATCATCCACAATCAGTACCCCGTTCCTGCCTTCTCCCCATACCCCTTGATTCCGCTAGCCCGAAGAGTTCTCTCTAACTCTCTTTAGAATGCCACCAGTAAATCGGCCTCCACTGCCTTCTGAGCCAGAGAATTCCATAAATTCACAACTCTCTGTGTGAAAAAGTATTTCATCTCAATTCTAAATGGCCTACCCCTTATTCTTAAACTGTGGCCCGTAGTTCTGTACTCCCCCAACATCAGGAACGTGTTTCCTGCATCTAGCGTGTCCAATTCCTTAATAATTTGATTTGTTTCCATAAGATGCCCTCTCATCCTTCTAAATTCCAGTTAATACAAGCCCAGTTGCTCCATTCTTTCATCAAATGACAGTCCCGCCATCCCAGGAATTAACCTTGTGAACTCGCTGCACTTCCTCAAATGCAAGAATGTCCTTCCTCAAATTAGGAGACCAAAACTGCACACAATATTCCAGATGCGGTCTCACCAGGGCCCTGTACAATTGCAGAAGGACCTCTTTGCTCTCACACTCAACTCCACTTGTTATGAAGGCCAACATGCCATTAGCTTTCTTCACTGCCTGTTGTACCTGCATGTTTACTTTCAGTGACTAGTGTACAAAGACATCCAGATCTCGTTGTACTTCCCGTTTTCCTAATCTGTCACCACTCAGATAATAATCTGCCTTCCTGTCCTTGCCACAAAAGTGGATAATCTCACATTTATCCACATTATACTGCATCTGCTATGCATCTGCCCACTCACCCAAACTGTCCAAGTCACCCTGCATCCTCATAGCATCCTCTTCACAGTTCACTCTGCCACGCAGCTTTGTGTCATTTGCAAATTTGCTAATGTTACTTTTAATTCCTTCCTCTAAATTATTAATGTATATTGTAAATAGCTGCGGTCCCAGCACCGATCCTTGCGGTACCCCACTAGTCACTGCCTGCCATTCTGAAAGAGACCCGTTAATCCCTCCTCTTTGTTTCCTGTCTCCCAACCAATTTTCTATCCATGTCAATACCCCACCCCCAATACCAAGTGCTCTAATTTTGCCCACTAATCTCCTGTGTGGGACTTTATCAAAGGCTTTCTGAAGGTCCAGGTACACTACATCCACTGGCTCTCCCTCGTCCATTATTACATTGTTACATCCTCAAAACATTCTGGAAGATTTGTCAAGCATGATTTCTCCTTCGGAAATCCATGCTGACTCGGACCGATCCTGTTACCGCTATCCGAATGCGCCGACCCGAAACGTCACCCCTTCCTTCTCTCCAGAGACGCTGCCTGTCCCGCTGAGTTACTCCAGCATTTTGTGTATTTCTTCCATTTAAACCTCCATCTGCAGTTCCTTCCAACAATCACTAAGTACAGTTGTGATTGTATAACAGTCCTGTAGCTCGCAGGCAAGTAGACCAGCTAAAGATCAACAAGTTGGAGCATGTTGAGAAACGGAGGCCGCACAATGAACCCATGCTATTGCCAACAGGAAACTGTGGGGAACAAGAAACCACAGAAGGGTCTCGACCCAAAATGTCAGCTATCCAAATACCACCACCCTCTAAATGAAAAGGTCACCCCTCATATTCCTACTAAATCTTTCACCTCACACCTTAAACCTGTGTCCTCTTGTTCTTGATTCCCCTTCCGGGAAAAAGATCCCGTGCATTCACCCTGTGTAGTCCCCTCATTATATTATACATGCATGATAATAAAGACTTTGAAAAAGGAGTGAATACGTTAAAAGAGGAAACTGGTGGGAAATGGAAATGATACATCATTTGACAAATAACAAACCACAGAGTTTACAGCCAGTCCTCAGTTTTCAATGTATATGTATATATTTTTTTAATTTACAACAATAGTTAAATTCTGAAGGAATCAAGCTTCATATTTATGAAACCTCAGTTTTAGTTTTTAGTTTTAGTTTTAGAGATACTGCAAGGAAACATAGAAACATAGAAATTAGGTGCAGGAGTAGGCCATTCGGCCCTTCGAGCCTGCACCGCCATTCAATATGATCATGGCTGATCATCCAACTCAGTATCCCGTACCTGCCTTCTCTCCATACCCTCTGATCCCCTTAGCCACAAGGGCCACATTTAACTCCCTCTTAAATATAGCCAATGAACTGGCCTCGACTACCCTCTGTGGCAGAGAGTTCCAGAGATTCACCACTCTCTGTGTGAAAAAAGTTCTTCTCATCTCGGTTTTAAAGGATTTCCCCCTTATCCTTAAGCTGTGACCCCTTGTCCTGGACTTCCCCAACATCGGGAGCAATCTTCCTGCATCTAGCCTGTCCAACCCCTTAAGAATTTTGTAAGTTTCTATAAGATCCCCTCTCAATCTCCTAAATTCTAGAGAGTATAAACCAAGTCTATCCAGTCTTTCTTCATAAGACAGTCCTGACACCCCAGGAATCAGTCTGGTGAACCTTCTCTGCACTCCCTCTATGGCAATAATGTCCTTCCTCAGATTTGGAGACCAAAACTGTACACAATACTCCAGGTGTGGTCTCACCAAGACCCTGTACAACTGCAGTAGAACCTCCCTGCTCCTATACTCAAATCCTTTTGCTATGAAAGCTAACATACCATTCGCTTTCTTCACTGCCTGCTGCACCTGCATGCCTACTTTCAATGACTGGTGTACCATGACACCCAGGTCTCGCTGCATCTCCCCTTTTCCTAGTCGTCCACCATTTAGATAATAGTCTGAAACAGGCCCTTCGGCCCACCGAGTCAGCGCCGACCAGTGATGCCCACACACTAACACAATCCTACACACACTGGGAGCAATTTACAATTTTACCGAGCCAATTAGCCTGCCAAACCTGTACGGCTTAGTGTGGGAGGAAACCGAAAATCTCGGAGAAAACCCACGCAGGTCACGGGGAGAACGTACAAACTGCGTTTAGACAGCACCCGTAATCGGGATCAAACCCGGGTCTCCGGCGCTGCATTCGCTGTAAGGGAGCAACTCTACCACCGTGACTGCCTTTCTAGTGCTGGAATTGACAGATTTATGAACCCAAAATGGTTAACTCTGAGGGCCAAGCATAACATGACTAGTGCCGGCACCATAGATGGCAGCCACGCCAACTCCTCTTTTTCTTCTTTTGCTTACTGGGTTTACTGTGTTTACTTGAATGTTTTTAGTGTACCTTTAGTTTTTGTATTATGTGTGGGTGTGGGGGGGGTTGGGTCGAAACCTTTTTCGTCTCTTTCCTCGACGGAGATGTGACTTTTTCATCGTATCTCCGTCTGCACTGTGGCTTCAACATCGTGGAGCTGGCGGTCCCTTTATTAGGGATCGACTGCGGGAGCTCCAACCGCAGGAGCTTCGACTGCCCCGAGCTCGAGAACTTCGATTGCCGCCTGCAGGAGCTTCGATCGCCCCGACTGTGGGAGTTTCGGTCGCCCCGTCCGCGGAAGAAAAGGAGGAAAGATGGTTTAAGTTATTTGCCTTCCATCACGGTGGGGAATGTGAGGTTTCCGAAAAAACAAGATGGACGTGCTGCCTGAGGTGGTGAGGACTTGGTGGGAGCGCCGTGAATGCAGTGATCTCGGTGTTTTGCGGGGACATGGCTCCATGAGGATATCCCGGAGTCTAGTGCAAGTGTGGACGGCTTTCTGACTGTTCGTGCGGACTGGGACCGCAGAGAGAGTGATAGCGGTCGTTACAACTGGTCACATCACGGTGAAGGAGCGTGTGTGTGGCCCGGACATTGGACAGTGGGTCTCTGCTTATGCTGTGTGCCCTGGGGATTCTCACACGCCATTGTGGTGGCTGTTTAAGTCTATGTTTAATTTTTATGTGGTTATGGATCTTGTTGCTTTTTTGTATGACTGTTGGCAAATCAAATTCCTTGTACGTTTGGCATACTTGGCCAATAAATTAATTACAATTGCAATCATTCAATTAGATCAGAATGCAAATCGTACATTTCTTCTGCATTTGTTATCAGTCCCATGAAGCAAAATACCTCAACAGGCAACATGCTTGTAAATCTTATAGAGGTGTATGAAATCATGAGAGGAATAGATCGGGTAGATGCACAGAGTCTCTTGCCCAGAGTAGGTGAATCGAGTAGAGGGCCAGGGGACATAGGTTTAAAGTGAAGGTGAAGGGGAAAAGATTTAATAGGAATCTGAGGGGTGGCTTTTTCACACAAAGGGTGGTGGGTGTATGGAACAAGCTGCCAGAGGAGGTAGCTGAGGCAGGAATGATCCCAACAAATAAGAAACAGTTAGACAGGTACATGGATGGGACAGGTTTGGAGGGAGATGGACCTAACGTGGGAAGGTGGGACTAGTGTATCTGGGACATGTTGGCGTGTGTGAGCAAGTTGGGCTGAAGGGCCTGTTTCCATACTGTATCACTCTATGACTCTATGATTCAATAATGTGCTTAAGTCCCAATGTTGGACAGGGACCCAAGTGCATCAACACAACATTTCACATATCTAACATGTGAAAGATGGAATGAACAATTTCAAATTGGCGGATGATGAATGAGTGTTGGCCGTGTGATCCACTTACAGCTCTTCTTCGAATGAAACAATTGTTTTAGTTTGTTTCTAAAATATGTTTTTCACAAATGTTCTTTTAACACTTAGATAATAGTTAACACGTCGCATTTTGTGGCTCAATGGATCAGGAAATCCTGTGTCTGTGAAAGCTATGGTTGCAAATTGAACATAACTAATTCTTTTCACTTTGCAGAAAATACTTCCTTCTCTTTCAAAATTAAGACGATTAGGAAGAACAGCGTTTTAACCAGGACAATCCCGTATGGTCATAAGATGCATCATGGAGCCATGCACACAACTGTGCCTTAGTTTGGCTCCTATGTCATTCATTCAGCATTCATGTCAGAACCAGCGCTGTTAGGCAATCAACTTAAACCAACACGAGTCAACATTGCTTTCTGATAGATCATTTCCTTATGCTTATGAGCATTAAGTGAAGCATTTCAACAACACAACCTTCTACGCCCGCACCTCCAGACTCAGGAACAGCTTCATTCCCAGAGCTATAGCGGCTCGGAACCGGCCCTGCTGAGTGCCCCCCACCCCCCCCCCCTGTCTCCCTCGGATGGCCACGTCGCACAGACACATCTGCATTTTAGTCTGTTTGAACTGTTTTGACTGCTTTACTGTTCTTTTTACAATCCATGTTCTCGGGGTATCTAAATCTAAATTTTATTAGTTATTTAAGTTATGACATCGGATGGAAGCTGCATTCCAAATCTCGTTGCGCTTATGTGCAATGACAATAAAATATATTATTATTATTATTATTATTATTATTATTATTATTATTATTATTATTATTATTATTATTATTATTATTATTATTATTATTATTATTATTATTACCCCATTTGAATATAACCTCGGACAAACTCCTTGGGACTGACATATGATGAAAGAATGGGTCGACTGCGCTTGTATTCACTGGAACTTAGAAGGATGAGAGGGCATCTGATAGAAACATATAAAATTCTTCAGGGATTGGACAGGCTAGATGCAGGAAAATTGTTCCCCATGTTGGAGGAGTGCAGAACCAGGGGTCACAGTTTAAGAATAAGGGGTAGGCCATTTAGGACTGAGATGTGCCTGCAATTCCAATTGTACTGCACTCATGAAGTACTTTCTCATTTGTCAAGAGTCAAGAGTGTTTTATTACCATGTGTGCTGACAACGGAACAATTAAATTATTGAATTACAATAATTAGCACAGATGCAACAATGAAAGATCACTTTGACAAATGCAAAGTTGTACAAGACACACATTTAAATGATCTACCAGATACAAATTATGCTCAACATCCATTTTGGTTATTCAACGTTAAATTCACATTTGCCTAGGGTGTCTAATCAAGATATATAATCTACACAACACTCCCCCATTAACATTTGTCTGCTTTTGATTTGGGTGGCAGAATGTGATAAGTATTGCATAAAACTATTCTTCACCATGTGGAGAGTGATAGTGTATATCTATGGCCCACGCTGTGCTTTCAACTCTAAAACAGGAAGGGTAGAGGGGCTAAATCAAGCTGGCAATCACACTGAGTTTATTTTGTGAAAGTTTTGCCTTGTTCAATCTACTTAATCCAATAGAAAGTCCCTAAATCGACTGCTGTGCAATTGCAATTACATCAAAATGGATCCCCATATCTTTCCCTCAGGTAATCTTCAACTTCTCTGATATCTCCTTAATAGCCCTAATGCTTTTTACTACTCCAGGTAAGTTTCACATTCTAACCATTGTCTGATTGAATGTTTCTTCCAGAATTTTTATCGGTAAATAACTTCTATTGATGGCCTCTACACTTGTATCTTGCTTGGCGTTCAGCCTTTGTCGTCAGGAATAACATGACTGGAATTACCACTGTGGGGGCCATTATAGAATATAAGTGCTGGAGTACTCTGGAGTACTGGAACACGGATAAGTGGCGTTTACGATCGGTAGACTGAAGAAAGGTCCTGACCCGAAACGTCGTCTGTCGATTTTTTCCAGGGATGCTGCTTGACCCGGTGAGTTTGTGTCCAGCACTTTGGGTCTCTTTTTGTAAACCAGCATCTGCAGTTCCTGGTACCTATATAATTGGTGAGAACAACTAGAAATGCATAGAATATAAATACTCAGATGCAACAGAATTTCACCGTGCAGTGAATATATAAGATAACAAAGGGCGCATTGGCGCTGTGGTAGAGTTGCTGCCTTACAGCGCCAGAGACCTGGATTAGATCCTGACTACAGGTGCTGTCCGTACGGAGTTTGTGCGTATCCCCGTGATCACGTGGGGTTTTTCCGGGTGCTCCGGTTTCCTCCCACGCTCCAACGACGTGCAGGTTTGCAGACTCACCGGCAATTTACAACTAAATTGTTAATTATCCCTCGTGTGTAGGATAGTGTTGGCGTTTGGCGATCGCTGGTCGGCGCGGACTCGCTGGGCCGAAGAGTAACTCAGCAGATCAGGAAAGTAGGTGGGCTTTTGTTCGAGGAACCTTCTACTGAATTAGACCAGCACTTTGTACCTTTTTGTTCCGAGTTAAAGTGTCCATTACTTGCTTGCATGTCAGTTGCCAATCGATGTGCAGGTGGTTGGCCGAACCATTTCATGTTTCCAGACCCAAAGAGATGCTTCTCAGTGGCCGAGTGGGCAGGAAGATCCATGGACATCAAGGCAGCATTTGACCGAGTGTGGCATCAAGGAATGCAGATAAAACAGAAGTCAATGGGTGTGAAGGTGAAGATAAGCTAAACAAACTAGATGGAGGCGCATCACACAGAAAGGAAGATGCTTGTTGTTGTTAGAGGTCGATCATCTCAGTGCCACGATATGATCATGAGTTCTTCACGAGCGTATTCTAAACATAACCATCTTCAGCTATCTTCCTTTCATTGGGAGATTTGCTAACAATTCCATAATGTTCAATACCATTCACACTCTTCAGCGAAGGCAACAGTTCATGCCTGCACACGGCCGGGCATAAGGGTCTTTCAGAAATGGGCTGGTAACTGGTAAGTAATGTTTAGGGCACAAAAATACTAGGTAATGGCCATCTCCAAGAGAGTGTCTAAGCAACAACCCATGGACTACAGAGGCATGACCACTGCTCACTCACCATTGAAACTCAACTGGACTAGCCATTACACTTACTGCTGTGCGGTCAAATTCTGCTTCAACTCCATTTACATGTTTGCAGATGACACCGCCATAGTAGGCCTCAAACAATGACGAGGCAGAGTAAAGGAAGGTAGAGATAGAGATCCTAGTAACATGGTGTCACCCTCAATGTCAGCAAGATGAAGGAGATAGCTACCTACTTCAGGAAGCAGGGTGGAGTACGTCACAATCAGCAGCAATAGTGCCAAATTAGTTTGAATATTGAAAGGCCTGGATAGAGTGGATGTGGAGAGGATGTTTCCACTAGTGGGAAAGTCCATGACCAGAGGTCATAGCCTCAGAATGAAAGGACATTCCTTTCGGAAGGAGATGAGGAGGAATTTCTTTAGTCAGAAGGTGGTGAATCTGTGAAATTCTTTGCCACAGAAGGCTGTGGAGGCCAAGTCAATGGATAATTCTAAGGCAGAGATAGATAGATTTTTGATTTGTACTGGTGTCAGGGGTTATGTTGAGAAGGCAGAGGAATGGGGTTAGGAGGGAGAGATAGATCAGCCATAATTGAATGGGGAAGTAGACTCTGTGGGCCGAATAGCCTAACTCCTCTCCTATCACATGACCTTATGAAAGTGAAGATGGTTCCTCTGAGTAAATAACATCAACAATTTGTCCTGGCCCAACCACATTGAAGCAATGGCCAAGAAAGCACAACATCGCCTCTACATCCTAAAGAGGTTTGGCGTGTCTCCAATGACTCTTACCAACGTCCACAGATGCACTGCAGAAAGCATACTCTCGAGATGCATCACAGCTTGGTTTTGCAACAGCTCTGCCTGAGACCGCAAGAAATGTAGAGGACAGCTAAAGATACTGCCTGACCCAGTGAGTTACTCCAGCATTTTGTGCCTATCTTGTCAACACCCAGGACAAGCCAAAACACTTGGTTAGTGTGCCAAAGTCCTACCATACACATTCATTCCTTCCACCATTAGTGCATGGTGGAAGCAGTGTACTCCATCGCCTACATATGTCATGTCTTGGCTACTCTCAAAACCTCTTAGAAACTCATACGGACAAGGAGAGTTGGTCTTTGGGAACTCCCCAATCCCCAGATTCTCTAAGTCATATTTTGCTTGGGCAGTGGTAGGATTCTTGATTTCTCTAACCAAGTAACCCTTGCTTTCCCTCTCTCTCTCCATCCCTCCCCCACCCTAGTTCTCCTACGTTTCACTGCCCTCCTGATTAATTTTACCATTTGTATGCCTCGTTGTCACCTTCTCCTCAGCCAACAATGAACCATTGTAATTTTCCAGCATCTGCAGTTCCTTCTTAAAAACAATGAACCATTGTACATGTCCTTGATCATCGTCTGCTTTGATCTGTCCTTTTCACACCTTACGTGCTCTTTGTACCCTTCCACACCTCTAGTTCCCCTCTCCCCTGACTCTCAGTCTGAAGAAGGATCTCGATCTGAAATGCACCCATTCGGTCTCTCCAGAGATGCTGCCTGTCCCGCTGAGTTACTCCAGCATTTTGTGTCTATCTTTGGTTCATAAGCCATTCTGATCAGTCCAGCAGCTCCATACCTTGTCACACCAAGGGAAATAATGTGGCCAGAGAGACTGCAACAAGTCAATGGGCAACTAGGTCAAGCAGCAAATGCTGACCTTGGAAATACTTTTCAGCTCTTGAGAAATGTCAGTTTCTCTCAGAAGAAAAGAGAAGAAGAGGGACAATTATGATAGCTATCCGTAAGTTTATAAAGGTTTGATGAAGAAAATATGCTTCCTCATTTAGGAAAGTCAAAACCTGTTCAAGGGAGGATTTTTGAGAAACCTTTGTGTACAATAATTGCTCAAGGGCCTGTCCCACTCGGGCGGCATTTGCGCATCATTTACGCAACATCATTTACGTGTCACGATGCATGACGCGCGCGTCGTGACGCACACGTGATGTGTACATTGTGCGCATTACGCGCGCATGGTGCGCTTTACGCGCGCGTGGTGACGTAGGCAGTGATGCACGGTCGCGGGCAGCGCCCCAGGATTTTGGGATGTACAAAATCTTCGCGCGCTATCTGCGTGATGTGCAAAAGACACCCGTGGGACAGGCCCTTTAGAATGCAAAACTCACCACCGAAAGCAGCAACTGAATCTGATAATGCAGCTGCAACTGAAGACACATTGGCTGAGTACACAAAGGAAGGTGAATAATCTGTCAAGGATAAGGGTTAAAATAGTGAGGGGCAAGGCTCATATGGACCATGATGTTCAACATGAACGATTAAGGCAGAGATAGATAGATTCTTGATTAGTACGGGTGTCAGGGGTTATGGGGAGAAGGCAGGAGAATGGGATTGAGGGGAAGAGATAGATTAGCTAGGATTGAATGGCGGAGTAGACTTGATGGGCCGAATGCCTAATTCTGCTCCTATCACTTATGAATTTATGATATTGGCCGAATATCCTGTTTCATTTTAAATCTGTGTAAGCGAAAATTAGCAAAATATGTTCATTATGTGAATGAACTCAACACCAGGCTTAGAAAACCAATGCTTAAAAAATTTACGATACAATATGAAGTGCATGGATTATTATGCAATAGATATTACAAATATATTTTACAACTGTGATTGAATTTTAATCAAAACCATTTATTTTATGTAATAGCAAATTGGTATCTTTGAGATTCTAAAATTATATGTGGATATTATTTTATTAATGAAATGGATATAAAATTAGACACAGGCTATACATTTGTAAATATTTTTTTAATTGAAATATTCCATCATCTAATCCCCTCCTTCTTTACAGAATCCATATTTGCTGAGATCATTTTTAAGGCTTAATCATACCCAAAGATATCTTGGCTAAAGGTTAACGGTGGAAGTCAAATTGAAGATAGCTTTGATAGTCACAGAGTCATAGAGTGATACAGTGTGGAAACAGGCCCTTCACCCCAACTTGCCCACATCGGCCAACACGTCCCAGCTACACTAATCCCACCTGCCTGCATTTTGCTCACATCCCGACAAACATGTCCATTCCATGTACCTGTCTGTTTCTGAAACTTTGGGATAGCCCCTGCCGCAACTACCTCCTCTGGCAGCTAGATCCATACACCCACCAACCTTTTTGTGTGAAAAAGTTACCCCTCGGATTACTATTAAACCTATTCCCCCTTCACCTTAAACCTATGTCCTCTGGTCCTCAGTAGACATAAATGCTGGAGAAACTCAGCGGCTGAGGCAGCATCTATGTAGCGAAGGAAACAGGTGACGTTTCGAGTCAAGACCCTTCTTCAGACTGATGTGGGGGGGGGAGGGGTCGGGAAGAAGAAAGGAAGAGGCGGAGACAGTGGGCTGTGGGAGAGCTGGGAAGGGGAGGGGAAAGAAGGAGAAAGTAGGGACTACCTAAAATTGAAGAAGTCAATGTTCATACTGCTGGGGTGTAAACTACCCAAGCGAAATATGAGGTGCTGCTCCTCCATTTTATGGTGGGCCTCACTCTGGCCATGGAGGAGGCCCAGGACAGAAAGGTCGGATTCGGAATTGGAGGGGGAGTTGAAGCGCTGAGCCACCGGGAGATCAGGTTGGTTATTGCGAACCAAGCAGAGATGTTGGGCGAAGCGATCGCCAAGCCTACGCTTGGTCTCACCAACGTAGAGCAGCTGACACCTAGAGCAGCGGATGCAATAGATGAGGTTGGAGGAGGTGCAGGTGAACCTCTGCCGCACCTGGAAAGACTGCGTGGGTCCTTGGATGGGGTCAAGGTAAAGTCCAGTAAAGTGACAAGTGTAGCATTTCCTGCGATTGCAAGGGAAAGTGCCAGAAGAGGGGGTGGTTTGAGTGGGAAGGGACGAATTGACCAGGAAGTTACGGAGGGAGAGGTCTCTGCGGAAAACCAAAAGGGGAAGATTCTGGTCCTCTGGTCCTCGAATCACCTACTCTGGGCAGGAGACTCTGTGCATCTAACCCGATCTATTCCTCTCATAGAAACATAGAAACATAGACAATAGGTGCAGGAGTAGGCCATTCAGCCCTTTGAGCCTGCACCGCCATTCAATATGATCATGGCTGATCATCCAACTCAGTATCCCGTACCTGCCATACCCCCATCTCCATACCCCCTGATCCCTTTAGCCACAAGGGCCACATCTAACTCCCTCTTAAATATAGCCAATGAACTGGCCTCAACTACCTTCTGTGGCAGAGATTTTATACACCTCATGATTTTATACACCTCTATAAGATCACCCCTCGTCCTCCTGCGTAGCAAGGAATATAGTCCCATCGTACTCAACGTCTCCCTATAGCCCAGACCCTTTAGTCCTGGCAAAATCCTTGTAAATCTTCTGATGAAATCTGTTTCATGTAAACACTGATAGTTGCAGATTTGTTTAATTAATTTTGTCTGATCAGGACCATGCATCTGTCGTGTAGTCACTGCTATAAAAATAACAAACACAACCAACAATCACATTCAAAAATATACACAAAATGCTGGAGTAACTCAGTGGGACAGGCAGCGTTTCGGGATAGAAGGAATGGGTGATGTTTCGGGTCAAGACCCTTCTTCTTCCTACCTCCTAACAAAAACCTACCTATTATTTCTGTTCTTCCAACCAAATTAAATAACCTCACATTTCCCACATTATACTCTCTCAACAACTTTCTTAACTGCTCATTTAACATCACTCATCCTCTCGTGGACAGAAATTCAGTTTTATTTGGTAGCTCAAACGTACAATGTATTAGTGACAAATAAATGACTCCAACCTACTTCTGAAAGTCAGTCCCATTGACTTTGTTGAACGAGATATCTGATCGATTTAAATTTCCAGCAGCTTGCAAGTTCTTCACAGTTGAACTTGCCACCTGCCTTTGCATCTCTGACAAATTTAAAAACATGCCACTTTGTTCTACAGATCAAACTGTTCGTCCTCAACTTTTAGCGAAAGGAACATGCGTCAGACAGATCATAAGCAGGTGCACAGAGACACACATACACACACAGGCTTAACTGAAAACAGCTTGCCATTGTTATCTCACCAACAACTAGAGAGCTGTCCTGAGCTACTATCTACCTCATTGGAGACCCTCAGGCTATCTTTAATGAGACTTTACTGGACTTTACCTTGCAGTAAACATTATTCACATTATGCCATTTATCATGCATTTGAACACTGTGGTTGGCTAGACTGTAATCATGCATTGTCTTTCTGCTGACTGGTTAGCTTACAACAAAAGCGTTTTTCACTGTAACTCAGTACACGTGACAATAAACTAAACCACACTAAATGTTTAAAAGAATGTTATGAAATCCAAGAACTGAAGTGACATGTGTATACTTTCCCACAGTAATTTTTTTTGATACTTGTATATATTTCTTTAAGGCAGTGCAAATATACTTATTTTCAGCATGAGAGCTAACCTATGATCTAATTTTTTTAGTTAGTGTTAACGATGAATATGAAACTTAAAAGTGAATCGCTATGAAAGTTTCAAATGTAGAAATTAGGATCTGCAGCTGCTGGCTTACAAAAAAATGACACAAAGTACAGTAAGTCAACAGGTCAGGTAGAATCCCTGGTTAGAACATGGATAGGTGACGTTTCGGGTCGGGACCTTGCTATGAAAGGTTTAGTGTGCTCATGTCCGCAGCATGTTTTCAGTACATAGAAACATAGAAACATAGAAAATAGGTGCAGGAGTAGGCCATTCGGCCCTTCGAGCCTGCACCCCCATTCAATATGATCATGGCTGATCATCCAACTCAGTATCCTGTACCTGCCTTCTCTCCATACCCCCTGATCCCTTTAGCCACAAGGGCCACATCTAACTCCCTCTTAAATATAGCCAATGAACTGGCCTCAACAACCTTCTGTGGCAGTTCCAGAGATTCACCACTCTCTGTGTGAAAAATGTTTTACTCATCTCGGTCCTAAAGGATTTCCCCTTAATCCTTAAACTGTGACCCCTTGTCCTGGACTTCCCCAACATCGGGAACAATCTTTCTACATCTAGCCTGTCCAACCCCTTAAGAATTTTGTAAGTTTCTATAAGATCCCCCCTCAATCTTCTAAATTCTAGCGAGTACAAATCGAGTCTATCCGGTCTTTCTTCATATGAAAGTCCTGACATCCCAGGAATCAGTCTGGTGAACCTTCTCTGTACTCCCTCTATGGCAAGAATGTCTTTCCTCAGATTTGGAGACCAAAACTGTACACAATACTCACCAATACCCTGCACAACTGCATAGAGCCATACAGCATGGAAACAGGCCATTCAGCCCAATTCATTCATGCCAACTAAGATGCCCCCTCTAAGCTAGTCCCATTTACCCACGTTTGGCACATATCCCTCTCAACTTTTCTTATCCATGTAGCCGATTGAAGATTAATGCAGATAACCATATAATCATATAACAATTACAGCACGGAAACAGGCGATCTCGGCCCTACAAGTCCGTGCCGAACAATTATTTTCCCTTAGTCCCACCTGCCTGCACTTGTACCATAACCCTCCATTCCCTTCTCATCCATATGCCTATCCAATTTATTTTTAAATGATACCAACGAACCTGCCTCCATCACTTCCACTGGAAGCTCATTCCACACCGCTACCACTCTCTGAGTAAAGAAGTTCCCCCTCATGTTACCCCTAAACTTCTGTCCCTTAATTCTCAAGTCATGTCCTCTTGTTTGAATCTTCCCTATTCTCAAAGGGAAAAGCTTGTCCACATCAACTCTGTCTATCCCTCTCATCATTTTAAAGACCTCTATCAAGTCCCCCCTTAACCTTCTGCGCTCCAGAGAATAAAGACCTAGCTTCATAATCTCAAAAATCTAAATGCTGCTTAGCATCGTTTTGTAAGGATATTCCTTAAATTTAAACATTGTTCAAAATTATAAACATGGCCACAGCTTCAGGTAAGACAACAGCAACAAAGCGTGCAAGCAAAAATGAGTGAAGAATAACATTTTGCAAAAAATGGCTTCAAAATATAAACTGTTTTCCTAGATTGCATCAGTTGGCTTTAACCTGCACCAAATGATGTGCTTTCATGCAGTGACTGAGCGTTCAAGTTGCTAATGTATATGCGGCTAAGGATCAAAAGCAAGCAAATGGGGTTTGAAAGTTGGTATAGACATGGTGGGTTGAATGACTTTGTTTCAGCTCCTTAATTTGTTTACTTTTGATGTGGAGGAAGAAGGTGCAGATGCTGGCCTATACTGAAGATAGACACAAAATGCTGGAGTATCTCAGCGGGGTGCTGCCTGACCCGCTGAGTTACTCTAGTGTTTTGGGTCTGAAGAAGAGTCTCGACCTGAAACGTCACCCATTCCTTCTCCCCAGAGATGCTGCCTGTCCCGCTGAGTTACTCCAGCTTTTCGTGTCTATCTTTCGTGTCTATCTTTTGACTTTGGATCTCGGTTTCCAACAATCTGCACCTAAAGTCAGCCCGGGTCTGGTGGTCGATGACCTTTGCTCCTGACGAAATAAACTCCGTGTCAAATTCAAGTCGATGTGTAAAGGTCCTACCAGTTCTACTGCAAGCTTGTATCCCTCTTGATTAATCGTGAGTCTGTAGAGATACAGCGTGGATACAAGGCCCTTCGGCCCACCGAGTCCACGCCAACATGCGATCACCCCTTACACCAGCATTATCCTACACACGGGGGATAATTTACGATTTTTACCGCAGCCAATTAACCTGCAACTCTACCGCTGCACCATCGGCAGTGCCTCCTCCACCTTGTTATCACACCTTCCCCAGCCAACAATGGGCCAATCTGAAGAACGTCTGTCTATCTTTCAGTCTGAAGAAAGGTTCCGACATGAAACGTCACCAGTTCTTTTCCTCCGGAGATGCCGCCTGACCCCCTGAGTTACCCCAGGATGTTGTCTCTATCTTCAGTGTGTAAATGGATTGGTTATCTTTTTGGCCATTTGGCTGACTTCTCCCTCATGCCTAACTACATGCGGCTTTAAAAATATATATTTTCTCCTTTAATGTACAGTCTTAGAAAAACAAGTCTGTCGGCTCCTGAAACTGGAGAAAAAAAAACGCAGTATAACAAACGTTTTGCCGGAGACCAGTTTGCCCAATACACCTGTAGAAACAAAGAACTGCAGACACTGGTTTACACAAAAGGTCACAAAGTACTGAAGTAACAGCGGGTCAGGCAGCATCTCTGAAGAACTTGGATGGGTGATGTTTCGGGTTGGGACTAAGTCTGAACAAGGCTCCTGACCCAAAACGTCACCTATCCATATTCTCCAGAGATGCTGCCTGATCTGCTGAGTTACTCAAGCACTTTGTGTCCTTTTGTTCTCCATCGTCCACTTTATCTTACAAACTCCCTTACATATCTTTTCTCATCAACACTAAATGAAAATCAACACATTTTCACAAATATACTTCAAAATCCAGTTCATTTCATATTTCATTTGTCTGACGTTTCCATTATATTCCACAAAAGCCATTGTAATATTTTGTTTAAGCAGACCGGGTTGTATTATGGAGGACAGGGGTTGACGGAATGTTCCACAAAAAAGCGCAAACATAATGGGCCAAATATACTTTTTTCCCTAATGTAACAATTCCACTGAGAGGGAAAGATAGATCAGCCATGATTGAATGGCAGTAGACCTGATGGGCCAAATGGCCTGATTCTGCTCCCATGAATTTATGATCCGATGAGTCTGCATCTGTTTCAATGGGTAACTTCAAACACTATTTATTTTGTTAATTAGTGTCAAACTATAAATCCTGTTACAGTAAAAAGTAATCTGACTAGGACTGCATTGCAAAGACCTTAAAGAAGCATCAAATCCAACTGTCCCAGTGCAATGACCAGGGACTTTGAACTTCAAGTTCAAGTGAGTTTATTGTCATGTGTCCCTGTATAGGACAATGAAATTCTTGCTTTGCTTAAGCACACAGAAATAGTGCGAAAACAGGCCCTTCGGCCCACCGAATCTGCGCAGAATAACACCATCTTACGCCCTAGGGACAATTTTACAGACGTCAATTAACCTACAAACCTGCACGTCTTTTGGAGTGTGAGAGGAAACCGGAGCACCCGGGTGAAACGCCACATGGTCACGGGAAGAATGTACAAAACTCTGTACATACAGCACCCGTGGTGAGGATCGAACCCGGGTCTCTGGCGCTGTGAGGCAGCGTCTCTAACAACTGCACCACCACGCCGCCGTTAGTGGATGTTCACGATCAGTGTGGCAGTGAATCTCCACTAATCAATCTCATTCAATTGGTATTATAGTTCAGTTTAGTTTATTGTCACGGTGTACCAAGGCACAGTGAAAAGTTGTGAAAAGCTTGCGATCGAACTGGGAGGTGGTGGGCGGATAGTTTGATGCACAAATCAAGAGGAAAACTAGGGGATTGAAAAATTACCCGCTGCCCAAATTACAGACAGGAAAGGGTTGAAGGAACTGCTTCACTTGAAAATCTAAATGTACAGTACAACTTTGCAGGAACAAGCAGGGAACTAATTGAAACCTGCAGAAAGACAGGACTGCAGACGCTGATTTATACCAAAGATAGAGACAAAGTGTCATGGAATCATAGAGTCATACAGTGTGGAAACAGGTCCTTCAGCCCAACTTGCACACACCGGCCAACATGTCCCTTCTACACTAGTCCCAGCTGCCTGCGTTTGGCCCTTATCCCTCTAAACATGTCCTATCCACCATGTACCTCTCTACCTGCCACTGTAAGTGCTGGAGTAACTCAGTGGGTCGGGGAACATCTCTGCAGACTTCTTCTGGTCTGAGTTAGTCCAGTACACTGTGTCTATAAATGAAGGCTGTTACCCTTTCAGCTTAAACCCTTGGAAAAAAAGTGGTGAATCTGTGGAATTCTTTGCCACAGAAGCCTGCGGAGGGCGTCAGTGGATATTTTTTTAAGGCAGAGATGGATAGATTCTTGATTAGTACGGGTGTCAGGGGTTAGGGGGAGAAGGCAGGAGAATGGGGTTAGGGGGGAGAGACTACTCCGCCATGATTGAATGGCGGAGTAGACTTGATGGGCTAATTCTGCAATGGAACTTAAGAATTTATGAAAAATACGTTTATGCTCTTGTGCAACTGGCAAGGTGCTTCTTAAAGGTACTGATAAGTGCGATTTATCGCCCAACGGTGACAGGTGGGTTTGTAGGAAGGATGATCATGCCATGATCACAATGAATGGCGGTGCTGGCTCGAAGGGCCGAATGGCCTCCTCCTGCACCTATTTTCTACATTTTCTATGTTTCTAAGGAACTGCAAATGTTGGTTATACACCGAAGTGCTGGAGTTACTCAGCGGGACAGGCAGCAGGAATGGGTGATGTTTCGGGTTGGAGACCCTTCTTCAGACAGAGTCAGGGGAGAGAGAGAGAGGGGGGGGGGGGGGGGGTCTAGATGTTACCGGTGGATGCAGCAGTTAAATGACAGCTAGTTGGAGACAACAGTACTCACAGTACACACAGGCAGAACACTCCGGGTAGCGACTCGCTGTCCCTCAGCAGGTAGCTGCCGTCCTTGCCGCTCCTGCCCAGAAGTTTCTCGCCTGTCTCTCTGTTAATCTTTCCCTGGTAGACTGGATGGTCCATTCTTCTCTCCCCCACCCCCTCGGCGTGGCGCACAGACACAGACAGCCTTGTGGCCGAGGCTCCGGCAGCCGCTGCTCTAAAAGCCGCGCTGAGCCTGGTTGCGAAATGAAAGTGACAAGTTGCACCTCTTGATGATCCACTCCCCAAATCCTCGCCGCAGACACACGGGGGTGGATGTGGAAAGTTGGCGTCGTTTGCAAGTTGCTGGGGCATAGAATGTGTTCAACATCAGTGGCTAGATCTACCCTGATACCCACTGCCTCCCAGCACAGTAGCAGGCACTTCTGCCCGCAATACCCATGCCTGAACATGAAGTAGGAGCTGCAGATGCTGGTTTACACCGTGGGCACAGGAATCCGGAGTAACTCAGCGGGACAGGCAGCATCTCTGGAGAGAAGGAAAGGAGACCCTTCTTAATCCTGAGCCCATCTCATCATTCTGTCTGAAGAATGGACTCGACCCGAAACGCCACCCATTCCTTCTCTCCAGAGATGCTGCCTGTCCCGCTGAGTTACTCCAGCCCTTTGTGCAGGGCGCCAAGTTAAACTAATCTCCTCTGCCTCCATATGATTCACATCCCAAAATAGAACTCTAAAACAGATCAAGCTGTAAATAAGCAACAGGTCAACAGAGGTGCTCAGACCTGCTGGCTGTTCCTGGCAGCACCTTCTGTGCTTTTGCCTTAGATTTCCAGCATTTGAGAGGGAGAAGGTTACATCAGAAGTGTCAGTGTTGCAGTTGAACAAGGGGGGAACTATGAAGGCACCAGAGAGGAGCTGGCCAAGGTCGACTGGAAAAGGATCCTAGCAGGAATGACGGTGGAACTGCAATGGCAGGAATTTCTGGGCATAATCCCGAAGATGCAGGATTATTATATTCCAAAGAGGAAGAA
The DNA here is from genome assembly GCF_010909765.2 of Amblyraja radiata. Taxonomy (NCBI): domain Eukaryota; kingdom Metazoa; phylum Chordata; class Chondrichthyes; order Rajiformes; family Rajidae; genus Amblyraja; species Amblyraja radiata. The sequence goes on from NC_045967.1 coordinate 50,138,017, forward strand.
AGATTCTAAGGGGAGTAAGAGGCAACCGTGGCTGGCAAGTGAAGTTCTGGAGGGTATAAAACTAAAAGAAAAGGTGTGTAACACAGCAAAGAGTAGCGGGAAGCCAGAGGATTGGGAAACTTTCAAAGGACATCAGACGGTAACAAAAAGGGCAATACGGGGTGAAAAGATGAAGTAAGCTCGCCACGAATATGTAGAAGGATAGTAAATGCTTCTTTAGGTATGTTAAGAGAAAAAAATGAGTAAAGACAAATTTTGGTCCCTTGAAGGCAGAAACAGGTGAAATTATTATGGGGAACAAGGAAATGGCAAAAGAGTTGAACAGGGACCTTGGTTATGTCTTCACTAAGGAAGACACAAACAATCTTCCAGATGTACTAGAAGACAGAGGATCTAGGGAGACAGAGGAACTGAAATAAATTTGCATTAGGCGAGAAATAGTATTGGGTAGACTGATGGAGCTGAAGGCTGATAAATCCCCAGGGCCTGATGGTCTGCATCCCAGGGCACTCAAGGAGGTGGCTATAGAAATTGTGGACGCATTGGTGATCATTTTCCAATGTTCTATAGATTCAGGATCAGCTCCTGTGGATTGGAAGGTAGCTAATGTTATCCCACTTTTCAAGAAAGGAGCGAGAGAGAAAACGGGGAATTATAGACCAGTTAGCCTGACATCGGTGGTGGGGAAGATGCTGGAGTCAGTTATTAAATAAGTAATAATGGCGCATTTGGATAGCAGTAAAAGGATTGCTCCAAGTCAGCATGGATTTATGAAAGGGAAATCATGCTTGACTAATCTTCTAGAATTTTTTGAGGTTGTGACAAGTAAAATGGATGAAGGAGAGCCAGTGGATGTGGTGTATCTGGACTTTCAGAAATCCCACACAGGAGATTAGTGGGCAAAATTAGAGCACATGGTATCGGAGGTAGGATATTGACATGGATAGAGAATTGGTTGGCAGACAGGAAACAAAGAGTAGGAATAAAGGAGTCCCTGTCAGAATGGCAGGCAGTGGCGAGTGGAGTGCCGCAAGGCTCGGTGCTGGGGCCACAACTATTTACAATATATTAATGATTTAGATGATGGAATTAAAAGTAACACTAGCGAATTTGCATATGACTCAAAGCTGGGTGGCAGTGTGAACTGCGAAGAGGATGCTTGGAGGCTGCAGGGTAACTTGGACAGGTTGAGTGAGTGGGCAGATGCATGGCAGATGCAGTTTAATATAGATAAATGTGAGGTTATCCACTTTGGCGGCAAGAACAAGGAGGCACATTATTATATTAATGGTGTCAGATTAGGAAAAAGGGAAATGCAACGAGATGTGGGTGTCCTTGTACACCAGTCACTGAAAGTAAACATGCAGGTACAGTAGGCAGTGAAGAAAGCTAATGGCATGTTGGCCTTCATAACAAGAGGAGTTGAGTATAGGTCCTTCTGCAGTTGTACAGAGCCCTGGTGAGACCACGCCTGGAGTATTGTGCAGTTTTGCTCTCCTAATTTGAGGAAGTGCAGCGTAGGTTCACAACGTTAATCCCCGGGATGGCAGGACTGTTATATGAGGAAAGATTGGAAAGACTGGGCTTGTATTCACTGGAATTTAGAAGGATGAGAGGGAATCTTATAGAAACATATAAAATTATAAAAGGACTGGACCAGCTAGATGCAGGAAAAATGCAGGAAGATGCAGGAAAAATGTTCCCAATGTTGGGGAAATCTAGAACAAGGGGGCCACAGTCTAAGAATAAAGGGGAGGCCAACTGAGATGAGAAAAAAACTTTTTTACCCAGAGAGTTGTGATTTTGTGGAATTCTCTGCCACAAAAGGCAGTGGAGGCCAATCCACTGGATGAATTTAAAAGAGAGTTAGATAGAGCTCTAGGGGCTAGCAGAATCAAGGGGTATGGGAGAAGGCAGGCACAGGTTTAGTGATTGTGGATGATCAGCCATGATTACAATGAATGGCCGAATGGCCTCCTCCTGCACCTATTTTCTATGTTTCTTTGTTTCTATGTAGCATCTGCAGTATTTTTTTAATTTTCACCATTTTTAATTGATTTTTAGAAGTGCGAAATCACACAGCTCCATGTTCAGGGTCTGTTTTCCTTCCTGGCTGTTATCAGGCAACTGAGACATCCTACCAGCAACTAGTAAGAGGTCCTGAGATCAGTACTGTAGTTCTTTTCTGATATAATTCTTTTGAAGCCACTGAAGATTGTACTAAGTTACGGCTGCTACATAAACCAAGTGACTTGCCATTGCTACCTGCCCACATCTTGGTCGGCATGGGCAAGTTGGGCCGAAGGGCCTGTTTTCCACGCTTTGCTTATTCTATGACACTATCCATAACCAAGAATTCCATTTATCATGTTTAGACTTTGCATTACACTGTTGCAAATTAAAAGTGGAAGAGAAAGTAAATAACAGCAGATCAAACAGTAATTTGTACTGAACTCACTCATGGACATGAACTGTGGAACTAAAACTATTTTCACATGATTCCGTGCTTTCTTTTTGAATATCTGAATATAAACTTTGAGTAAGTGTTATTGTGCAAATGTAGTGCAAAGGATCTCCCATTCAGATATGAAATGTAAACTTTTCATTTGTACAGATAATGGGGCTTTTTCACGGGGCGAGTTGACGCAAGATGTCACCAGAGTGAAGTGGTCGTGGTCCAGCACGAGTCTCGCACGATATAACGGGGGGTAGATAAAGAGTTCCCACGGTACTCGGCATTTCTGTTATTTGTGCGAGTGACTTGTCCGTCTCCCGAGCTTTCGCGTTAAATCTTGAATGAACATCGTGAACTACACGTGACACAAATGATGTAACTTTTTTTTTCACACACTATAAATATCCTCCCTTGGTTGAATTGGCTCAATTGGAGACATGTTTTACTGTGTATGTGGGAGACACAGATGGACTGAGCACAGTACCTCGGTCTTACTGTGTGTGGGAGAGGGGGAGAAAGAGACGTACACTCACAGAGGCAGAGTCTCTCAGCCTGTGTAAGAGGTAGGGAGAGAGAGAGAGAGGCACACACAAGGTGGATGTGAAATCTCACCTGCCTGTTTCAGTGACAGACACCCGCCGCCAGTAAATGAAGACACCCCCATCTGTCTCCCCCTCCTCTCCCTCGACTCCCCCACCTTTCCCTCCCAACTCCAGTCCCGTCCCGACCCCCTGGGAAACTGAATAGAGCAACAATATAGATATAGAAACTGAAACAATATAGAAACTGAATAGAGCAACATGGCAAAAACATCTCTGACACGCTTTACCCCCTTTCTTTGAGATTTTCTGGGAGCCATCTCTGCAAGTGTTCCTGTTAAAAAGATTATCCAACAATGACAATTAGGTGGGACGTCCTCGAAGGACACATGTTCCCTTGTCGATATTGAAACCACCTTTTTTACTCACCTTCTGTCCCCTCTGTCCAGCTTCCGGGTTCACCATTCGCAGGAGTTCCCACGCGCTATATCTCTAAAATCTGAAGTTAGGTAATGTCTAAAGGAACTGCAGACGCTGGTTAATGCTGGTTAATACGCACAGAAGGACACAAAATGTTGGTGTAACTCAGCAGGTGAGTCAGATCTGGGAAGAAAAACATAAAAAGCTGGAGTAAGTCAGCGGGTCAGGCAGCATCTCTGGAGAAAAAGAATAGGTGGTGATTCGAATCGGAACCCTTCTTCAGACAGCCTAATCGGATTTGAGTCTGAAGATGTGTCTCGTCCCGAAACATCAGCTATTTTTCTCCAGAGATGCTGCTTGACTCGCTGAGTTACTCCAGCTTTTTGTGTCTGTCTTCGGTTTAAACCAGCATGTGCAGTTCACTCCTTACACGGGTCTCTGTACATCATTGATTGGTAGCGTTCCGGACCCTGCTTCGGAAAGGCATCGATCGCTAGTCGGCGAGGACTCCGACCTGTATCTCTCAAAGAAGTACATGTGAAAAATTTCTCACGGACCATAAAAATGCGTAACCTTTCAGTAAAGTCCCTTTTAAAGTCCCTTTTAAAGATTATAGTTATTTTCTTGAATCTCATTAACATAACTCATGAATAAGTTGATGTCCATATGCGGATGCAAATCTTTATTTTTATTTATTTTTTAAATTCAATCCCACAGAAGACAATTTTTACTCACCTTCTGTCCCCTCTGTCCAGCTTCCGGGTTCACCGTTCGCAGGAGTTCCCACGGTACCCGCAAGAGTTATTACGGATATCGCACTGGCCACTACGTCCATACAATGTTGCAATACTCAACCACAAGTGTACAAGTCACTCTTGGAGAAATTCAAACTTTCTTGAATTTTCTCCCGAGTCACCAAGTTACACGATTACCTGCCGTTAGCGCTACGGTGGTCCACGGTGGTCCACGAATGCCGTACTGTTATCGCACGAGGTTCCCACAATGTTAAACTCTGGTTAACTCTTGCGTCAAGTCGCCCCGTGAAAAGGCCGCTTAAGCATTTCTTCATTTGTGTACAGAATTTGTGATCCATATTAATATTTTGGATTTGCTTAGGCCGAGGCGATCTCCCAGTTGACAATCACTTTAACTTCCTCTCCCATTCCCACACTGACCTTTCTGTCCTGGGCCTCCTCCACTGTCAGATTGAGGCCCAATGCAAATTGGAGGAACAGCACCTCATATTTCACTTGGGCAGCTTACACCCCAGCAGTATGAATATTGATTTCTCTAAGCTCCCTTGCTTTCCCTCCTTCTCCGTCCTGCCCCCATCCTAGTCCTCTGACGAGTTTCACTGGCCTCCTGATTACATTTTACCGATTGTATGCCTCGTTGCCTCCTTCCCCTCAGCCAGCAATGAACCATTGTACATTTCCTTGAGCATCGTCTGCTTTGATCTGTCATTTTCACACCTTACATTCTCTTTGCAATCGTCCACATCTCCAGTCTTCCTTTCCCCTAATTCTCAGTCTGAAGAAGGGTCTCGACCCAAAACGTCACCCATTCCTTCTCTCCATGAATACTGCCTGTCCCGCTGAGTTACTCCAGCATTGTGTGTCTATCTTTAATATTTTGGATTAACGATGCATCATGGATTTTTTTTTCATTTTTATTGGCCTCTTAAATACCTTGGTTTCATCTCTCAAATATCATTGATTAATTACACAATGCTCTGCAAACACCAAGTACCACTATTGGTTAAATGAACTAATACACAATACTAAATACAATACACACTAGAATGCCCAGTGGTAGAATTCTGCTTGGACTGATCAATTTTAATCCTGAGTTCTGTCAGTCTTAATGAACCAGGAGAAAAATGTAGATCCAGGACACTCTAAATGCCGGTAAAATAAAAGAAAACAGGAAAGGGTGGCACTGTGGCGCAGCGGTAGAGTTGCTGCCTTACAACGCTTGCAGCGCCAGAGACCAGGATTCAATCCCGACTACGGGTGCTGTCTGTAGGGAGTTTGTACATTCACCTCATGACCTGTGTGGGTTTTGTTTTCTCCGAGATCTTCAGTTTCCTGCCCCACACCAAAGATGTACAGGTTTGTAGGTTACTTGGCTTGCTATAAGTGCAAACTGTCCCCAGTGTGTGTGGGATAGTGTTAGTGTGCGGGGATCGCTGGTCGGTGCCACCTTCGGCGGGCCGAAGGGTCTGTTTCTGCGCTGAATCTGTAAACTAAACTAAACTACCACTATTGGTTAAAACAACTAATATTTGATACTAAACCAGGCACACATTAGAATGCCCAGTCATAGAATTGTATTTGCACTGATCAATTTTAATCCCGAGTTTTGTCAGTTTTAATGAACCTGGAGAAAGATGTAGATCCAGAGCACTCTAATTGCTTGATAACTGAAAGAAAGCAGAAAAGGGCGGCATGCCGGCACAGCGGTAGAGTTGCTGCCTTCCAACGCCAGAGACCCCAGTTCGATCCTGACTACGGCTGCTGTCTTTACGGAGTTTGTATGTTCTCCCTGCAACTGCGAGGGTTTTCTCCTGGTGCACCGGTTTCCTCCCACATGCCAAAGGCACACAGGTTTGTGGGTTAATTGGCTTTGGTAAAAACTTTAAATTGTCCCCAGTGTGTCTATGATAGTGTTAGTGTAGAGGGTGATCGCTGGTCGGCGCGGACCCGGTGGGATGAAGGGCCTGTTTCCTGTTTACTTTAGACTTTCTCCAAAGTCTAAAGTAAAATGCTGGAAATGTTCTATTCTGTCAAACCTAATGCTCTGCGTGTGTTGTTCACAATATGGGCTTCATTGCAGTAGAGAAATCAAATTGGGAAACCACTTTGTGGAGCTCCAAGTTTCGATTTCCTCTTCTCTGTCATTTTAATTCTCATTCCAATTGCACTCTGACCTATTTGCTTGCAGCCATTTGCCTTGTCATTACAAGGTCCAAAGTAAGTGAGAGGAACAGCACTTCATCTTCCATGTAGGCACGTTGCAGCCTTCCCAAATCAATATTGGACTCTACAGACTCCAAACACTACCCTCCGTTCCATTCGCTGGTCCTCATTCATTGTTTCATTGTCGGTACATTTGTGTCTACCTTCGAGAACAAATTAAAGATAGATTTAAACTGCAGAGGAGATGTGGAAGATATGGTTAGAGTATCTTTGATAGGGTGAGGCCAGGTTTGCTATGGGTGTAAGCTATGGGGGTCTCTCAGTCCAAAGGTTGACTGTTTTCATCAGAACCAAGCAGTTTCTGCATCAATGACCCAATTTTGCCTGAACATCAACCTGGATTTCAACGTCAGTGAAACCAAGGAACTGATTGTTTGAAAGAGGAAGGACAAAGATCTACAAAGCTGTCTTCATTCACGGGATGGTGGTGGAGAGAGTCAAAAACATCAAATTCCTGCACGTGCATCTCTCTGAAGATCTGTCCTGGACCCAGGTCAATGGTGCAATGATAAAACAAAGCCCATCAACGCCTCTACTCTCTTAGAAGATTGAGGAGATGTCAAATAATAATCTCTTGAACTTCTACAGGTGTGCAGCGGAGAGCATATTGACTGGTTGCATCACGGCCTGGTTCCGCAACTCGAACACCCAGGAACGACAAGGATTGCAAAAGGTGGTGAACGCTGCCCAGTCCATCACGGACACTGACCTCCCCACCATCGAAGGGATCTACAGGAGTTACTGCTTCAAAAAGGCACCCAGCATCATTAGAGACCAACACCACCCGGACCACACTCTCATTTCACCCCTGCCATCAGGAAGAAGGTATAGGAGCTTGAAAATCTCTCTCTCTCTCTCTCTCTCTCACTCTCTCTCTCTCTCTGAGAGAGGGGCGGCACAGTGGCGCAGCGGTTGGGTTGCTGCCATACAGCGCCAGAGACTCGGGTTCGATCATGACTGCGCATGCCATCAGTACGGAGTTTGTACGTTATCTCCCCGTGACCTGCGTGGGATTTCTCCGAGATCTTCGGATTCCTCCCACACTCCAAAGACGTACAAGTTTGTAGGTTAATTGGCTTGGTATAAAATGTAAATTGTCCCTAGTATGTGTAGGATAGTATTAGTATAGATACGGGACGACAGATGGCACAATGGGCTAAGTGTTCGCCTGGCAACCGGAAGGTAGCTGGTTCGAATCCCGCTTGGAGTGCATACTGTCGTTGTGTCCTTGGGCAAGATACTTCACCCACCTTTGCCTGTGTGTGTCCTTGGGCAAGACACTTCACCCACCTTTGCCTGTGTGTGTGGATGTAATTATGTGAAGCACTTTGGGGTCAATGCAAGTTGACTAAAAATGTGCTATATAAATAAAGAAATTTAAATTTAATTTAGTGTGCAGGGATCGCTGGTCGGCGCGGACTCGGTGTGCCGAAGGGCCTGTTTCCACGCTGTATCTCTAAACGAAGATGTGTACCACCAGAAACCTGAAGCTTTTGACTCCCTGCACTGCCGTCCCGTCAACGAAGGGAGATGCCTCATCCACCAGCTTTGCCTTCCTGAAGTCAACAACCATCACCTCGGTCTAGCTAATCACGTATTGTCTTCCCGCTGACTGCACAGCGCGCAACAAAAGCATTTCACTGTACCTCGGTGCACGTGACATTAAACTAAACTAAACTGACGTTGATAGGAAGATTGTTGTTCTGACACCTCTTAACCAGATGAATGTTCTCCCTCCTCAACTCAAGACTTGCTATTTCCTGTTATTCGTCCAACAACGGTGGCGTCAATGGTGAATTAAAAAAATAACATTGGGAGGTGTGTCAGTGTAGAGAAAGTAAGGCAGGGACTGAGCACATCTGAGGTGACCATGTGCCGATGCCCATTTTAATTCAAAATAAAAGGTCTATAATATTGCCAAAAAAAAAATCAGAAAGCTGATAACAGAAACCATTTTAGAATTTATGGGGAAAAAAGCCAAGAAATTGATTTAAACAATGATAAGATAGAACATGAGATTAGACTTAGGGGAAACATAAAAACAGACTATTGGAATGTACAACAAATCTAGTGAGGGCAAATTTCTAACCCTCGCAGACAAAGAGGGGGGAAACTATAATGGGAATAACGAAATGGCAGATAAATTAAATAACCACTCTCCGTCAGAAAACTTACCAGATGTACTAAAAAAACAATGTTCTAGTGAGAACAAGGAACTGATGGAAATAATTACTTGTCAAAAAATAGTGCTAGTGAAATTGATGAGCTTAAAAGTTGATAAATCCCAATGATGTAGATGCCAGAGTTTTACAAGAGGCGGCAACGGAAAATTATAAATGCTCTAGTTTTTAATTTTTTGCTGGTCGGCGCGGACTCGGTGGGCCGAAGGGCCTGTTTCCGCGCTGTATCTCTAAACTAAGCTTACAATAACAAAACTGTCAGACGCTGAAAAAATTTACTCATTACCATTTCTTTCAGAATCAACTGAGCAGCCCCAATCACAACATTAATCTTGATTTTCTGCTCCTTCTGCATTTTCAACATTTCCTTTTAAATTTCAACATTTTCTATTTAATTTCGTGTTTGCCCACTTCAAACCTTTCTATTAATTCTACAATATGCAATTCGTGACATTATTTCTGATGTAAGTTCTCAATACATATTGCTTATAAAAACTTTCCCAGGGGACATTGTACTGGAGTCATTCAGCGGGACAGGCAGCAACTCTGTCCTTGAAGTTGTGTTGTATGTTTCATAAGATCATAAGGTCATAAGGTGATAGGAGCAGAATTAGGTAATTTAGTCCATCGAGTCTACTCCGCCATTCAATCATGACTGACCTCTCCCCCCAAACCTCATTCTCCTGCTTTCTCCCTATAACCCTTGACACCCGTACAAAAGAAGAAACTGTGGGGGCCAAGTCTGTGGATATCTCTATCTCTGCCTTAAAAATATCCATCGACAGCCTCCACAGTCTTCCACAGATTCACCACCCTCTGACTAAAGAAATTCCACCTCATCTCATCCCTAAAGGAAGTTCCTTTAATTCTGAGGCTATGATCTCTGGTCCTAGACTCTCCCACTAGTGGAAACATCCTCTCCACGTCCACTCTATCCAAGCCTTTCACTATTCAGTAAGGCATATCATGCCTGCTCCCAAAGCCCAGAACACGGGCCTGACACTAGGAGAGGGATGGCCGTGCCGAGCCCGGCCCTGCTCGCTCCGTGGATCGGGAACTGGAGAGGAGGGGTGGGAGGATTTTAAGGCCCGGTGAGAAGTACCGGGGGAAGTCTTATCTTCTGCACCCTGGAGGTCGGCTGCGGGAGGCCAGGGGAACGAGGGGCGTGGAGAGGACATCGGGACTGCAGCCGGGACTGGACAATGACGCCAAAATGGTACCTCTTGCATATGGACTCAAGTGTCTGTTCTGTGCATACTCTACTGATTGTGCTTATGTAGGGAGATAGTCTTGCGGAGCTGTGTGAAAAAAATATATTTCACTTTACCTGGTACACGTGACAATAAAGAAACCATTGCACCATGAAGGGTCCCAAGCCAAAACGCCATCTATCCATATCCTCCAGAGATTCTGCCTGACCCGTTGAGTGACTCAGGCATTTACGGTCTTTTTTTTATAAACCAGCATCTGCAGTTCCTTATGCCAACTAATCCAAATACAAGTGATCCAGTTAAGATAATCTTCAACCTGTCACTTGCCCAAGCAGTTGTCCCCACGTGCCTTAAAACCACCTCCATCGTGCCGGTGCCAAAACACTCCACTGCGGCGAGCCTCAACGACTTCCGCCCAGTTGCACTTACTCCCATCATCACCAAGTGCTTCGAGAGGCTGGTCCTGGCACACCTCAAAGGCTGCCTACCTCCCACACTGGACCCCTATCAGTTCGCCTACCGTAAGAACAGGAGTATGGAGGTTGCCATCTCAACCGCACTTCACTCCGCCCTCTCCCACCTCGACAACAGAAACACCTACGTGAGAATGCTGTTCATCGATTATAACTCAGCATTTAACACCATTATACCCTCTAAACTGATCACCAAACTCGGTGACCTGGGCATCGACCCCTCCTTCTGCAACTGGATACTGGACTTTCTAACCAACAGACCCCAGTCTGTTAGGTCAGACAACCACACCTCTTCAACCCTCACCCTGAACACCGGCATTCCACAGGGCTGTGTGCTGAGCCCCCTCCTCTACTCCCTCTTCACCTACGACTGCACACCTGTACATGGTACTAACACCATCATCAAGTATGCAGATGATACAACGGTGATTGGCCTCATCAGCAACAATGATGAGTCGGCCTACAGGGAGGAGGTCCAGCTCCTAGCAGCATGGTGCGCTGACAACAACCTGGCCCTTAACTCCAAGAAGACCAAGGAGCTCATTGTGGACTTCAGGAAGTCTAGGGGCGGCACGCACACCCCCATCCACATTAACGGGACGGAGGTGGAACGTGTTTCTAGCTTCAGGTTCCTGGGAGTCAACATCTCCGATGACCTCTCTTGGACCCACAATACCTCAACACTGGTCAAGAAGGCTCACCAGCGTCTCTTCTTCCTGAGGAGACTGAAGAAGGTCCATCTGTCTCCTCAGATTCCGGTGAACTTCTACCGCTGCACCATCGTGAGCATCCTTACCAACTGTATCACAGTATGGTATGGCAACTGCTCTGTCTCCGACCATAAAGCACTGCAGAGGGTGGTGAAAACTGCCCAACGCATCACCGGTTCCTCGCTCATCTCCATTGAGTCTGTCCAAAGCAAGCGTTGTCTGCGAAGGGCGCTCAGCATCGTCAAGGACTGCTCTCACCCCAACCACGGACTGTTTACCCTCCTCCCATTAGGGAGGCGCTACAGGTCTCTCCGTTGCCGGACCAGCAGGTCCAGGAACAGCTTCTTCCCTGCGCGGCTGTTACACTACTTAACTCTGCACCTTGGTGATTGCCAATCACCCCCCCCCCCCCCCCCCCCCCCGGACACTCCATCCCCCAGAAAAATTGCACTGCTACTACTGTTTACTGCTCATTATTCTATGTTCGCTCTTCTAGGGAGATGCTAACTGCATTTCGTTGTCTCTGTACTGTACAATGCACAATGACAATGGCGGCGTGTCCAGACGCAGCGGCTTTGCGCTCCCAAGCCCGAGTTTACTCGGAGCAGCCCGGTACCGAACGCGGCTGGAAAAACAAGGTAATTAAAAACCCCAGAACCCCTAGAACCCATAGGAACCCTAGTAACCCCGGAAACCCCAGGAACCATAAGAAGAAACTCACCTACAGGACGAGGGAATCCAAGACCCGCATCGCAATCCCGACTGGTCGCACATGGAGCCGCTCGGAACTACTCAGCATCGGACGTGGCTGCGAGAAACTGGCGTGTGAGTACTACAGTACCCTTACCGTCCCGTCGGAGCTGGGCAGGAAAGCCCCTTGGATCACCACTCCGGAGGGCAGGAGACGGAGCAAGCGCCGGGAACGGAAGCAGAAACGTGGAAGGCGAGTGGGGGTGAAGGACTGGCTACGGAGGGCTCCACAAAGACCATCGCTCCCAAGCGTCTTTCTGGCGAATGTCCGGTCACTCACCAACAAGCTGGATGAGGTAAGGCTCTCGATCAACACCCAGCGATCCCTGGAAGACTGCTGTGTGCTGATCTTCACAGAGACCAGGCTCAGCGCGCTGGTTCCCGATGGGGCTGTGGACCTGACCAACCGGTCACTGCATCGTGCTGATAGAACAAAGGACTCCGGTAAGAGCAAGGGTGGCGGGCTCTGCATCTACATCAACAATGACTGGTGCACCAACCACACTGCAGTAGAGAGCTACTGTTCTCCAGACCTGGAATACCTACTGCTTAAATGTAGACCGTTTTACCTGCCTCGGGAGTTTACTGTGGTTATCATCATGGCCATATACATCCCACCACAGGCTAATGTTAACCTAGCGCTAGCACAGCTGCACTCGGCCATCAGTAAGCAGCAGGATGCTCACCCCGACGGTGCCTTCATTGTTGCAGGGGACTTTAACCAGGTCGACCTACGTGCCACACTCCGCAGATTCCACCAGCATGTGCAGTGCCCTACCAGGGGCTCAAACACGTTGGATAAAGTGTACACCAACATCAAGGACGCATACAGAGCTCTCCCCTGCCCATCCCTGGGACAATCCGATTACCTCTCACTGTTTCTACTGCCTGCATACAAACCCCTTATCCGCAAGACCAAACCTGCAATAAGGACGGTCAAAATATGGCCCGAGGACGCAACCCTACAACTCCAGGACAGCTTTGATCGCACCGACTGGGACCAGTTTGCACAACAGGCTACCAGTGGTACAGAGATAGACTTGGAGGAGTACACATCCACTGTGCTCTCCTACATCAACTGCTGTGTGGAGACTGTCACAGTGGACAAGCAAATAAAGATGTTCCCAAACCGGAAACCCTGGATGAACAAGGAGGTTCAGGATCTGCTAAGGGCACGCAACAATGCCTTTAAATCCAGGGACACTTCTGCTTACAGTGCGGCCAGATCGAACCTGAACAGAGGCATAAAAAAGGCCAAAGTCATCCACAGGTAAAGGGTAGAAGTCCACTCCAATACCGCGGACACCAGAAGCATGTGGCAGGGTGTCAGGGACATCGCTGACTACAAGAGCAGCCCCGCCTGCCCCCACGGTGATATCACACTGGCCAACGAACTAAACACCTTCTTTGCCCGGTTCGATACTGGCAACACCACCAGGTGTGGAATAACCCCGGCCATAGCGGAGGGACAGGCCTTAACACTGAGCACTCAGGAGGTACAGAGCGCTCTGCGTAGGATCAATCCACGCAAGGCTGCAGGCCCGGATGGTGTACAGGGAAGAGTATTAAAGGACTGTGCTGGACAGCTGGCGGAGGTATTCATGAGAATCTTCAATCTATCTCTATCTCTGGCAACGGTCCCCAAGTGCCTGAAAACAGCCACCATAGTGCCGGTGCCGAAAAAGTCCAAAATCACCAACCACAACGACTACCGGTCGGTTGCCCTGACTCCAATCCCCATGAAGTGCTTCGAAAGGCTGGTCCTCTCCCATATTAAATCCAGCATCCCTGCCTCACTGGACTCCCATCAATTTGCATACAGGGCAAATAGATCGACAGAGGATGCCATCTCTCTGGCCCTTCACACTGTCCTGACTCACCTGGACAGACAGGGCACGTATGTGAGGATGCTCTTCATTGACTATAGCTCTGCATTCAATACGGTCATCCCCACCAAGTTCACCACCAAACTCCACCAGCTAGGCCTCAGCTCACCGATATGCGCTTGGATCCTGAACTTTCTCACGGAGCGACCGCAGGCAGTGAGACTGGGCCCGCACCTGTCCTCCACCATCACCCTGAGCACCGGCACACCACAGGGTTGTGTACTAAGCCCCATGCTCTACTCCCTCTTCACTCACGACTGTGTCCCTGCATTCGACACCAACACCATCGTGAAGTTTGCAGACGACACAACAGTGATTGGGCTGATCACCAACGGTGATGAAACAAAATACAGAGCGGAGGTGCAGAACCTGGCGGACTGGTGCGCCAATAACAACTTGGCACTAAACACCTCCAAGACCAAGGAGCTGATTATTGACTTCAGGAGGTCCCATTCTGGAGAATATGCCCCAATCTCCATTTATGGGGAAAGTGTGGAGAGAGTGTCCAGCTTTAAGTTTCTGGGCACTCACATTTCAGAAGACCTCACATGGTCCACAAACACCGCCGCGCTGGTCAAGAAGGCACAGCAACGACTGTTCTTCCTGAGGACATTAAAAAAGACTGGTCTGCCCCAACAGCTGCTGACAACGTTCTACCGCTGCACCACAGAGAGCATACTAACGTATGGCATCTCTGTGTGGTATCTCAGCTGCACGGAGGCAGAGAGGAGAGCTCTTCAGCGCGTCGTCAACAGAGCGCAGCGGATCATCGGGACAGAGCTATCAGCCTTGGAGGGCATCTACCACACGCGGTGCCTCAGGAAGGCCCTCAGCATCCATAAGGACTCATCACACCCCTGCCACGGTCTGTTTCAACTACTTCCCTCCGGCAGATGTTACAAGGCCTTCTACGCCCGAACCTCCAGACTCAGGAACAGTTTTATCCCAAGAGCTATAGCGGCTCTGAACCGGCCCTAATGAGTGCCCCCCCACCCACCCCCTTTGGACAGTCTCCCTCAGATGGTCACGTCAATCAATTCAGCTTGCTTATTTATGTATTGTATTTATTTACCTTTCTTGTACATCAGTGGAGCTGCACACTAAATCTCGTTGCACTGACGTACAATGACAATAAAAGATATATTATTATTATTATTATTATTATTAATAAAGATTGAATCTGAATCTGATAAGGCTGCAGATACTGACCTGTAAACTAGCATCTGCAGTTTAAAAGGTCAAAAGGTCATAAGTGATAGGAGGAAAGTTAGGCCATTTGGCCCCATCAAGCCTACTCCGCCATTCAATCATTGCTGATCTATCTCTCCCTCCTAACCCCATTCTCCTGCCTACTCGCCAGAACATTTGACACCTGTACTAATCAAAAATGTATCTCTTTCTGCCTTAAAAATATCCACAGACTTGGCCCCCACAGAAGAAATTCCTCCTCATCTCCTTCCTAAAAGAATGTCCTTTAATTCTGAGGCTATGTCCTCTAGTCCTAGACTCTCCCACCAGTGGAAACATTCTCTCCACATCCACTCTGTGCAAGACTTTCACTATTCTGTATGTTTCGATGAAGTCCCCCTCATTCTTCTAAACTCCCGGGCCCTGGTGAGACCACACCTGGAGTATTGGGTGCAGTTTTAGTCTCCTAATTTGAGGAAGGATATGGGGAGAAAGCAGGAACGGGGTACTGATTTTGGATGATCAGCCATGATCATATTGAATAGCGGTGCTGGCTCGAAGGGCCAAATGGCCTACTCCTGCATGTATTTTCTATGTTTCTATATTTCTATTGCATTTGCTTTCTTGTTTCTTGTTTCTAGACCTATTTGGTTGGCTTCCAAATTTCACCCACACAATCCCACAACCGTTCCAAGACTGAAGCCCCAATTGAAACCTTTATTGAAACCACAGAGAGTGTATGGGCTTTGTTTGAAACTGTAATTATTCAAGGTCTACATAATAAACAAAACCAGGATGCTGTGGTTTAACAAGTAAGTTGAAATGTACCTTTTACTGCTTTTCCTTGATTTGCTGATAAGAATGCGCTTTATGTGCATGCAATGCCTAGACTTCGTTCTCTTGAAACGTTGTTCAACTTGAACTTGGTTTCACTATCAGATGAAATAGTTCATTATCCATAGAACAGTTCAGCACAGGAAGAGGCCCTTCGTCACACTATCTTCTGCCAAACTCATTTCTAAGCCAAAGACCGATCTGCCTGCACGGAATTCATTTTCCTTCATTTCCTGTATAACCATGTATCTATCCAAAAAGTTCAAGTGCCAGGAGCATAATTAGGCCATTTGGCCCGTCAAGCCTAATCCGTAATTCAGGGTGATCTACCTTTCCCTCCCGACCTCATTCTCCGCATAACCCGTGACACCTCATGAACACCACGATAACTTCAATTTAGTTGGTTTAATATAGTTTCCTTTAGAGACACAGTATAGAAACAGACCCTTCGGCCCATTGAGTCCACACTGACCATTAATCACCTGTTCACACTAGTTCTATGTTAGCCAACTTTCGCATCAACTCCCTACACTGTTTCTATGCTGTTTCGCTAAAGTAAACTAAATTAGACTAAAGTTCAAGACCCTTAATATTTAGTCAGGTTTCTAGACATCTATCTATCTATCTATCTATCTATCTATCTATCTATCTATCTATCTATCTATCTATCTATCTATCTATCTATCTATCTATCTATCTATCT
Organism: Amblyraja radiata; assembly: GCF_010909765.2. Classification (NCBI taxonomy): domain Eukaryota; kingdom Metazoa; phylum Chordata; class Chondrichthyes; order Rajiformes; family Rajidae; genus Amblyraja; species Amblyraja radiata. The sequence continues at coordinate 50,154,344 of NC_045967.1, forward strand.
ATCTATCTATCTATCTATCTATCTATCTATCTATCTATCTATCTATCTATCTATCTATCTGTCTATCTGTCTATCTGTCCATAACTAAAACTCTCATCTTGTTACCTTCTGGTTTGCGTTGTTTTTACATTTGCGCAAAAACGGTACACTATAGCACTACGATATTTCGTCACCTTACTCACCATTCTCCTGTGCTGCAAGTGCAATAGGGTTTGTTCCGATCGGTGGTATATTTTAAAAGTTATTAAGGTTTAACAATCTTAGAAACCGCACATGAGCAGATTGGTCTCCTCTCCTGTCAGTCACCGCCGGGACAGCGACGCCCCTTCCTGCACCATCGCCGCACTGATTGTTCGCTTCCGCTGCCTGTCACCAGTGGCACCCGCCTCTTCCCGGCATTGCCCGAAGCGGCTTCCGGTCAGCGTGTCTTCCAGTCAGCGTGGCCTCTGGTTGGCGCGTCCTCCAGTCAAGGCAACCTCCGGTCAGAGGGGCGGAAACCTCGTGATCCTGGGGAGGTTTGGAGGGAGAGTGCGGGAATTGAGGGAGAGGATGGGGTAGGGAGGGAGAGGGGGTGGGGGAAGTGGGAGAGGTGAGGAGGGGGAGTGGGGGAGGTGATGAGAGAGTGGGGGAGGAGGGGGGGATAGGGGGAGAGGAGGGGGGTAGGGAAGGGAGAGGGGTTATGGAGGGATGGAGGGAGTGACTGAGGGCAGGGGAAAGGAGAGGCGAGGGAGGGATTGGTGAGGGTAGGAGGAGAGGGGAAAGAAGAGGGAGGCGGTGATAAGGGAGAGTGGGGGGTGAGGGGGATATAGAGGGAGGGGAGTGGGGGAGATAGGGAGTGGGGAATAGAGGAAGAGGAGGTCAGCATCTCATTTGACCACTTCCTGGAATTTTCCGTCATCTAGTTCCATCCACCCCAATTAAATATTAGAGAAACCAACAACATTCCTTTGCATAGCCAGAGAAACTGGGAAGAGATGGTGGACACATCTTATGCATTTCTTAGTTCCTTTATCAACAATCAGTGGTCATGTTTTCAACCATCTTAGCTCTAGATCATATCATTGTTCCTGTTCTCTCACCACTATTCTACCCCTGCCACCACTTGGTCCGAACCATTCTTCACATTATGTCCTAAACCATATAACCATATAACAATTACAGCATGGAAACAGGCCATCTCGGCCCTTCTAGTCCGTGCCGAACACTTATTCTCCCATCTACCTGGACTCAGACCATAACCCTCCATTCCTTTCCCGTCCATATACCTATCCAATTTATTTTTAAATGATAAAATCGAACCTGCCTCCACCACTTCCACCTGAAGCTCATTCCACACAGCTACCACTCTCCGAGTAAAGACGTTCCCCCTCATGTTACCCCTAAACATCTGTCCCTTTATTCTCAAATCATGTCCTCTTGTTTGAATCTTCCCTGCTCTCAATGGAAAAAGCTTATCCACGTCACCTCTGCCTATCCCTCTCATCATTTTAAAGACCATTTTAAAGTTATAGAACTTGTCTAAATAGGATAGCTCACCATTAAGTGACGGGGAAAATAGCTCACCATTAAGCCTTAAGAAGCAGTCAGAATAGAGTAAGGGATTGGACAGGCTAGATCCAGGAAAAATGCTCCCGATGTTGAGGGAGTCCAGAACTAGGGGGTCACACAGTTTACGAATAAGGGGTAGGCCATTTAGGACTGAGATGAGGAAAAACGTTTTCAGCCAGAGAGTTGTGAATCTGTGGAATTCTCTGCCACAGAAGGCAATGGAGGCCAATTCACTGGATGTATTCAAGAGTTAGATATAGCTCTTAGGGCAGACGGAATAAAGGGCGATGGGGAGAAAGCAGGAGCGGGGTACTGATTTTGGATGATCATCAATGATCATATTGAATGGGTGGGTTCGCATATGATGAGCATTTCACAGCACTGGGCCTCTACTCGCTGGATGACGGTGAGACCTCATTGAAAGTTATCGAAAGGCCTAGATAGAGTGGATGTGGCGAGGATGTGAGAGAGTCTAAGACCAGAATAAAAGGACATTCCTTTTGGAAAGAGATGAGGAGGAATTGCTTTAGTCAGAGGTTGGTGAATCTGTGGAATTCATTGCCACGGAAGGCTGTGAGGGCCAAGTCAATGCATATATCTATGGCAGAGATAGATAGATTCTTGATTCGTACGGGTGTCAGGGGTTATGGGGAGAAGGCAGGAGAATGGGGGTTAGGAGGGAGAGATAGACCAGCCATGATTGAATGGCGGAGTAGACTTGGTGGGCCAAATGGCCTAATTCTGCTCCTATCACTTATGAACTTATGAAACTAAACTAAGTATAACGGTCCTCCTAGTTGTGGAAAGTGGAGATGGAAACATAGAAACATAGAACATAGAAAATAGGTGCAGGAGTAGGCCTGCCTTCTCTCCATACCCCCTGATCCCTTTAGCCACAAGGGCCACATCTAACTCCCTCTTAAATATAGAAACGTGCAGGCAAATAACTAAGAAGCATAGAATGATATTCATGGGGGATTTCAACTACCCCGATATAATTGGACTGCAAAAATAAATAAAGGATGGAAGGGGAATCAGGTCATGTGTTCAGGACACCTTAACTCAACAATAGAGGATTCAGAATTGGTTGTGGCTAAGGGGATATAAAAGTAGGCGAGCATCTAAGGAAATTGTGATCATAAGTTAAAGGATGATAATTGAGAAGGAATGATAAGAGCCAGCTCAATAGATTCGAGACAAGATGGTTTTCCGGAGCTGGGCTTAGAAATTGGGAAGATAAAAAGAACAAGATTATGGCCATGGAGAATAATAAAAGTAACATTTAAATTGGTGATCAAGATACAGGAAAAATATGTTCTGCCAAAATGGAAAGAACAAATTAAACGTTTGTGCGGCTTCATGGATCAACAAATTCATAAGGGAACAATTGGTGATAAGAAGCATTCACAAAACTACCGAGCATAGCAGGAATCGATGATGAGAGAGTGCAAAAGGGATTAGAAAAGAAGTCAAGAAAAGAACTAAGGTGACTGAGGAACAATGAAAGGAAGTTGTCAAGTAATGTTGAACAAAATAACAAAATATTTTACACACACACACACATCAATAAAAGAAGGTAAGGATGATTCTCAATAGGGTCATTAGCTCAATAGGTTGTTATCATGGACAAGATGATTCCCTCATTCGAAGATTGCTGCTTGGATTGTGTGTGAATTCTCTGCCTCAGAGGTCGGTGGAGGCAGGTTCTCTGGATGCTTTCAAGAGAGAGCTAGATAGGGTTCTTAAAAATAGCAGAGTCAGGGGATATGGGGAGAAGGTAGGAACGGGGTACTGATTGGGGATGATCAGCAATGATCACATTGAATGGCGGTGCTGGCTCGAAGAGCCGAATGGCCTACTCCTGCACCTATTGTCTATTGTCTATTGTCATTAAGCAAAAGGCAGGAGAGTGCTGGAGATAATGGCAAGGAGATGACGGAGATTTTAAATCAGTATCTCACTTCAATATTGACTGGGGAATTGATGGAGGATATTGTGGTGGATGATTAGTTTAGTTTAGAGTTACAGTGCAGACACAGGCCGTTTGGCCCACCAAGTCCACGCTGATTAGTGATCCCCACATACTAACACAATCCTACACAAACTAGGGGCAAATTACAATTTTACCATGCCAATTAATCTAAAAACCTGCACGTCTTTTGACTTTGGGATGAAACCGGAGCACCCAAAGAAAACTTCACACGGGTCATGGGGAGAATGTACAGACTCCGTACTGACAGCACCCATAGTCAGGATTGAACCCGGGTCTCTGGTGCTATAAGGCAGCAATTTTACTGCTGCCGCATTGCGCCACCCTTAGATTGTGATGACTAATGAGATGAATGCATTTAAAATAAAAATGGGGATGCTTACATGTCAAAATGTCAAAGACTAGAGGGCGGCACAGTGGTGCAGCAGTGGAGCTGTTGCCTTACAGCGCCAGAGACCCAGGTTCGACCCTGACTACGGGTGCTGTCCGTGCAGAGTTTGTACAGTCTCCCATGATCGCGTGGGTTTTCTCTGAGATCTTCGATTTCCTCCCGCACTCTAAAAACGTACAGGTTTTGTAAGTTTTGCTGAAGGGCCTGTTTCCACGCTGTATCTCTAAACTAAACTAAACTAAACAGCTTCAAGGTAAGGGGGCAGAGTTTAAAGGAGATGTGCGGGGCAAAGAGAGTGGCTGTAATGCCATGCCGGGGGTGGTGGTGAAGGCACATACAATAGCAAAAAGGTTCTTAAAGCCTTTTTCTTGATTAGTACAGGTGCCACAGGTTATGGAGAGAAGGCAGGAGAAAGGGGTTAGGAGGGAGAGATAGATCAGCCATGATTGAATGGCGGAGTAGACTTGATGGGCCTAATGGCCTAATTCTGCTGCGAACACTTACGAATGCATGAAATGCAGGAGTTCCTTGAAGTTAGAGAATTCAACGTTCATATCACTGGGGTGTTATATGAGGTGCTGCACAAGTGTTATATGAGGTGCTGTTCCTCCAATTGGCGTGCAGTCTCACTCTGACAGTGGAGGAGGCCCAGGACAGAAAGGTCAGCGTGGGAATGGGAGGCGAGTTAAAATGTTTGGTGACCGGGAGATCGAGTCGGCCATGACGGACTGAGTGAAAGTGTTCAACGAAACAATCGCCCAGTCTACGCTTGGTCTCATCGATATATAGGAGCCCACTCCAGGAGCACCGGATTGCTCAGTGAGTTTAAAATTACGATGAGGGAAAATATTATCAGGCAAGGCACATATCAGAAATGTCAATCCAATATTGCCTATTTTGCATCATAATCAAACAATCATTTTGCATCTTCAGCCAATGTCGGAATATAGCTCACTGGAGATAATTTGGCTCCCATTTCTCTTTTGAATTTAAATGGCATAATTAAAGGAGATACAAGGAACTGCAGATGCTGGAATCTTAAGTAAAACACAAAGTGCTGGAGTAACTCAATGGGTCAGGCAACATCTCTGGAGGACATGGATAGGCAACGTTTCGAATCAGGACTCTTGATCCGTCTGAAGAAAGGTCCCGACCTGAACCGTCACCTATCTATGTCTTTGTTTAAGGTACACAAAATTGCTGGGGAAACTCAGCGGGTGCAGCAGCATCTATGGAGCGAAGGAAATAGGCGACGTTTCGGGCCGAAACCCTTCTTCAGACACCTCAAACACTATGTCTTTGTTTAGTTCAGTTGGGAGCAGGAATGGGGAACCTGTGGCCTTAAGGCAGCATGCGACCTTCTAGGCCATTAAGTGCGGCCTTTTGAATGAATCCAAGTTTTGTAGAACAAATCCTTTTATTTTTATTAATATGTTTTTGTTCGACTTTTATTATTTTTATTTTAATCTTAAAATGAATGTATTTAAAATACCAAAGAGCAAAAGAAGATTCAACAAAATAATCATCCCCGACTGACGGCAACAATTAAAACATGAGTAAGTCATGAGGGTTATTTTAACAAAATAATGTACATTTTGAAGTCTATCTAATTGAAGTTTCTTGGATGCGGCCTTATTAGATTACAGCATGCAGCATTCCAACATGAAAAGGTTCCCCACCCCTGGTTTAGAGATTCAGCAAGGAAATTGGCCCTTCGGCCCACCAAGTCCGCGACCACCAGCAATCCTGGCACACCAACACTATCCTACACACACTGGGGACAATTTACTATTTTAACGAGCCAATGAACCTACAAACCGGTACGTCTTTAGAGAGTGGGAGGAAACCGGAGCTTCCGGGGAAAACCCACGCAGGTCACGGGGAGAGCGAACAAACTCCATGTGGACAGCACCCGTAGTCAGGATCGAACCAGGGTCACCGGCGCGGTAAGGTAGCATCTCTACCGCCACGCCACCGTGCCACCATGTCCTCCATAGATGCTGCCTGACCCGCTGAGTTACTCCAGTGCTTTATATTCAATATGCTTGTGAGGGAATATGTTAATATTATAATCCCATTAAAGAGAAGTTCCACAACTCTCTTGTTAACGTAGATTAATTATTTCTGTACCGGCAAATCTGGCATGTTAAAGGGGAAGATTTGTGATGAAAAGCATGAATTCCTTGGATGATGTGATGGAAAGAAACGTGGCAGATGAGCCAGGATAATCTTAATGGCTCTGATTGATTGCATGTATTTTGTGAACTTCTGCAGTACAATATGTAATAATCTTAACCTAGCTTTTTCCACTCGAATTGCTTTGTTCAAGAGTTCCAGTCATCTGTGCCATGAGATTTGATGACTTAGTCAGTGTTCTATAGCCTTAATTTCTCAAAGTATTCTGAGCAGACAGATTAGTTCACAAATGAAAAAAATCATGTGGTCGGAATTAAAGAGGAATTAGAGAGGGTGCAATATTTTACACTCGGTTAAGGGAATCGTCGTGCTGTGAATGTTTGGACTAGATCCTGTCACAAGAATAGAAAGCAATTAAAACATTCCATTTGTGAAGTCATGATGTCTCAAGGCCCCCGACCAAGGAAGAACAAAAAGGGAAGGACTTGAACTTTATTTTTGCCTTCCATCACAGTGTAGGAGTCACTGTGATGGATGTTTATGTTAAAATGTGTTTTTTGAGTCTGTTGCTTTTTTTAAATTGTATGACTGACATGGCCAGTGAAATTTCACTACACCAATTGGTGTATGTGACAATAAATGAACCTTATGGACCTTATGAACCCTTTCCATGAATGGCTGTGGGATCTTATCAATTTCATTAAATTATCGTAAAATTCATCCACACATCACGCTGCCATGCAGGGCCGGATTTAGATGAAGAGAGGCCCTAAGCTATTTCACTTGTGAGGCCCCCCCTCCCAATCCCCTACCCCCACGACTAGAGGATCATGACTACCTGACATTGACAGTGTGACACTTTTAGATCCTACCCTACTGTATGTTGTCATTAAACAGGGTTTTAAAATACATACTGGATTCACCACGGTGTGGGCGATGCCTTACATGGATCGCCGTTTGAAGCTCTGGAGTGTTGGGCCAGCTGCTGCAACATCGCGGAGCTGTGGTTTGCGAAGCTCCCAGCCTCGGGCTGCACTGATTTAAACATTGTGGAGCCCTGGGATCCCTTTGCCGAGGGCCGCCAGCATGAATCTCCGCCCTGCTCAGCCTGTGGACTTCGGGTGGTGCGGGAGGGAAGGGAAGAATTGACCAGGGAGTTGCGGAGGGAGCGGTCTTTGCGGAAATCAGATGGGGGGGGGGGAGATGGGAAGATGTGGCGAGTGGTGGGGGTCACGTTGGAGGTGGCGAAAATGAGGGAGGACTATTTGTTGTATGTGACGGCTAGTGGGGTGAAAGGTGAGGACTAGGGGGACTCTGCCCTTGTTACGAGTGGGGGGATGGGGAGAGAGAGCAGTGTTACGGGGTATGGAAGAGACCCTGGTGAGAACCTCATCTATAGTAGGGGAGGAGAACCCCCGTTCCTTGAAGAAGGAGGACATTTCCGGTGCCCTGGTGTGAAACACCTCATCCTGGGAGCAGATGCGGCGTAGACGGAGGAATTGGGAGTAGGGGATGGAGTCCTTACAGGAAGCAGGGTGGGAAGAAGAGTAGTCTAGATAGCCATGGGAGTCAGTAGGTTTATACTGGATGTCGGTCAGAAGTCTATCACCTGCGATGGAGATAGTGAGGTCAAAAAATGGCAGGGAAGTGTTGGAAATGGTCCAGGTGTATTTGAGTGCCGAATGATTAGAAGTTTCATTTTCTGGTTAATTATTCCTCCACGGCAAGAGAAGCCAAACATTTCTGTCCTTATGGTCAATAAAGGAAACTGGTTATCCAAGTGGAAACAAAGACAGCTCACAAAGGATGAGTCGTCTGCCCAAGAACAAGAGGGATGTAGTTCTAATATTTTCTCAAGGTTGAAGAAAAGTGGAGCATGCCAAATCAGGTTAGGATTTGGCTAGTCTGATCATGTGTTTGGTTAACCAATTTAAGATGGACAATTGTCTTTCAGCAATCTAGCTGATTCGGAGGATTTTGGGCTCCAATCGATCTAGAAGATGCATACTTTTCCATATCTATACACGAGAGGCAGATACATCTGGTGTTTTTGATGACAAGCCAGTGGTGGAAATTTGAGGCTCTACCTAGGGGTTGTCTTCAGGCCTAGGCTATTTACAAAGATTCTAAAGCTAATGCTGCCCTACTCAGATCAAAAGGGCACTGTGTCATGGAGTTTATAGACAACATGCTTTTGTAGCAGATAAGACTCAGAGGTTTTATCAGTAGATGCCTATTACAATATTAAAGATGAGGTGGCATGAATTTTATAGTGCCAATTTGGCCTACTCATTCAGGGTGTCCATTGTAAAAGGCGGCTGAAAGAAGCTCCTACTTACTCGAAGTCACGAGTGATGGCTAGTTCAGCCTATTTCACGTGAAGCTAGCTATGCACGGTTGTATGGAAAGTTTGTGAAGAAGACACAGGTGAGCTACTTTCAAACAGAAGTAGCAGAGGTTTGTGGTTCTTTCGGTTTAGGGCTTAGAGAAGTGATTATAGCACAATTGACACTGCTCGTGCTGCTTTGTCTTTCTCTCTAGTACTATAAGTGGAATAAGAAATGATTGGTTTATTCACCCACTGTTGACTAACGTTATGCAAGGTGTATTTTATATGAACACTCTAAAGCCTAGACTCATAGTAGTGTGGAATGAGTATCAGTAAAAATTATTGTGCAGATATTCATCTACTGTATTCCTAATGGGAGCAGTATCTTTTAAGTTAATTATGCTATTAGCAACTGATTTCAGCACATAGAACACAGTATTTACTCAATCTCCAGCTTGGTCTCTGGGTCATAACTGACATGAGGGTAGCTTGTTATGGGAATGATCTCATAAAGCAAAACGGGCACGTTTGGGTACAATTTGGATTTGACAGCATACCCACCAGATCGGAGATTGGGGGTGTTATTATGTATACAGGTACACTGTGCTTACTAGTACCTATGAGATGAAGGATAGTTTCTTCATTGTTATTTAATAGTTTTCTCAAGAGATTGCTAGTGCAGACTATCTCAACATGAATAGAGTGGAAGCAGCTAATAGCGGGTGTGAATTCAAATAATTTCAAGTCTCACTCTTCCAAGGGGGCTGGCTCATTAGCAGCCAATAGAATGGATATTCCCATTTGGTCATCTTCTTGCAACAGCAGGAGGCTTACATAGTGCACTTTCAGAAATTATAAATTTGGTTGAATATGTCTGGATGATTGCAGATAGAATTCTGAACAGTGTTGCATGAGTTATTGTCTAGCTCAAAGCCAATTGGGACTGTGGTCCGATTAAGGGCAAGAGACATGTATGTAAGTTAGCATGATGTTGTTAATAACCCATGTCTTTTCTACCATTTATGGTGTATCTGTTCAAGTGTTTCACACACAGATTGGTTTACTGCATGAAACCACAGAGCTTTGAAGGCTTCACCTAGTCACTCACGTGACTTCGATATAAAATAGAAAGATTAAACGAGAACTTACCGTTTGAAGTTTGATCTTTATTTTATGAGAAGTTGAAGTGAGGGACTACGTGCCCTCCACTCCCAACCCTGATTCTCATAAAGATAATTCAGTAAGTCAAGGGTTATTAATCTTTCTATAGTTTAAGTTCATGCAAGTGGTCTGTGGTTTCATACAGTTCCTCTGTAGATTGACCACCATGCGGGCTGGTGGGCTCTTCACGTAGTCCCTCACTTCAACTTCTCATAAAATAATGATTAATCTTCAAACGGTAAGTTCTCGTTTAATCTTTCTATTTTAGCTTCTGCTTCTCATTTAAACCACAATAACTATTAATTTTTGCCTTTACCTCCAGAAGAAACGAAACTCACATTTTCAAATCGTGGGTGAAATTTCTGTTTATGCTTAAGTCACAAGCTGTTTGTATGGTTGCCACCAGCTATATAGACCATACGAAGTCTGAAATGATAAGCAACTTCCCTCACTGAGTGCCTTACATGCACCATGCACATTGCTCCCGTCTTCAGACCAAGGGAAATTCAGATGTACAATTGCTTTGCAGAAATCCACCATTTTAAGGCCGCGCGGAGGCGCAGCGGTAGAATTGCTGTCTTGCAGCGCCAGAAACCCAGGTTCGATCCTGACTACAGGTGCTATCGGTACGGAGTTTTGTATGTTCTCCCTGTGACCGCATGGGTTTTCTTTGGCTGCTGCAGTTTCCTCTCACGCTCCAAAGACATACAGGTTTGTAGGCTAATTGGCATAGCAAAATTGTAAATTTTCTCTAGTGCACGGGACAGTGTTAGTGTGCGGGGTGATCGCTGGTCAGCGCAGTCTCGATGGGCATAAGTTGTGTTGCAGTTCTATACATTTTGATTCAGCCACATTTGGAGTATGTTATTATGGTATTTAAGGAGCTGTTAAGCTGCAGCAAGTACGAATATCATTATTTCATTGTTGAAACATACGACAATTAAACACTCTTGACTTCACTGGTGAAATAGTCATAGCTTAGCATTCAAGTGAAGTAATAGTAATTTTCCCCTTACCAACCGTGTCAGAAGTTTGTCATTATTGTGTCCTGTACAGGAACAGCTTCTTCATCTTTTGTGAAACTGCAAAAGAAATGTCCATATTTTTGGGGCCTTTTGATAGAAGGGAGATCATTGATGAAAGAGTTATTCATTGGGCCTGGGATACTGAGGACCTGTTGCAGACTAGAACTGGGGCTGTGACGAGTGGCTTCAATTACAACTATCTTCCAGCCGTGCATGGAATGTCTCCATCCAGTGGAGATGTTCCGGGAATGTTGTGCTAGCACAAGTTCCTGAAATTACACTCAGTCAACTGCTACCACAGTGGCGTTTAGTTTAGTTTAGTTTAGATATACAGCGAGGAAACAGGCCCTTCGACCCACCGAGTCCACGCTCGTCAGCGATCCCCACACATTAACACTATCCTACACACACACTAGGGACAATTTACATTGATATCAAGCCAATTAACCTGCAAACCTGCATGTCTTTGCAGTGTGGGTGGAAACCGGAGCTCCTGGGTAAAACCCACGCAGGTCACGGGGGGAACGTACAAACTACGTACAGACAGCGCCTGTTGTCAGGATCGAACCCGGGCCTCTGGCGCTGTAAGTGCTATAAGGCACCAGCTCAACCACTGCAACGTATTCGCATTTCCTCTCTGGAATTACATTCTTTGGTTCATGTTTGTATCAAAGCGTCGATGAAACAGCATTGAATATGGGGTGACACAGTGGCTGAGCGGTAGATTTGCTGCCTTACAGCGCCAGAGTCCCGGGTTCGATCCTGACTACGGGTGCTGCCCGTACGGAGTTCGTACGTTCTCCCCGCGACCTGCGTGGGTTTTCTCCGGTCACCTCCCTCACTCAAAATACTTACAAGGTTGTAGGGCTAATTGGCCTCTGTAAATAGTGCTAGTGTACGGGGCGATCGCTGGTCGGCACAGACTCGATGGGCCGAAGGACCTGTTTCCGCACTGTATCTCTCAATTCTAAAGAATCAAGGGCCCTGAAAATCCCATGTGGAAACTCCATCGGGAGATAGTATTTATTTAAGTGCTGCTTATATGTCAAGGACAGCTTCCAGTGGTTCACTGATGATTGATGTCAGGTGGATAGGGATGTCATTTGTGGGAGTTTGTTTGTTCTGCTTGTTGTGGACACAATTTACCTGGGTAACTGCTCACAGTATGAGATATTGTAACACAAGTGCCTTTCTATCTTGCCACCAAGGCTACCTGGATTAGAGGGTATTAACTGTAAACAGAGCCTGGACAAACTTGGATTGTTTTCTCTGGATTGTCGGAGGCTGATGGCAGACTTGATAGAAGTATAAAAAATGATGAGAGGCATTGGTGGACAGTTAGAGCCTTTTTTTTTCCGGGACTAGAGGGGATGGCTTTAAGGGGAGAGAGGCAAAGTTTAAATGTTTAAAAGGCACAGTGGCACAGTGGTAGTGTTGCTACCTAACAGCACCAGAGACCCGGGTTCGCTCCTGATTACTTCTTCTTCTTCTTGTGTATAGCGTGCCTAAAGTTGTACGACAACTTGTTCTATTTGATCTTATTTGATTGTGCACGCCGGGTTGATTGCATTCGTCGAAACAGGGTGAAGGTTGCAATCTCCCACCCCACTCCTGACTACAGGTGCTGTCTATACAGAGTTTATAGGTTCTCCATGTGACCGTGTGGGTTTTCTCCGGGTGCACCAGTTTCCTCCGACACTCTAAAGACGTACAGGTTTGTAGGTTAATTGGCATGGGTGAAATTGTAAATTGTCCCTAGTGCGTGGATAGGGCTAGTGTGCGGGGTGATCGCTGGGACGGAGGCCCTGTTTCCGCACTGTATTCGAAAGACTAAAGTCTGAATTGTGAACGTGAAAGTGTTTTGCACACAGATCAGTAAAAACTCGCTATACGTAAGCACAATCGTGCTGAAGTGGAAGACTGTTAGAACAGTAGTTTACACTGAGACAGCGTGTGGGGATTGCTGGTCGGCACGGCCTCGGTGGGCCGAAGGATCGCTAGTTTCCCCACGGCATCTCCAAACTAAACTAAACTGCAGAGTCACCACATTTCCAGCACCATTTTGTCCAAAGTAGTTTAAAAAATGTAGAGTCTTAACTTGGCCAGAAAGGGCGTGACGAAATTAGATTACAAGGCGTTTTGAGTAGTGTGAAGTGCCTTTGGCCTGATACACAGCTAAATTCTGCAGCACCATCATGCCTGCACATTGATTGCATAATGCACCTTTACCAAGACCATTCAGCAAGTGATATTCCTTCAAAGAGTTTAATCCTCAGGGGACCGTCTGTTTATTTTTTTAAACATCATTTTAGAAGCAATTTTGTGTCACTGTTGCTCCATGATGGGGACATTTGATTTAGGTCACTGTTGCAATGTTGTGTGGACAGATTGTCACCAAGCAAATAAAACGTTCAGACATTTCACCCAGAACCTTAACATTCAATTCCTTATGGCTTTGAGCTCAAGGCTGAGAAATTGCCTTAAACATTTAACTGGAAATCTCATTCAGAAGGGCTAATGTGATCAGCAAGCACAAATTATCTTATGCAAATGCCTTGCGCATCAGAGCTGGGGACAGTCATACAGCATGGAAACAAGCCATTCAGCCCAACTTGCCCAAACTACCATCGTCCCATCTACACCAGTCTCACCTGCCTGCATTTCATCCATTTCCCTCTAAACATATCCTATTCATGTACCTGTCTAAATGGTTCTTAAATGGTGCGATAGTACCTGCCTCAACTACCTCCTCCAGCAGCTCATTTCATACACCCACCATCCTACTGTGTCAAAAAGACACCCCTCAAGTTCCTATTAAATCATTCTCCTCTCATCATAAGCTCTAGTTCTCGATTCCTCTACTCTGAGCAAGACTGCATTTATTTGATCCATTCCTCACATGGTTTTGTACACCTCCATAAGATCACTGTAAGGTAGTCAGTCTGCAACCCTACCGCTGAGCCACCGTGCCACCCACAAGGTGGCCAGAATGGGGTCCTCAGAAGCACCATGTTTAGACCGTGTTTTATGCAAGATTGCACCATGATAGTTGAACTTTGGTCTGTGGGGCTAAAGGCGAGTTGAAATACAGCTTTGCCACTTAATTGAATGGTTCAATGTTTTATTAGTACAACACGAACACCATGCTTCGTATCTGCCTCCAGCAAAGAGGTCCAGGCAGCCATGAATATTCATAAGGTCATAAGGAGTAGGAGTAGAATTAGGCCATTCAGCCCAAGTCTACTCTGCCATTCAATCAGGGCTGATCTATCTCTCCCTCCTAACCCCATTCTCCTGCCTTCTCCCCACAACCCTTGACACCCGTACTAATCAAGAATCTATCTATCCCTGCCTTAAAAATATCCACCGACTTGGCCTCCACAGCCTTCTGTGGCAAAGAATTTCACAGGTTCACCACCATCTGACTAAAGAAATTTCTCCTGGTCTCATTCCTAAAAAAACGCCCTTTAATTCTGAGGCTATGATGACCTTTAGTTCGAGACTCTCCCACTAGTGGAAACATGCTCTGCACATCCACTCTATCCAAGCCTTTCACTATTCGGTAAGTTTCAATTAGGCCCCCCCCCCCCCTCATTCTTCTAAACTCCAGCGAATACAGGCCCAGTGCCGACAAACGCTCATCATAGGTTAACCTACTCATTCCTGGGATCGTTCTTGTAAACCTCCTCTGGACCCTCCCAAGAGGCAACACATCCTTCTCCAGATATGGTGCCCAAAATTGCTCGCAATATTCCAGACACAGCCTTACGATCGAGTATATGGATGTAATGATGAGCGAATCTGCAAAAGAGGATTTGGCAAAATTCTGCTCCAAGCTGGAGGATGAGACAGATGTTCGGCAACTGTGGCGGGGCTTGAATGCCATCACCTCCTTCAAGGCGAAATCAGGAGGCAGCTCAAATGTCAGCGAAGCATCACTCCCTGGCGAGCTCAATGCGTTTTACGCACGCTTTGATAGGGAGAACACTGATGTGCCTTCCCGAGCCCCCATTTGCCGTGATGGTAGTTCAGTCACAGTCACAGGGGCCGACGTCAGAAGATTCTTCAGGGGGGTGAACCTTCGGAAAGCACCTGGACCTGATGGTATACCCGGTCGTGTTCTAAAAACCTGTGCGGACCAGCTGACTGGAGTTTTTATGGAAATTTTCAACCTCTCACTTCTGAGGTCTGAAGTTCACACTTGCTTTAAAAGGGCATCAATAATACCAGTGCCCAAGAAGAGTAAGGTGACGTGCCTCAATGACTATCGCCCAGTGGCACTAACGTCTGTGGTGATGAAGTGCTTTGAGAGGTTGATTATGGAGCATATGAACTCGTACCTCGACAAGAACCTGGACCCACTGCAGTTCGCTTACTGCCACAACAGATCAATGGTGGATGCAATCTCGCTGGCCCTCCACTCTGCTCTGGACCACTTGGACAACAAAAACTCATATGTCAGGCTGTTATTCATTGACTACAGTTCGGCATTTAATACCATCATCCCCTCCAAGCTGGTTAGCAAGCTCTCAGATCTGGGTCTCTGCGCATCCCTCTGCAATTGGATCCTCGACTTCCTCATTCACAGACCACAGTCTGTCTGTATTGGTGGAAATGTGTCAGCCTCGATAACAATCAGCACGGGAGCACCTCAAGGCTGCGTGCTCAGCCCCCTGCTGTACTCACTCTATACTCATGACTGTCTAGCCGGTCATAGTGCGAACTCCATCATCAAGTTCGCCGACGACACCACTGTTGTGGGACGTATCATTGATGGGGACGAGTCAGAGTATAGAAGTGAGATCGACCGATTGACCAAATGGTGCCAGCACAATAACCTGGCTCTCAACACCAGCAAAACCAAGGAACTGATTGTGGACTTTGGAAGGGGTAGGATAGGGACCCACAATCCCATTTATATCAACGTGGTGGAAAGGGTCAAGAACTTCAAATTCCTGGGCGTGCATATTTCCGAAGATCTTTCCTGGTCCCAGCACACTGATGCAATTATGAAGAAAGCACATCAGCGCCTCTACTTCCTGAGAAGACTACGGAGAGTTGGTATGTCAAAGAGGACTCTCTCGAACTTCTACAGGTGCACAGTAGAGAACATGCTGACCGGTTGCATCGTGGCTTGGTTCAGGAACTTGAGCGTCCAGGAGCGGAAAAGAATGCAGAAAGTTGTGACCACTGCCCAGTCCATCATCGGCTCTGACCTCCCCACCAATGAAGGGATCTATCGCAGTCGCTGCCTCAAACAGGCTGCCAACATCATCCAGGACCCACACCATCCTGGCCACGCACTCATCTCTACGCTACCATCGGGCAGAAGGTACATGAGCCTGAAATCTGTTACAACCAGGTTCAGGAATAGCTGCTTCCCCACAACCATCATGCTATTAAACACAACTTCAAACAGACTCTGAAGTGCAACAGCCTATTGCACTTTATCTGTTTATTTATGTGTATATTGAACTGAACTGTTCTGTATTTATGCTTACAATATTCAGTTGTGCTGCAGCAAGCAAGAATTTCATTGTCCTATCTGGGACACATGACAATGAAGTCTCTTGACTTGACTTGATCCACACATTATACAAATACCATCCAGCAGGTCCAAGATAGACTTCAAAAAGGTTTCAACATAAAACCATCATAAAAGTCAGCTGCTCAGGAATAAATCAGATAAAATCACTTTCCTATTATGAGCCATGCACATTTTGACTTGAAAATATTAAAAGAGGTATAAGAAAATATTACTTGATCAATCACTAAAAAAAGCAAAATGGTAAAACTATTTAGCTGTGTGAAGTCTGACACAATAATACAAATGTGCACAGTACATATTTAATTTATTGACATTTTTCAAATGAAACCTAAATTTTCAGAGTAGTAAAATATTGCATCATTTTGTTACAGCGCCACATGTTTAATTTAAAGCAGTTACATTTACAATTTCAGGGTGAATATTAAGCTAGAGGTCGCCTCGTTTATGATTTCTGCACTAGTTAGAATACACTTCCAGTGATTTATTGAATAGTAGATTGATTGTATTATGCTTATTTATTGTGCAATACATTGTTGACCAGTGATCATGTTTGATTTCACATCACTCAAAAGGTTACAACTACTTTAAAATGTAATAGGAATAGAAACATAGAAACATAGACAATAGGTGCAGGAGTAGGCCATTCGGCCCTTCGAGCCTGCACCGCCATTCAATATGATCATGGCTGATCATCCAACTCAGTATCCTGTACCTGCCTTCTCTCCATACCCCCTGATCCCTTTAGCCACAAGTGCCACATCTAACTCCCTCTTAAATATAGCCAATGAACTGGCCTCAACTACCTTCTGTGGCAGAGAATTCCAGAGATTCACCACTCTCTGTGTGAAAAATGTTTTCCTCATCTCGGTCCTAAAAGATTTCCCCCTTAAGGGGAAATTTCTAATTTCTAATTTCTAATTTCTTTCTTAAAATTCTTTTTACATTCCTTATACTCCTCAAGCACCTCATTTACTTCATGCTGCCTATAATTATTGTAGATCTCCCTCTTTTTCCGAACAAGATGTCCAATTTCCCTTGAAAACCAGGGCTCTTTCCACTTTTTACTGTTTCCTTTCAACCGAACAGGAACATAAAGATTCTGTACTCTTAAAATTTCCCCTTTAAATGTCCTCCATTTCTCTTCTACATCCTTCCCATAAAACAAAATGTCCCAGTTCACTCCTTTTAAATCAATTCGCATCTCATCAAAGTTAGCCTTTCTCCAATCAAAAATCTCAACCCTAGGTCCAGTTCTGACCCTCTCCATAACTTGTGATGGAGAAAGCTCTTTTCACTATTTCAAGCATGTCAATTAGACTGAAGATGGACGCAAAATGCTAGAGTAACTCAGCAGGACCGGCGGCATGTCTGGAGAGAAGGAATGGGTGACGTTACGGGTCTGAAGACTTCTCCAGTCTGAAGAAAGCTCTGAGTTACTCCAGTATTTTGTATCCATCTTCCGTGCAAACCAGCATCTGCAGTTCCTTCCTGCACATACCAATCAGACTATTTAAATTGACTGTAAATACGCAAGAAATTGATGACATTTGTTACAGAGACAGAGAGACAGAGAGACAGAGAGACAGAGAGACAGAGAGACAGAGAGAGAGAGAGAGAGAGAGAGAGAGAGAGAGAGAGATAGAGAGAGAGGGATAGAGAGAGAGACAGAGAGAGAGCGAGATCGTAGCTCGAATATAGGAGAGAAGAGAGATAAGATATCGAGCTATCGGCTGCTCTCTAGGCTATCTCTCGCTACGCATCTATCGCTCGCTTCTAGCTCTCTTCGATCGCTCGACCGCTCTCAGTCTAGCTCTATCGCTCTCCTCTGCTCTCTCTCTCGCTGTCTCTCTCTCTCCTCCTCTCTCATCTCTCTCTCTCGCTCGCTCTCTCTCTCGCTCTCCTTCTTGACTCTCTCTCTCTCTCTCTCTCTCTCCTCCTCTCATCTTCTCTCTCATCTCTCTCTCTTCTCTACTCCTCTGCTCTGCTCTCTCTCTCTCTCCTCACTCTCTCTCTCTCTGCGCTCTCCTCTCTCTCTCTATTACGTTCTTTCTCCTCATCTCTCTCGTTCTCGCTCTCTCCCCTTTTTTTTCCCCAGTGGCGTGTAATAAACTTTTGAGTCGGTTCACGGGCTGGTCCGCCGCCTGTATTTTCTGCGGCGAGGGAGAGACTGTGTTCCACGCTCATATGGAGTGCGAGAGGCTACTGCCCCTGTACCAATATCTGAAGGGGTTGGTCCTCAAGTTCTGGTTGCATATTAGTCTTACGATTCTAGTGTTTGGACACAAGGCAGGGTGTGGGGAGAGCCGAGTGGGGGGGGGGTGGGACTTACCTGTTGGTTTGCTCCTAGGCCTGGCCAAGATGGCCATTCGCGGGTCCAGGCAGCGGGCGGTCGATGGTCAGGCTAGTGTCGGATGCCTGCCCCTCTTTTGGGCCCACGTCCGTGCCCGTGTGCCCATGGAGAGGGAATACGCGGTGTCCACGGGGACTCTGGAGGCCTTCCGTGGGCGCTGGTCACCGCGTGGGGTTGAGAGTATTGTAAACAATGAATGCACTGTTGCATTATAATGATTACTTGATATAGTGTAATTTTTGTTTATGATTTGATGTGTTGTATGATATGTTTGTGTCGAATAAAGTTTTTGAAAAGGAAAAAAATATATATATTAAAATTAATTAAGTCTTTCTCCCATCTATTTATTCAGTCCTGAGATTAATAGCCTCAGAATTATTATTTTATGAACGAAGTCCTGAAAAGTTGTTATTGAAAATAAAAATGCTGAATAGTGAAAAATAAAATAAGAGAGATAAATTAATATTTGTTGCTAAATATTGAATTTGATAATCCGATTGCACTTGTGGATGGTATAATCTGCCTGGATTGTACTCAACAATGCATTTCTGTGTATCTGGACAATAATAAATGCTTGGGCATCACATAGTAAAGAAAAAGGTTAAATAAATGTCCCACACAGTCAGCAAATTTACTTTAGTCATGCACAAAAGATCAGAGCAAGGCAGCAAATTCAGCAGCAGTGGTTTTGATTTTTATCTTTAGCGTTTCAACTTCCGTTGGTGAGAATTATTTTGCCTTTAATAGTCAGCAGTTTTGGAATGTGCTTCACATGCACCTCCTCACCCAGAGAACACAATCGTACAATTTGGCAACAGCGCTCCCTCACCCACAGCCGTCATCAGTGTGGGACCACAAGGCTGTGTGCTCAGCCCCCTGATCTACTCACTCCAGAACCATAGATCTGTTCCAACTCCATCTTCAGATTTCCTGATGACACCACCGCTGTTGGACAAATTACAGATAACTATGAGACAGAGTGTGGGTGAGAGATTGGTCGCCTGATTGAATCGTGCTGACACAACAACCCAGCTCTCAATGTCAGTAGCAGTCGTCTTTCTTACAGTTTGGCTTTCTTCCCAACCAATTGATCAAGCGCTTTTGATTGCAACATGCGCCTTAATTTAGTTCAACAAAGAAACTGACAAGTTACTAAAGAAGGTAGACTTTAGAAGAGGAAGGATCCACAAGCCTGCCTTCATCGATGGAGAAAGTCAACAGCTTCAAGTTCCTGGGCGCGCATAACTCCGAAGATCTGCACATCGATGCATTCATAAAGAAAGCCCATCAACACCTCTATTTCCTTAGACGATTGAGGAGATGAATACTCCCTTGAGCTTCTACAGGTGTACAGTAGAGAGTATGTTGATTGTTCGCATCACGGCTGAGTTCGGCAACTCGAACACCCAGGAATGAAGGAGACCACAAAAACGTGACTAACACAGCCCAGACCATCACAGATCATGATCTCCCCACCATTGAAGGGTTCTATCAGAGATGCTGCCACGAAAAGGCAGCCAGCTTCATCAAGGATCCACACCACCCTGGTCATGCTCTCTTTTCACTCCTGCTGTCAGGTAGAAGGTGGAGGAGTCTGAAAACTGGAAGGTCCAGGTTCAGGAACAGTTTCTTACCCTACGAGTTATTCCAACACTTTGTGTTCTACACAAGATTCCAGCATCTGCAGCTCCTTGTGCCAGGCAGATGCGATAGTGGCATTTCAGAGGTTTTTAGATCGGCACATTGAAGTGCAAAAGGAATAGAGGGATGTGGATCCCTCTTAGAATCTTAGAATAAAGGGGAGGTCATTTAAGACTGAGGTGAGAAAACACTTTTTCACCCAGAGAGTTGCGAATTTATGGAATTCCCTGCCACAGAGGGCAGTGGAGGCCAAGTCACTGGATGGATTTAAGAGAGAGTTAGATAGAGCTCTAGGGGCTAGTGGAGTCAAGGGATATGGGGAGAAGGCAGGCTATTGATAGGGGATGATCAGCCATGATCACAATGAATGGCGGTGCTGGCTCGAAGGGCCGAATGGCCTCCTCCTGCACCTATTTTCTATGTTTCTATGGAGCATGATTCCAACCATTCCAAGATGGCGCCCAACCTAGGCGCCTCTTTGTGCACTGGTCACACAAGTGGATCTACAATCACGCATTCACTCACTCCACTCTTTTAAATCTCTACTCCAACAGCAGGACTTTTTACTTGAATTCCCTTGATCAGGTATCTATACACTGTGGATGGTTCGATTCTAATCAATCATGTATTGTCTTTCTGCTGACTGGTTAGCGCGTAACAAAAGTTTTTCACTGTACCTTGGTGCACGTGAAAATAAACGCAAACTCACAGATTAGTTTAACTTGGCGTCATTTTTGGCACAGAGACGGCCCTTTCCTGTGCTGTGTTGTTCTACGTTCTATGTTTCGTTTTAGTTTTAGTTCTAGTTTTAGAGATACGGCGCGGAAACAGGCCCTTCGGCCCAACAAGTCCGCACTGATCCCCAGCGATCCCCGCACATAAACACTATCCTACACACACACACACACACTAGGTACAATTTACACATACACCAAGCCAATTTACCGACAAACTTGTACGTCTTTGGAGTGTGGGAGGAAACGAAAGATCCTGGAAAAAACCCACGCAGGTCACGGGGAGAACGTACAAAGCAAATATCCTATAGCAAGCAAGATAGATCACTCGACGAAAAAGACATATTACGGTCATGGGCAGATTCATGGGTAATTTTCGGCCCCATTTTCGTAACCGGATTCCGTCTCTGCACCAAAGATCCCATAGGATACTAGTGCGGAGACGGAAGCCGGTTACGGAAACATCCTCGTAAAAATAAAAGTTATTTGGGAAAAATCTTCTCATTTTCGGAATTATAGTTTATTAACACAAACTGTTCCCCCGCAACGTTGATTACACTGCGAGTCGGGTCGGGTTACTGAAATGGATGAAAAAAAGGCCCACGTTCCACTCCATTGCGTACTACACGTCAGCCCATTGCATTTCGAAGGAGTGGTCTTTGTTGCTTGCTATAGGATCTTTGGTACAAACTCCATACAGACAAGCACACCTAGACAGGATCAGACCGGAGTCTCTGGCGCCGTGAGGCAGCAACTCTACCGCTGCGCCACCGTGCTGCCCTTTGTTGTTAACTTCACTTCTTCCTCACATCCTTTCTCTCATTCTCCTGAGATGCTGCTACCACCCAATTCACACAGTCTACATCAAATAGTTTTCTATTGCGTTGCATGTTTTTGATGAGAATGAGGAATTTAAGGGAAGTCACCTGGCAATGTTCCAAGACCATGTTAAAAGGTCTCTCTACGCAAGTGGTATTTGTAGCCTCTAGTGTACAAGATTGCAATTTGTTAAGCCATTTGTTCATGGCTGACTGCTGACAGCAAGTGAAATACTGTAGAGGTGGCGCTTTCCAGAAGGTTATCAAAACATGAGCGTGCGATTATTGCAACCGGATTTTTTTTCCAACGCGCTCATTGCCTCCAGCACATCAGCGGTCTGCAATTCTGCCCAAATATCAAGTACAATATTGCCAAAGGACAACATCAACTTTATATTGCGTCGGAAGAAACTGCAGGTGCTGGTTTAAAGCAAAGATAGATACAAAATGCTGGAGTAACTCAGCGGGACAGGCAGCATCTCTGGAGAGAAGGAATGGGTGACGTTTAGGGTCGAGACCCTTCTTCCATCTGAAGATGGGTCTCGACCTGAAACGTCACCTATTCCTTCTCACCAGAGATGCTGCCTGTCCTGCTGAGTTACTCCAGCATTTTGTGTCTATCTACTTAATATTCCTTAAGGATAAGGTGCATAGTTTTCACCGGATAAAATTTGCTGCAAATGTTACAATTGACACCACCATGTGGTGTCAGAAAGGTGTCAGGTGGAAATGAAATAAAGGTTATGCTTGTTCAGTGTGAGTGGCTGTTCTAAATGTTGTCCTAAGTTCAGGACTCATTCGGGTCGCTAATGCCCCTGTCCCACTTAGGAAACCTGAATGGAAACCTCTAGAGACTTTGCGCCCCACCCAAGGTTTCCGTGCGGTTCCCGGAGGTTTTTGTCAGTCTCCCTACCCGCTTCCACCACCTGCAACCTCCGGCAACCACCTGCAACCTCTGGCTAATAAAATATATTCAATTCAATTCAATGGTTCAATGATGATTTATTCTCAGTGAGATTATTTTCTTACAAACAGTCCAGTAGAGTATTGCCAAACCTGATCCCCCCCCCCCAATTAACTAAGTGTACAGAAATAGTCCGCGGAGCCAACATGCAAGAGGCATCATATTTTGGCGTCCATTTCTCAGACCCTTCTGAAGAAGAGTTCCATCCCAAAACATCACCTGTTCCTTTACACCAGCGATGCTGCCCGACCCCGCTGAGTTACTCCAGCATTTTGAGTCTATCTTCGGGACAGACACACAGAGACACACAGAGACACACAGAGACACACAGACACACAGACACACAGACACACAGACACACAGACACACAGACACACAGACACACAGACACACAGACACACACAGACACACACACACACACACACACACACACGCACACGCACACACGCGCACACGCGCACACGCACACGCACACACGCCTTGGCTGAAAATCATCAGGCCTTGGAGATTTTACCCATCTTTACATTTGCTGAGTCATCAAACATCTCCTTCTACCCGATGACAATTTGTTCTTGTTTACACCCTCCCCCTCTCTGAGATCTCCAACTAGAATGTCCTTCTCCACAGATGGGAAATAGTCATTTAACGCTTTGCCAAAACAGATATGCTGCAGAAACAGATATGCTGCAGAAACCATGAGCGCCTTCAAGGGTGTCTGCTGGGTCCCACGACAACATTGCGTTATAATATCGTCAGCTCTTGGAAGCCAATTTGGATTCTACAGTTGCTAAGAACTCTTCACATCAAGTCTGGACTGCTGTGGATTGGTCAATTATTCAGACATGCACGGCACAGTGTCGCAGCGGTAGAGTTGCTGCCCTACTGCATGTGCCAGAGACCCGGGTTTCACCCTGACTACAGATGCTGTCTGTACAGAGTTTGCACGTTCTCACTGTGACCACCGGGGTTTTTACCGGGTGCTCCGCTTCCCTTCCACACTCCCAAAGACTTCGGTAAAAATTGTAAATTGTCCTTTCTGTGTCGGATAGTGTTAGTGTACGGGGACCGTTGGTCAGCCCGGACTCGCAGGGCCGAAGGGCCTGTTCCTACAACTCTACAATCTAAAGTCTAAAGGAAGTGAGAAAATGTGGAAGATGTTCAATTTTTTTCAAGCAACTTTAATAGAGGAGCACTTGCTGTGTGAGTTAGGAGACCTGGCTGAAATTTAAATTACTTTTAATAGATTATTAATTTATTTTGTTATTAGTGAACGGTTATTATTATTACCTCTTATCCTTGCATCTTATCCTTGCGATTATTATATAAATCTATAACTACATTTAATAATGATATAATGTTCAATTATATATATTAAATACACAGATTTTTTAATTAAATGTAAAGGAATAGCACAAGAAGGAATTTGCTGAACTGTGTCATAAGTCCAGCCTGCCCTGCACTATTCATGCTCTGCATGTTTCTCAGGTTGACTTGCACATACATTATTTCCATCATCCCCCTTCTTTCCGTTTCCCACTTTTGCAGTGAAACAAATCAAATGAAATTATTTTCCCAGTTTCGATTCATTTTATGCAAATAAATACTTTCAGCATTGTCTTACCACAAACCGCAGATCGTTGAATTGTTTGTGCTATTATTTATTACTCAGCAATTCCTTCACACATCATGCATTCACATATGATTTGTTCTCCGACTAGTTTCGCTGTCCTCCAGATAACATTTTGCTGATTGAATGCCTCGCTGGCACCTTCCCCTCAGCCAGCAATGAACCATTCTCCATTTTCCTTGAGCATCGTCCCCTTTGATCTCTTGTTTTCACACCTTGTCCCTCCATATCTCTCTGTCTCCCTCTCTACTGACTCTCGGCCTGAAAAAAGGTCTCCAACCCGAAACATCACCCATTCCTTCTCTCCAGAGATGCTGCCTGTCCCGCTGAGTTACTCCAACGTTTTGTGTCTATCTTCGGTGTAAACCAGCATCTGCAGTTCCTTCCTACACAATTATAATTAGTTGTTAGCGTGGTGCCGTTATGGCGGGGTGAAGGGTTAAAGGATGACAGTATAAAATGCCACAAATTACCAATTTCCATCTCCCCACATTTTCATTTTTTTTGTTGAGATTAGTTTAGAGATACAGCGCGGAAACAGACTCTTCGGTCCACCGAGTCCGCGCCGACCAGCGATCCCCGACCACTAACACTATCCGACCCGACACTAGGGACAATTAATCAATGAATTATTAATGAACTTACAATTTCTAAACCAGTAACTGCTGTTGTTCTGTCAACAGATCTCAAGATCAAACAGTTGGCTCTATAATGGTGAATCTGTGGAATTCTGTGCCACAGAAGGCTGTGGAGGCCAGGTCAGTGGATATTGTTAAGGCGGAGATAGTACTAAGTTTTGATTAGTATGGGTGTCTGAGGTTATGGGGAGAAGGCAGGAGAAAGGGGTTAGGAGGGAGAGAACTGCTGTAGGTTTGGGAGCAACAGCAGCAGGAGTTTAGCAAGAGATACGACTGATTGGCTCTAGCCCGAGTGGGAGGAGAGAAGTGAGTCAGTGCTGGGAAACCAGTTGAAAACTGAGGAATTTGTAAACTGAGGTTTGTAAATCAGGCAATTTATCAGTCAATTTAAGCAAGACGGCTCTTAGCGAGCAGCAGTGAGTGAGCGGCCCTGTGAGTAAAGTGTGAGTCTTTGGCTCGAGAGTCTTCGCTGAGGAGAGGAGACCACGCAATACGCTTGAGAGGTAGAGACGAAAGAAGGAGATGTCAGGCAAGCTGATTCAGTGCGATGCTTGCAGTATGTGGGAGGTCAAGGACACCGCTGGTGCCTCTGGCTGCTACAAATGCGAGAAGTGCATCCAGGTAGAGCTCCTGAAGGGCCGTGTTGGGGAACTGGAGAAGCAAGTGGATGACCTCCGGTTCGTCCGAGAAACGGAGTCGTTCCTCGACAAGTCCTACAGTACGATTGTTACACCTAAGGTACTGGAAGAGAGAAGGTGGGAGACAGTGAGAAAGGGAGGGAAGCATGGAATGCCAACGTCCCCGGGTGTTGTACCTCTTGTGAACAGGTTCACCCACTTAGAAGCTGTCGGGACAGAAGACGTGTTTACACTGAGCGGCGGACTGGCTTGCGATGCGAATAGGGCTGTTGAGCCAGAACCAAAAAGGCCTAAGGCAGGCAACGCCATTGTAGTGGGAGACTCCATTGTGAGAGGTACGGACAGGGGTTTCTGTGGGAACAGACGGGATGCGAGGATGGTGTGCTGCCTTCCTGGTGCCAGGATCCAGGATGTCACGGACAGAGTGCAGAAAATCCTCAAGGGCGAAGGTGAACATCCGGAAGTGGTAGTTCATGTCGGCACAAACAATGTCGGAAAGAAGGGGATGAATATTCTGCAGCGTGACTTTAGAGAGCTCGGAAAAATGCTGAAAAGCAGGACCTCCAGGGTTGTTATCTCCGGTTTGCTTCCAGTTCCTCGTGCTGGCGAGAGCAGGAACAGGGAGATACGGGACCTGAACGTGTGGCTGAGGAACTGGTGCACGGGGCAGGGATTTAGATTCTTAGATCACTGGGATCTGTTTTGGGGTAAGGGGGAACTGTACAAAAGGGACGGATTGCATCTTAACAGGTGTGGGACCAGCATTCTGGCAGGCAGGTTTGCCACTGCTACACGGGTGGTTTTAAACTGAATAAGGGGGGTGGGGTGTCGAATGGGATAGTGGAGGATGGAGTTAAAGGGAAAGGGTTTCTTAAATGTGTGAGCGTAGAGACAGAGGGGTGTAAAATGAGGGTAGAAGCAATAGGTAGCAAGGTGAAAAGTAAAAGTGGCAGGCAGACAAAACCAGGGCAAAAATCAAAAAGGCCACTTTTCAACATAATTGTATAAGGGGTAAGAGTGTTGTAAAAACAAGCCTGAAGGCTTTGTGTCTCAATGCAAGGAGCATTCGTAATAAGGTGGATGAGCTGAATGTGCAGATAGCTATTAATGACTATGATATAGTTGGGATCACGGAGACATGGCTCCAGTGTGACCAAGGCTGGGATCTGAACATCCAGGGATATTCAATATTCAGGAGGGATAGAGAGAAAAGAAAAGGAGGTGGGGTAGCGTTGCTGATTAGAGAGGAGATTAACGCAATGGAAAGGAAGGACATTAGTTTGGAGGATGTGGAATCGGTATGGGTAGAGCTGCGAAACACTAAGGGGCAGAAAACGCTGGTGGGTGTTGTGTACAGGCCACCTAACAGTAGTAGTGAAGTTGGAGATGGTATCAAACAGGAAATTAGAAATGCGTGCGACAAAGGCAAAACAGTTATAATGGGTGACTTCAATCTACATATAGATTGGGTGAATCAAATTGGCAGGGGTGCTGAGGAAGAGGATTTCTTGGAATGTATGCGGGATAGTTATCTAAATCAACATGTAGAGGAACCAACGAGAGAGCAGGCTATTTTAGACTGGGTATTGAATAATGAGGCAGGGTTAGTTAGCAGTCTTGTTGTACATGCCCCCTTGGGCAAGAGTGACCATAATATGGTTGTGTTCTTCATTAGGATGGAGAGTGACATTGTTAATTCAGAAACAATGGTTCTGAACTTAAAGAAAGGTAACTTTGAGGGTATGAGACGTGAATTGGCCAAGATTGACTGGCAATTAATTCTAAAAGGGTTGACGGTGGATATGCAATGGAAGACATTTAAAGACTGCATGGATGAACTACAAAAATTGTTCATCCCAGTTTGGCAAAAGAATAAATCAGGGAAGGTAGTACATCCGTGGATAACAAGGGAAATCAGGGATAGTATCAAAGCGAAGGATGATGCGTACAAATTAGCCAGAAAAAGCAGCATACCGGAGGACTGGGAGAAATTCAGAGACCAGCAGAGGAGGACAAAGGGCTTAATTAGGAAAGGAAAAATAGATTATGAAAGAAAACTGGCAGGGAACATAAAAACTGACTCTTTAGATTCTGGAGTAGTTCCTGAGGATTGGTGGGTAGCAAACGTAATCCCACTTTTTAAGAAGGGAGGGAGAGAGAAAACGGGGAATTACAGACCAGTTAGTCTAACATCGGTAGTGGGGAAACTGCTAGAGTCAGTTATTAAAGATGGGATAGCAGCACATTTGGAAAGTGGTGAAATCATTGGACAAAGTCAGCATGGATTTACGAAAGGTAAATCATGTCTGACGAATCTTATAGAATTTTTCGAGGATGTAACTAGTAGCGTGGATAGGGGAGAACCAGTGGATGTGGTGTATCTGGACTTCCAGAAGGCTTTCGACAAGGTCCCACATAAGAGATTAGTATACAAACTTAAAGCACACGGCATTGGGGGTTCGCTGGCAAACAGGAAGCAAAGAGTAGGAGTAAACGGGTCCTTTTCACAATGGCAGGCAGTGACTAGTGGGGTACCGCAAGGCTCAGTGCTGGGACCCCAGCTATTTACAATATATATTAATGATCTGGATGAGGGAATTGAAGGCAATATCTCCAAGTTTGCAGATGACACTAAGCTGGGGGGCAGTGTTAGCTGTGAGGAGGATGCTAGGAGACTGCAAGGTGACTTGGATAGGCTGGGTGAGTGGGCAAATGTTTGGCAGATGCAGTATAATGTGGATAAATGTGAGGTTATCCATTTTGATGGCAAAAACAGGAAAGCAGACTATTATCTAAATGGTGGCCGACTAGGAAAAGGGGAGATGCAGTGAGACCTGGGTGTCATGGTACACCAGTCATTGAAAGTAGGCATGCAGGTGCAGCAGGCAGTGAAGAAAGCGAATGGTATGTTAGCTTTCATAGCAAAAGGATTTGAGTATAGGAGCAGGGAGGTTCTACTGCAGTTGTACAGGGTCTTGGTGAGACCACACCTGGAGTATTGCGTACAGTTTTGGTCTCCAAATCTGAGGAAGGATATTATTGCCATAGAGGGAGTGCAGAGAAGGTTCACCAGACTGATTCCTGGGATGTCAGGACTGTCTTATGAAGAAAGACTGGATAGACTTGGTTTATACTCTCTAGAATTTAGGAGATTGAGAGGGGATCTTATAAAAACTTACAAAATTCTTAAGGGGTTGGATAGGCTAGATGCAGGAAGATTGCTCCCGATGTTGGGGAAGTCCAGGACAAGGGGTCACAGCTTAAGGATAAGGGAGAAATCCTTTAAAACTGAGATGAGAAGAACTTTTTTCACACAGAGAGTGGTGAATCTCTGGAACTCTCTGCCACAGAGGGTAGTCGAGGCCAGTTCATTGGCTATATTTAAGAGGAAGTTAGATGTGGCCCTTGTGGCTAAGGGGATCAGAGGGTATGGAGAGAAGGCAGGTACGGGATACTGAGTTGGATGATCAGCCATGATCATATTGAATGGCGGTGCAGGCTCGAAGGACCGAATGGCCTACTCCTGCACCTAATTTCTATGTTTCTATGTTTCTATGAGAGATAGATCAGCCATGATTGAATGGTGGAGTAGATTTTATGGGCCGAATGGCCTGATTCTACTTCTATCACTTATGACCTTATGTACTCTGTAACTATTTTTGGAGGTGTCAGTTAATGTATAAACATTGGATAGAATACTGGGAGATAGAATTGGTCTCTGTTTAATATTGCATCCAGTATTAACATTTTTAACTAGTGGGAGACTAGTCAGGATCGAGGGAAAGATGAACGGAGCAAAGCACAGACAGATCCTTGATGAAAACCTGCTCCAGCGCATTCTTGACCTCAGACTGGGGCAGAGGTTCACCTTCCAACAGGACAATGACCCTAAGCACACAGCCAAGACAACGCAGGAGTGGCTTTGTGACAAGTCTGTGATTGTTCTGGAGTGGCCCAGCCAGAGCCCGGACTTGAACCCGATCGAACATCTCTGGAGGGACCTGAAAATAGCTGTGCATCGACGCTCCCCATCCAACCTGACAGAGCTTGAGAGGATCTGCAGAGAAGAATGGGAGAAATTACCCAAATACAGGTGTGCCAAGCTTGTAGCATCATACCCCAAATACAGGTGTGCCAAGCTTGTATCATCATACCCAAGACTTGAGACTGTAATCGCTGCCAAAGGTGACTCAACAAAATACTGAGTAAAGGGTCGTAATATTTATCTAAATGTGATATTTTAGTTCTTTAATTTTAATTACCTTGTAAACATTTTTACACACCTGTGTTCACTTTTTTATTATGGGGTATTGTGTGTAGATTGATGATAAAAAAAAGAATTTAGTCAATTTTCGAATAAGGCTGTAACGTAACAAAATATGGAAAATGTGAAGAGGTCTGAATACTTTCTGAAATCACTGTATCAATCTCCACCATAAAAATATCCATCAAAGGTTAGGGGGGAGAAGGCAGGAGAATAGGGTTGAGAGGGTAAAATAATCACCCACGATCGAATGGCAGAGCAGACCCGATGGACCGAATGGCCTGATTCTGCCCCTATGTCTTTTGATCTTAGGAAAATACATAAAAAACGTAATGTTCTAACAATTGTACTACACCTCACACTTGTCCAAGCCGACATTTAAACCGAGGTACTTGTTAATTTACCCCCACATTTTGGAAACCGAGTCAGTCTCCTTATCGAGTCCACATCACAAGATTAGAAATTGTTCAGCCAGAGCTAAACACACTTCTCGGCATCTGCATACAATGACGTCTTGTGCTTCTTGTGCGTGGTGGTGGAAAGATTGGTGGAAACAGGGCCGCGAGGTTAACGCTCTTTCCTTGACCCCACTGAGTCAGTAAGGACGCTCTTTAAATCAGTTGAAAACAGGACTGAATACAGGACAAATCCCGCTGAGCTTGCAGGTAAAAACCAAGTAGCAAATTATATGAAGGTGGCAACAGGGTATTTCCAGTATCTCTTGTTTTTGATTGCGATTTTGAACTCCGTACCTTTAGCTTTCATTAAGCTTCTTGTCAGATTCAACAGTCATAACTAGAGCCAGGATGTTTAGGCACTAAAAATCTCTGAAATGGGCAGGCAAAAAGGCAAAATAAAATTACAAAAAAGGCACGAAAAAGGTATGTAAGTAAGTAAGTTTATTGGCCAAGTAGTCACATACAAGGAATTTGCCTTGGTGCTCCGCCCACAAGTAACAACATGACACACAGTGACAGTTACGAATGACTCAGAAAACATTCATAATAATAAAACATTAATGATAAAACACCATTGATCAAGCATGTGAATCAACAAAATACCAGATCAAAGGGAGGCTACAGATTTTTGGCTGTTGAGTAGAGCAACTACTCGTGGATAAAAACTGTTTTTATGTCTGGCTGTGGCAGCTTTGACAATCCGGAGTCGCCTTCCAGAGGGAAGTGATTCAAAGAGTTTGTGGCCAGGGTGAGGGGTCAGAGATGATCTTGCCCGCTCGCTTCCTGGCCCTTGCAGGGTACAGTTCATCAATGGAGGGAAGGTTGCAGCCAATAACCTTCTCTGCTGATGGGACGATTCGCTGCAGCCTCCGGATGTCGTGCTTGATGGCTGAGCCAAACCAGACCATGATGGAGAAGGTGAGGACAGACTCTACGATGGCCGTGTAGAATCGGACCATCATTGCCTGTGGCAGATTGTGCTTCCTCAGCTGCCATTCTTTGTTGTGCCTTTTTGACTGTGGAGTCGATGGTTGCCCCCCCCCCCCCCCACTTAAGGTCCTTGGAGATGATGGTTGCCAGGAACTTAAAAGGCTACACAGATGTGACTGTGGTGTTGTTGATGATGAGTGGGATGAGGGGAGGGGGAACTCTCCTAAAGTCTACAATCCCTAATTCCACTCTCTTAAGAGCATTGAGCTCTAGGTTGTTGCGATGGCACCAGGACGCCAGCTGTGACACTTCCTGTCTGTAGGCAGATTCCTCCCCATCCTGTATCAGTCCAATCAGGGTTGTGTCATCCGCAAACTTGAGAAGCTTGACAGAGGTGTCAAGTCGTTGGTGTAGAGAGAGTAGAGTAGAGGAGAGGAGAGAGTACGCAGACTTACGGTGCTCCTATGCTGAGCGTTTGCTTTCCCAGCCTCACATGCTGCTTCCTGTCTGTCAGGAAGTTGGTGATCCACCGACAGGTGTTCAGGCACAGTCAACTCGGAAGGTTTGGAGTGTAGTAGCGCTGGCACAATGGTGTTGAATTTATTGACAAATAAGGCATTTATTTCCACCACCAAAATATGGTTAAAAATGATACTTATAAAGGTATACTACATTAAATGACCAAAGTTGCCTGTTGCACATAACTACCAGCATTTTTCCAAATTATCATGTGTTAAACTATGCTGTCTGTCAGACAGAATTTGCTACAGTAGTGAAAAACTTATTTCTACCCCAGCTGAGGTCACTGGTGCATACCTGAAACAAGCTACAAGCTCTACATTCATGTCGATATATGGTGCATTACAACTACCTTTGAGAACTTTAGCTATGTTTTGTATTTCTTCAAGATCTTTGTTAGCTAAAATCACTCTTTCACATTTCCTTGTATGTCTTTACCTACATCACCAGGAACTTTAAGTACAAAGTACAGCCAGTGAAGATGTAAACAACTGAGCAATAGTTGAGCTCTTTGACTTCTCCAATACTTCCGATGTCAAGAAATACTCCTTTGATGGTTGACCTGCCTCCAGTTTACCGATGACCACATTGGCAACATATCTCCCCACAGCATCAGTTATCTCGTCTATTGAGATCCATATTTTGTTGCATGCAACTTCATCTCTAATTTTCTGCTCAACAATGTTGAAGTTGCTGTCAACACAATTTTTCCGTAATGATGACTCGCTTGGTATATGTTCCTCTGTGTATTTCCCTAAAAAAACCTCTGAGAGATTTGTTTTCCAATTTCCACTGTGGAATTCCAGCATCAATGAATGCTTTGCACAGGTCACTCGAAAACTCAGAATTACGATTGGAGCCAGCAGTAAATGTTGTGAGGCGACAAGCTTGCGTATTTCCTACCTTCTGTTTCTCTGCTGCCAACTAGTGTTTGGCTGTCTGTACATGCTGGGAGATGAAATATTTCTTCTCATGATTCACTGCTTTCTCACACGCATTGCAAAACAGCACACAGTTGGCTGTAGAGAATATATTACTCCCATACACTCTCACCAAATCATTCCGCTTTTTACAAGGCGTTGGCTTGACTTTAGGCATTTTGACGCTTGCAGGGGTAGATCCTACAGGAGCTGGGATGCAGACCTCTACAGGCAGGCCAAGTACAAGCTGAGAAGAGGAATCAGAGCTGCCAAGGAAAGGTACTCTGCGAAGTTGTGGAGCAAGTTCTCAGCAAATGACTCTTCTTCAGCGTGGAAGGGCTTACAAGAAATCGCAAGCTACAAGAGGAAATACCCCCGCTCCTTGGACAATTGTCAGCTGACCAATGACCTTTGAACGAGTTCTACTGCAGTTTCGATAAACAGAAACTTAACCCTGGTAACCGCAACCAACACATCACACCTACTTAAAGCATGACTCCAGTTTGCAAAGACTGGACACTTTCCCATGCACCCTTCTCCAATCACCACTTAACACCCACTTACAGCCGGGTTTTGCCCTGGTGGTGTCAATTTTCTTGTAAGTTACATTAAAACGGCAAAAAAAGGCTGATTTAGGCACTCAATCGTGAAAAAGGCAAAATGGCAAAATCCTGAAATCATCAAAAAGGGCATGAAAAGGCACTTGGCAAAATCCTGGCTCTAATCATAACGCTTTGGATGACACTCATTCCAAACGAACCGAATGAGATACCCCTCACAATGATCCACCACATCCCTCTCACTGCCCAGTGTCGCGACATTATGTCAACCCAACTTTGTATGAAGATTGTGCTTCCTCACCATCTGCCTCCTGCCCCTCCTATTCTAGTTGGGTAGCTTCTCTGGAGAAAAGGAATAGATGACGTTTTGGGTCGAGACCCTTCTTCAGATGCTGCCTGACCCTCTGAGTTACTCCAGCTTTTTGTGTCTAACTTCGGTTTAAAGCAGTAACTGCAGTTCTTTCCTTCACATTGTCTTTGGGATGTGTTTAGTTTAGTTTAGAGATCCCGCATGGAGCCAGGCCCTTCGGCCCACCAAGTTCGTGCCTGCCAGCGATCACCCGTACACTAGTTCTCTCCTACACACTCAGGACAATTTACAGAAGCCAATTAACCTACAAACCTGCACGTCTTCGGATGTGGGAGGAAACCGGAGCAACCGGAGAAAACCAGCGGGGTCAAACTACGTACAGACAGCACCCGTAGTTAGAATCAAACCCGGGTCTCTGGTGCTATGAGGCAGCAACTCTACTGCTGCGCTCAAATGTGGAAGAAACTCACACCGTTATTAGAGTTGTACAGCATAGAAACAGGGGGGGGGGGGGGGAGAATCTCATTGAAATCTAACAAGATAATGAAAGGCTTATATGGTGGGGAAATGGGAAGGGTGGTTCCAGTAATGGGAGCGTCTAGATCAGAGGGTAAAGCCTCAGCATAAACGGACGTACCTTCAGAATGGAGATGAGGAAATAATTTCTTTAGACCCGCTGAGTTATTCTAGCATTTTGTGTCTATCTTCGGTGTAAAGCAGTATCTGCAGTTCATTCTTACACAGGTGTTCAGCTCAGTAGTTTAGTTTAGTTTAGTATAGTTTAGTTTAGTTTGGCTCAGTTTAGTTTAGTTTAGTTTAGGTCAGTGTAGTTTAGTTTAATCTATTGTCACGAGTCACAGTAAAAAGCTTTTTTGTTGCATGCTATCCAGGCAGCGGAAAGACTATACATGATTACAATCAAGTCATTTGCAGAGTTCAGATACAGGATAAAGGTTGCTGTTTGCTCCATTTTGTTATTTTCCTTTACAAGCCACACATTGAAGATGCTAAAGTGAGTCCAGCAGGTGCAGTCCCAGGGCCAGGGCAGATTGTGAGGACAAGTGCAGGTTGTGTGCATGTGGTAGTGCCAGGTCTCATTGCCTACGATCGTTCCCACTGGTCAGAAACTCCCTGGTGATTAAACGTGCTGCACTCTCCCCCTGAACCCAACCACCCGATTATTTTGCGTAGGAAGGAACTGCAGATGCTGGTTTATACCAAAGACGAACAAAAATTGCTGGAGTAACTCAGCCGGCCATCAAGTTTATATTTATAAGTGATAGGAGCAGAATTAGGCCATTCGGCCCATCAAGTCTTCTCCTCCATTCAATCAAGGCTGATCTATCTCTCCCTCTCAACCCCATTCTCCTGCCTTCTCCCCATAACCCCTGACGCCTGTACTAATGAAGAATCTGTCCATCTCTGCTTTAAAAAATATCCACTGACTTGGCCTCCACAGCCTTCTGTGGCAATAAATTCCACAGATTCACCACCCGCTGACCAGAGAAATTCCTCCTCATCTCCTTCCTAAAAGAAATTTTTTTTATTCTGAGGCTATGAACTTTGGTCCTGGACTCTCCCACTAGTGGAAACATCCTCTCCACATCCACTTTATCCGGGCCTTTCACTATTCGGTTGGTTCACTCTGGAGTAAAGGAATAGGTGACGTTTCGGATCAGAACCCTTCTTCGGAATGAAAGACAGAGAAGGCCAGAACAGAACAGGGCTGGCAACAGATGACCTCAGGAAGGGTGGAGTCCATAATGGCCCATTGTTGGCTGGGGAAGAGGTGCTAACGAGAGGATGCGAACAGTGGAACTGGTGGGATGTCTAGGTTGGAGAGGGTGAGGAAGGAATGCTGGAGTTACTTGAAATGAGAGAAATCA
This sequence comes from Amblyraja radiata, assembly GCF_010909765.2. Classification (NCBI taxonomy): domain Eukaryota; kingdom Metazoa; phylum Chordata; class Chondrichthyes; order Rajiformes; family Rajidae; genus Amblyraja; species Amblyraja radiata. The sequence goes on from NC_045967.1 coordinate 50,189,729, forward strand.
ACGTTCATGCAGCCTATCATTTTGCAGAGAGTAAGAGGTACATATAATATTCCCAAACAGCAGCTTACATTGTTTATGATTTTACAGAAAGTTAAAAGTCATTTTTTGTAACTGACATGATCTTTATCATTTACGGGCACAAAAAGATAACATTTCAATGTACCAACTTGCACCTTCATTTGTAACATCCTGCCGAACACGTTTGTGTACATTGCTCTGTGGTTTCAAGCGATTTCTTTTCACACGTAAGTGAACTGGAATGATAATGTTTACGTTTTTTTTAAGTAAGTACTATGCATATATCTAGCCAAACACAGGCAGATGGGACTAGTGCAGATGGGGCATGTTGGTTGGCGTGGGCAAGTTGGGCCGAAGGGCCTGCTTCCATGACTCTGTGATTCTATGAAAGGAGTGTTCTTATAGAGGTGTACAAAATCATAAGAGGAGTAGATCGGGTAGACGCACAGAGTCTCTTGCCCAGAGTAGGGGAATCGAGAACCAGAGGACTAATGCCCCTGTGCCACTTAGGAAACCTGAACGGAAACCTCTGGAGACTTTGCGCCCCACCCAAGGATTCCGTGCGGTTCCCGGAGGTTGCAGGTGGTTGCCGGAGGTTGCAGGTAGTGGAAGCAGGTAGGGAGACTGACAAAA